>NC_084810.1:3959750-4579702 GCF_963583255.1 Pyrus communis
AAGTTTTTAAGTAACAAAATCTATGGAACGGGTTGGACTTCACTCAATTTAAAGGAGGAGCTCTGTCCTGGGTGTTAATATGGAAACTGGCAGTGCTGCAGATTACAGAGTCTAAAAGGATGTCAGTTATTCACATATATGCAGAAGAAACCCTAAAGAAGATATGGGAGGATATATATATATATATATATATATATATATATATATATATAGTAGGATGATGAGGCCCAGGGTACTTTGACTGTTTGACATGGAGCTGCATATCAGGTGACAGCCACGTGATCGTTGAAGAGGAAAACAAGAACTTTTGCGGGGAAGTTGAATTCTGGAGATCTGGACTTCTGCCTTCCTTTGTTTTTTTTTTTTTTTTGCCCCTGAAGGCTAGAAGAAGCCATTTTTCCATTATTCCATATCTCATCATCTCCTATCTACTTATCTGTTTCTGCCTCTACTCCTTGTGGAGCAAAAAATAATCACAAAGCGACACATGAATTTTTGGATAGAGGAGGACAAAAATACCCTTGAGGTATACTAGGATTCCTACACGCGAGCAGCGGACAATCATCCCTCAACCAAGTCAAAAGTGCCCAAAGAAGGTAACAAATTCAAAATTATTTCATCCTTCCTCATTCCATATTCTCTACAAAGCAATCATTCCATAACCTTCAAAACATTCCATAAAAATTAGGTTAATTGGTTAATTAATGGATTTATTTCCTAATTAATCCATTAATCACCAATTAAATCACCCATTATACCAATTAATCACCCATTACACAAATTATCATCCATTACACATCAAAAATACCCCAAAGGATCGGCCACCTTTTCTCCAAAGGGGACCAGCCATGATCTATGTATTGAACCCCATTTTTCTCTAAAAAGCTAGTTCCACACTCTTGCAAAACTCCCAAAAATTAACTCTCCAAACACTTTTCTCTCTAAATTCTAACTTTGGCATCGGAGGTTCTTCGGCCAAAGCCCCCCCCCCCCCCCCCCCCCCAAATTCATGCACATGAGGTTCTTGGTCCTGACCTAAGGTGTTAATTGTTTTGTATGTGCAATTTTGTCCAAGATCAAAAAGGCGGAAATTTGCATCCACACTCCTCTTATCTATCTTTCTTGAAATTAGGCTTTCTCAGTTCGCAATCTCGAATGGTATCACATGATTTTCTAGTATACTTCAAGATATTCTATATTTCGAAATTTTTAACCATTAGAACCTTAGTTAACTATACAATGATCGAGATTTAGCGGTTAAAAATCTTGAAATATCCATTGCAAGCTATGCAACAATGCTGACTAATGTAAACATCCAGAACTTGATTTATGTGTATGGTCATATCAGTACTACTTCCTTCTTTGCAATACAATCCAATCCACTTAAAAGTATCACGGAGGAATCTTATATAATGGAATTATGGTTTGTATCTGTTGGGATTAATGAAATGGGCAGGAATTTAAATTGGATGTAAGTTTGTTTAATTAGGAGAGAGTCCGACAATATACACTAACTAAATATGAGTAAGGTACGGCCTATTGTCGATTTAGCATTCCCCCTGTTCTTTTTCAACATAAAGTATGATGCCTTAGGCCTCATTGGTGTAGAGAATTTGATTGGAATGGATAGCCATGACGAAAACTTCTCCATTCTAATCTTCTCGTCCTTATTTTCACCTTATGCATCCTTGTTTGAGGAGATCAAGAATGGATAACTTTTCTTCTTCACCATAACCGTTTCACCTTATGCCCTCTTCGTTTTCACCTTGTGCATCCTTGTTTGAGGGGATTAGAATGGATAACTTTTCTTCTTCAATATCCTCGTTTTCACCTTATGCACTTCTCTATACCAAATGAGGCCTTAGGGTTGAAATATTGGAATGGATAACTCATAATATTTTAGGTGTGGTGAAGTAAAAAATGAAGATATAATGAAAGATTTTTATTTCGCAAGAATTATAAGCGATAAGTTATAAGGATCATATTATTTTTTGAATGAGAATGATAAGTTTCATATAAACTCGGACAAAATTTCATCGTTCAACATACTTTTAATATATTAAGTTATGCAATACAATACTAGACACTAGACGAGCCTAAGTATCTAATAATTTGCAATCGTTACACAAACTATTGCAGTATTCCCTTGGGCAATTAATCTTTGCAAAATTTGCAGCAGTAACAGATAGGATAGTACTCGATGCCAACTAGGTTTTGCCATTGATGAAGGGTGCAGGAAAAATTAGAATTATAAGCTTGCTTAGATCGTGTGATCCTCCTCAGATGTAAACAGTACAGATTCGATATGTTTTAACTACGGAAAATTGCAGACACAATAATCATTAGTGTCAGACATATTAGAGAGATTACTTTGTTTCACAAGAGTTGAAACATCTCTCTCTCTCTCTCTCTCTCTCTCTCTCTCGGCTTTTGCGTCCCCGTATAATTTTCACTTCACCAGCAAGCTGCTTCAAACACTTTGGACCCACGTTTTGTTTTTTGTTCCAATTATTCTCCAACCATTCACCAATGTCATGTTTCAGGTTCCGCCATTCATAGCTTCAATTCCCCTTCTCTGTTGATTATAAAAACTATTGCGCTATGTTGATTGTTCTTTGGAGCTTGTATTCGTTTTCAACTTTGATCATTTAATGTCATGTGTAACGTGATTAGTACTGAGGATGCCGTATATATACATTTCATATATATAAAAAGATATCAAATCCAACTTTCAATCAAATCCAACTTTCAATCACAAACACAAATGGGTTTGTAACTATTTGTGTTCTAACTTCTTGGTAGATGCCATAACAGAGTTGCACTTTTCTGATCGTTCTCGAATTTGGGTTCGTTCACTTTTTTGACGATTTATCCGTTTTAAACACTAATTAGAGAATATGACAATCATCAATAATTTGAACAAAAAATTTCATACAAAAAATAAAACAAGCTGGCACATGATCATGATGGCTTTGATTGGATTAGATTGGATTAGATTGGATAGTGATGTGTTTGGAGGGTACATAAAAACTGCCTAAATAATTAGCAAAAGGATCAGCAAACCACATGCCTTAAAAATTTGTACATTGTTGGTCTCTCTCACCTTGGATTCCTTCTCCTTCCTTCCTATTCCTAATGTTCTGGGGAAAAGGGCTGATGGGTTTCCCTCATGGCTTAGTTGTTAATTTGTCCTCAACCTCATATTGTCCAGTCATTGTATTCATTCATCACAACAATATATAGGTAGGATTTTGAGACGCATATTTGGTCACACGTTTCTGTGAGGTATATTTCGTAATGTATTTTAATGATTCAATTGCTAATCTTTTACGTCTTCCCTCAAATATCATGTTTACCAAGGATCATTCAAATCGGAAGCCATATGATCATTGAATTAAATTTATTATTTTTTTGTAAAACAGTATTCATCTATTTTCTTCAGTACAAATGGAGATCTTAATAGTTTTAGATTTGTTGCCAGTTAGTACTACGATTTAGTATTATTCCTCTTCACTTGTAAGTGAGGGGTATTAGGTTCGATTCTCGCTAAAAGCGAGTTTAAATCACATTATTACTAGCCCATTATAAGACTCCCCTATTAATGTAGATAATATCGTTTATTAAAAAAAAGAAATATATTTTAGATTTGTGTAATTTTTTATTAGGATGATCTATCATTGATAAATTGAAATATAGATATAAACCATTCTAATAGTTGGAAAAATGTTAAAGTGAATCCTACAAAAATACACGATATTGTATACAATCAGAAAGACAACATACACAATATTGTTATGAGCACATGGTCGTAAACAACTAGAGAAAAAAGAAGCATAATGGATTACAACTGGAGAGACAATCCACACGATATTGTATACAATCGAGACACAAGAGAATATATATCTCCATTAAAACAAGAAAAATATAATAATAATTATGCAGCTTAGAGAGGAAATAGTAGGTAGAACAAGCAAAGCATGTCAGAACAGAGCTACATATGGGAAGCTTAGATGCATGCATTTTGAACGTGATGAGATGGATGAGGCAAGGCACGTGAGACACGATCGAGTGGTCTGGTCACTGAGGGAAGTGAGGAGGATGAGGCAAGGCACGTGATGCCCATTTGATTATATATACATATGTGTACATATATTACATATGATATGTTAATATGGGAGGACTGGAGTTTGGAGAAACAATAATATTGGTGACTTTTTGTGTTCGGAATTCTGAGGAACACCGAACGCCTCTCTAATATATTATCAATAGTACTATTCACACATTCATTTTTACTTCACATAAATCGTTGTTAATTCTTTAATATTGGTCTTCTTTGTACATTCGATGCAACGGCCGAAATTGAAAAAGTGTATCAGAAGTAAAAATAAATATGTGGACAACACAACCTTATATTACAAAAGCAGCTTACTAATTATATGTTTTTGGCACACATTTTTTGTGGGAGTCACTTCGTAATGTATTTCAACGATTGAACTGCCTATATTTCATGTCTTGCCTAAAAAATCACTCAAAATATGAAACTGTAGGACCATTGAATTTAGTGTTTCTTTGCATAATTGTATTCATTCATGTTTTTCACTACAAATGAATGTATTAATTGTTTTGAATTTGTCTAATTTTTGCAAGGATAATCTATAAATGATATACTTAAATATAAATGATTCGGATCGTTAAAATATATTACGAAGTATGCCCTATAAAATAATTGCCAAAATATGTATAAAAGCATGAGTCCCCAAATCCAACCATATATAAATGTTATTAATCACGTGAGCTGGAAGGGCTTATATCATAAACTCCTATAATAATCATTGGTTGTGGGCCTGTGGCCCCAGACATTTTCAGTTCCCAAATTCATTGGGTTGTATTTCTTGTAGCCCAACCCAAGTGCATACCCATGGCCCATATATTACTATAATAACCCAATCGAGAACTAAAATTTGCTGAATAACATCATAACACAATCTCAATGGGGCCAATAATAATAGTGTGCTCAAATCATGAGTCATTAGATTCTTGATCTTTTTAGTTAGATTGAATAAATTAAAGGGTGTTTTTTTTTTTCTTTTCTTTTTTTAATTTTATATATAAACTAAAATGGTCTATGAGATTGGCATAATTCCTCATTTTGATCCCTGACAATGAAAATCGATAGAAGTAGTTCCTGAGTTTGTCCACCGTGAATCATTTTGATCATTCTATGAAAATTTATCAATATCCCCATTAAATTATCACATGAACGAGAATATTGACATACCAACCTCTCCACTTATCGAGGATGCTGACAGATTTTTCACTGAATGACCAAAATGATTTACGGTGAACAAACTCAAAGATCACTTCTATCGATTTTCAATGTCTGCGACTAAAATGAGGAGTTATACCAATCTCAAAAACTATTTTGTCTAAAAATCCTAAATCAAAAGAGAATTAAGGAGAAAAATACAAGAAGTGCATAAAGCAAAAACAAGACTCCAGAAATCATTTCTAGATTCTTCACATTTATACAATCATATGTTGTTGCCTTCAATTGACTTAACCACTCAAAGCATCAATGATATGATTTAACAATCACCAGCAATGCCAATAATAACAACAATAATATCAAACGCTGGTTGTTCAACTCCACTAATCAAGTTTTATATTCAATAATTCAACTTGGATTTCATGCTCAATTATTTAGGGTTACAAATTATTTGTCTAATCATTAATTCCACTAGCTTTTAACAACCCCTAATATTATACTCATCAAATGTAATTTTTGGGTTTATGTATTGTAAGGACCAAACAAACTGGACTCTATCTAGTTTTAAAATGGTAAAACAAGTTAAACAAGTGGGATCATGTTTAGTGTGGGACCATGAGAGTGGAGACCAATACCAACCCAACATATTATATATGTATGTATGTATGTATGTAGCAATGGACAAATTCAAGAACCAAAGCTCGAACACATGTTTGAACAATTAAAATTGGAAACTATGAGAAGAAACACCCCTATCCCAATGGACAAATTCAAGAACCAAAGCTCGATCTCTAAGGAGGTCGAAAATGAGCGTTGATGTGAGGGAGTTGGAAAAGGGTGGTTGTTTGGGAAGGATGGATTGTGAAAGATTGTGTGTGGGGTTTTTTTTGTGGGTTGTCGATTTTTTTTCCAGTTAGTTGGGTCGATGTTGGTTCACGTTTTCTACTCTTTAATTTTATGGGCACATCTATTTGTGATTGGACACTTGTTCATTTCAGCAGGACTTACTGCCTTTATTTTAGCATCCAAGTATTATTCTTTGACAAACACACAAACATATATATATATATATATATATATATATATATATATATATATATATATATATTTACATGTACATATCATAATATGGTGCATAGCTGATGGGAAGCACTGATGATGAAGTGGCAGATCAATGGCAGAACATGGGCAGCCATACCATAAAAAATTGACACATTTGGGAGGGAGGGAGGGAGAGAGTAACAAATCAGATTCAGATTCAGATGGAGTTCGAGGATAGGAAGAGAGGCCAAAACTGGTATGTTCATTTGGCCACCATGTATAATTCCAATTGTTGTTCAGAAAGCCAAGTGCCTTGTACTTGCAAAGACAACGATGCAAATTACAAACCCGAAACCTTACTCAAAACAAAATCAATGACTTCAAATAAGTTTTCTCAAATTAAGAACTGATTTTGTTCACTTCAAGGCTTCGCAGTTCAGATTGGTTTGGTTTAGAACTCGAAACTAGTAACATAATCGAACAAATCATCCATTGGGTGATCAGTTTGATTTGGTTTGCTTTGGTCTGGTCTGGTCATTTCCGTTCCTAGAAAATTCAAGCAAACATTACTCTTTGCATACACTAAAGGGTGATTCAAACCCTAAATTGAGAATGAGTTGAAAAAACTTCTTTTTAAGTTTGAAGATTAACAAATCTTGGGAGATATGAAGTCAAATTTGAATAGTTGGATCCAAAAAAGATACCAAACAGACTGTTGTAAAGAATATGAACATAGGTCAATATTAGGCCCAAAATATCCTCAAACTGTGGATCTTAGAAAGTGTTTCGTTACTCTATGATATAAACAGAAAAAGATTCAGTTACTGGAGACAAACTGAGAACAGAACTTGGCAGAAAGGCTCGAGGGTGGGAGCTAGAGAACCGAAAGTTTAGCAAATGAAGGTGTTTACATCGTCCTTGATGGTGAACGAGGCTTTAAAGAGATCTTGATGGCAAATGAGTTTTGACTATGACGATGAAAGGGGGAGAGCTTGAGGTGTGTAGCTTACAACGACTTGAGTTTTATCCAAGTGAAAACTTGAGGGTATGACATGAGGTCTAATGCTTGAGGATATGACATGATGATGTAAGATTTCAAATGGAGGGAAAGTGAAAATTGGAAGAATCCTTGTATCTGGATGAAGGTTCCTATGAGGTCTCAATGGGTAAGAGTGGAAAGATTGAAGCTGATGTTGTGGCAGCAGCTGGAAAGGAGTTTTCTTGGGAAAAAAATGGCAAATATGAGTTATAGAAGGCGAAGAATTTCCCTTGTTCCCCAGTGGATGAAAGCAAGCACTATAGACGATGCCTTAAAAGGACACAAAAGGTTTATTTCTTATACTATGTTTATGGAATGGAAAAATTCAGTCCAAGTTTCCAGCTTGTCATGTTTGCGTATATTGGAATCCACAGAGATGCCTTCAAAGGAAAGAAAAATGGGGCTGTTTTCAGATTTGAGGTAACCCTATGGACAGACATTGCAGAGAGCAGTAGGGAGGGAATGACACATGATGAAAAAGCACCTACTAAACACCCCAAGTTTTCAAGATATCTGAAAGTGTACGTTGTTAAAACTAGTAAAGAAAGGATGAAGGAGAACAGTGTTCTACTTCCAGTCACCTTCATTCTCGACCTAGGTTCCAACTGCAATGCTCACTGATGTTTAAAAGATCTGAAGTTAAAATTCTAAAGAATGATATAAAATTAGAATAGTTGACAAATGATTACAACCCTGATAACTATGACCCCGTACAGGGTCATCCTAAATCCTGTAACTGTGACCCCATACGGGCCATGCCCTTTTTCTACACCCTCTTCTCATCATATCCCTCTTTGGGACCCTTCAAAAAATGTGTATATTTCTGTGTTCTTACTACACATGGGAAAAAACAAAAGAATGATATCATCAGGTAACGGAAGGATGTGCATACCCAAAAATAACTCCTCAGTTGATCCACTTTGTGAGAAAACGATGCAAGGCTGCTAATCATCAGATTCCACTGTTGGAGTTTTTGAGCAGCTATCCTGCTGGTGGAGTTCTAGCAATTTGGTTTCTGGGTTGCACAGCCCTGCATTAACAATAACACTATAAAACAATGTACACTTATGTGTATATAAATGTGAAATGTCCAATCCACTTATTCCTTTTTCAAGTAATTGCTAAACACTTACTTTCAGTTTTCATCCTCTCATTGACGCTCCAATGAAGGGCAAAATGGTCAACTGATTGATTAAAGCTTAATGGGACTCTAAACCATTTTGAATTGATATAACATTTGTGGTTTATTCAAAATAACTCCTAGTTTTTTTAAAAGAATTTTCCCTTTCAAAACAGTATTATCATTTCCTATGGTTATTTATTTTTTCATTTCATTCCCAAGCTAAATCATGTGGTTCTGAAGGCTAAGAAAAGATATGAGACAACGGGATGTGAAACACAACTCTCTGCATAAGATGAAATATTTTATGTCTGAACACCGATCTCGAATGCAATTTTAGCACATGGCATTTGATTACCAGAGATTACTATGATAGTCTCTAAAATTTATCAACGGAGAAGAAACACCAACCAGAGCACTTCGGAATATCCCACACTGCAATAGATGATGATGTACACCGCGGTGAGCACAATGCTTTATTGTTCTCTTGGTTGACATTCATTGCAAGCATCCATGCACCAATTGTGACATCCTCATTGCTAAACATTCGAAAACTGTGATTACACAGAAGATGGTACAAAATTAGCTTTGTTGCAAGGTAGGATTAGCAGAGATGTAAAGATCTATTGACAATCGAATAATTTATTTTCTTGATATTTGAATTTAATGGGAAAACAACAAACCAAATAGCCTAAGATGAGTTAAGACAATCATGTATCTGGATACAATAATCAGAAGCCTACACAGCATGGATGCTTCATGCTAAATGATGCGAGAAATCCCAACTATAATACTTCATCCGTAGGGGCATTGGAGGTGGTATCACAAGCATAAAACCACCTGATATTCAAGCTGCCTTTATAAGTCTCTCTTTAGTGATAATTGGAGTTGGACTAGGTTTATTAACCCCTGGACACTGACCTAGAAATGCTTTCTGAAGAATGCTAACAATAAGAGTTACCATGACCATATAAACTTCACCCCGTCTTTATTTTAGTTGAACTAAGCATTCATTAAATACTTGTTAGCTTTTATGGCCAGAACTTTCTCCCAAAGGCACAAAAAGCCAATAAAACTCAACACTCGCCACTTTTTCACATATATACATCCTGACAAACAAATACAGCCAAGGTCCTACCGTCCCACAAACCTATCAATCTCCTAGACAATTAAACAACTAATAATAGAAACTAAGATATGTTCAACCACCCAGGACTTCGCTCAAGTGATAATAGAGTGGTCAGATCTAAGAGGCACTCATTGTTCAGGAAAGTAAAAGAGTATGACACAATTGCAAGTGTATAGACCTGTACCATATACTAGTGTCTCCTAAATATCGTAGAACACCTTAACTGGCCTCTCCATATGTGACCGAATAACATTACCAACACCCACCAATTGGACCAAAGAGGAATCATTCAAGAACTCTTAAAGATAAAACAATAGAAGGAGAACTGAAATCAGCCACCCCTTCACCCTCCCAGCACTGTGTACATGGTTATAAGTTAAACTCTTTCCAATAGATAAACTTGGCAACTTAAACAACTTATGGGAAGTTGGCATTAAAGCCGGACATGTTCAGCCACCTTGGACTTGTCTCAAGGGACAATGGAGTGGTCATGCCTAGGGCTTAATTTTTCCTAAGGGTAAAAGAAGATTACTGACACCAACTAACTAGATCAAAGAGAAAAGTTAAGTTGAAACTTTTTCAATCATTCAAGATCTCTGATTAAAAACACGCCATCAGCTTCCCAACATATATACATGGTAAGAGAGACTGAAAATACAATATAACAAAAAATAACTTCCCGGTGCATACATCTAAGGGTACATATCAACTAAATCAGTAAAGTTTGGTTGATGCGTTAAAACTTGCCTATTGTTTCTAAGAGCAACCAAACTTGCAACAACATCTGCAGAAAGAGCATATATTGGACCATAGGCATGGAGAAAGTACTCGCTTCCAAGCAAATAGGAAAGTGGCTCATACCTGCAATAATTTCATCGATCAGATCATTTCACTGCAGCAAGAAAAGATAACTGAATGATTCTGGTTATCAGTGAACCATTTAACTTGGATGCAAGATAACTGGACACTTTACTTTCAGTAATCACACCCCCCAAATGATTCCAAAAGTCTTAAATCAAGTAGTTGCACAGACTAATAAAGGCATAAATATAAAAAGGAAGTTTAATGATATCACCAGAGAAAAGACAACCAGATCATGAAAGAAACAGCACTAACCACTTAAGATTCGGGTCAGTGAAGACTGGGCCCTTTTTCATGCACCCAAGGTAAGTCTGAGAGTGAGAACGCTCTTTTGCCAAAAGCAGTGAAAGGCGATCTGGTAATATCAATGCAAAGTGATCACATTACTCCAAAAAATCCCAGAATCAAATAACATATTAGACACTAAATATGATATGGATATTCTGTACAAATCTACGAACCTGGCCTTAAGTATATGTCGTCATCAGCTTTAACATAGAAGTCAGCATCATAAAGTGCATAGGCAGCTTTGAAGAAAGCCAACCTGCAATAGAAACAAACAACATTTTTATTTTCATAATACTTCAGTAATAAACTAGAGGCACGAAAGACGACTATAATTATTCCAGAACTAACGTTTTGTAGGGGAGCTTGCTGTACTCCTCTTCAATATCCAATAGCACGAAATCATCATATTTGGCCACCTCTTTAGAGAGTTCTGCCATCTTTGCTTTATCCTTGGTTTTACCAATCACAAACCTGAAAGCCAAACCAGTGGCTTCTTCCAAGCTGCAACCCCACTTTTCCAATCAATACCAAATAACACAATCACAATTACCAAGCTTTCGACTTTTTCAAGCCACTCTAGCATATAACGTCATCTAAATCAAAGTTCAAAATCAATAATCATTCTCCTAGGACCGCAACAAACAATATATGCTATTAAAATCGGGAAATTGACCAAAATGATCGTGTTTTGCAAATCCAAATCTTTGAACTATCAAGATCAAATCTTGTCCACATATATCGATCAAATATTAACGACATTATCGATTAGATACTAAAAAGTGATCATTTCAGCAATTGGGATTTGTAAACTGATCATTTCAGCCAATTTTCCATTAAAATCATGTGAAATATGAATCCAATTGTTGGTATGTATGAAAACAGATTTTAAAAAAATCGATACCGTTGAAGCCCCTGTGTATTGGACGGCATCCAAGTCTTCCTCAAGGACTGTCTACGACCAGTGGATCGAAACCCGGTCTGTATCCCCACAAAGCCCATGACTTTATGCCTCTTGTTCTCGTCATTTCCATCTCCAACCCCCGAAACGAGACCGTTTTGAGTGCTGCTGCCGCCGCCGCCGCCGCCACTTTTCTCCCAAACCACCTTCACCGATCTGGCGTTGCCGGTCAGGCACCTGTACTGGCTAGGGTGGAGAACCGAGACGATTCCGAAGATGAACCCGGAGAGTCCGAAGACCAGGGAGAAGGCGACGATCAGAACTGTTGGTCTGAGAGTGGAGGGAGGTTGGCGTGCGTGGAAGAACTTGGGGGATGAAGGCATCGTTTTGCAGTTCAGGGAAGGAGAGGAGAAACCCTAGAAGAAAATCTAGGGTTCGTGGGAGTGATCTGTAAGAGAAGGAATCCACAATCGGAGAGAGCTAGAGAGAGAGAGAGAGAGAGAGAGAGAGAGAGAGAGAGAGAGAGAAGGTTTCCGTTATTGGTCGTTACCGTTACCGGTGTGAAGTACGGACTCCGGAGCTTAATGATTTCGGTTTTTAAATCTTCCGATAGCTTGAAAAATTAATAAATACATTTCCGATTTGGTTAGATACAAACGTTTTCTCATGGACTTTTTTTGGTGAATTAGGTTTTTTTATTTCAAATTAGGAGCCATTTTGATACCATTTCGTTGTTAATTTCAATTTTAAACCTTTTTTTTTTTATCAAAACTATTTCGTTGTTACTTTAAATTTTAAATTTTTTTAACTGAAAACTCATATTTTGTTTGGTAACCGTTTTCAGTTTTTTAATGAGGTAATAAACAAATAATTGTCAAACAGCTCCTTAGTAAACTAGTTAGGTACGTTTTTATGTCAGTTAACCATTTTATCAATGATATTATGTGTTAAACCAAAACATTCATTTTTATTATTAAAATGTGACATTTTTATCAAAAAAATTAAATGAAATGTACCTTAAGTGAAAAATTGGTTCAACCGCTCAAATTTTACATTTTATTAATTAATTTATTATTATAATTTATAATTCAATATTTTATAATAATAATAAAAAAAAAGGGTTTTGTTAGTATTAAAGCTGAGACTTAGAGTCTCTTAATTTGTTTTCCATTTATGACAAATAATCACCAAGTAATATTTAGTCCAGTGATATTCTCTAGTATGAAAAGGGGTTTTTTTTTTTTTTTCCCCTACCAAAAAATAGTTTTTCTTAAGAGATTATGTGTCAGCATATGGGATTTATGTAGAACGCTATATCTTTACATGGTCAATGATACATTGACATGTGCAAATTTCTTCAACACGGTATTATATCATTAACACGAAACATTGAGATGATGTTGTATCCATACCATGTAAGCTGCTCTCATACGTTTAAGATTGGAAAATTTTCGCTTTAATCAATTTTCTTTAACTTGATCCCATTTAACGATATATTTAAGATGTAAACTTCAAACTTTAGATTAATAGTCTCAGATTGGTTAAAACCGATGTTGTTCTGTATCGTAAACAACGAACCATGTCAATAAACGAGATCAAAGTTATAAAAATAAAAAAATTGAGTAAGAACATTGGTTTTCTCAGCGGTCCAACATTTCATTTGAGCACCAGACACTTTTTAACTTAAACGATTTTATATTTTATTTCAACATCGCATTTTTTTTAATTTTTTGCGATTATTCGTCCAAAGGATGCTGCTGCTGTATTTCATCATACATTTTCAAGGATTCAACATTAGCCACGGTTTCCGGCCCGTCGCTATTTTCTAATTTTAGTTCTGCTACTTCTTCCACAGACAGCTTTGAAAATTCGCCCTGCAAAGTGCTTCCTTCGGCTTCACCTACTTCTGCTTGCGCATTCTGGCTTCCCTTAACTCCGACTTCCGCTTCCTTAGTATCAAGTTCGGATTCCCAGCCTTCTTCGATCTGACAACCGGTTCCCTCGAATGGATGGATACCATCGTTGAATTCAGCTTCAGCGCCGACTTCCAACTCCGCATCAGCAGCAACTCTGTTGGTTTCCATTTCTGTTTGTTTTAACATCAGCGTCGTTAGCAGAAGGCGATATATCAGGTTGCCGTACATGCCTGAGAATGGTAAAGAATAACTTACTGGAACGCTTATGTGCTTTTTGATTTTCGTACAAGGGTTTTTTGAGCAGCATTGTTCCAGGAAAGACCATCAAGTTGATCTTGTCCAAACCACGCTTTTCATCGCCTTCTAAGGGTACAAAGCCAAACCCCTGTGTCCATGTCTCAACCAAATCGGGAATGGCAGCTACGACAAGCTTTTCAACCTTAAAAGATATTAGCATCTACAACCACGCGGAGAAAAGAAACATATTAATAACAGAAACCATATTACTATCTGCTGGACCGGTGATTTCTAAAATCGGAGGACATCCCTATACAGAGATCGGTCCTACTTTTATTTCTAAGAAATGAAGAATCTTACAAAAATTGTTTGAAGTATATATTAGTAAAATTGTCGAGATTACTTAATCCTGATTTAGAAGTTCCATAAATAGGTCTAAATCCTGATTTATTGTGTATCTTTAGTACAATAAATGAAAGCCAATTATTTCATGGAAAATACCATAAACTACATATTTTACATCTATACCTCTTCAATTGCAGTCAGGAGGCGTCGGCACATTCCCTGGCGACGGAATTCACTGCAAGTTGCAATAAGCGGCATCTCTGCAACTGTTGTTCCATGCACCCTGCAACAAACAAGAGAGCAAATATGTCAGAAGTTCAAAACTAATAACAAGGAAGCAGTACGAAACTCAAAAAACTTGGGTTTGTAAAGAGTTGAGAATCCATATTAAAATCGGTTGTGTGCCACTGCCTAGTTAAAGACAGGAGAGCTGAGAAGAATGGTGGAAGAAAAGTGTGGTTGCGCACAAAATTCATAGATGAATCAAAATGATGGTGATACATGCAAAAGATATTTCAATGCCAAGTGTTGAAAACCTCTGAAGCACCAGGTCCTGGCAACGCAACCTAATTAATGCTCTCCACATAAGAGGAAAAAAAAAAAAAATAGGTGAAAAACTATTCAATACACATAATCGTATGATGTGGGCCAACCAATATCTTACGTATAATCCTATGATGTACGCCAACAAATATCTTACATTCGAACAGTTTTCTTGCTAGAAACGCATCCAAATAAATCTCCTGTTTTCTTTCCTTGTTGGGATGTGGAGTTGGATTGGAAGAGTATCTCTTTGCTTGATGGTCGTACCCACTCACATGACGTACACCATACATAAAACTCATACACCGTACATAAAACTCAAACAACCCCTAGAGTTCAGCCAAATGATACCACATGGTGTGCAACATCAATTTTTCTAAGAGCTTCTTGAAGGGAAATGTTTTAGTACTACCTGATGGATGCTACAGATACCAACGCATCATCTTTCTCCAAGACTGCAGTGTAAAAGCCTTGAAAATTCAAACGTGCAAACTCTGACCTGAAAGTCAAAAATAGCAATACGTAATTCAAAAATACAAATGATATCTGAGAAGCAACTTTCACTTAAACCAAATTACAGTATATTGCAAGAGGAAGTAATATTTCAGATACAACTGTTCCAAAGGCACACTTTAAGAGCCCTACTTATCAAGTCGGAAAATAATCACGATTCTGTACTAAAGAGATGATCTCACCCCCAGTTGTATAAGACATGGGGTATCATGTCTATGCCTGTTCTAGGATCAACCATTGACAAAAAGCATTCCTCCATTATTGTAAGAGAAACAGCTAGTTTTGTATTGCATTCTGCCTTCAGTGCAAATCGTTGAGCAGAATGATCCTTTTGGTCATCACGAATGCATCTAAGCAGTGTCCATGAAAAGCCATCAGCAAAATGATTAATGCAGCCAACGCGAGATTGAAGACCAGAATAAGCCTACACACAACCGTTAAAATATAAGTATTTGAATTACTGAAAACCCATAAGAATAGCAAATGAAGACTAATAAATTCAAGACGCTCTCTTCTGGGGTGAAACAGCAAGCAAAATTTTATCACGCTGCTCTTTCATAGCACTTATAACAACTTGGAAGAAACAAATCAGACAAATCACAAGGAACAAAGAAACAACTACAAGACTCATCAGTGGTTCCCTAATAAGGCTCATCACTAATGCGCAAAAAGTTGTAGGACAACGATTCAGGAAAGGAAAACCACTATATTTCATTTACATAAAAAGAAATCAAGTGTTCGAAGGAAGTCCTTGCTTTACCCAAAGACAAAACTTAGAGCCAGGAAAACTCATTAATTTATTTTTATGTAAACCCGACAAATCCTCCTTGATTGAATTTTTTAGAAGATTCATAAGATAATACAAAATTACCTCCTGACAGCTTCTGTTACAGAAAAAAGTATCTGGTATCGCTCCATATGTCCATTTTTCTTTCAGGCATGCGTCATGATCTGTTTATAAAAGAATTATAAGGTAAGCTAGACAGTGGAAAGGAGAAAAAAGAACATAAATAAAAGGGTAAGTTCAACTTAATCATAAGATGGCCACAAACAAGTTAATAACTGGGAGGAGATTAATTAGAACAGAGATAATAAATAATAAAATGAAAAGAAAAATCAATTCCTTGTAGTCTAACGGGAAAAAATGGATTGAACTTCGTTACACAGACTATATCATATGAAAACGCATAACCAAATCACTTTTTATGGCAATTTATTATCCACTTTCATATATAATACTTATGTTTTTAATCAACTCCAACAAGCTTCTAATGCTCTCTAGAAAAGTAAAACAGTATGGCAATTGAGTATTTAGTATATAAATTAAAATCCACTGACAAGAAAATATGGAAAAAATCTAGGTCACATTATTATAAAATCATCCACTTCCTGTCATAATCACTTTTTGGCGTTGAATATCCATTGCAGGAAATTGTGGAAAACTAGCTTCTATAGATATAAGAAGGCTAATTTTCCTTTTACTTCCTAATAAATATAAGAACACCAATATACCATCTTTGCAATCGAAGAGAATATTAGGTACCATGTTATATTGACACGTACATACCACACCAAACAACTTCAACTTATCTACATGTACTGAAAACAGTTTAGTTACAAGAAAGATAATCTAGAAATTAGAAAATTACATTTGTGCTCACACTGTGAACACTTAAATCCATCAGGACTTGGTGCCCCTTTGTCATTGACGAAATCACCACATATCCAACAGGTGCAATTTGAGCAATACCAACTGCCTTCAGGGAGCTCCTGAAGTTCAAAAGCAAAAACAGATCATTAGTTTACAATAAGAGAAAACAACCAAAAACTCCAGGCGCAAATTAAAAGAAAAATCCTCTAAGAATGAACAATAATAAGTTTTTAAATTAGTAACCTAATTGTATGAAATCATGGAAATATATATATTTTCTAAATGAAATGTCAACGTTGAACAGAAGCATAATTATTTACGTTAAAACATTTAGAGATGCTGAAATAATAGAACCAATCATGCAAAAGTTATAAAAGCATAGCATGGAAATGTGTAGAATCTGTAGATAGATAAAATAAGGAGGAAATTTCAGGAAAGAGAAACAACACAAATACACAAGACTAGCAAAAACAAACCTGCAGAGACAAACAAGTCTGATGAAAAGTAGATGGGCAATTATCACAGCATATCAACTTGCCACCATCACCACAAATTCCACACGAATCATCATTTTGATCATTTTCATCATCTCGCACGACTTGGCTGCTCTTTTTCCTGGTCTTGTATTCAGCTGACCAAGCTTGAAGCTGGCATAAGGTGAAGGATTGACCAGATTCCATGAAAAGATTCAAACATGGACGATTCTGTTTGAACCCACCATGACTCTTGAACTCAGAAACTGAAACTACTTTACTGCAACACTTGCAAAAAATGCCGTCCCTCGTAACCAGACCATCTATAAGGACACCGCCATCCTTGGGATTTCGATACTGAATCACATCATCTAGAGATATGACACCAGCATCAATTAACCAAGACAAAACTGTTTTCACTCCTACAGAATGCCACTTTCCATCTTTAAAGTGCTTCCCCCCACTGCCCAGGCTTCTTGGAAGCAACTTGCAACTACTCTTTTGGATTTTAGTTTTGCCTTTCTTATGAGCTCTTGATTTGTAGGCTTTCTTTCTAGACGAATACTGAGCATGAGTTGTCCTAAAATCTTTGTTTTTGATAATAGCTGAAACCAACAAGTCATCATCTTCAATTTGGCAATTAAATGATTTCCTTTTTCCAGTCTGAAAATCATAGCATTCACGAGAAATCTTCATCAACTTTGAACTTTTCCTCCCAATCTGTTGCGGGCAAGAGTCAGGAGGTAAGGGCATCTTGCGACTTCCTTTGCGTGAATCAGCACCACTTGAAGTAAAATCTAAAAGGTTTCTTCGGTATAACGTGCTTGGTTCAATTTCAGATATCTTCTTCGACTTCCTACGCGTTTTTCTTTTCAGAACATCAACTATGCAGTTTCCTTGGTTATCTAGTGATCCCTTCTGAGCACTTTCCAGCTTATCATCAACCTTGCCTTCCTTGGATTCATCTTTTTCCTCAGAATAATCCACTGATGTGTCTACCATAATTTCCTTAGGTGTTTCTAAATCAAGTCCAGAACTCTGTTTATTAGAGCTAGGGGAATTTGCATTGCTAGGGGATACAGCTTCAGAACCCCCATGCACATTGTTACAGTTTCTGGAAGTTTCATCTCGATGAGTAGCTGAATGAATGCAGGTGCCACCAGACCCACAAACTGGTAAGGAATCCGGACATGTCATTCTCCCAGAGAACCCATTTTCAACTCTATTACCAGCATTCACCAAGCCATGACTTTCTGCATTAGCTGAATAAATAGATAGTCCCATACGAAATTTCACTTCCTCATTACTAGTCTGTCCACAATGTTTTGAGGAACATTCATTACCAGATTTCCCACAGGCATTGTAATCTCCCTCAGAAACTGCCAAACCCTTCCTCGCCAATGTGGAATCACGGTGGGGAGCTGACACATCTTCCTTAGTAAAATGATCTTCTATGTTATCGGCACAATTCAAGGCCAAAGCAGAATCAGTCTTATGGTTTGAATCAACTATACTTTGAGTTGCGTTAACTATCTCTCCCTTTCTTAGACTACCAATCTTTCTCGCAATAAACACGACAACCACAAAAGGATCTAAAAGCCTCCAGCAGTAAGCCAACACAGTAGTAGGTTGTGGATGATGCATCTCCTTCTCAATACTTACTATAGCACCAGACAGATCTGACCAGAACTGACTGATATTGGCCCACTCCTTCGTATCATCTTCCTGCAGCATACTGTACCCATCTGCTAACAAAAGTTCTCCACATAACCGCCAAGCTTTGGGGAGTTCACGAATTAACCTTCCCTTAGGTGTTATATAAACAGTCTCCATATAATTTCTACTAGCTCTTTTTTGCCTCTCAATATGCCATCCAGCAGCTTCAAGCAAGCGAGCAACATGATATTGGAGAAGCGGACGAGGATCCTTACCATTCTTTGTCTTCAAGGCCACATTGGATACATCCAAAACAGGAGATTCAAATCCGTTGGGCTTTCCCTCGGCATGTAGAGTAGTTCTGGACTTATCCATAACAGTGGCTAATGGACTTGCAGCCAGAAGCCTGGCCGAGAAGTTCTCATGTGAAACAGGCGAAGCAATAGCTTTACTTAGGCAGACTTCCTTTCTATCATCCCCACTTGAGTTTGGCAATCTGCACTTTGAAACATCTGGGTCACCTATTACACCCGGTTTGTTAAGTTCTGCACGTTGCTTAAACAGATAGCAACTAGACGTGACTCCCTGGCTAGAAGATTCAACCAAACGAAATGTCACTGTTTCAGAGACAGAGTTTGAAGCTGGACCAGACATGACCTTTCCTGAACCAGGTTTAGTATTAGGAAGCTCATCAGCTGAAAACTTCATTCTCTTAACAGCCGCATCATCACCATTCCTATCTAACATAGCAGACCTGTCCAAGGAGAACCCTGGTCCGGAGGTTTCTCTAATTTCTTTGGTTGCATTATAAAACTCCTCTAAACAGGTACTTTTAGGGGATGAATGACTTGTTACAACTGAGTTTTCACTGTTTGGAGACAGTGCTGCATCAGTGTTCTTACTTGACTCACATTCAAAGTTAATCATTCCAGTAACAAGACATCTGTTACTAGTGCGACCAATGTCTTGACCAAAGAAAACCTCTGTGAATATACAGTGCTCAGTTTTCGATCCTTCAAACCCATCATCATGCAAATCGTCAATTTCTTTGCTGAGAAACATCTCTGCCAACTCACTGCAGTTCCACTTTACCAGTCTTCCTTATGTTCCTCTATTTGCAAGACATATAACCATCAGCACGAAAGGTGATATCTACCAACTGTATATTTTTCTGTTTAAGAGTTACTGAAAAATCTGGAATCTTCCGTTGACAAAAATCACTATAAATGATGAAGTGCAGGTAAAGTCATTTGGTAATTGCCACCCTCAAAGCCATGGAAATGCTCCGCTTTCGGCTCTTAACATTAATTGACAGCAAACTCGTTCAGTCTCTTCACTTCTTTGCTGAATATAAATACATATATCCAGCACCACAAAAGGTGGGCAATACTACATTGCCTTCATTCACATATCACGGCGTATAAAACAAAATAGTGTTCCACGTCAAAGCTGATGTTTTAGCTCAAACCATCCAACTATTGTTGAAAAACCTGCAACAACAAGGAAAAAAGCATAAACAAACTTATAGGATGCAGATCCTATAAGGGTTTAGGGTATGACAGAACTGAATATAAACAAACTTATAGGATGCAGATCCCATATACTTAACATCCAAAATCACTATAAAAACTGCAAAATATATCTACTAGCATTAAACGGGTATGACAGAACTGAATATAAACTTCAGTTCTTTGATTAACTCTAAAGCTTCTAAAAGACAAAACCATCAAACTCCCTTCCCCCAAAAGGAAAATCACAACATAACTCTTACACTGCAGATACCAACAAGTTCTGTCAATATTCAATTGCAAGCCAAATCCATCCCTCTAAGATTCGATTCCCTAACAGACAAACAGATCCAAGTCTAACCCAGTAATCTAACTCGAATTTTTTAAACCCGATAATTTTTTTAGAAATAAGTATTATTATATATTCTCTGATAATTCAAACACATAATCTATTGTTTTTAAAAAGTTTGTACATATACTACAAATATTCAAGTCTCAATGTAGTTTGAGTTTGTGGACATTTTTTCAGATTTCAACTTCATTCCAAAATATATGGATAATCAAATTCATATTCAGATTTGGCCTAATTCACACCAATTTGACTACTAACATAACTATAAATGTTAGAACTCCTCCAGGAACTAGGTAAAATGCAACATGAGCATCAAAAGCATCTCAAAAGAAAAGACAACAAGAAAAACCGACTCTCCTAAACACGTAATTCTTGTTTGCATTATGGCAAGATAACGTGTCAAACTGTCAGGCAAGATATCCTAATTCTCTCTCTCTCTCTCTTTTTCTACACATACACACACACAGTTTCTATATCATAACTGCTGGACTCAATATGGATGGTCGAGGGGCACAGTAGGTGACATGTCAAATATCCATATATGAACTCACGGGTCAAGAAATATGACCTAAGGCCCTTATGAAACAAATTTGGTCGATTTGGGTTTTTGTAGAGTTCCCATAATTAGAAAATAAGTTACATAACTTACAAAACATTTTACCAAAAAAGTGACAACATAGAACTCCTCTGTGTTTTCTTCTAACCAGAGTAATTGCCTATAACTAAATGCGAAATGCTTTTAATTATTATTGTCAACCAAATAATTTCTCACTGTGTTTTACTATTCTTAACTTCACATGAACAACATTGGAATCACATCAAACTAATTAATTACTATAATAACAAATACGAAGAACTTTTACAACATATTCTGTCCGAATCTCATCCGAGACTCATGTTCTCATACGTACACGTGAAAGACAGCTAGTCTTTCAAATATTTAGTCTCACATAATCTGAGAGTTGTTTAATATATATAAAAAAAAAATTATTATTAGTTTACTAATTAAACAGCAAGTCAACACACTTTTTTATTAATAAAGAGACGATATATTAAAAGAGGAAAAAAGCAGAAAAAGTCAAACAACATACAGGGGGCAAAGAAAAACCCCCAAACAGAAACAAAATGAGAAAAAGACATCTCCACAGAGATGAAGAACAACCTAACACAAACTAAAAGGAAGCCGCTTTCCAATCTACCCAAATTCAGGAAAAGAAATTCCCGTAAACCCAGGAGAAACCGAGGCCCAGAAGGCTGACAAAAACCTAATTCTATCCCAAAGCTCAGCAAAACCAGCTCCTGCAGAATCTCCTCCATCCAAACCACCCAAAACACGGCGAATCATGCAACTCCACGTGACCATCACTTTCTTAACCTTCCAAACCAAAATGTGAGCTGCATTATGTGTATTAAAGAATGACATCATAAGATTCGACGTAACCTATGAGTGCTGGCTGTCGACTACCTGATGCCCTCCCCCTCCTCCTTTATCCGGGCTTGGGACCGGCAATGTAAGATAAACTTACATAGGCGGAGTTGTATTAAAGAATGACATGCTTAAATAAAATAAACTTGACAACAAACCAGGATATTACTGGACTTGCATAAAGTCTGAAAATGTCTAAAATGCTTACTTGTAACTCAACTCACTATACGTATTAAAGAATGATATGCAGTTATTTTCAGAGCGATAAGATTTGGTAGTTACAGGGTAGATGGTTCTGGCGTATAAGCCATATAGGGAGCTGGTTTATATGTAGGCAGATAGTTTTGTATATAACCAGCTCCCTTTGCGTAAAAACTTGAAAACATAATTGTCTATTTTCTATCAAGCAATTGTCCTGTTTTAAATGCATGTTGATGAGGAACCAGTTCCTTAAACAAACATCAAATTCAAGATTTTGGTAGTGCACGGTGCTATGATTGATAAATCAACATAATTGCCTACCAACCTTCCTCTCCAGAACAAAATCATAAATACAATGAATGTTTTGCTTTTTATAGATAAAAATAAGACGGTATAAGTTACTAACCTGCTGTTGCCATGCATTTCACACCAAACTAAAGCTGAGTTCGAGGAAAATAAATATAGAAGATTTGTTCCCTTTGTTGTACCATATATTGGGCCTTAGTATTTGGGCCTCACGGCCTAGCCCATGATGTATGTAGGGGTGAAGGAAACCCTTATTCTATAAAAGGGATCCTTCACCCTCACTTTAAGAGAAGCAAACCCTGGCCTCTATAGTCTCCATGTACATTGTAACCTTCATTGAGATAGTGAAACCGAATCGACACCAGTGTGGATGTAGCCCCAACTTGGGTGACCCATGATATATCTTTGTGTGCTTGTGCGTTTTTGTGATTTACGGTCGGATTTACATTGATCCAAGATCAACCCGATTTTGTGCATCAACACCCTTAACAGTCCATGTTCTAAACCATTTTTTCATAACAAGGCTGTCGATTGTCCAATATGAACGTAGTCAGGAAATAAACACATACAACGACACAAAACAGTCTAATGCCTCAATCAAGAACTTGAACCCCATAAAGGCACACAGATGGTTCAATTTCCCCCAGAAAGAATGCAACCTCTTCTAAACTTTTACATACCGTAATTTAGCTTGGTTTTCATTATTAACACCCTCTATATGCACTTGCAATAAGAGAGTAGAACTATTTAGCTGGGATCGAAAATTAGTAATCATAATAAATCCCATGAGAAATTCGCCAGGGGTAGAAAATCCCCTATGGCACATTAGAAAGAGAGAGAGACAGAGAGACAGATAGACGAAGAGAAAGAGATTTCCTAGACAACCATAGGATATATATATATATACACACACACCATCCATGCATTGAATCCTACGGCATGAAAACCGCATACACACCAACGAAAACGAAAACCATCAACAGATTTAAACCCAATACCAGAAATGAATGAAACATCAAAAGCAAAATCCTAAAAAGTCCCATGATTATGCAGATCAAACCCCATCTGATAAATCCTGATAAAATCACATTTCCTGGTAGAAGAAACCACAATTCACTCCCCCAGAAACACCATTGAACAAATTCACACAACAAGAACAAACCAGATAAACAAACAAAGCAACAAAAATCCAGAAAGACAGCTCACCAATGCAATGCATTTCCTGATCAATATGCAGAGAAGACAGATGCACAAAATTGGTGTTAGGGTCTGAACAATTGGTGAAAAACTCAAAAGGGTTTTTCCAATTGGTGATAAATCAGCTGAAAAACAAGCCCATGACCAATTAGGGGAGAAACAATGAAATTTAAACAAACTCACCTTTCGATGCATTTCCCAAACGACATGCAAAGAAGATCAGAGCAGGAAATTGGAAATAGGGTTTTGAAATTGGAGGAGAAAGAGGCAGTGGGTTAGAGTGAGAGGAGATAAGAAGAGAGATAGAGGAGAGAGAGGAAAAAGGGGTCTGCTTTTTATCAGTTACAGTCTAGCAGTAACAACAGAGCAAAAATCTCCAGCAGAAATAACCCGGAAAGTGCTCCATGTACACCAGATGGCATGTACTCTCCCCTCTCTCCTCTCTCTTCTCTCTTCTCTCTCCTCTCTTCTCTCTCTCTCGGCCACTATGCTTTGTCTCTTTGCATTTCTTGAACCCATAAACCCCCAATATTGGGGTTTATAATATTTTGTCACCCCGATTAATCGGATTGCTTTTATCAGCATTTTTGGTGATAAAAAAAGATTTGTACTTTCGGTGGCGCCGGTATTTTAGACCCTCGTGATGCTGTGGTTTTTGACATTTAAAGATTGTGTTTGCGTGCTCGATCTGCTCGGATGAGTGTTTGGACGGTACATCTTGTTATTTGTTGGCATTTATAGCTTCCGGCTGCTCGTTTGGGTTCAGTGCTACTTTTATTTGTATTGAGAAGGACCGTTATGATGAGTTCTCTTTTAAATGCAACGGTAAATTTATGATATGGGCAATCATTTGTAAATTACATAATTAGGTAAGTTTGATGTGAGTAATTAGGGACCACCAAAACTTTCAGCATTCAAAGAGTATCTTTTTACCGATGTAAAGGACGGTTGTAGTGCTTCAAACTTTCCTAATCTATTTGCTTAAGGAGAAAACATTGTCTTTGTGGGACTGGGATCCCTCCGGATGCGTTCCAAACAGATCCTCCAACTCCTTCTAAGCTGAAGAGAGAGAGCGAGATGGAGAAGATAGAAAGAGAAGGGAGTCCAAGGGAGAGATGGAGAAAATAGAGAGAGGAGAGTAAGAGAGATGGAGAAGAGAGTAAGAGGAGAGTGAGAAGAGGAAGAAGATGAAGAGGCAAGATGAACAATGGAAAAGAAAATTAAATCTTGACCTTTTGATTTTTGGTTGAAAGATAGAATGAAAGGGATGTGGAGAATTCAAATTGAAGCGATTCGAAGAGAATCCTATTATGTCTTAGTATATCTTACTAGATATCCAGATTTGGAAAAAGACAATAACCTTGCTAATGTGAGTTTATGACTCCTCACATGCTCTTTTATAACTTCCTACTTCCGGTTAGTCTAAAGTGATTTTAATAAAAACCGTGGAACAAACCCAATATTGGGTTTTGCATGGGCTAGCTTAGTGTATTTAGTGTTTTAATTATCGTAATAATTGAAATTTTAAAATAAAAAAATTAAAATAAATGCTACCAAAAATCAATGTCATTATATTATTTTGTCAACCCATTTAATGACAAAAATTATCCTAATCCCACTTTTAGGGAAATATTTTCTATCACCACCCTCAAGCGATGGTGATGCTCACTACTTTATTTGTTACAGTTGGATGAGTTTAATTTCAAGATATGTGTAATAGACAAACAGAAAACTCAAAATTTAAACTCATCAGATGATAATAAATAGAGTGATAAGCATTATCATCATTTAAGGGTGGTGAGTAAAAATACACTCAAATTTTAGTTAGTTCCTGTATTCTTATTTTTTTTTTTGTTGACACGTGTCCAAACCCCATGACTCGCTAATAATGTCTTGTAATTTCATAACAAGAGTTCGACTCTCGTATTTCTCATGCTCATACAGCGAACGGGTGTTTTCATGTTTTTTTTTTTTTTCTTTAATTGGGCTTTTTGGGATCATGAAGATAAAATTACAAATTGGGAGATAAACACTCATAAGAGATAAGATCGGACTTCTACAGTCGGCCCAAAGAAAAGCCGACAAGGCAAAAAGACTTGGAATTCCTCCATATCCAATATCTGCACACACAAATCCCCCGAAGCCAATCTTCTAGAAACAACGCAGAACCCTCGGGAAGGCCAGATGGCACTCGTGTGCCACGTAACCCCTCCTCCCTCATTTCTCTTGCCCTCCAAGCTCAGACCTGCCATCCCTCTTCTCAGAAAGCGCTTCTTCTCCTTCTCCGTCTCTGCAGCCATGGCTTCCGATTCTCCTGCTAAGAAGGTAATCACCGCCACTAATCAGCCATTAATCACCTCACTGATCAGCTACCCCTCTCTCTCTCTTTATGATTTCGGTGATTTTTTTATGGGTGAGATTTTGACTGTGAAAAATGGGAGCAGGTTTTGGTTCCGATTGCCAATGGCACGGAGCCGATGGAGGCGGTGATCACCGTCGATGTTCTGCGGCGGGCTGGAGCCGATGTTACTGTGGCTTCTGTGGAGAAGCAGCTCCGTGTGGATGCTTGCCACGGCGTTAAGATCATCGCTGATGCTTTGATTTCGAACTGTAGCCAAAGCGTCTTCGATCTCATTACTCTACCTGTACATGCACTCTCTCTCTCTCCCTCTTGTTGTATGCATATATATATATATATATATATATATATATGTATATATGTGTGTATGGATGTATGTACGTATATTACTGTTTGTATATGAAGACTTTGAAATGTGGCTGCTTTTGTTTCCTTTTGAAAGAGCTGATCAAAATGGAAATGTAAATGGGGAACTTGTGCTAATATTGTTATTACTTCCCCACCAACAAGAAAACAAAAGAATATTGTGGAACTACTTAAATTTTTAATAAATTTGAAAAAAAAAATCCCAAAAACTATAAGTTTAATACAAAAAGGCCCTAACCTGTCCGCTCACTCTCCATGTACTAATTGATTATTAGTTGTTAAATTCCTTGGTGCCCTTCTCTCATTAGTCATTACAAAGGAAGTTAGCTTTTCTTCTAATTATTGAATTTTAAGTGTTTTTCTCTAAAGTGTAATGTTATCAAGGGATTACATGTGAAAAGCCCTTAATTTTTTAGCCTTTGTGATGCCCGGTAAATTGAATGTTTGTTTCCGGATACCTTGTGACGGACACGGACCTGGTTAAGCAGCCGTCTTTAGCTTTTTTTAGTGTAGAGTTTTGGTTGCTCATGTCCAAGTTAAGATGGGGTTATGCATAACATTATATATGTTACTTAATTGCACGATTTTAGTTTCCAAGCAATGTCCAAATGCGCCCGAACTGTTGATATAATCCATAATATGTTAGGGTGGGTGGACTATGGATTTTTATCTGTTATTGCTTCTGTCATTCTCCTACCAGCTTCTTCGGTCCTACTTCATTGTTTTCTCAATGCATTGTGCTACTTTTTAGGTCCGGTGGAAGTTGATTATATCTGTTTTTATGCTGTAGGGAGGCATGCCAGGTGCTACTAATCTTAAGAATAGTGAGGTCCTGGAAAGTTTGGTGAAGAAGCAGGCCGCAAATGGGAAGCTCTACTCTGCTATATGTGCTTCACCTGCAGTGGCACTTGCGTCATGGGGTGTGCTGAAGGAACTGAAGGTACAATCTTTGAGCACCTCCAATATTTCATTACTTATTATACATATTAAAATTGTCATTAGTGTTTTTTATTTTATTTTTTGAAATGACTAAATCTGGACTTGTGGGCTCTATTGTCTTTTAACAGGCAACTTGTTATCCATCTTTTATGGAGCAATTAGCATCTGGTGCAACCGCTGTTGAGTCAAGAGTGCAGCTGGATGACAAAGTTGTGACAAGTCGTGGACCTGGTACTACCATGGAGTTTGCTGTTGCACTGGTCGAGCAATTATATGGGAGAGAAAAAGCTGATGAAGTTTCTGGGCCACTGGTATATGCTTTCTCAATGTACTACTTATTGATTGGTTGTATTATTCTCCAATCCCCTCCCCCAATCTAAGGGGGAAAAAATGAATGCATAGAAGATGTGGAGTTAGTACAATGGAGATGAATAAGGGAAAGACTGAGAACGACAAATTCATTGGAATTTACCATAAGCAAGCAGTTTGTGAAAAATTGGATAAACTGATAGCTTTGATTAAATGGAGAAAGATTCTAGAGGATGAAACTTATATTTTGTAAACATATTTGACAAAAAGAAAAATAGAACTATCTGCACACGGTTCATATATAAGAAAACTTAGGATAGAGACTTCAGACACATGATATGGTTAGTATTGAGCTGAAGAGGTGACTATATAGTTATACTAGTGGGGTTGAAGTGCCTGTCTAGTATGGACCCTTTTCAGCTTAGCTTCTTAGTTCAGAAAGCCTTTGTGTTGGGCTTTGGCTTAGGTTACTTAATTATAAATTAAGCTTGATTCTTTAACATGTATGCTCGATCTGCCTGTACACAACTTTTATTTTATTAAAGGCCCACCGCGTAATTGATTGGGTGGAGGTGGTAATTCCTGCCTTGCGGTGTCATTCTGCTAATTCTTGTCAAGTGATTTTGAAGCCATTCATTGTTTGGTTAAATGAAAACAAATATGATCTGTAGTGATCTGGCTTCAACTGCTAGGCCGCTACCCTTTATTCAAAGCCCAAGTGGCTGGAGGCTAAGCTTCTGCAGTTTAGAATGTTGTTTTGTTTCTGATGGGTATGCAACTGCATTTTGTACGCAGGTGATGCGTTCCAACCATGGTGATGAATATATCATAACTGAGTTAAACCCAGTTGAGTGGACTCCCCATGATACCCCAAAGGTAAATTTTTTTATTGTACAGTATATCTTTTATTGTGTGTCGGATGCTGTTACTTTAATTTGTTGTTCTTTTGTTGGTTCACTCGTCAAAGATGCATGAAATTTGAGAACAACATTGTGTGTGGATTTCTTTGTCTGCTTGCTTTGAACTGCTTTTGAATAATTTTAGGCTTTTATCTCAAGTTGCATTTCAGATGAGGTAGGAAAGGGTAAAATCCAAGTTCAAATCTTGTTGTAAGCAACCTGAAAAAGAGAAGCCATATTAGAGTGCTATACTTGATAGTGACTTACATATGGAAATATCTCTAGGATTCTTTCGAGTTTCCGTAAGTGTTACGCAAATTAGCAACTAAAGGTTGTGATATCAGAGTAAGATTTTTTTTACTTGGTTTAAGGTGCTATATAATGTGTATTTTAACCTCTTTTGTCTTTGTTATCCTTTAGATTCTTGTACCTATTGCGAATGGCACAGAGGAAATGGAAGCTGTTATGATTGTCGATATTCTACGACGAGCCAAAGCGGATGTTGTGGTGGCCTCTGTAGAGGATAAACTAGAAATTCTTGCTTCCCGCAAAGTTAAACTGGAGGCGGATATGTCCCTTGATGAAGCTGCCAAACTTTCATATGACCTAATTGTCTTACCTGTAAGTCGGGTTCTAGCTTGCTACTGTTTAACCACTACTCTACCTATTCATTAGTCCAACAACATTCTTATGTTTTTTTCAGGGTGGACTTGGTGGTGCCCAAGCATTTGCAAAATCGGAAAAGCTCGTGAATTTGTTAAAAAAGCAGAGGGAATCCCAGAGACCTTATGGAGCAATATGTGCCTCCCCAGCTCTAGTTTTGGAACCCCATGGCCTACTCAAGGTATCCTTTATACGGTGTTTAGAGAACTTCCTTTTTTTGCTTAAAAATGGCCACTCAACTAACTCTGGTACCACCATTAACGTTGAACAACCTGAAAATTCTGACTGCACCTCGTATAATTAATGGTGTACTAACTCGATCTATTCATGATCAATTCACCGAAACGATCTGCTTATTGCATTGTTGCAAACTCATCAAAAGAACTTATGTCCATTCAAATTGGATATTTGTCCATCTCGGCATACATAATTAAGTTTCTATATGTGCTGCCCCTTTAGCGTTGGCTATTGTTAATTTTTTTTTTTAATTATCCATTTATGAACTTTGTTTGACTTTGATCCAGGGTAAAAAGGCCACAGCATTCCCCGCAATGTGCGACAAGCTGTCGGATAAAAGTGAAATCGAGAACAGGGTAGTGGTTGATGGCAACCTCATCACCAGCAGAGGACCAGGAACTTCAATGGAGTTTGCTCTTGGAATTGTTGAGAAGTTTCTCGGTCGCGAGAAAGCAATAGAGCTTGCAAAAGTGATGCTTTTTGTTCATCCTTAGAGCTTATGTTCGTGTATAATATGCGCGCCCATATATTCGGTCCACGACTACCAAAAGCAGAAAGCTGGCTTCGTATTTGAGTATGAATCCTTCGTGCTTAACTGAGTTCGTATATAAATAAATGTGTAGAGGACTGAAATATTATAGTTCTTTGGCTAGGTTTTTGAGTTTCACCGTGTGCTGAAGAGTTTGTGTTACAACCAAAAGAGAGTTTCATGTATAATTTTGTGGTATCTCGTTGCTTTAGGTTGACAAGCTCATGGACCCTACCTTTTTGCGTTTGATAATCATTTTGTTTTTATGTTCTTTTTCGTACACCTTCACTCTTCTACATTTCTACGTTGCACATTTCTCTTCTTATTTTTCTCTATCATTTATACAGAATTGAAAACCGAAAACGACATGATTATTAGATCGCCTCTTTGTTTCAAAGCACATGCTTGAACACTCTAGAGAACTGAATTTTTTGTGTGGAAATTGTGGAAACTAAATTACAAATGCTCATTTCTAACGTCCTAAGGACAGGATTAAACGATCCGCAAACATTTATGTTTGACGTGATGGGGTTGAATTATCAAAGTTTCCGTTAACTGTCATCTTCCCAACAAAGGATAACGAAACAAATAAATAAACCCATACTAAATAAGTACCTGATGTGTTTGACAACTTGACAAGTATGCATCATGGGATCTGTAATACTTTAATGTATTTATCTGATCCAAACCGTCTATCTTTAACGTCTTCTTTCGAAGATCATGTTCTAAAAAATCACCCAAACTTGAGACTATATGATTGCTTAGATTAAAAGTTTAGTTCTTCGTAGAACTGTGTTCGTCTATTTTCTTAACTAAAAATGAATGTCTTAATGATTTTAGGCTTGTCTAACTTTTCTCAAGAAAGATTTATGAATGATATTAAAAGATAAACGGTTCCGGTTGTTAAAATGCTAGCTCCACAAAAATATGTGTAAAAAAATTGTGTGATAAAACACGAATCCGCCCTTAATATAAAATATAATGTGATTTACAAATTTGACATGTTTTGTTAAGATATCTTCAATCATACTTCTTACACATTTAATTACTCAAATAGTTTAACTATCAAATGTCTAAATTATCTAGTCAAAGAATATTACCCAAATAATTTTGATAAATGTAGAAAAGGACGTCATGATGTTGCTCACGGTAGGCTACCATTGGTCGCAGTTGCGGAGTCACGAGGAAATGGCAAAATTTGAAGGGGCAAAAGGTCGTTGTTGGTCGTTGACTGGTTCAAAAAAAAAAAAACAAATCTTCGATGCCAATCACCCTTCGGTTTCGATTAAATCCTCGTAGTAATCGAATTTTTAAAAAGTTTAATAATCCATTAAATTAAAGATTTTTTTTGTCAATTCGGTGCATATGTAGCTTACAAGTTGGCACATATAAGGGTCTCAAGCTCACATTGTCATCAATTTAATAAATTATCGAACAGTTAGTTAGGTTGAAGACTAAAATTACTGCACTTAAAATATATCTTTTAATGCCTTATGAGATATTTAAAACTTCGTGACCCATTTTAAAAATCACTCCAGATTTGAGGAGCGTAAATTGTAGTTAAACCTATTTTTTGAAGGTAAACTCCAAAGACATACATTCTTCATTTTATTACTCATTTGAACAAAGATCTAAATGAACAATCACAATTTATCCAATATCCACATTTAAGTAAGAGATAGAATTATGTGCTAAATATTAATCTTAACCCTAATATAAACTAGGCAGCTGCAGACTAAAATTTATATTCATATGTACAAAATTACTTATATTGCCTATATATTTAAAAAGTCAAAATCAGGGGGTATAATTGTAAAGAGAAAACAAATTTAACTTAATTGGAACAATAGTCCTTCAATTTTATTTTTATGACCATTGGTCCCTCAATTTATCAAAACGTATAACTATAATCATTTTCGTTAACACTGTTAATAGTTCCGTTAAATTCATCATGTATGCTGCACATGAGACTAACTGTAAGGGCAATAAAGAAACATATTATCTTCGGATGGTTGAAGTCGATCGACTGCTCCAAAACCAGGCGCAACAAAATCTCCCCGACTACTCAATGCCTGTGACCTACTTTATCCAAAAGACATGGAATTAAATAAGAAAACTTTAACGAAAAATTCAGATATTATTTACTTTAACGAAAAATCATATTTTTACATTAAAAAGTTAATTATGGTATTATTTACTTTACGCTTTATTTTATCCTTATCATTAAAACTCAAAAATTTTAAACCATTTTTATTAGTTTTTCTATTAAATAAAGGGAAGAACCCAATTTCATTAAATGGAGTGAGCACATTTCCTGTACACATGTTCCGCAAGATGAAGCTCCAGAAGCCATCGGAGAAGATGGAGATTTCACTTGAGCCTTTTGGTTTTGAGCTCTCACTTTTTCTCCAGAAGAAACTGATCCAATTTGCTCCGATAGGATTGGTCAACATGGTGGGAATTTGAGGAATATGAGATTGTGCATGGAGGAAGTTTCAATTGGGGATGAGTTTTGCGATCAATCGATTTCAACCCTTGGAAAATAATATGTTTCATTATTTGCCTTTACAATCAGTCTCGCGTGTTGACTGAATTTAACAGAATTATTGACGGTGTTAACGAAAATGATTATAGCTATATATTTTAACAAGTAGAAGAATTAATAGTCATGAAAATAAAATTGAAGAATGTTGAATTAAAATTGAATGACCATTAATACAAGTTCTTTAATTGTGAATTATACTTGGGGGCACATTTTACTGCTCTATTAGTTTTGAAATGGGAAAGGGACAGGGTGTGCGAGTGTGAACAAGTAATGGGTGATCAGTGGTTCCACTTATTATAATTATTTATTTATTTATTTATTTTTCGACTCAATAAAGCCAAACGTTGTTGTCCCACTTAGGAATTTAAAATTTTTTTTATTAGGATTAAAACGACGACGTTTTGGTTTGAATTTAAAATAAAAAATTATAATCCTTCGCCCAGTTCTGCCGTGCAACACAAAGAAACCAGAGCAGCAAACCGGATTCCATCGCTTTTGATGGGACTAAAGGAGCGGAATCACTGGTCCTGAGCTTGATTTCCAATTGTTTTTTTGGTGTCTTCTCAGTTTACCATTCGTCAAAGCACTTACATGGGTTTTTGTCAAATTTTCTTCTGACTTTTATCACCATTGCCTTTTTCTTAAGGATATCAATTTTATCGACTTATTTGACTTACATGAATCTTTAAATGGTTTACAAATCAAATAAAAATTTAGAAATAATTTTCAAATGATGATAAAAATAATGATTTAGATACCCGCATTGGTAAGGATCTTTTTTCCTAACAATAGTAAATAGATTATTTGTCACATCTTGACCTGGACGGGACCACTTTCCGGACTCGACTTCATCGTAGCATGATATTGGCCGCTTTGGACCCCCAGCACACCCTCACGGTTTTGTTTCTGGGAACTTACACGAGAACTTCCCAGTGAGTCACCCATCATGGGATTGCTCTCGCGCGCTACTCGCTTAACTTCGGAGTTCCGATAGAACCCGAAGCCAGTGAGCTCCCAAAAGGCCTCGTGCTAGGTAGAAATAGGAATAAACATATAAGGATCACTCCACTGAACGATGTGGGATGTCACATTATTGGAATTACAGTTTACAACTTTACTTGTATTCATCTACATTTGTTTTGTACGTTAAAGATTTTAAATTTAAATGTTACGGATGACAAATATTAATATTTAATTATGTTAGTCATTGTATTTGTACGACTTAAATTCAATATTGTTGAATAAAATAGTCTAATTAGGAAAATAATGCGTTGAAGAGTCAAACAAGATTTTATTTTTTAAATACAACTTGGTTATTATATTTAAAAAGTTGGAAACTATTTTAAGCCTTATTTTGAACAAATGATATTATTTCAGAGCAGAAAATAAGCTAAGCATGGTTTACAAAATAAACCCAAAATTAAGACAAAGAATTTCCATAACCCTACACAATTTCCAAACCAAATCGATATTTTTGTGTTCAGAGTTCAAAAATCTAGAAATTTAAGTTGGAGAGAGAAGGGAGAGATTCTTAATTTAAAATCAGAACCGCTAGTTTTAAAATAAATGGTACGAATCTCCAATCCCGTACTCCATACGAATCTCAATTGTTCCAAACCGTGCAGGCTTGCACAGCTTGCAAGACTGGAAGTCAATGCCAGCAGAAAGGAAAGAATAGTCAATTCCAAAATTCCATAGACGATATTTTTCATTTCTCGGAAGTTCCAAAGATATAAACATCACGAAACCCAGTTTTGCTTTTATTTGTTTCATCTCTCTCTCTCTCTCTCTCTCTCTATTTCTGTTGCAGTCACCGCAATCGAGGTTCTTTATGAAAACCTTATACTTTATCTGGGTTTTACGTGTACTTTTCTGTTTGGTAGCTGAGAAAATGTGAAAAAAGCCAAGACTTTTTAACCTTTTGACTTACCCATTGGAAAGAAGAAGAAGAGAGAGAGACTTTTGGATCTGTTTGTGGCCTCAGCTGGGTTCTTAAACCCAAAAGAATGGTGGGTTTCTCTTTACAGTTGCTATGCTTCTAAAAAAAATATGGAAAGATCATATTTTGATCAATCCAAAAACTTAAATTATGCTGGTTTTAGTTTCTGTTCTGCAGATGGATACTTCAAGGTTGAAATATAAGCAAACCCCAAGTGCAATTGGATTGAAAATTCATAAGGTAATTAATGTTGAAGCAAATTCTTCTCTTCTTTTTCTTCTTCTTCATCTGCAATTTCAATTTTGGTGGCTCTTCGATTGACTTTTTTATTTGAAAGTTGGTCGAAACAATAGATGTCTTTGTTTTGTTTGTATTATAATTGAATGCATTGAGAATTAGAAGGATAGTTGACTACAAAATCACATTTGATTGCCTGCCAAAAACTTCCTTTCCAATCCTGAAAGATGAAACCATGTTTCTAATTCTACTCTCTACTAGTTGCTAAGCTGCCCTGTGCTGAATTGTAGTATTTGATTAAGGCCTGGTTTGGAGAAAGCTGGTATCAAAAAAAGCTGGGAGCTGTTTTTGTGTTTGGTAAACATTCAGCTTCAGTTTTTTTTCACAGTTTTGGGTGAAAAAAAGCCAAAAACAAGAAGCTGCAAAACCCAGCTTTGAAAAACCGTCTTTTTTTCACAACTGTTTTACTTGAAAGTTTACCAAACACTATAATACTGCTTTTTTTTTTCAAAAGCACTTTTACAAAAAAGTTTACCAAACACTCTGCTTTATTTCACAGCACAGCAGAAGCAGCTTTTTTTTAAAGCACAGCAATACCAAACCAGCCCTAACGAATTCAGTTTTTCGGCTTAAAATGTTGTGGGATGCTGGAAGTTTCGTGTTAATTCTGCGTTTGGTCGTTATGGAGGCAGATATGAAAACCGTATATTTTCCTTGCATTACTTTGGTAGTTGGCCTAAGTGTTGATAGTAGATTGACTGAGGGACTCTACTAGAGAACTGAACTTCTGATTGATCTTATAGGGCGTAAGAGTCTACGGCGTTACTGGGTGCATTCCCAGACCTTACTGTGTTGGGGTATCTCTCTAGTGTTTCCCCTTAACGTTTGGCAGTTCAGATGCGTAGGATTTTTTTTGTTGTCTTTTGATACCTTAAGTAAGGAGCCCTCAATGTTCAAAAGAAAACAGGTTTAGGCTATGGTTAAAACTTATCATGGGGTACCGAGGATGTGCAAACTTCCTCTTACCGTTTATGTTTTTAAGAGATTTCCTTTTTCGAAAATTCCCTTTTGATTCTTCCGTTATATAGGTTGTAACAAACTATAAGCAGCAACTCAAATTTCAAGTCAAAACTTTGCTACTGAAATTACAGAGATTTCTAGAAGAAGCAGTTTCAGTAAACACGTGCTATTGCATATACAAGCATCTTTAATCAAAATTTAGGCAACGATTTACAATGCTGCGGGTATTCATCTTTTCCAGTTGCTAGATAGTACGTGTAGATTAAAGAGGCCACGTTGATTTGCAATTCGAGTTCATAAGCTTTAGTTTTTCTGAGAGTCTCATCTTGTCTAAGCGAATAATGACTAATGCATTCCTGAGTACTCATCTGTCTTCCTCCTAAATCCAACAGATCATGCAGTTGTAGTTACATCACAAAAAGTTTATTTTTACCTTTGTACTTTGACAGGGCAAGGATTTTGATTGATTGGTGATATTGGCCAACATAAAAAGCTGGTGATGTCTTGTTTCACTTTCTTGTTTAGAAAGAAGGAAGCTTCCCGTGTTAACCGGCCTGTTGAAATCGACGAAGGTACACTGTGGACGTGTTTATCCTGTCATTCCTTTTATAGAGATTATGCACATACTTACAGTGTCAATATTAGTTACTTAGGCACAATGCCATCTGTCAAATTAGCTGCTCAGTGCAATTGTGAAATGGATGGAGGACTTTTCTAGGTCATACATGGATCTTCCAAATGGGAGGAGCATTTTCTATGTTAAGCGCTTTCATTTTATTAGCGTTACTGATTTATGAATCCGTTGAAGTCTGCGACTACTCAAAGCCGAAATTACGAAGTTCCCTCCATTCAGATAATTGTTCCCTTTCAATTATTCTTTTTATGGATGACCAGGCTTCTTTTCAGAATCTGGACAACCCGGCCTTTTCACTGAGTCAAATGGTCATGCTAAATCAACTAGTTATGTTTTACTTGATTTTGCTTTTTATTACGCACTCAATATTTTTTTGGATGAAATCTTCTTTTGAACTAAACGCTGTTAGTAAGTTTTAGCTTTAACTTGAATTTGGGGGGTTTACCATTCTATCTTCAGCTACCTAAACGCTTCTAATAGATTCCAATGGGTACAGTGGTTTCAGGCGTTTTGAATGTGAAGCAGTACGGTTATAGGGAACTGCAAATTGCCACTGAGAACTTCAGTGAAGAAAATAAAATTGGTCAGGGAGGCTTTGGCTCTGTGTACAAGGTAATTGCGCCTAAAGTTATTTTGCTTATGAGTATTGAGGAATACTCGGTCTTGAGCACTTAATTGAGCTAAAGACTTTTTCGTTGACTTTTACCTCTATAGGCTAAGAAATTATTGCAAAATGTGTTTGATCAGGGCACACTCAAGGATGGGACTTTGGTGGCTATAAAAGTATTGTCAGCAGAGTCTCGTCAAGGATTGCGGGAATTTTTAACAGAAATCGAGGTGATTGCGACCGTTGAACATGATAACTTAGTTAAGCTATATGGTTGCTGTGCAGAAGGAGATCACAGAATATTGGTTTATGGCTATCTTGAGAATAATAGCCTAGCACAAACACTTCTTGGTAAGCAATGTTACTTGTTCCTCGTTCCTTATTTGAATGAATGATTTGTATGGGTAAGGACTTCATCCTTCTGTACTTTATAGGTAGAGGCTACAGCAGTATCCAATTTACTTGGCTTACAAGGTGTAAAATTTGCATTGGTGTTGCAAGGGGGCTCGCTTATCTCCACGAGGAGGTTAGCCCTCATATTATTCACAGAGACATTAAAGCAAGCAATATTCTCCTTGATAAAGACCTCTCACCAAAAATTTCAGATTTTGGTCTTGCAAAGTTTATCGCCCCCAACTTGACTCATGTTAGCACTCGTGTTGCTGGAACAACGTAAGTTTGCCATTTCCAGTGCTATTCTCTTTCTATCAGTTTATCCGAGAATGTAACAAATTGAAGTCCTGCCCATAAGTTTCCACCAAACTTCTCGCTCTACTTTATATTTTTTCACATTTATCAAAATACTTGTGATTATATTGACATGTTTTGTTCCCTGTTCTCTCTCTCTCTCTCTCTCTCTCTCTCTCTCTCTCTGTACTTTTTATTTTATTTCACATTTATCAAGTTACTTGTGATCATATTGACACGTTTGGTTCCCTGTTTGATTCCTGCAGAGGTTACTTGGCGCCTGAGTATGCCATACGAGGTCAAGTGACAAGAAAAGCAGACATCTACAGTTTTGGTGTTTTACTGTTGGAAATTGTTTGTGGGAGGTCTAACACTAACAGACAGTTATCACCCAAAGATCAATATCTTCTTGCACGGGTATGGACATTTCCATGATATTGTATTTATGACTAAATTGAAGCCTTTTGACTGGTATATAGCTTTTACACGTGGGTAATAATCCTCGAAAAAAGAATAGTATACGAAAGCCTCTAGGCATTTAATCTGTAGTTAACGTTCACTAGCCTTGAAAGAAAAGCTTGCCAATTTCTTGGCCTGCAGCAATGGTGCGATTGATTACACTACTGCACATGGAAAATTCCTTGAATTTGTGAGGGTATCAATATTAGTACTAGAACATGGTTTTCAGACTAACAGAATATGTTAAAACTCATGGGACGTGTTTTGTGTTCATGACTGTGCCAGAGTCTCTTGATGACTCCATCGAGCTTCTTTAGGTGCCTAGTTTAGAGAAAACCCATCACGTATTTTACGATTAGTCTCTTTATTTTCATTTCCTTGGTTGGTCTTTGATCCACAATCTCTTAAAAGTAACTTGGTACCTCATCATCTCTTGTCAGAACATGTGTAGTGATTAACAAGTTCACAATTACTACTAGAATCTTGAGCAGACTTATCACATCCAAGTTCCTGTTGCAGGCATGGGAACACCATGAGAAGGGGCAGCTGGTGGAATTAGTAGACGCATCTTTGAATGGAAATTTCGACGTTGAGGAGGCTTGCAGATTCCTAAAGGTTGGCCTTCTCTGCACTCAAGACATGCCTAAGCTCCGACCATCCATGTCTACCGTTGTTCAAATGCTGACAGGTGCATTAGATGTGAATGAGGGGAAGATATCCAAACCAGGGCTGTTTTCTGAATTTATGGAGCATACAGAAGGTGGGAGAGATAAGGCCAACAAAAGAGGTCCATCTCACACGATATCCACCTCAGGGAAGTTTATCAATTCATCATCTTCATCAGAAGCTGCCGCCACTTCATTTGCTACTATGACCTTCAATTCTATATATGACCGAAGCAATTAGGGCAGTCAGGATCCATCCATTTTTTCGAAATTTTCTCTGGTTTGGTCAGGCTGTAGGCAATTTAATTCTTCTAGGTTATATACGGAAACAAGGAGTAATATATATTTTTACGTGGATACGAATGTCTTCCTAAGAACTAGCCAAATCATTTTTCAGGTGTAAATGTTTCTTGTCAATCGAACTTTCATTTTTTTCGGGTCTGTAAAGAAGGCTTGACTACATACAATTCTTCCATGCTTTACTTCGAGTCCAAGTATTGTGCGGCAGTGCTCCGTTCTCGTCTTCAGACAGTTTCCTTCGAATTGTAGTAGATATGGATAGAAATGCATTCAAGAAGTAAAAATTAGTCAGTCAAATTTAAACATGTCGTCTTTTAACTGGACTATTCTCCCACATTGCCCTGGCATGTGGCGGAAAACATACCCGCGAAACTCTTCTTCGTCTCATGAGCATCTGTTTATGCATCACTTTTCTGCTGCTAAGTTAAAAGATTTAATTAGACGCGACGATGAAGACATTTTCTTCTTCAAACTTATGCTGATTCGCTACAAGCCTTCCCACAGGGTAATGTATTACTGATAGACATTGAAACGGGATCAAAAGTAGAACTTCCGGTTGGACTCGAAGTCTCGAAGTGAACCAGTAGGTTTTGAAGGCATGCGAAAATCCAAAACTTCAATATAAGATGTGATGTTAATATTTCGTAAAAGCTGAACATTTTCGTACGAAGATGATACAATAGTTTGAATGTTTGATCATCCTAAAAAAATTTGAACGAGAAATTGCATAAGTGATTGTATATCTTTTGTGCAGATATATAGGTAAATATATATATATATATATATATATATCTCTAGCTAGCTAGTTTCTATTTCTGCAGCATCTGCACCACAGAATGAGAAAACAAAGCACTCTATAACCAATTATGAATACCAGCATCACACCCAAATTGCTCCATTTCTGTGCTTCTTTTAAACCCTGCTGTCTCAAGAATCCGTCCCCGAAAAGGTTGCATCCTTCGTTGCCAATCTGTTGAATGCATCTCCTTCCCTGCTCTCCTCCATACTCATTTATCATAAAGCAATCGAACGGGTACTTGAAAAGACTCAAGTAGTACATGAATATCCAGTAGCTTGGGAGCCTGTCCTTTGAAATGAAGTATCCCGAAAAGAGAAAGAAAGATCCCATGAGCCCGGAAATCAGGGAACTCCCCATGATGAAGTTGGGCACAAGAGCACTGAAGCAGGCCACAACAGAATTGGACATGAGAAGAACCATCCAGACCACCAGAGAGAAGTAGAGGAATGCATCAATGTCCCTCCTCAATCCGACTAGCCAGTAAACCGGTGCGGTGAACAGAAAACAAACCATCAAAAGGAAAGGGAGAAAAATGAGGGTGTTTGCTATGACATAGGAGGAAACTCGATAGGCTCCCTTGGAAGTCTCACTCATTAGTATTCTTCGCTCTTGTAAGAAAATCGGTAGGCCTTCTGTGCTGGAAGACAGCAAGAATGTGAGGCTGAAGGCGAAAAATCCAGTTTGTGTTTGCAAGGCAAAGCTCCCTTTTTCCGTTCCAACATTAAAGAAAATGCTTCCGAGTACGAATCCAGCTACCAAGGCTTGTATAACTCTAGTGACAAACAATTGCTTTGTTCTAAATATGTTGCTACAAAATCTTTGCCCTAGTATTACAACTTCCCGGGGACGCGAATTTGGGTAGACTGGAAGCTTCTTTGCTAAGATACCAGAGCATACAAACCTTTGTTCTAGAGGCCGGAAACGTTGGTTGCGCAAGGTTTCTGAAGTTTGTGCACCCTCCAAGCTCTCGATAACATCAATGGCGAATTCGAGCAAGTTAACATGGTTGGGGATGCGATGGCCAGCTAAATTGAGCGTTTCTTGTAGAAGACACAATGATCCATTGTGGATCACAGTTCCACTTGAAAGCAGAACAACGCGATCGAACATCTCTAGGATTCGGAAACCTGGTTGGTGAATTGTCAGGACAATAGTTTTACCCTGATTGAAAACCATTGTTCTGAGCAATGAGACTACATGGAAAGCTGAGGCAGAATCCAACCCTGAAGTTGGTTCATCAATCAAAACCACAGCTGGATTATGAACTAAATCGACTCCAATCGAAACCCTGCGCCTTTCACCACCCGAAATCCCGTTGTTTGATCCCCAGCCGACTCTTGAACCCGCGACATGTACCAGCCCGAGCTCCTTCATCAGCTTCCTCACTTTATCTGCAGCATTTTTCCTCCCACCAGGAAGCCTGAGCAGAGCACTGTACATGAGGGTTTCTTCAACTGTAAGTAACGGAAATAGGGCATCGTCCTGTGTGACATAGCCCGACATTCTGCGAAAACTTTTCGTGTCCATAGGCTGACCATTCACCAGCACCTCACCGCACACTTTCTTTGGGGATATCTTTCCAGCAAGAATCTCTAGCAGTGTGGTTTTTCCTGCTCCACTAGGGCCAGCAATTGCAGTGATCCCTGCAGGCCTTGCTTCACAATTCACATCCTTCAGAATGAATTTCGGAACTCTCCTCGAGCTCTCCCTGCAACACACGAATTTCATCTCATCGAATCGGGTTGATAATTTGTAGCACAAGTTTCTGGTTTCAAGTCTGTATGGCGTTCTCAGGCTGCCGGAAACCGGCATTTTCACAGGCAACTCCATGTTGTGGGGGGGGGAAGAGTGGAAGTGAGAGAGAGAATGTGATATTTGTGGGGTAGTGTAGATGAAATGGAGGAGATGAGCTAACGCACCAAACTGTTTGTTTGCTGTACAAGTTAGGGTAGAGGAGAAGCCAAAGTTTGAATACTTTTGCTTTCCTTCTGTTTTCTTGTTGGCAAACATAAATTCTGGAGTAACTTTTCGACACACTTGAAACACACTCACGTGACATTACTATTTCACTCAAATCAAACTCATGGATTTGTTTTTTTATTAATATACTTCAAAAATTAGACATATCAGCTATATCGTTCATTCTTATTATAACACGTAAAATGATACACCACGTGACTTGTGTTTCAGATATGCGTATAAAATTCTCATAACTTCTCATGGGGGGTTTGGAGAAAACCCAAAAGAACAAAGTGCATGACTCCTTTTGGGAAGTTTGTTCAGGTGAGCAGAATATTGACTGTGCAGGGTTGGTGCTGGTTGCTTCACTATCTTCCACACACTAACTGCATCACCATATCATGCCAGTTTGGTGGGAATTTTTCTATATTTGGCCAATTAGTCAATTACAACAAATTGAGTGGCCAAACTTTGAAATAAAAAAGGTCATCCTCTTGGATAAACGTGCAGCCAAGCTTATCTTGGTTCTATGGGACTTGCCAAGTAAGAAAGGGAAGGCTTACAGGTTTTGTCCTAGTTTCTCTTGCAACGTAAATTGAACTCTAAGGACTTGTTTATAAGTGCTTTTAAAATGATTAAAATTATTTTTGTAAAATTGATTTTAAGTTTCAAAAGATTAGATATGTGCTTCTAGCATAAAGCACTTAAAATGTTTTCTCATGATCCACTTAGATTTTTACTAAAGATTCGTTCAAAAACAATTTTATCAAAAGCATTTTCAATCATTTTACAGTTTCACCAAAATCGATTCTAGTCATTTTAAGAGTATTGCCAAACAAACGAAAAATGAAATGTAAACTTACTTCTTTGACCTTCCCTCGTCACTTTGGAAAATGAAACGTAAACTTACTTCTTTGACCTTCCCTCATCACTTTGGCTAATCTAGAGAGCTCCGTATCAATCAAATTTTACTTGTTCTTTTCTTTGTGTTCTTTAATTTCGTTAGGCATTTTGGGGTGATTTGGGCTTTTGCCGAAGTAAGAAAGGTGTTTTGCTCGTGGGTATTGTTATTTTTCTTTCAAATAGTGGGAACCTCCTCCTAAAAATTGGGTAAAGCTTAATATTAACGGGCGTCGCAAGATGATGATCAGTTTCGTTGGTAATTCAGGGTGTTTTTATTGGGCTACAAATTGTACGAAGTAATGAAATTAAGAAGATTATTGTAGAATCGGATTCTGTACTTACAGTGCGCTTGAATTTAAATGCACTAAATGCACAAAAATGGATAATCATCTTCTAAAAAGTTTAGTATTGCCGTGCTCTTATGCAATAAAGTTGGTCTTGTGAAATTTGACATATTTACTATGAAATATTTCATTTGTTCCTTGGTTTGACTCATTTAGGTTTATCATGCAATTTAAATCTGATATTTTTTTAGCAAATTCCTCCTTCTTATGTAATTTTTTTATTGGGAAAACTAATGAAAATGACTTGAAAATTGTGAGTTTTAACGAAAATGACAAAATAAAGGGTAAAGTAAATAGTACCATGATTCATTTTTTTGTTAAAATGAGCAATACTGAGAATTTTTCGTTAAAAGTTTCGTTTTTTATTTTGGACTTATGCCCCGCTGTCAAACAAGAAGAAAAAGTTGAAATGACTCAAATGACCATGAGAAGATAATTGGAATGTCATTTTGATATAGTGATAAACAGAAAATCGAGGGGTATTTAAGAAACTTAGCATCACTCAGTCGGTGCGATAAATTCTCCGGAAAAACCCTGATACGCCCTTATCTCCCACTCTCACTCTAGGGTTTATCAGAGCCCCAAACCCTCGTCGCGATCGACCATGGCGACCCATTTCTTCTACCGCTCGCTTCCCAAGACCCAAGCCATGGCATCATTTCTCTCCCGCTCCCTCTCCACCGCCACCTCCGCCGCTTCCCTATCCACCGCCGCCCAATCTCGCTCTTCTTCGCTCTCTCTCCTTCACCGCCTCCGCCCCCTCGCCGGAGTCATGGCCTCTGCCGGCAGGCTCTCTCCTGCGGTCGTCCGGTGCTTGTCCACCAGATCGACCACGTCGTCGCTCAGAGACCCAAACCCTAACTGGTCGAACCGGCCTCCCAAGGAGACGATCCTCCTCGATGGGTGTGACTTCGAGCACTGGTTGGTTGTCATGGAGCCCCCTCAGGGTGACATCACTAGGGATGAGATCATCAATAGCTACATCAAAACCCTAGCCACCGTCGTCGGAAGGTAACACTTCCATTGTTTTCTGTCTAAATTAACCATTTTTTTTTAATTTTTATGCGTTTGGATTATGAGAAGTTAGAAATTGGAAATGGAGTTTAAGAAATTATATGGCTGTTCTAGTGTATTTGTTTCTTTAATACAGTTTCAGTGTATATCTGTATTTATTTTTACGAAGGTGTAGCTTTTGAATTTTCTCCTTTTCGATTACGGTAATGTTTTGGGATAATTTGATTCGTATTGCATGAGGAAACTTTTGCTTGAGAAAATACAAGAGGTTGTTTCTCCGTTATGCACATGCTACATTCTGGCATTATATGGTTGTATGAAACTAGTTCTGTTTTGTGTTACGCACCTGCCCGATTATCGTGTTTAACATTATATGTTATATTGTGTGCTGTAAAAGATAATGGCTTATTGTTGTATGCAAGTATAGGGATCACTACGGCTGTCGTAAGATGCGAAATCATTTTGTAATTGCAATCGGAATATTATATTTCAGCCGAATTTGGGGGTACAATTATTCTTAGTGTGTAACAATATGGTTTGAAGTTCTAACAAAAGAAAAACTCATTAGCTTCTTTTTTTATATTCAAAATTTAAACTATAACCACTTTGTGGCATGATCTTAGTGTTCTCGTAAATAGTATGGTCTTAATCACATCTGTTATAGCATGGTCTGGATCATTTTTTTTTACAGACCTAAGTTTTTGGTAGATTCATGGCTTTCACATTTCAAAAAGCAAGTAGGATTGTATTGTATTCCTATTGTTTGTGTTCACTGTGATTTATGTTTTGTAATGACAATTTATATAACCAAGTTTACGTTGCTTGTATGTTGGCGGCTGAACTGCAGTGAGGAAGAAGCAAGAATGAAGATCTACTCAGTTTCAACTAGGTGCTATTATGCATTTGGGGCACTTGTATCTGAAGAGGTGTCACTCAAAATCAAAGGTGATTCTGCTTCTCAGTTGGGATTTTATTATTTCCTTGTGCTTTTGTCTGGGTTCTCATATATGTATTTTTCTAAAATTCTTGCAGAGTTGCCTGGAGTCCGTTGGGTACTTCCTGATTCTTACTTGGATGTTAAGAACAAAGATTACGGAGGTATGGATATGCTTGTTTCTTCAAGTTGCGTTTCAATGAAAAACAAATTATTTATAGCAATTGATTATTTTAAGTCGTAAATCCCATTCTGGAATATCTCTGGCAGTCTGAAATTTGGATTTTAGATCTATTTCTTTCTTTTTTTCTGACAAAGGATAGTTTGAGGCTTTAGAATGTTACTGGTGAAAGTTATCCTATAAGGCAGTTAATGCTGTAGCAGTGCTAGTGCTGTGTGGAACCCGAAAACCCCTGTTGAAGGCTTTCTGCAACCCTAGTCAATATTGTGTACAGAGTTTTTCATATATAACATCACCTTTAGTGCTGATGAGTTAACCAGTTTCTTGTGTTGATTGCATCCGAAAAAAAATTGATCAATGTTAAATTTTCATTTAATAATTTCTGTACTCCAAGAATTGTGGTTTGGTCACCTAGTGTGATAGTAATATTAAACTGCACTGTATACCTGTTTCTATATTGTATTCAACTGAGTTAACCAGAAAATTTCGTTTATACATGATTTGTTTGCTTTCTTGTTTGTTTTGGCAGGTGAACCTTTTATTAATGGCCAAGCTGTGCCATATGATCCCAAGTACCATGAGGAATGGATAAGAAACAATAGTCGAGCAAATGAGAGAAATAGGCGTAATGACAGACCTCGTAACTTTGACAGATCAAGGAACTTTGAAAGGAGGAGGGAAAATACCGGTCCATCTCCTATGCCTAATCAAGCTGGGCCAAATTCAGGACCTGGACCTGCCAACATGGGTCCTCCACCTCCCAACAGGGGTCCTCCACCCTCCAATATGGGTCCAGGCCCGATGCCTCCCAACATGGGTCCTCCGCCCCCCAACAGGGCTCCAATGCCGCCTCACAACATGGGTCCACCAAACAACTACAATAATCCCCCGCCAAGCAGCAACTGGAATTCTGGGCCTCCCAACAACTATAATCAGGCACCTCCCAACAACTACAATCAGGCACCTCCCAACAACTACAATCAGGCGCCTCCCAACAACTACAATCAGATGCCTCCCAATAACTCGGGAGGGGTGCCACCAAACAACATGGGTCAGCCATCTAATGCAGGATGGAATGGTGCTGGACAATACCAGAATAACTACACCCCAGACAGGGACGGTGGAGCCAATCCTGGTCCAAACCGTTACTAAGCTTGAGGCTAGCTATATGGTATGATGAGTCTTGTAGGCATGATGTAGATAAACAACGAGGTTGCTCGAGATGGGCCGTAGGTTGGCATATTGGTGTGGTCTTGAATGATATTTTGTTTGGCAATATTGCTGTGGTCGGAACCTGGTTGCCATTCATCTGAATTTTATTACATTTTCGAGGTCATATCTTATGCGATTAGTCGTGTCTTTACTTTGGTACACGGTGTGAGTTAGTAAACATAATGGCAGAAAGCAGACTGTTTGGTGATCCTGTTTAGATGGAACATGTTAATTTGCAGTCTACTGTGATGATTGCCTGTGTTGCTTCTGTGATGATGTTATTGAGCAAACCCATCTTTTCATCCTATTCATGCGCGCAGCTAACATGACATAGAGCCCATTTTGTACGTTGGCTATGAACTCTAATTATGCTGTCTTCATGTCGTCTTTACGATCAAAGAACCCTAACGCAGCGGAAATATAGAGGTTGGTGCTCATTGACCTCTTCTCGGTTCTTAACATGCGCATCAATACGACACTTGTTTGGAAGTGGAGCACCACAAAGTTTTGGAATCCCCTCAAATGCGGAGGAGTTGAAGCTTTGGAACTGAGTGCTTGTTGGGATTGCTCCTTCGAGACTAGTGCACGAGACAACAAAGCTTTACCACAATCCACCCAGACGCGATCATCATAACTGGTTCGTGCGACGGCAGCAGAGGCGGGTTCGGGATAGAAATTAAGACTTGAGAGAGACTCATGGCAAAAAGAGTAGAGGAAGATCTAGAAGACTTAAAAAGAGTAACAAAAGATATTAGAGTAATTGAAGCTAGCGGAAGATTTGGCGCAAAACCAAGTATAGTGACGTTCTATGATTCATATAACAGACTCACTTAATGGGATACGGCTTGGTTGTTGAAGGCTTGCGAGAGACGATGGATTTTTCGAGACAAATGATTTTTGGAGAGATCCAAACCATCCAAGTTCTTAAGGCTAGATATTTGGTCTGGAATGTTGCCAGAGAAGTTGTTATCGTCTAGATACAACTCTTAGCAAAGCCGTAGTTGGCCGATCTTAGTAGGTATATTACCGGTAATGTTGTTGGTAGAGAAACCTATCAACGGAGGAAAGTAAGACAATCTATGGGGTAAGCTATAGGGATTTATCACTGCGACCGTGTAATGTAAAGAGGCGATTCGAGATCATAACGATCTGTTTGAGCTGCAATAGGTTCATGTACCAACGCCGGTACTCTACAAAGTTCTTTCGGAAATTCACTTGAAACAAGGTTCATTGACAAGCTTATATGAGAAGGTCTTGGTAGATCTATCCCCAACCAGCTAGGAATTGTCCCTGTGGTTTTGTTACGGTACCTCCCAAAGATTCTTTAGCTTTGCTAACCATACAGGTATTCGACCAGTGAGCTCACAACGCGCCAAGTTTAAAAATCGAAACCAACCATGTCATCATGAGATGGCATTCCTTCACTATTAAAGGACTATGAAAGGAGGGGCGTTCGAAGACTTTTGCAACGCATCAATATCTTCATTGCCCCCGTGACGGTTTTCAATCGGTTGTTGCTAAGAGAGAGGAAGGACAGAGAGTTTACCAATGAACTTGCGCTTACATAGGTCAAGTTTAGTAAGTTGTACAAGTTTGGAGAAATTAAGCTTGGTAATGTCTCCTTCCAAGTTATTTCGTCCCAAACGTAGTTCTACAAGGTTGGTGCAATTCACCAAAGATTAGGGCAACTAACCTTGTAGGTCGTTGAAATTGAGGGTTACGATTTTTGACCTGGAGAGCCTCCCCAGATGGAGAGGGAGCACGCCGCTCAATTGATTAAAGGAGAGGTCAAGGATTGCAAGGTTGGCAATTCTATCACTAATGTAATGCCTCCATATAGTGAATTTAGAGGTAATGCAAGTTCTTCGAGTTTGGTAGCATTATAGATATCTTTTGGAAGTAAGACCATCCGAAAAATCTACAGCTCGTACTAGCTCCTACCACCTCCCAAAACCACGTAAAATGTTGCCACTAAATTGGTTTGAGAAAAAATCCAACACCCTAATCAAGGGGTTAGATTGGAGACAAATAGAGGAAGGGGTTGTACCTTGAAACTTGTCAAGTTCCAATGAAGACGGAATTGCACCATGAAGTGATTGCTTGACAAATTGAGTTGAGGTGAGTCGTGACCCGACCTTCAACAAAGATAACAAGCTTATTTAGGCCCCGGGCACATGGAAAGTTCTTTTAAAATATTCAAGTGATTTTCTGTGAAATGTTGTTGAAAGCTCTTTCGGTGATCTTGAAGCGTTTTTAGTTATTTTAAAAGTATTGTTAAACACGCCTAACCAAATCTTGGATCCATACTAAGAACAGAGAAGCAGTGAATGTGTTCATCTAGCCGCGTATTGGTGCACAAATCGGACAGCGGGGACCCCAACCTTAAAAAGCCTTAAAATGCACTCTTATAGAGGTATTCCATAATTTGGTCCGCTAATTAACTGTTCTACATCAAGATTTTTCATATGAATTAAAAATCCACGTTCTAAGTTATTTTCCTGGTGAAATGATTTTTCTTGGAAGATTGGACGTTACTCTTTTTTTTTTTTTTTTCCTTCCACCACTGAGATATATTTGACCTATCATCCTAGCAGTAGTCATTAAGATGGCGAATATTTTTGCTCATCACCCTCAAGTGATGATGATGCTCATCCAATGATAATAAGTAGGATGGTGACTTGCGGGTGGTGAGATGCTGTATTTACGCTGCAATAGTCGTTGACTGTAATTAAGATTGCCCTGGGAATGAGCAAGTGGTTCCATGGCCCTCGACCATTGCTACCACCGCACACCACCACTACGACCACCCCACCACACTACCATTATAACCTAGTTCAGCTGCAGAAACAAATCTACGACCTATAGGTCTCGTTTGACAGAGATAATTGACATGGATATGACTATTCACTATATTAAAGATACTTAAAGAAGAAACGAATGACAAATTCCTTATTGTGTCCAAGTTGAAAACAGACTACAGTTCACTTCTATCGTTGATTTTGCATCCACAACACAACCATGCAGATCAATAAATTTGTGACCAAACCGTAAAAGAAAAACCAAATCTGAAAATTACAATCCATCGACTACACCCGCGAGCTTTTGATCAATGTTAAAACTAAAAGAGAAAAATCATGCGACATCCTATAAGTTGTGAGATATCTGCAGCTTAATTGAATTGTCTAAACACCATAATGCAACCTGCATGGATATTGGCAAGGCAAGCCGGATATTTCATGCTTGAGAAAGCTGAGGGCCGGAGAAAAAGTTTCCGGTAAGGACAGTTCACCGAACACACATTTTTCTCATGAAAAGATTGCATTGCAGCTCGAAGAACTCTTCGTTGTAATATTGGAAATTTGGCATAAAGCTTGTAAAGAAATGAGGGGACTCTTGCACTAGTTGGAAAAATGTGTACAAGAATCTGAATATTTTCTCTTCCTACAAGCCATCAGAAAATGAACATTAATCTACAATAAAACAAGCAAATTGTGTCTGTTTAAAAGCGATTACAAAAGAAAAAAGGTTGGCCTCATACGCTATTCAATCTGCCGCTAGAAGTGCAGAAATTTAAGAATACTACCCTGGTTTCTCGTCCACTGCACGAATAGAGGATGAGGCTACCATAGCTAGTTCCAATTTTTTGTTTTTGGCAGCTCTGATCTGGTCTGCGAACGAAACACCTTTTCGAATTTTCTCTCTCTTTACAAGCTCTAGGTCCAGTTTCTCCAAAGATGAGATATGTGACATGGTTATATCCCGTTGAGCAGCAACTTGACCATCTATTAAAGTCTTTCTGTCAAGCTATTAAGAATAAAGAGTAGAATACAGTAAGACACGAACAAACAACATTGAAAACATTATAAAACATTACAGAAAAGGAATAAATACGCCGATCAAGCAAGGTCCCCAAAAAGTTTAAATCCAAGAAATCAAGACTGAGGGTGAACAGTGAACTACTTAATTTCTGCTAACGAGCAATTACCTTCATTAATCTCTTGTTACGTTTCAGCCCTCGAGGAACTGTCAACTCTTCATCATCTTCATTAATTACTCCATCTTCTTTCCTCACGTGATCAAGCCTTGCCACCGTTTTTGCTTTAGCTTGTTCTGCTTTTTTTGCTCTTTTGTTTGCCCTCTCTTTTGCCTTTGCTTTTTTCTTTTCTGCAGCATGCTGAAGCTGTTGGAGATGTAATTCTAGTTTTATTTTCTCATAGCTATCCCAGTGGAGCTCTTTCTGTCCACTCCCACCTTTCTTAGCTTCCTCTGCTATGCTTTCTACCCATGAAAGAAATATCTTCTCCCTTAACTGTTTCCACTTCAAACGCTGTCCCCAAACACGTCTAAGTGAAGAACGCATCTTTGCCTTGGACTCGGCACTACATAAAAGTCAATTTTTTGTCAAATTATGTACCACATTAGTATGTTCTTTGGGGACTCAGCCACCCACAGAGCAAGACATAAAGGATAAATAAGGGGTCTAAATAGCAAATGGATCTTTCAGCAGTTGTGTGCTGCATGCAGCCTACAACTGTTGACTTCTATACTGTATGTGAAACAAAAGTGATCATGTTTACTTGGCTAGCAGGCCTAAAAGAACTTCGAACTAAACTCTCTCTCTCTCTCTCTCCACCCAAATGCAAAAGTAAGAAAATACTTGCAAGGACATATAGAACGTTATCTACGAATGATTATTAACTTGTCTAACTACTCAAAGGAGCATTGAGATAGAAATAAACATAAATTTTAGGGTGCATGTCTTCCTTTATATTATATCGTTGTAATTCTTATAACATTTCACAAACATTAATCAAAATGAAATCCAGTGGCCCATAAAGGCCTAATAACTATTTGAACGAGGATCAAAAGTTAGAAGGCATTTAAAGTTCATGGTGACTCAAGAAAAATTTACGGCACTAAGTTCCTAACTTCCTTCCATATAGTCATCAATCACAGCATTTGTCTAGCTCCCCATCTCTGTGAATAGATATCTTTTAAAGTGTAAAAGCCACGATTGACATTGAGCAGTAAGCTAAAAATAACTCTCCACTCATCCAAAGCCTAAACCTCCTTTTGGTTTGATATTATATCAACAACCCATGGAATTATGAAGTTCGTATGTTTCGTATGAGTATATGTGACAAAGACTTGAGTACCTATGAGGACGGGGATGCTCAGACATCTTCTTTCTAACCTGAAAATAATGAGTGTCAACGAAATAGCAATTTTCGAAAGAAAAATAGTTGATTGAATTAAAAACATTCTTTTCTCTGTGCATAAGTTGTGCAGTAGTTTTAGCTCAAAAGGGAAATCCACAAACAAGAAAGCCAAACCTTCTAACATTGTTAGGAATAACACTGTATTGTGCCTTTTAAATAATGTGAACTCTTATATGCTAGTTCAAAAGCACAAATATTTGAAGAAAAATATCATAAAACTTAATGAATCTTACATGACTTCACCTTGGGGTCCTTTAATGCTTCTATTGTTCTCTGCTTGATTCGCTCACAAGTCTCTACATTATATGAAAGATCACAACTTCAGATTCAACCAAACGTATGAAAGTTTAAAATCCAACAAAAAATTTACACTCGGTTTCTACTTTCTATTTACCTGAACTATGTTTCCTGCCTTTATTCCATGGTATCCTCCCTTTGTTGGCCTGTCCTATTTTTTTCCGTCTCTGTCTCTCCTTTTCTTCCTTGCTAAGAGAGTCGCTGTCATTAACTGATGGAACCTCCTTGCTTAAACTTTGTTTCTCATGTGCATTTATGTCGAGTAAAGAATGACAGATGTCCATAATATCACAATTTTCAGCCATGTCAGCACTGCTGTGCGCGGCTCCCAGACAATGAAGTCTAGGGAAGGAACTTACAAGAACAACCGAGGGAGAACGATTCCTCAAAACAGGCAAATAATAGTTCCAATTTTCTGGGTTCTGTGCAAAGTGAGTGGCTTCCCCCACATAACCAAACAGTGGAACACACTTGAGAGTCGAGTATGGCGGAGCAGCCAATCTCCTGACAGAAACTCAAACATATCAATCTGGAGCTGATTTCATTTTATAAAACTAATCAACCATAAATCAATGAACGTATACGTAACTGTATACAAAATACCGTCAAGAATTTCCCATACAGGCAAGAGAGAATTGACTTCCTCATCAATTCTCTTAACGAACTGAGCTACAAGCAACATTGGGAAACGGAGGAATCAAACTCCGTACCCAGGTGCAAGGTGAATGCTCTTAACGAGCTGAACTACAATCCATCTTAACCGGTCAGTATCAAATATGCAATGCCACCACTAACATCACTATAAAAACTCATTTCTGTTGCACATTAATCATATTTGTATAAATCCCAATTAAATATCACCTACCAAATCCACACTGAGGCCACGAAAGATACCAATTTTGGTTAAAAAAACTTCCACTCACTACTTTCACTTTCCACTAACACAAGAACAATAACAAAACAAGATTGAAGCGTTCACATTTTTTGCTTTTCCTCAAATTTCAATGAAATGCTCAAACTTTATGGAGATAATTCAACAAGTAGACATTAGACATTTGGTAAGGAGATAAACACGTTATAGAAGAAACCCATTTCAGGAAATGGGTAAATTTTCCAGGAGAGAGAGAGAGAGAGAGAGAGAGAGAGAGAGAGAGGAAGAAGAAGGAACTTACAGGTGGAAGACCGGCATTTCAAGGTGGAAAGATAAGGCGGAGGGTGGAGGAACACCAGAGAGACCCGCTTCGAAACAAAACGCGGACTTGAGAGCGATAGCGGATTGGTGCCCACCCTTTCGGCTGGAAATATATTGGGCCTCGGCCCATCAAATGAAAAGGTCAAAAGCGTTAGCAACGATGTCCTACATCCCACAATCCTATTTTTTAACATCATTTGATTTTGTCCGATGATCTTTTAATTTGAGTTCGACATCCTAAATTTTTTTTGTTTTTTTAGTATTTGGTTAAGCGATAACATTAGTAAGTTAAATATTTGATTAGTTATTGACGAAGTTCGAACACACACCGTCATGCAAGGTCACAACATCTTTCCACTACTGTGGTAAATAGCTACTTGCAATATTTTCTCAATGATTAATTTCATCACAATTATTTTTTTTGTTGAATCCATTACATGCACTAAATGTTATTAATTTTAAGGTGAATATACCTCAACAAAATGTTGCAAAAGAAAATTTGTATTGACTTGGAACATTGATAATCGAGTAATGAGAACAATTAAGAGGAAGTGAAACTTAACACATCTTTAGAAAATTCAGAAATTTGTATGGTACAAAATGGACGAAAATAATCATCAACGTAACGATATAACCATTGACATGAATTGAAAGTTTAGAGAACCCTCTAAATATTCTAGAATAATTCCGTTTTAACATGAACCGATTAAATAAAGGCTTATTTGTAGTTACAGTCCTTGAAACTTAATTTGATCCTCCTTTGTTCCTTTAAAACTCAAAAGTCGTCATTTTTATTCTTAAAAACTCAAATTTGCTCCACATTGCCTTGTTTATGTTATTTTCGTTCAAATACGTTTAATGAGGATTAAAAAATACATTTTTAGAATAATTCTTTTTAGTTACGTTTCTTAAAACTCAATTTAGATCCCAATTTATCCATTGAAACTCAATATTCGCTTTACTTTAATTTGTTCCTATGTATTCCGTTAAATAGCTCTCCACCCCTGTCTCTAATCATTTTCCATAAATCCATCCCTTCTCCCTCCATCTCCAGCCACTTTGTCATTAATTCCATCGATTTCGTTATTTCTTGTGTTCTTAATCAGAAAAGTAGCATAAAAAATCCATGAGTTTTTTTTTTTTTTTTTTTTTTAATAATAATTCTCTGACATAGAGTAGAGGTGCCAAACGGGTCTTGGCAGATGAGGAATTTGAATTTCGTTTATGGGAAGAGGGAGATGAGGAGAGACAAAAGAACAGGAAGAGCTGATGGCGGGGCATCGTCAAAATCGGAAATAAAAGCCTAAACTTAATGGTTATTTAACGGAATACACAGAGATAAGATAAATTAAAGCGAATATTGAGTTTTAAGAAGTAAAATGTAAAATTTTGAGTTTTAAAAAGTAAAATAAGATCAAAATTGAATTTTAAAGAACATAGTAAAAAATAGAGAATTGTTATTGGTACTCCAAAAATCTCATTCTACACTCCAAACTTTTTATATTCGAAAAGAAAAACATACTTGTAAAGAATGTAAAATAAAAATTTTAAAGTACCAATAACACTTCTCTAAAAATAAGCTCGAAATAAACAATTAGATGTCCACCAAAGCCCATTTAACTAGAATATTTACTCATAAAAGGCCCAACGTATCCAGTATATAAACACATCCAATGGAATCACAGTCAGAAACTCCCAACTCTCTCTCTCTCTCCACTTTGTGTTTCTCTTCCCAAGGGTTAGGGTTTATCCTCGCTCTTCTGCCAATGGACTCAACCAAGAAGAGAAAGCTGGACGAGAACGGCGTCGTTCTGGACACGGATCCCGCCTCCGCCCCCAAGCTCTCCCCTGAAGACGCACGCAGGCTCATCGAGCGATTCACCCCCGATCAACTCCTCGACATTCTCCAAGACGCCCTCTCCCGCCACGTCGACGTTCTCGAAGCCGTCCGCTCCATTGCCGATCCCGACGCCTCCCAGCGCAAGCTCTTCATCCGCGGCCTCGGCTGGGACACCACCACCGAGGGCCTCCGATCCCTCTTCTCCGCCTATGGCGAGCTGGAGGAGGCTATCGTTATCCTCGACAAAACCACCGGAAAATCCAAGGGTTATGGGTTCGTCACGTTCCGCCACGTTGACAGTGCTCTCATGGCTCTGAAAGAACCGAGCAAGAAGATCGACGGCCGCATGACCGTCACGCAGCTCGCCTCCGCGGGGAATTCGAACTCCAACACCGCCTCCAACAACGTCGCTGACGTATCGTTGCGGAAGATTTACGTGGCCAATGTTCCCTATGACATGCCGTCGGATAAGCTCTTGGCGCATTTTGCCCTGTACGGAGAGATAGAGGAGGGCCCGCTAGGGTTTGATAAGCAGACTGGGAAGTGCAAAGGGTATGCGCTGTTTGTGTATAAGACTCCGGAAGGGGCTCAGGCGGCGCTTGTTGATCCGGCGAAGAACATCGAGGGTAGGCAGTTGCTTTGTAAATTGGCGATTGATGGGAAAAAGAGCAAGTCGGACGGGCCGGCCCAGGGTCAAGGACCCGGGAGTGGTTCCAATGCGCACGGAGATGGGATGGGGATGGCACCGCCGTCTTCGATTCCTGGGCAGTACGGCATCCCAGGTGGAATTGGTTCTTATGGTGGGTATAACAGTGGGCTTCAGGGCCAGCCTCCATTGGGTCACCATCCATTGGGTGGGCCTGGGTTGTCTGGTATTGGAAACCAGGTGAATTCGGGTTTGGGTGGTGGTGGTGGATATGGAGGGTTGGGTGGGCCTTATGGTAACTATGGCGGGCCTGGGGGTTATGGTTTAGGTGGTGCCGGTGGGTTGGGTGGTGGACTTGGTGGTGCTGGGTCGGGCGGTGGTGGTCCAGTTGGTGGTGTGGGTACCGGGTCGTCTATATATGGATTGCCTCCGAGTTCAGGTGGGTTACCATCTGGTAGGTATCCGGAGGGTGGACATTACGGCCTGTCGGCCTATCAGAATCAGCACCACCAGCAAGCTGGAACGTCACCCCTTCCAAGGGTTCCTCAAGGTGGCATGTACCCAAATGTGCCACCTTATTTCTGAGGTATTTTCATTGCTTGTATCTTTTGCTATTATGTTTCTAGTTTGGTGGTATTGATTGAATTTATTGGTGCTTTGTTAAATTACTTGTGTATGGTTGCTTCTTGTTGTTTTGGTTGTTTCTTTACAAAATTTGTGCCTTTGACTAATTGTATTGTTTATTTTTTTTGCTTTTGTTTATGTGTGCATAGGATACCTCGCGTCTCTGTTCGTGCTTCTGCGTGAATCAATTTGCTTTTGTTGATTGAGAGGCGATCAAGTTTTTCTGTATTAGATTAGACGAATATGTTTTCCTTTGCTGCAGTATTTCTCTTGTTTTTCTATTTTATATGAAATGTTTTAATAGTACTTTTTGTGTTGCATCCAAAGCTTTAATTTTAGCCGAAATATTAGATGTGGATATTGCATTATAATTTATGATGTTCGGACATATTTAGTCAAGAACTTAAACGATGGAGTTTCCAAATGAATTTTACAGTTTTCTGTTACTTGAAATTTGAATTTTGTGTCAAGTGTTACTTTTTAGTCCTTAATTCTGGAGGAATATGGATGTTAGAATCTTTTATCTTTACAAGATGCTTCTCCAGTTCACATAGTGAAACCTTTTCTGTTTGGTAGTGCGGATGGAGTTGTATGCATATTTTTTTCCCTTTGATCAATGTGGGTGGAAACTTGATACTTGAGGAGGAATTCAAATATCTCTTTTGTGACTTTTCTTATATTTTGTTTTATTTGTGTATAGTTTTTGTTGGGAATTGATGGGATTGATTGAGCAACTTGTCAAAATAAATTTGAGCGATAGAGAGGAACACTAACGACATTAGTAGAAATGGGTATGTAATGTTTGTGTAATGTGTACCATTCCAGTGTGTGTGTAGTATCAAATACTTGAGCTAAATCATTGTTTTCTTTGAATAACTGTTTATTTGTTAGTGGCGGTTAATGGTTCCCATAGTCATATTTTTAGAACACTGGCTGCTTTTCATTCTTTGAGTTTCTTGGATGGTGTATTCATTTTAAATAAAAAATTAAAAGACTATGTGAAAGGTACAAAGCATTCATATCATTGTAGTTGTTATATTTGAAGGGGTGATATAATTTTTGGCTTTAGAAATTGTGGTTAATAATGTGTGGGTGCAGATTTTGTGAGACAATTATTTGGAGGGTTAATGAAGTAGTGGGATCGTGCAAGTGATTGCTTTCATACATTTATTTGAGGAAAGATTTTATGCTTACTTGGTTGGTGCAAAGTTTTGCACAAGTTACCAATGAAACCGTCAAAACATTTCCACATTCCAGTATTCTATTGATGTAAGTCAACTATTGATTGTTAGTTTTATTTATATGGTTTTATGCTCAATTAAGTATAGCATGCTGTAAGATGATGAATTCATCTTCTAAACTTTGATACTGCTGTACTATTTTTTTGGTCAATTTTGGGTTATCTTATCATTTTATTGTTCTCTAGTAGTTCGACTGTTTTCAAATATTTTGGTAAGTTAGCAAGGATGACTTGTTTTGATATTTATTTTAAAGTTGTGTGAAATACATTTTGCGTGGTCATTGATTTGATCTGTTTGCGTGTTTATTGATTTGATGTGTTTGTGTTTTTTATAGTTCAATTGAAAGATGGATTGAGTTATTGGTTGATGTTTGAATCAGGTGTATGACCGCTTGTTGGCGCAGATGCTTTATATGGTTCTGGTGATTGCGTGATTGCAGACTATATGCTGTGGTTTGATGATTGTATTAGCTGTGATTTTATCGCCTCTTCATCACTTCATCTGCACCTTTAAGATGTAGGTCATTTTTGAGTTATGGTAGCAAAAGTGACTAAATTAGACTAGTTTTCTGTATTCTGTCAGGAACTGATGTGATCTGTAGGTTTTTTGGCCATAAAGTATAGTTTGTTTTTTTATAATAACTGATTTACGTTTCTTTTACTTTGAGAATGTATGTATGGCGGTTGTTGCTCTTACTTTAGTTGATAATTGATATGACTTTGTTTGTATGGAGCTCTTCAAGATGGTGGCTTGCTGCTGTGATATGCGCCTTACAAATGTACGTAGGACTTACGTTTGGTGTGAAATTCTGTTGGTGATGTTGTCTCAAGCTTTCTTTTTGCTGAAAAAGATTGTTTTGTTTTCACTGGTTTTTAACCCTCTCTTCAACAATTTTGGTTTCCCTGTGGATAAGCTGTATTGGCCATATTGTCTCTTTTGACTGTGATTTGTTCATCCATGAGTTTCTTTATTCCGTTGAATGTTGTGGGTTTTTTCCTGGTGTACATGTTATGTATTCAGATTGCTTTTTTTTCTTTTCTTCCTCATCCCCATCTTCAGTAAATATATGGGATGTTCATCGAAGTCAAATTTTATAATTTTGCATTGTAGGCATTTATTGATGGTCAGTGTGTATATAGTCATTCTTTTTTGTAGAGGCACTCGTTAAGCTTTTGGTGGTTTATTGAGGAGCCCTATTTTGTTGTTGACCATAGAAAATGTTGATGTAAAAACGGTGTTTCTAGTACATAATTCATGCCTCTACGATTTAGCTGTTTATTTTGTTGGATTGTATGGAAGTGATTGGAGATTGACTGAATTTCAGTTTTGACGGATGGTTGATTCTGTTTTAGTCCTTATGGTGCTCTATTTGAAAGGAGGCTTTTGCGAGGTGTGTGTAGTTCGATGGACAGGAAGACTTCATTTTATATGGGGATAGAATAGTGCCTTATCTTTGCGATTCATGGCGTCTCTGCTTTTAAGTTATGGTTCTTTCATTTGAAAACCCCATGGTATCGCTCTTTACCATATAATATGATGTCTCTGTTTGGGTTGTGAAAGTGGTTCTTTGCTTTCTTAGTAGACATGCTGAATTTCAATTTATGTGACGGTAAACTCTAGTGGCATAATTTCAACATCGTATCTCGTTCCATCCATCCAACCCAGTACTTTTATGTTACGTTTCTTTTTCCCGTTTTTAGATGGTTTGGTGTTATTTGATTGACAAACTACTGTCTTTTTTTCTGGTCTGAAAAATTGTTGTTTTTTAACACCTGCGTTTGAGAAATTTGTAATTCAGGCAACTTCCTCTGTTTGACTTATTGGTTTTGTTTCATTTACTGTGGTTTTTCTATTGTCTTCCCCATTCCTTTGTACATTGTGTTTAGTTTTGCGCAACATGATTTTGAGTTGTCTTACTGTCTTCTCGCCCCATTCTTTTCGTTGCGAGTGTTTTCTGTTTGTTGGGCGGGAGTGGAATTTGGGGGCCAGAAGTGAAGATGTAAGGGGAATATTTTGATGCTCAAGCTTGGTGAGATGAATCGTGTTGTGGTGGTTGTGGCGGCAAGTGGAATCTTGGTGGCAGAGGCCGAGAAGTGGAGATGTAGAGGAATATTTTGATGCCAAATATCGGTGAGATGAATTGCGTCGTGGTGGGTGAGGCGGATAAGGATGTCACAGAGTGGTAGCCGAAGGCTTATGATTGATGTTTGCCACGGGATGCAGAGATATTCCGTCCGCGGTGGTAGTATGTGCATGATCGTGAAAGTTGTATAAAGTCTATTCTTTTATGTTAAAGTGAAAGTGGAGAGCAATTGGGCATCAATTTTCAGCTTTATTCTTTGATACGTTTGTTTCCTGATATCGACCGTGTTATCAGTCGGCGACTCGAAAAATGTAGAAATTTGAAGATGCATTAGTCAATCCTCCTGCATAAAGTTGGCATATAATTAGTCGAGTCTGTCGGAACACAGGTGCATATGCCATATGTAATTATACAAGTGAAATGATTCTTGAATTTTTTTTTTGTTTCTTCTAATGAGATATGGTTACTATCTCGTGCTTTGAGCACGTGGAAAAATCTATGATCCGAGAAAGATGGCTGCCCGAAAGATGCCTTTACAAATTCAAATTTATTTGTGCTCTTTTAACTTATTGGTGTAAAAAATTTAAGGTGGTGTTATCTACATGCTTATTTTTCATCTCACACATCTTTCTTAATTTTTAACGTCGGATGAAAGGAATTGACCAGTGGACAAAATTTAACAAGGGAGAGAGAGAGAGAGAGAGAGAGAGAGAGAGAGTCAAAATTTTGTCCAAGTAATTTTCTTTCAAGCGAACACAGAGTTGTAAGACGTTGGTGTAAGAAATGTAGTCCGACTTATGAATTTTGTTTGAGTTGGAAGGAATTAGATGGATTAGTTCCTTTCATATCCACAAGATGGTACGATTGCTTTGCCGTCAACTTGGAACAAAATTTGAAAGTTCCAGTCGAGAAAACTCGGCCTCCGTTCATTGTAGGGGTCGAAAATGTAAATTCATCGTCAAGGAAGGATAATGCAAACCAAGGAATTGTCGGATGATGCTTTAGGCCAACAAGTGTACCCAATGTCTAACCAAACTCGCCACGTCTACATACATTGCAACTTTTCAAACAAGTGATGATTAAATTGACGGAAGACAGACGACAGGGGAGAATGTAACGCAGCTTGCGACACCTTTACTCGAAGGTCGCCATTGGTGTCTACATTGCATTAATGGAGAAAATGGATGCTAACTTCCAAGAATCCGTTCAACTTTATCTCTTCTAATTCCGTCTTCTTTTTTTTAATACATTGAAATTTTTATATTAGAGCGAAGAGGAGTTTGGCTAAACCACATAATAGGCAACTTAATTTGGTATCGAATTTGTCATCCGTAAGATTCGGACATAAGACATCTTATTTTTAAGTGAAGAAAAATATTACTAGATTGTAGTACTGAGTGGCTAATTTGAACAAAATGATGAAGTTGGTTTTTGTTTCTTTCTTCAACGTACGTTGGGTTTTGTGATTTTCTCCACAATTAGTCTGTTAGACGTTTTTTTTTATTTTTTTTATACATTGTTGATTGAGAACAAAAATATGCAGAAGAGAAAAAGCAAAAAAAATGCATACGCTGAAAATTTCACATGCTTACGATTTGTCAAGATACAGTAAATTAAATTACTATTTGGAATTAACTTGGCTCTTCAAATGATGAGAAGGAGTACTTAAAATACTTCGTGATCGATTTACAAAGTAAAGCGTTTTTAATCGGAATCGTTAATATTATAAGTCACTTGTTGTGAAAAAAAAAAAAAACACATCTCTGGAAAAAATCCATTAAATACGAAATTGTTTAGTTATCTAACTATACAAAAATAAATGGACAAATTTGGTACAAGAATTACAAGCTGTCTATATATTTACTACAATTAATAGATTAAACGACTTTAATTTCAATTAATTTTTTGCATATATAATTTTTATAAAGCTAGTTTTAATATGAACTATACGGAGAATAAGCATAAAGTTCAGAAAATATGAGGTAAATGATAGGAAAAAAAAAGCGAGGTTAGAAATATTAATAAAACTAAAAAAATATTAATTAATATATTAATAAAAGACGCACGCATTATCCCAAAGAAAAGGAAGAAAGGAAAAAGGTAAAAAAATTATTTGGCAGGGTCAGTCAATTGCGCCAGAAAAAGCCAAGGGAGGAAAAGAGAGGAGGAGAGCCGGCCAACCTTTTGCTATTACTAATTCCAATCAAGGAGACCGGTGGCCTTCATGTTATTCCACTTTTTTTAAAACCGAAAAGATTCACATAGATATTTAAATATTCTTTAATTATTTTTATGCTATATACTAACAGAAGAGGATTCTCTCTTGAGCTCAGGATGTGAATCTTTTTGACCAACTCATCCGAACGGTTTAAATTTAATTCAACAGTTGTAATTATTATAACTTTTAAAAAGTCTTCTGTTTTAAGCCGTTGGATTAAATTTAAACGATCCTGATGAACTGATCAGGAGGATCCCCATTCTGAGCTCGGAGAAGATCCTCTTCCTATACCAACATACAAACTGAACTTAACTGTGTAAAATAAATTCTTAATCAACCACCTTGTGGTAGTTAAATATTTGGAATTTCAGTTGGACTCATATTGTACTTTAATATTTTATTATTTTATTTATGTGATTAAGATAAACAAAACATAAACGCTCTTTAAACCCCCCCCCCTTTCTTCTCCCTAAACCTCTCTCTCTCTCTCTCTCTGTGCGTCCAGGTTCCAACTGAGCTTACCGGCGCCGCCAGCTGCCGGTAATTCATCTCTTCCTGTTTTCTCTCTGCCTTGTTCATTTAAATTTCGTTGCTTTTCCACTCAATTCGCACTCTTTAATTTATTTTTGCTGGTTTCTCTTCTTCTTTTTGTACCCAAAAAAAAAAAAAAAAATCCCTCTTTTCCGAATTGGAACGATTATATATGCATGTAGGTATGTTTATGTCCATTTTTTTTTAATTTTTTGTGTAAAATTATATATGTTTATGCTTTGTTGTATTCAGGGAGCTGCTGTGTTCTTGTTTTTGTTTGCCAGACTTGTGAATTATGGAGAATGATTTAATTTCAGTGTGAATTTTGGGTTTTGAAATTGAATTTGATGATGGTGATTGATGATTGAGTTTGATCAAGTTTAAATTAATAGCTTAATCGCGATCACTGTTCGAAAAGCCCTGTTTATGTTCTTGGGCGAGATGATGGAAGGCTCATACATATGTGAAGTTATTTAAAATAAATCATGTTAAACCCTAAATTCTGTTGGTTTTAGTTCTCTCATGAGTTTAAAGATTAGAACCCCGGTTAAAAATGTGCTTGATCGCGGTCGGTATTAGTGTTGCTCGAGCCTTGCATAAGAGCAGCTAAGGTAGTGTGAACGAAAGAAGCACTGGTAAGGCGGTGTAGACGTTAAATATAAATGTTGCTCAATGCTTATTGGTTTTTAAGAGCTAAAGAACAGGCAAAAGTCTTGAATTTGAGGAATGTCGATGTAGGTTAGTATATAGGGATTAGGGAATGCATGAGAGTATTCAAAGCCTGTACATGTATATGAAATTATGAACAAGTATGTTTTATACATTGTATATGCAAACTAGTGATGCTTATATAAATATACAGTCATCGATCGTTGTGGCAATGGTTATCTTGGATTTTTTTTCTTCTGTTCTTTGTGTTTTCAGACCAGTAACCTCTCAACTCCCTTGTGTAGTTCGTGTAGACCTTGGTTTCCTACTTCTGTACATCCAATATTACTTTTTTTTTTCCCTAAATTACAGAAACATTTTGGTTTATAGATTGATCTTTATGCACTTTCTTCATTCCCTGTCAAATTTAGATCAGTTTCTTGTTTCGTTTCTATTTTCTGTTCCGTATATAGTTTGGTTTCTGAATTTATCATGTGACAGTTGTATCTCCTGTAGTTTTGTATTCGATTTTACACTGATTTCTTTGTCACTTGAAAAATTTGTAATATGTGACTTAATGTGGTCTTATGATGCTCATTGTAGTTCATATGGTAAGATATGCTACTCTATATTTGACTAACGTAAACCATTAAAATACAGTTCAGTGTTCGTGATGGATTTTATGAAACTCAAAAGTATAAATTGGGTTGGAAACATTTACCAGAAATTTGAAACAATCTGCCAGGAGGTGGATGGTATAGTGAATCAGGTAATAAGGGAAGAAAAAGCCCAAATGAAAACTATTTCGTTTGCCTCTTGTCTTTGATTAGTTTTGTTGCTGCTAACTGCTAAGCAGTAACTCCAGTTGTCAATTCCTCTCGCAATACTAAATTATATTTCTTTCACAGGACACAATTAAATATGTTGAAAATCAGGTGCAGACAGTGGGTAAAAGTGTGAAGAAAATTTCTAATGCCGTCCAAGATTTACTTCCTCCGGTTAAACATGATGCTAACGGTGTGGCGGAGACACAGAAGTCTGCCATTAGTGCTAAGTCAAGGAAAAAGGTAACGCAAAATTCTTTGGATGTAACTTCAAAGCAATCACCTACAGAGCCCAATGTAAAGGATCCTGTGAGAGACCAGCTGAGTCCGGTCTCTACGGAATATGACCTTACAGACCAACCTAGTCTTCCAACGATGAATACTCTTGAAGTGGCCGAGTCAGATTTATCTGTGGGAAAGATCGACAAAGTTTTGGCAACTGAGAAGTCTATAGTTGCAATTGAAAAGCAATCTCCTACAGAGCCCAATGTAATGAATCCAGTGACAAACCAGCCCAGTCTTGTCTCTAGTAAATATCACCTTGCCGATCAACTGAGTTCTCCAACTTTAATAGATACTGTCAAGGTGCCAGAGTCTGACTCATCTGTGGGGAAGGTTGATGAAGTTTTGACCAGTGAAGGTTCTGTAGATGTGACGGAAAATCAATTGCCTACAAAGCTAAATGCGATGGATCCTGTAACAAACCAGCTGAGTGTTGTCTCTGGTGAATATTACCTTCCAGATCAACCTAGTTCTCCAATTTCAGTGGACACTCTTAAGGTGCCAGAGTCCAACTTATCTGTGGGAAACATTGATGGCGATTTGGATATTGAAAATTCTTTAGATTCACCTGAAAAGCAATCACCTATGGAGCCCAATTTAATGGATCATGTGACCAAACAGCTGAGTCTTGTTGGCAGTAAATATTACCTTGCAGATCAACCTAGTTCTTCTGCAGTGGATACTCTCGAAGTGTTAGAGTCCGAGTTATCTGTGGAAAATATTGATGAAGTTTTGGCAAATGAAAATTCTTTAGATGCAACTGAAAATCTAACACGTACAGACCCCAATGTAATCGATCCATGCCAGCCGAGTCTTGTCTCCAGTAAAGATAACCTTGCAGGTCAACTTAGTTCTCCTGCTTCCATGAATACTCTTGAGGTAGTGGAGTCTGACTTGTCTGTTCCAGAGATTGATGACATTTTTACCAATGAAGACTCAGCTGCAAACAATGAAGAAACTGCCGTAAAAGTGTCTGCACCTATATTAGAGGAGTTAACTTCTCCTTTTGTGGCAGAACACTCGACAGCGTCCCCACACGGGGTATTTTCTCATAGCAATCATGAAAATAGATGTGCTGATTTGCCTGAGGTTGCACCTGTAACCCCTGCATATGGATTGGAGTTTGAGTCCGAGCAGAAGTCGACTGTTTGTAATGAGTCTTCAGATGAAACTGAGGATGTATCTGGTGCTTCAAGTACTACTTCTGAAATTGCCTCTTCAGTTGTATCTGGGGAAAACGCTATAGAGAATATGGAACTTGCATCCTTCAGCAGCTCCAATGCAAAGGATTCTAATGGGCTCCCATCATCTGCTTCACCTTCAACCGTGTCTGGTGAGAATAAGGACCTCGGTATGGGACTTTCTTCTTCCAGCAGTGTCATATCACCCGAATCAGTAGGTTAGTATTTTTGGCTGGCTTGCTATAGATGTACTCTTGCTTTCTTTATAAAACCAGTATTGATAACTTCTGTATTACAGCAGAAGGCACTTCCAGAACGGCAGAGATCATGCCTCTGACAGTACCATTTAGAAAGCAGCAAGTTCAAATCTGCGACTCTGTTCAGTATGGTGCTCTTAGGTTGTCTTTAGATATTGGTATGTCGCAGAATGTGCATTTGATACTTCTTTTTATTTTCTTTCCCATTGTTCACTTTTAAAACTCCTCGGCTCATAGTGTATTGCCTTCCTGGAGATATCAGAAGTGAGAATGCTGACATACATTCATATGAAGTTTTGTTTGTAGTAAAAGCAATGGTGTTGAGACTTATGATTAATGTTGGAATCATGCGGAGCCTTAACGCTATCTATTAGCTTTTTAACTGATCTAGATTGGATGCTTTTATGATTTGTTTATGATGTCACCTTTTCTCTAATGTTGTTAATTGTTTTACAGGATGTTCAGATGAATCAAGCAGTGATTCTTCTCACTTTCCTATGGAAACCATTGATTTGCATGATAAGGTAATGCTGGAGGAGAGGAATGTCGGTTTCCACAACAAGGTAAAGCTGGAGGAGAGCTGTGTCATTATAGACGATAGCGTCCTGCATGCTGTCTCTAGCCGAGCAAGAAAACTAAGATCATGCAAGGTACGTTCCTTTACTCCAATCCTCCATTTCTGTTTCTGTAATGTTAAGTTTAGGTAACAAATATGAAAGCTGAAGATTATTCCAAATCGCCTCAATTTTCTGAATGCATGTTATACGGTTTTCCAAAATTTCTGTTGAATTGAATTAGAAGATAAAGAAGACTACATCCGTCATTTCAGACTGGCGTTTAACATACTTAATATAATTCTCCATTCGTTCTCATATTTAAAAGGCATATTTACAGTGAACTTTTAACACGGATTTAGATTGCAGTCACCCATTTCTTGAGAATCAATGACTTATCCCCCAAAAGAATTATTTAAAGAAAAGAACCCGAAATGTTTCTTGAAAATATGAAACTCTGTTAGAACATTATGTGCCCGATTAGCAACACGAACCTAACTGATCAGGTTTCTTTTTTCTTTCTTAAATACAGAAAAGAATCCAGGATGCTTTTACATCAAACAAGAGGTTGGCAAAGGAGTACGAACAGCTAGCAATTTGGTTCGGAGACAGTGATATAGATTCCAGCCATAGCCAAGGAGCACTCTCGAACATGGAAAAGTCGGAAATTGATGATGCCTGTGATTTTGGATGGGAGCTCCTGTAAGTAAACCAACTCGTCCCTGTAAATAATTGGATCGGTTAAAGGGCTGCTTGCCTTAGCAGGTAAATATGGTGGAAAGTTACATACCAAACCGAATATATATAATTGAAGATGATGCCTGTACATAAAATAAACTAGTTAAGCATCACGGTATTGAGTTCTAGCTGGTCAGTATTGTTTCCGGATTTTATCTTCACCGGTTTTTTGCTGGTTGAAGAGGATGAACAAACGGATTATAAATATTGTGTCTACCGTCACCAAATTCAAGTCGTTTGTAGTTTGTTGGTTGAAGAAGATCAACAGAAGAGTTAAATACAAATAGCAGGTGTCACATCTTTTCCTTCCTTGCAAAATGCTGCACAACGAATCCTCAATATTAACCTACGAGTGTACATTTCATGCATTTTATCGAAGGCTCGATTGTTAATTTCGTGTTACAAAAGATTTTGATGGCTCTTCAACAGATGTGCATACAACATTTCATTCCATGCATCAGGAACCCCAGGTAGGCACCGGTGAAAGCAATTGGCAAATTTTTAGGATCCGATCTCTGTTCCTTTGCCAAAAGCTGTCACCGGCGTTCCCCATAAACCATTACGGATAGATTGCAAGGCCAAGTTTGTAAGGCCAGTTTGTATGTAGTGACATTATATAGATTGAACCATGCAGTTCAGGGGTTCAAACTGCCCTCTTTGTACAGAGCTCCAACAAACATCAGCCCCTTGCCCCCTGAAATCTGCATTAGCTTCAACGCATCAAACCTGATTTTTCAAAGCCAAAACCACTCACTAAGAAAATAAAAAGACATGAAATACCTTAACACACGTGTTTAGTGTGACCGTCACACTGTCACGTAATATTACTAATTCATTTATATGGTTATAACATTAATAAATAGATATACCTATAACAACATGTGTGAATTAGTTACACCAGATAACAATGTAATAGTCTCGATTGTACGGCGTGCGCTAAAAACTTAGAATGCACATGCATGCAAATTATAGAGCTTTTACCTTGTGAGGTTACAGTCATTTGGTTGCCACCTCCAATTCTTATACTAAGAATCCGGCCTCCCTTTCCTCTGGCAAGTAGCTTGCTTTACCAAGTAGGGACAGCTCTCTTCTGTGTAGTGAGGATGTGACAAATTATCCCACATCCACTTCCCTTCAAACACATTGCAGCTCTCGTCAATCCGGTCTTCCGGTGAGACAACAACCGCCGACCGGTCTCGATTTTTGGCCTCTTGGCCTACCATACATCTGAAAGACAAAGCTGCCATTGCTCTTTAACGTGTCGAGGACTAGCCGTGCAGTTCCTAGCGAGGCCAATGCAACCGGGAAGAGGCACTGGATTCTCCGCTCGAGGGAGGGCTGCTGCCTTGTCATTTGGGGAAGGAGACGAAGATGGTGGGCGTGGGAAGTGAGTGTTTGATTGTTAAAAGACATTTTGCTGGTGAAGTATTTGTAAATGGTACCTTGAGCTTCAAGTCTTTTAGGTCAAGTAACAACATGCAACCGCCAGTTGGTAGGATCAAATTTTAAGTATTTCACCGCCTCCCCACATGAAATTTTGACTCCGTCACTACTTTAAATAAAGACGTTTAAGCACACTCTAATTTTAAATTGTAATTTGTCTACAGGAAAGTATAACTCTTTACCCGTAATTAAAATCTTATACTTGCAAGTGATGGATTTGCTCTGATGATATGAATTTCCTCTTCAACCTCTTCCTCGATGTTTCGGATTTACTCTCTCTTTCTCGGTATAGATCAGTGTAAAATATCACCTGCATTAAAAAAAATAAAAATCTCATACTTAATGAACAAGTTTTTGTTTTTTTTAGTACACTTGATGAACAGTTTAACTTTGATAATAAAAAATAAATAAAAAAAAAAAACTGGAAATGTCCAATAAACCCCAACACCCTCACTTTATCCATCCCCAGCTCTGTTCACAAGCAAAGCTTAGAGCTTGAGACCCAGAACCCTCTCTAAACCCAAACGACCAGACACAAAAATAATCCAATCCCAATCCAATCCTGTCTCTTCCTCCCTAACCCAAAAAATGATAATCAGCAGCAGTTGCGTCCGTACATTTTACCCGCGTCTTCCGACCTCGTCGAAGAAGCGCGTCTTCCAGACGGCCGAGCTGCTGACCTTCACTCTCCGCCGCCGGCGTCTGACCACCGCCTGCTCTGTTTCGGCCACCAAGAATAAAGAGAAGGAGAAGGTGATAGTGGTATCTGGGCCCACTGGTTCCGGGAAGACCCACCTCGCTCTGGAGCTCGCTAAGCGGCTGAATGGCGAGATTATCAGCGCCGACTCCGTCCAGGTTTGGGCAAAAATTCAATACCCAGTTGTTGGTCCTTGTTGTTCTCTGTTTGGATGCTGGGAAAATGTAGCTTCTTTCGAACTAAGCAGCAAAGTGGTTAATTGGGTATTCTAAAGATACTAACTTGCAAGTAATTTAGGTTATTCGGTATTTAGTGATAAACTATTTTGTTTGGTTGATGAGAAAATGCAGGAAAAGAACAGAGAGAAAGTTAAGGAACCGAAACAACAATACACATCCTAACAAAATATACATCTATATAAAAATATGGATTAAAGTAACAATAAGCATTGAAACGGGAGATAACTCAAAATATTGTATCTTCTTTTTGTGTGACATTGCCTCAATTGAATCGACTTATGTTGATGATTATAACAGTTAACAGGTAGTGCGCTAGTGCTATATTGCTGAAAGTGATTTTGTTTGTTATAACTTTTGTGCCGCAGGTATATCGAGGTCTTGATATTGGATCTGCCAAGCCTTCACTAAGTGATAGACAGGTGCTTGCCTGATTGAGAAACTTGTACATTTAGTGCAGGCATGATTCTGCTTATGAAATTGAATTTATGAAAATCTTGAATTCTAAGGTATCTTGGTTTCAGATGCACTATATTGCTAATGGTTTAGTGTAATAAGAAAAATAAATTAGGTTATGTCCTACTTAACTTTCTAATATTTGTAACTGTGGTGCTATTTCGTGCTTATATTTTACGTTTTGTTATTCGTAATATGATAGTTGTGGATTCCGTATATCTGATTTGAATTTTGATCCTTTCAAACTATAGAAATACATACCATCATTTCCAAGAAATCGCGTAATGTCCACAGTACATGTTATCTCTCGCAGCATTTCAGGAATTGGATTATAGATTTAGTTATCCTATCTTTAATGAAGAATTTCATAGATATATAGAAGCCTTTCGGTGCTTACGAATTTTTTTCATGCTAGCAAAACGAAGTAGTTCGCTAGAACAGTGAGTTTCTTTCTAATCCAAAATATAACAGACAGAAAGAAAAAAAGAACTAGTATAACAATATAATTACTAAGTACGTAAATTTAACTTGATATCAAATTTACTGTGAGTGATTGATTGGACAACCTCTCCCTTTGTTTGCTATTTGCAACTGGTCTGTTATTAGTAAGTCCAACTTGACAAACAAATTTGGTTTATTTGGTGGATACATTTGATCACATTAAATTAACTTTGTGTGTTTTCTTTCATTTGATGCAGGAGGTGCCGCATCATCTTGTTGATATATTGCACCCATCTGAAGGTGTGTTGCCTACTGATTTTGGAGGCTGTAGGATATAGGGCAGATAGTACTGTATCGTAGCATATGTTATGTTTTTTAATCTAGGATTTGGAGGCTAAAATGAAAAGTTGGGTCTTGTGGGATGCTTGGATGATGTCGAGTTTTCTCTTGCTAGGTTTGGAACTTTGGGTATTTCTGTTCTGCCAATTCAATACATGTTTTATTCTTCAGACTATTCTGTTGGACGGTTTTTTGAGGATGCCAGGCAAGCTACAAGAAGTATTCTTGATAATGGCCGGGTTCCCATAGTTACTGGTGGTACTGGATTGTACTTGCGATGGTATGTGCCAGCATCTTCTTGCGTAAATATGTGTATCTGTATATATATGTGTTTTCCCTTTTTATCTTTGTCTTTCTTATCATTTTAATGTTAGGAAGTTTTTGGCATGTTTAAAGTTAGAATGACAAGTACACATTAACATAACTGCCCTGCGTTGTGAACTAATATATTTTGCAATGGCATCTGCATGTTGATTGATGATGTTGGCAACATTTAAATTGGTTGCTTGAAGCTGAATAAGAAAAACAAAATCTCTGTAATTAAGAGTAATAAGCTTAATTATTTTTGTCTCTTCTTTGTGGTTGTACTGATAGCATTAGTTTTTTGATGTACATTTAAGGCTCATATACGGAAAACCAGATGTTCCCAAAGCCTCTTTAGAGATTGCATCAGAAGTGTATTCCGAGTTAGAGGTCCTACAGAAAAATAATGACTGGGATGCAGCTGTGGAGTTAGTGGTCAAAGCAGGTGACCCAAAGGCTCAACTTTTGGCTGCCAATGACTGGTATCGCTTAAGACGCAGCCTTGAGATTATTAAGGTTGGTTTTTGTTTTCTGCTTCTAATATTATGCATTCCTTTGACACAGACACGCATCAATATATTGTTCATATCTTTGCCTCAATATTTGCTCTTAAGCTGAGTTGTTTTGCATTTAGAAGCTTATGCCCCTCCACTTTACTGATGTTATATGCATATAACGTATGCATGTCCTGCAATGACAGTCTACCGGATCACCTCCATCTGCATTTCAAGTACCGTATGATTCTTTCCGGAAACAGTGTGATTCTAGTGCAGTTGACGCAAATGACATTAGTCCTTCTACTGATGTAGTGGAGGAAGTAAAATCAAAGGAACTGGACTATGATTTTATTTGCTTTTTCCTCTCAAGCAAGAGAGTTGATCTTTATAAGTCAATCGACTACCGATGTGAAGATATGCTGTCAGGTAAATGATATTTAACACATCAGTACAAATTGATCATTCGTCTTTGAGTTTTCAAGATCAGGCAATTCATTTGTTTTACACAACTTGATCAGTTAGGATTACAATTTCAATGTGGACGAAGTACTTCTTTTTTCTCTCTTTTACTTTTAATATTTTTTACAATTTCTGCAGGAAGCGATGGTATCTTGTCTGAAGCTAATTGGCTTCTTGATTCGGGCCTTCTTCCAAATTCAAATTCAGCAACCAGAGCAATTGGTTACAGACAAGTATGATTCTGCTATTGTTAAATTGTTCTTTAATTATTTAAGCAATGGTTGTCTGATTTTGTTTCATTAAAATCACATGGCACTTTTTTTCCGTCATGTTATTATTATGTGTGATAGTAGTAACAGCAAGAAATGTTCGATTTTAGGCTATGGAGTATCTCCTGATGTGTAGGCAGCAAGGAGGAACTTCTGCAAGAGAGTTCTACAACTTTTTATCTGAATTTCAGAAAGCATCTAGGTAATGCAATTTTTCTTCAAATTTATGTATCAAAGAGATTCAAAAGGCTTAACTGCCTGCATAATATTCTTTTCCAAACTCAGTGACATTTTCAGTGTACATTGTAACAAATCGTGTTGGCGGGATATATTGAAACTAAATTTCAGTTAGTAAATACTTTCAGAGAGAGGAGTGGTAAAATGGGAATTACGTAATAAAAGGTTAGGTGATACAAGGAGGAAAATCACCGGCACAACTATCCTCAGTACTGGTATTCATTGCTTGATCTTTTCTTTATATCTCAGTAGGAAGTTTCGGATTAGATTCTAATTTTGTGTTATGATTATTGAATTATTTTACGGTCTATTCATTTCCAAAATGAACTTCCAACTTTCCGTGCGTGTTTGTGTGGAAAACCTGGTGTTACATTGAAAGCTTAATACTCCTTGTGGCTTTGTAGAGTTTACAAGATTCTCACACATTACATTCACAGAATTTTTTAAAATTCTTGTGCAGAAATTTTGCAAAACGGCAGTTAACGTGGTTTCGCAACGAGCATATCTATCACTGGCTTGATGCTTCCCAACCCTTGGTATGTCTTCCAATCTTGTTTTCAGTTTTTTTCAGAAAGAGAAAGATGTAGCTTTCCGCCCTCCCAGGTCTTATTCGTATATTATTTTTCGTGTACTATGTCAATTAAAGATTTGGCTTTGTGCAAGGCTTTTTGTTTGCCCGAACCCAATGAATTAGTGAATGCTTAATTTTATAAGTGTGATGCTTAACCTTTTGCTTATTAGCATAACGGATAATTCCTGCAGGAAACGGTGCTTGACTTCATTTATGATGCATACCATAAAAACAGTGAAATTTTGGTTGTGCCTGAATCACTGAGAATGAAGAAAGAGCTAACAAGCCATCGAGAAGTTGCCGAACTAAAGGCTTATCGACCTAAAAATAGGTATGATTTACGAACAATGAAGTCTTGCCGTTAAGTGAATTGTTGACACAGAGAACTAAATACTAAATAGTTTTGTTTATGCATGAAGGCATTTTATCAGACGCGAAGATTGTTCAGACATTCTAGACTGGATAAGAGAAACACAATGCTCCAACAGCAAATCGGAACTTGATCATTCACTTCACTGAGGCTTCTTGTTTGCCAAACCAATCAATGTTACATGGTCATCCGCTATTCCACCGGAGTGGTGTTCAGTTTGTGTATACGTGATCAGAAATCTCACCAAACAACGCCGGAAAGGTGGCTTAAACTGGTTGTTTGTGCCAAGAAGGCATTCACCGATGAATCACTGCAGCTGCCCGAAGACTATCGGAAATCATATTGTGAGAATTCATACTTCAAGTGAAGTTATTTGAGTTTATGGATTGTAATTTCGTTTACCAACCGTTCAAATGAAGTGATTGTTAATGAGATTATTCGTTTGCACACAGCTTCATGGAACTTTGGCAACCACCTAAAATTCTTCTCCCCTCTCTGCAAAGTCGAGAACCCCCGATAACCGGATGTATACAGTTCGGAGTGACAGATGCAGAGGTGGGGAGAGGGAAAGGGGTGGGGGGTGGGCAGTCGCATAGGGTCTTAAATTTGAAGGAGCTTCCAAAATTTTTGCCATCCAGCGTTATTTAGGTGGGCAGTTGCACAAGGTCCCAAATTTAAAGAAGTCCCCAAAATTTTTGCCATCTAGTGTTATTTAATAATGTTATATATTTAGAAAACTGCTTTTGTTAGTACTTAAAAATATCATTATGCTTTCCTTGTAAAAGTAAACTTTTTTCCTTTCTAAATATAAGAAGGTAATGCTAGGGAGACTAAATTTGTGAATTAAATGATGAGTCACTAATAAGAAATGATTACATTTATCAATGCTTAAATAATAATTTAATCATCAACTTACATGTCATTTAATTTACAAAATTTTGTTTACAAATTTAGTATCCTTAGCATCACCCAATATAAAAATTTCTAGTACAATGAGATATTCTGATTGTCAATATAATAACATCCTAAAAAACGGTAGTTTTACAGTTTTATTATATAATAAGGTTATGTATTCAAGTGAATTTTAAAGTTAGAGTTTTGAAGTATTTTTTTTCATGTTCGGTTGTTTAAGATTGAATTGTTTTTGAATATCCAGTGAAGATTATATTTTTAGTTTTTTTACTTATAATTAATAACATTTGTAAACTTGCAATCAGTGAGTGCTAAAATTTATTTTGATTTAAGTGATTGTTTTCTAACATCAATACATTGTTTCATTTTTTTTAATACTATCTTAAGGAGGGTTCATTTTGTAAATTTCGCATTGGGTCTCCGAAATTTCAAAGATGACCCTGGACAGATGGTTAAATGTAAAGCATACAATATAGTTACGGTGGTGAGCAAAAATGTACTATGTCACATCCCGACCCGGGTGGGACCACTTCTCGGGCCCGACTCCACCGTAGCACGATATTGTCCGTTTTGGGCTTAACATTCCCTCACGGTTTTGTTTTTGGGAACTTACGAGCAACTTCCCAGTGGGTCACCCATCATGGGATTGCTCTAGCCCCCTTCTCGCTTAACTTCGGAGTTCCTACGGAACCCGAAGCCAGTGAGCTCCCAAAAGGCCTAGTGCTAGGTAGAGATAGGAATATACATATAAGGATTACTTCTCTGGACGATGTGGGATGTCACATACAAAATTCAAAATTTAAAAATTAAAATTGGTAAAAAATCACGTGAAACTGTGAATATTTTCCAACCAAAGTAAAATTGAAAAATGAAAATACTGTCATAAAAATGTTATTTTATTTTGCAGATCAAAAGGCAGATAAACAAAAAAAAAAAGGGAATATTAATAGAATATGCTACAAACTTTTGCTTTTCATGCCTGAAAAATGCATTTACCTTCTGAAAAGCCCTTAAAAATTAAATAAAAAGTAATATTCAATAACACGCTTCCCTATGAGCCAACCATAAATATATACAGTACGCATCTCTCACTCTGTAGATTAGTTGTTGTTTCAGTGTTAGCAATTCAAAGCAGCGAGCTTTCGACACTCCCGAAGCAAAAAAAAAAAAAAAGAAAAAGAAAAAATGAGGCCTTCAATCTCCATCGCCAGATCCGTACACCGAGTCGCTCGCCGCAGCTACTCCTCTGCCTCCGTCCCCGAGCGGAAGGTCGCCGTCCTCGGCGCCGCCGGAGGCATCGGCCAGCCCCTGGCCCTCCTCATGAAGCTCAACCCTCTCGTCTCCCACCTCTCCCTCTACGATATCGCCGGAACCCCCGGCGTCGCCGCTGACGTCAGCCACATCAACACCAGATCTGAGGTACTCTCCGAACCCTCTCTAATGCTTTTTCTTCGTCGATCGGATTGCCTCCCATTCGGTCTTAAGTTTTGAACTTTTTTTTTTATATTAATTTTGGGGATTTGATTGATTGCGATGATTAGGTCAAGGGTTATGCCGGTGAAGAGCAGCTCGCACAAGCCTTGGAGGGAGCCGACGTCGTAATTATCCCCGCCGGTGTGCCCCGAAAGCCCGGGATGACCCGAGACGATCTCTTTAACATTAATGCCGGTATCGTCAAGGGTCTCACTACCGCCATCGCTAAGTACTGCCCCAATGTGAGTATCCATTTCGTGCTCTTCATTTCTATGAATTTTATTTCCCAAACCTTGAATTTTTGATCGAATTGGGTTGTTGGGTGATTGTTTTGGGTAGGCACTGATCAACATGATTAGCAACCCAGTCAACTCTACAGTCCCGATTGCGGCTGAGGTGTTGAAGAAGGCCGGGAAGTACGACGAGAAGAGGTTGTTTGGTGTCACTACTCTTGATGTGGTCAGGGCCAAGACTTTCTATGCTGGAAAGGCCAATGCTAATGTTGCTGGTATATACATTATTGACCCGCCTTCTAAAAGCTCCTTCCTTTAAGCTATGTTTGTGTTGTTTTTGTGCTTCTGTTCCGGATTTTAGCAAAAGCTTGATGTTCTCAAATCCCAACTTAGCTAGATGTAATTAAAGCATATATATTGTACTATTTGAGAGGTTTTAGGAGCTGATTTTTTTTGTAAGATTGTGTTTTCTTCAGTACCAAATAAAGAACATGGGTTTGTGTTTGCAGAGGTTAATGTACCAGTTGTTGGTGGCCATGCTGGCATCACCATTCTGCCGCTATTTTCTCAGGTATCACTCAAATTGTTTAATCCCTTCGGTTTGATTGTATGAGATTAATGTATTGTTCTTTGTGTGGTATTTGCTTTGGTTGGTCTTGACTCAGAGTTGGCTATTTTGTACTGTTTTGTCTTGTAATGTTTTAGGCTACCCCGACAGCCAATTTGCCTCATGATGTTATCAAGGCTTTGACAAAGAGAACACAAGATGGAGGAACGGAAGTTGTGGAAGCAAAGGCTGGAAAGGGATCTGCAACACTGTCAATGGCGTAAGTGTTAGGATAAAACCATTGCGTGCACACTTTGTTTGCACAGATGCTTCGACTTTATATATCATCATTATATGTGCCTATTTTCAAATTGAAATTTATATTTCATGTAATGTACAAAGTTAAATGTGAAAATGTATGTGGCGAATGTTTCGTAATACCCTCTTATCTGTGTTAAAACATTGTGGATCCATAGCTATTCCAAGGTGTTACATGCTTCTTCCATAATGTTTTTTCCCTTTTCTTATTCCTCCATTGATTTCTTTGTTTCAATTTTCTATTTTCATCAGGAAACAAAGAAGAAATTTATGTATTTTGCTGGACTAACTTACGTTTATCTTGCAGTTATGCTGGCGCTATTTTCGCTGATGCTTGTCTGAAGGGACTTAATGGAGTGCCCGATGTTGTGGAATGTTCGTTTGTGCAATCCAGCATCACTGAACTTCCTTTCTTTGCTTCTAAGGTTAGTGAGATCAGCAAATTAGGGATTCATATCCTCACCTTTGATTTTTTTTTTTTTTTTTTTTGAAACATTTAGTTTGTAACTTTCTTTTTCCTCGAGCTATTTTTTGTTTTTTAATATACTGGTAATTGTCTATACGGATGAGTGCTATTCAGCTTGAGTATTGCAGCCTGCTACTTAACGTCTCCAAATGTGAATATGTTTGTAGTCATACCTACTAGTCTGTGCCTTGATTGTGATTCCTAGTGTCTACCACCGAGAAACAGTTTTGTATACATCTTTTTGCTGGACGGTGCACTTCCCGTTTTGGCTATTGATGGCTGTTCTGATTTCACTATATGGTGGTTGAAATATATTAGTTAATAGTGGCCTTCGATGTGTCTCAACCATTGCGGTTGCATACTTGTTTGCATGTTACATGAGTTAGAAGCTCGAACTGTAACACGTGCTATTGGAGGGTAGCACTCAATAGATATAGCATATGTTGGTCGTTGCATTGCATATCTCTGTAATGGGTTCATCCATATGCTTGCCATTTGTAATCTTGCGTCTCTTGTTTGTCTAGTTGGTTGAAATTGTTGATGATGCTATATTTTTCTTCACCTTTCTTGTCATAAGCAATTAAGCATCCTCTGCATTGTTTTTTCAGGTGAGGCTTGGAAAGAATGGAGTTGAGGAAGTTTTGGGGTTGGGTAATCTCTCAGACTTTGAACAGGAAGGACTGCAAAGCTTGATCCCTGAGCTCAAATCATCCATCGAGAAGGGTATCAAGTTTGCCAACCAGAGTTAGTGTAATGTAGTATTAATGCCTTGGGGAATGGGGTTATCCACCCGTCCCGATGGTAACCCATCCAAATTTTGCATTTGTCCAAGTAGTGATGTATTTTTAGTGCTGCCAGCGGCACAGGCACGGGCACCGGCTTTGCTTTTTTCATTGGAGTAAGCAGCTCTAATAGACAAAGGTTTCTATAAATAATTCCCAATGACATGTTATGGGAGGGGTTATGTTGTTTGAACTTTGAATCATCGTAATGTTGTTTGAACATTTCTTATTCCCAAGTTGTGTTTAATGTAGACATCTTGTTTCTAATTCATCATGTGGTAAGTGTCTATTGAACGAGTAATTCGTGGTAAGTGTGTATTGAACGAGTAATTCACTTTACAAACGCCTGACAAGCGTTTATTGAACAAGTGACACCGCCCAACTATATTTTGATCTCGAGAGAATCTGTCCATGCGCACAAGGTTAAATGTTAGAAGTTTTAGAAACAAAACTAAACATTGTTTTTCTTTGATGTTTTCGATCATTCAAAAACTCATCAGTTTCGTTGGCGCACAAGCTTTCACAATTGTAGCTCAAAATCGACAAAATTTTTACTATGCTCCGCTACTAGAAAATGAAAATTGGTTCTTGGACAACGGAATACATAACTAGAGCAACCCCAAAACCAGAGGAACCAGAAGGGTGTGCACCACGATGCCGAAAACTAGTGCAGGAAGGTTCTGAGGTGGAAGACAAGTCAGAAGCCCAACCATAAAAACAACTTCTAACATATCACTTTTTAAGAGGAAATGATAAGCAAGTAGCTTGCTGTTTGCACTTGTAAATATTTTTTATACAAACTTTTTCCTGCCCTCAGAATAGTTCCTTCTACTAATTTCATATTCTTCCATACGCGACAACTACTAATTAATTAAGGGATGTGCTATCCACACACCCTTTTTTACTTCATACACACCTTAATTTGCGGCCGTCGGATCGACTGAATTAAAGAAGATCAAATGACAGAAATTAATAAAGGGTGTGTGAGAAGTGAAAAAAGGTGTGTGAATAGCACACCCCTTAATTAACTTTCCTACGCCAATATACACCTGTGACGAACTCTGATCAGGAGCAGCAATTAAGATGATGACCCTCTTTGGACGCTTTGATCTACACCAACTATATCCCGGGCCGAACAAAAACTTCTCAAAAGATCTGAGATGTCAAGAAATAGGAGAAAACTTGTGTGAGACGTCTTCGTCATAAATGAAGCAAAATAAGTAGCGAATAACTGAATATCTCATGCATGTACAGAATCACTTAACCTGAGTTATAGAAAACTGCTGCAAACTCAGTATGCTCGTGAATCGGGATTTAACATCATCCAAATTTATTGATAACACAACAGATGAGAAGAATGCAAATGTCTCTCTGTCCACTAAAATCGAATATCTTAAATGTATATATGCATTTAAAGATGTAACTAGCACGCAAGCTATCTACGTTTAGTGCAAGACAAGCTTCTGAGGGATTCATGTAATAAAAACTCAGAATCCTGGTACATGCACATGCACTAACATTTAGAGGTTGTGGCCATCTTTTAAAATGAATATTATAGAGGCGACTTGTAAGTCTTGCTCTCAAACCAGCAAGAGTTTTCTTGACACATGAGTGCAGACGTGCACTCACAAACACTGCATTCACACATGCATGTCCATGGATATGCAAAAGCAGTGTAAATAAAAAAATGACCACGATATCTGTTCATCGTTTACAAAGGAAGGCAAGTAAGATTTAAAACCCCATCAGACATTCACAGTTCGAAAAATTTCATGGTATTTGGAGAAAATTCATGAATCCAGTGGACAGCCACTGCAAAACAAAAATTCAAGGCGATAGCCTCACTGGTGCTAGAGTGATGAAAGTTTTCTCAAACAGGAAATGGTATGAAACACAGAACAAAGATATTCAACATATTATGTAAAATTTGAAGAAACAAACAGTTTCCTACAGGTCTAAGTCTGACCGAAAGTTAGAGTAAACTACTGTCAGCATTTATTTATTGACAAATAGCCATTTGGGCAGGGAGAATAAAAACAACCATAATTGTTGAAATGACAACTGGCATAATACAAAGTTACCATTCTATTTTCTTCTTTAGGGTTGCCAAGATTAAAGAAACTCGATTATAAACAATCATGGAACGCCAAAGATTGAATATTACAATTGCCTTGTTATTATCTATGTACGATTCAAAATTAATTCAGTAGTCGACAAGCTGGCTCTGAATAAAAATAACAATAAATTGTTAGCCAAGAGAAAGATAATGCCACCTACCTCAAGTAAATCAATTCAAGTCCTAGGTCAATGATTTGAATCTGATTCAACACCGCAGGAACTTTCATTGTCAGAATCTGCATAGAAAATAGCAAAATAAATAAACTCATAACAACATCAAACAGAACTAGGACGTTACATAAATAGTAACGGAAAAACATCGATAATTACCACTTGAAGAGGATTCAGATTCACTGCTAGAACCACTTGATCTGCTCACATTATCACCTTGCTCTTCTCTTTGAACTGGGGAAAATGCATTACTGTTGTTTTCCACTTCTACAAATGAAACAGGAAGTGTTAAACAAGTAGAACGTCATAGGATTCAAGAGTGACCTTAACCAAAGTGCCACTGATGCTTAAGAGTTAAAATTTATTACCTGCGTTGGCTTCTTTTGCCGCCATTGTAGTGGCTGGTGCTACAGTCTGCAAAGATGATAAGTTGATCATGTATTAGGCAGAAAAACTTAAAAGTGAGAAGCAGGGTAGGGAACAAACTTATTGTCTTACCATCTCCTGGATGGTATCACAGGGCTCTGCTATTGATTGAGGACCAAGCTCCACGTTTCTGTTAACTTTGCTCAAACTTTTTTTGTAATTAGTCACAAACCTATCCAGTTCCCAAAGAGTTTCAGGATCAACACTACCAATGTCCACCTCAATCTCATCCTCTTGCTGAAAAGGCCCTGGGTTCCTTTTCCTAATAATCTTCACAACGTTATCTAGTTTCTCAGAAGGCAAAGTCATGAGGTCTGCACTGAGCCTCTGCTTCTCCTCATAAGTCATATCCCTTTTGTCGGGGTCCCTGGCTTTTGGTTTCTTTGGAACTGATACCCTACCTGGATGACCAGAACTCACAGGTTTCAACTTGGGGTCAACAGGCTTTGTCATGGATTCTGCTCTATCCAGAGTCCTCATATTCGATGCCAAAGGAGGGGGAGGAGCGGGAGCTTCATCTTTTCTTGAAACAGGTGTTGTGAAATTTGAATTATTACCCAATTCATTTCTCAGATTGAGATTATACTCAGCCTCTACATCCGTCCATTTCACTTCAAACAACTTCAACAATTGGTCCGCCATAAGATGAACATCCTGCTCTTTCGGGTTATACAACATTGCATTGTTAAATGTAAGTCTCACATCCTCTGCAAATTCCGCTGGCGTCTTATACCAATTCTCGTTCAGCCTCGTCCTCACCGTGCCCAAATCCATCGGTCTCTTAACAATTGTATTGTAATCATGAAGACCAAGCATCTTCACATCCACAGGCTTATTAAACACCCAGCCAAACTTATGCTTCATCAACTTTTCAAGCAAAGCACTACAATTCTTATACATTTTGCTCCGATTCTTACCTGACCTGAACCAGGGCTCTCCCCCACCCCCATCTCTCCCCCCTTGAGTGGGTTTCAACTTCTTGCTACTCTCTGAAGGAGGTAACTTTTCCTTCCCAATCAGAAACTCCGAACCTTGGTTTGTCTTGGGCCTCTTCTTCACATTCTCCTTCTCCACAAACTGACCACCCCCATTCTTATTCTCCGCAACCGAAACACTCAAACCCCGATACTTCCCAGAATCACGGAGTCCTACAGAACCCGCCTCCGAATTGGCCCTCATTGTAGGTTTAACATTATCTACTGCATGATTAGCCACCAGTGATTGACCATACCTTTCACCAAGCTCAACCTCCTTAGCTTCAAGATTCTTCATCAAGCACCTAACTTGCTCGAGCTCGCCCGTCAGCTTCTCCTTGATCTCTCTCCTATCGTCCTTGGACTGAGAACCCAACCGAATCCGAACCATGTTCCCGAACTTGGCGTACCCACGTGGACCGTCGACCGGTTCGGCAAAGCCCGGCAGCAGGCCATTGTGGCTCGTGGAATCGTTGGATGCCAGCGCGCCGCGGAGTTGCGTCAGGTCCTGAGGCGGCGGTGATGAGTGGTGGAGGACATGGTTGGCATTCTTGGACTTGTTCTGGGTCGTTCTGGAATAAGCCTTGTTGCTCGCTTCGTCGCCCACCAATGGTCCTGAAACCATAATAATAGGGAATGCTCTCAAAAGCCCTAAATTTGATTTCTTCAAGATTGGTCTGCACTAGTGGGAATTGAATAAAAGCTAGGGTTTTGGGGAAGAAAACCCTAAAAGTTAATACATGAAAAACCCTAAGTTTCCAAATTTTTTGCTGAAAAACCCTGAATTTCTAAATTTGATGAAAAACCCAGAAATAGAAATCGATTTGTGCTGGGAATTTGGGACAAAAATTCCTACTTTTAGGGTTTCCTATTAGGGTTTGGCGAAATTGGGGATCATAGGCAGGGGAGGTTATCGTACGTTCGTGGAACTAGACAGTGGCTCTCTGCAGTGGTACTGATGCTAGTGCGTTCCCAATGTGTGTCGTATTGTTCATAATTGTTGTCGTTTTGAGATTATTATTTGTTCTTACTGAACAAGTTAAACTAATAGTACTAGCGGATTATTAATTAGTCATCACTTAAACGTGCACTAAAAATATGAGTTGAAAAAATGGCTAATCAGGATGTATAATCTGCGGACGAGGTTTTACCGCAATGATGAAAAGTATTTAAGCTTATGCATCTTGGCAGAGATTTAATTTCTACTGACTTCTTTTTTCGTTAATAACCAAATTCTAACCTACTAATCATGTCGCTCAACTAAAAATGAAAAATGTATAACCTAGGTTAACAAGTTAGCTTACTCATGATTAGCCTTTTCGGGTTGATGGTCCGAAGCTGCAATAATGTTGACGGGGGGACTCGGGGGTGTCACGAACATAATTCCAAATGTAGTGTTCAACAAGAAAGAGACGCATTTGGCTCTCCCAAAAATGATAATTCATCTTAGAAATTTTGAAAAAGTGGGCAACACTAGGGTTGAAAGGGAAGAGGAAGAAGTGGAAGCCATAAGGAGAGACTAAGTAAAATTGGAGAACATTCGGATGAGACACGAGAAGAAAGAAACTTAAAATAAACTTATAGCGGGTAGAAATATTGAATTGAATTAGTTGATTTCATTCGTAGGGTAAACCGTTTTATATATACATCACAAGTTTTGGGATTTAAGAATTAGGATTTTTTTAGGAGAATATGAAATCTAATTTATGTATAATTACAATACTTATGGAACAAAAAAAATCATAGAGTTTTATCGTAACAAAATATTTATCTTTTAAAATACTAGCTAAGGGATATTTTAATTCATTTTAATGCGCTACATGGAGGGTAGCTAAAGGGATACTGAAGCAACAAAAAGAAGTTATGCGCTTTAACTCAATCATTGTTTTCATCATGTCTCCTTTGGTCTACTCATTGGTTTTCTTAGGTTAAGCTTAATACAGATGGTTTGTCCAAAGGAAATCTCAGTCCTGCTGCTTATGGAGGAGCTTTTTGCATATTAGCAGGGTTAGTAGTGTCTTTGGTTAGAAAGTGACAGTTCTAGAGTTATTTCTGCTCTTTAATTGTCTGATTTTGATCCTCCTTGGCCTTTTCGTACACAATGATCTATTTGTTTGGATCACATTCGGAAAATAACTTTCTATGCATCTCACATATATCGCGAGGGAAATCTTGTTGCGGATAATTTTGCTAACATGGGCTTGTCTTCTCCATCTTTAATATGGCATGATTCTCCTCCGAAGGTGGCTTGTGCTAGTGTATTTTCAGACTATGTTGGCTTGCCTGACTACCACTTCTCAAATTAATGTGTATGTTGGCATCCAGATTTGTCTCACTTTCTTTTTTTTTTCCTCCTAACTTTATGGTGTTGTTCGACTTATTTAAATTAGATAACATATGTTTTTCCAGACTACCTGTTACATAGATTGATTTTCTGTTTGATAAATTACCTTGTAGTTAGGATTGTATTCTCTAGTTTGTAATATACAAAATTGTTTAGAATCATTTTCAAAGTTAAATATTTGGTAGATTTGAGATATTTGAATGTTCAAATTTTGAATTAGGAGAAAGTTATTCATGCATGAAATTAGGGATTTTAATTAAAATCCTTTATGTACATCAAGGGGTAAAATGGACACAAACAAATATGAAAAACATATCAACCTGTCTTTTTGTACTTAAACCTAAATGCCCCTAAAATATAGAGAGTTTTAACGAAAAACCCACGGTACTTTTCATTTTAACGAAAAATCATATTTTTACACTAAAAAGTCAATATGATACTATTCATTTTACCATTTATTTTGTCTTTATCATTAAAACTCAAAGCTGTCAAACATTTTTCATTAGTTTTCCTTAAAATATATGGGAGTAGAAATCACTCCCTTTTCTTCTTGCTGCATTTTGTTTTCTCAGTAGTCAAGCAAAATCTAAGGGACAACTGGCGGCCAATTACTTGCCAACTAGAAACTTGTAAATGAAATGCAACTTAGTATAATAGTCAAGTAGTGTTTTTCTTTATTTGTAAGTGATAGGTTATAGATTCGAATCTTTTGTAAGTGAGAGGTATTAGATTCGAATCTTGTAGATAATGAGTTCAAAACTAATATATTACTCTCCACCTCTAAGTGTAAATATATATCTTTATATAAGAAAAAATGGGTTGGTTGAAAGCACGTAACTGATGCTTCTTGCACGAAGCACTTCTAGTGCTTTTGAAATTCAAAAATATTTTCTCTAAAAGTATTTTCAGTCATTTTAAAAATACTTTCAAACAGCCCAAAAACTTTGGAGAGTGAAGAGCTGACAAGATCTCAGCAGCAAGGATCATGTGCTGCAGTTACTATATACAAATGGAACTAGTTCGTGGACGGCATCAAAGGCTGAAACTTTGTATTAAATCCTATATTATCAAAAAGTCTTCGTACAACTTGCAATACCTACTTAATATAATATTAATCAATAATTAAACCATATTCTTAAATCTTGATCAACAAAAAAAAAAAAAAAACTAACCAAACTTTCTTTGAGAGATTCGTAGCAATGGGATTGAAGCACCAAACTCCCAAAACCTCTTCCTCCAAATTCTTCTCCTTCAGATATTCAACAATTTTCACATTAATCCTACTTTTTACATCCTTCTTCCTCTTCCTTGCATCCCTTCGGAATGTTCAAGAACCGTTTTTTCGGGCCCATTTTCCCCAGTTCAATGGTGATCTTAGAGATGCTAAGTTCCCATGGAACAAGCTTGGTTTTGGACCAACATCCGAAAAGCTCAAGCTTGCCGTCTTCTCCAAGACGTGGCCAGTTGGTGCTGCCCCAGGCGGCATGGAGCGCCATGCTTCGACTTTGTACCATGAGCTTGCTGCCCGGGGCCACGAAATCCATGTCTTCACCGTGCCTTCTGATAGGAGGGCACGGTGGGACATACATGAAGGTAACCTTCATGTGTATGTTGCTGCCAACGATCATGGCTCTGTCAACGTATCTTTAGCATTTGAAATTTTCAATAAAGCCAATGCAAATACAGAGTTTGATTATGTGCACACCCAGAGCGTTTCGCTGCCGCATTGGCGTGCGAAAACGATGACGAATGTGGCTGTCACTTGGCATGGGATATGGTACGAAATTATGCACTCCAAGTTGCTGCAAGAACTTCTTTCGAATCTGAAAGGGGGGCAGCTGGTAGAGCTTCACGAAGCAATGCCGAGGCTCGTAGAGGAAATTCGATTCTTTAGAAGCTACACGCAACACATCTGCATAAGCAGTAGTGCCGGTGAGGTTCTAGTGAACATCTATCAACTCCCCCAAAGACATGTACATGTCATACTCAACGGGGTTGACGAAACAGAATTTACCCCGGACCAAGAAGCGGGTGCAAAGTTTCGCGAAAGACATAGAGTGCCTTCCAATGCGAGTGTTGTGATGGGAGTTGCAGGGCGGTTGGTGAGGGACAAAGGGCATCCGCTTCTCTATGAGGCCTTTTCTTCGATTGTGAGGTGCCATCCCAATGTTTATTTACTTGTAGCAGGGGCAGGTCCTTGGGGAAGAAGGTACGCCGAATTAGGCCCAAATGTGAAGGTTTTAGGAGGCATTGGAGCCGTTGGAGCTGTCTCAGTTTTACAGTGCACTTGATGTGTTTGTGAATACGACATTGAGGCCTCAAGGGCTTGATCTTACATTGATCGAAGCAATGCATACTGGGAAGCCAGTTTTGACACCGAATTATCCAAGCATTGTTGGGACAGTGGTTGTGGATGAACAATTCGGATACACATTTTCGCCCAATGTCAGGTCTTTCATAGAGACATTGGAGTTGGCGATTAGAGACGGATCTAGTGTGCTAAAGAGGAAGGGCCTGGCTTGCAAGAAATATGTGGTTTCGATGTTCACTGCAACGAAAATGGCATCAGCGTACGAACGCTTCTTTCTCTGCATGAAGAACGAAAGGTATTGCCAGTACCCTCTTCCCACAGATTGTTAGAAGTTCATCGGAGTCCAAAAGTCGAAGAAAAATTTTGGTGTATGAATACTTGCACCCTTTTGAATCTTATATTTACTTACATATATGATGTATTTGTCCAGAAAATAATCTTTTGCGTTAGTTTTCTTGAATTTCGTATGTCATGCTGTTTGATCTATTCGTTAGGCTCTTACTTGTCTCGTTACCCCCATGAACATACACACACATTGCCGAACCATGTAAATTGTCTCCATTATTTACTTTATTGGTGTACTCCAATCTGATATCACTAAACGGTCCTAACATCCTTGACTGATTTATTCCTTTTATAAAAAATGTTAGAGATAGTATATTTTGTGTATCACATCTAAACCATAGTCTAATAAAGGTGGGACCCTGTGGCAGATGCATTGAGGGGCAAGGGGGTCAGCTGACCCTCCGAACTTCGGTGAATGTCCATGGATACTTTAGGTATTGACCCTCCAAACTTCGGTGAATGTCCATGGATACTTTGGGTGCTGCACTTTTGAAGATTAGAGTTGGCCTCATACATGCCTTTCAACTGTTTGATGAAATGTCTAAAAGAAGAGTGAATGAAATGATGATCTCAGTGAATAATAAAACATCATCATTCTTGGACAAACATATTAATGGGATGCAATGATTGAACAATGTTAGTGTGTTCAAGATAAGTGTGTTTCTTTATTAAGCATTCATATGGGAGCAGCCTTGGAACATATTAGTTACCCTCGCAAATGAGGCATTAACAAGTGTGCATTATGCCTTTCCAAATGACTTTAGGCCTACCAAAACTCGATGAAATGGTGATATGCATGTTATTTCTGGTAAAAAAAAATTTGCGCGCGTACTGACCCTCCTAATATTATTTCCTAGATTCGCCACTGGTGGGACCCACTTGTATTTTGGACCCTACTTTGATTAGGGAGATGATTTACATGTGGTAAACAAAATGTGGGCTCCCTACCTTTATTAGGGGGATGATTTAATTCTAAACCAACTAAAACAAGCTAAAAACCTAAGGGGGTGTTTGTTTTCCTTCACTAAAGTTCACTAGATTGGACCAGTCCTGTGTTTGTTCCCCATAGGTCTTAGAGTTAATGAGATTAGCTCTCACTCGTCCCGACTAAAACAGGGCCTAGCCAGTCTTAGCTAAGCTCTCCAAAAACCATGGGATTGCTAATCCTGTCTCCAAACTTGTGTAGGACGATCGCATGTAGCAAGTCTTGTGAACTGCAAATTTGCAAGAATGCTTTTGGGCAACTCCGTTTGCCAACCCATGTCCAGATCTGAAACCCAGCACCACCCACTGCCTAAATCTCAACACCAAAATTGAAAAACGTATATGCAAAACGATAACAACAACATTCCCAATAGCAAAATTCTTCCTTATTCCCAAAAATTCCCAAAAAATTTCCAAATTTTTTTCCTTTTCCCCAGAAAATTTTGAAAAGAATAGATAGAGAAGGGGAGAGAGTAGCTTTGGGACAAAGAGAAATGGAGAGACAAAGAGGGAGGGGAGAGTAGCACGGGGACGATTTGCAAGAAAAATGATTTGAAGGATGTGTTGCAGGAAAAAAGATGGAGAAAAGAAGTGATGGGGGACGAAACTAAAGAGGAAGAAAAGGGAAGAACTCTCCAGAGCGAGAGGTGGAGTGTCTACTTCAGAAATAAAAAAGAAAAAGCTTGATTTAGTAATAAAATATTAGTAGATGTGTATTATATAATATAATATTATAGTTTATTAATTATTCTGTTTTTTAGTTCGACACTGCACCAAACGTATCACTAAATCAATTTAACTTAGTCTAGTCTAAGTCAGTCTAGCTTAGTCCTTGAAGTTAGTCCAGTCCGAGATAGTCCGATACAACAAATGCATCCTAATGCGATGCTATAGTCAAATGGAACCATGACCTGTAAAATAGCATGCGGTTAAATAGGGGTTAGAAGATGAAAAAGGTTATCGAGTAGTTTATGTTTTTTTTTTTTTTTTGGAAAACAAGCAATATTATCTACATTAAGGAGGAGAATGTGAGTTTAGCTTCACAATAAGCTAACAATAATATGATTCAAACTCGCATTTGGCGAGAATCGAATACGATTAGTTCGCTAACAATAATATGATTCAAACTCGCATTTGGCGAGAATCGAATACGATTAGTTCGAGAATCGAATACGATTAGTTCGCTAACAATAATATGATTCAAACTCGCATTTGGCGAGAATCGAATACGATTAGTTCGCATGAGGTGGAGAGGTGAGCTAGTCTATGCGCTGCCAATCTGAGATGACAAAGGTTTAACGAAATGCTTTTAGCTTTCGAACAGATACTAGTTAAATGGACGACACTATAGTTTACTGAAAGATCATTAATCATTGTCGGATTCCAAATTAACAAATAATATTGCGATCCTTTAACCACGATGTTGTGTTCATACTGTTAGTGGTTTCTGTTGGTACGTAGTAAAAAGGTTGCAGCGTGTGCAAAGCATTTTTTTAATCTTAATTCAATCAATGATCAAGACACTGAGACTAGGATGATGACGATTTAATCGAAATGTTAGTGTCCTATTGATCTACTTGCCTGGTAGCTCCAAGACCAACATTGTGAGGAAATATTGTTGCATTGAAGATATTGTTGTGGCCATGAACATCATCAATACCATAAATTAATGGAATTCAGACCCGGGTCGATAAAGAACCCTTTTGAAAATCATTCACCATGTTAATCCAAGTTTCTGCAGAAGCCTTTCGATCGTGCTGGAGACCGCCCGCCCCCGCTTAATATACTCCCTGTCCAAAAAAAAAGGGTTTATTCTTCCCTTAATTCCAACTTATCTCCATACAGATGCAGATGTGTCACATTCCATTCTTTCTACATTTACATGTATATATATTTTCTTCACATAGAAGATAAAAAGAATAGTGATGCTTACCCATGAAGTACTTGTTCTTGTTCATCACCTCAGCCGAAGCAACCTCATGTTCGATCTGCACCATTTGGCCAATCTTTTTCCTCAAAGTCATCCGGCTCATTAGGGTCTTTATATTTAGTGTATTATACTTGTGCTGTAGCTATGCAGAAGCCCCGTAAAGATGGGAATTCTAGCCATTTTATGTTCCAAAAGTATTTACAGAGAAGAATACATAATGCCCAATTAGAAAGCCATTTTGTAAGGAAGAAAGTATAAAGTGCCCAATTAGAAAGCCATTTTATATGGAAAATTGCATGAAATGTCCAATTACAAAGCCATTTTATATGTAATGCCCAATTGGAAAGGCATTTTATGTCCCTAGAATTTCGTTCTCACATTCTCACACGTCCCCTTAGGTGTTGCGAATTTTCAAGTATAACAAGTGGACAACATAAACGGTGTGATGTGGGGCATGTGTAGCTGTTGGACTTCACACTTGGACCAACCTACTCTGATACCATAAAAAATTAAGATTTCACTATAAAACCAAGTCAAAATAAAAAAAACTCAGTAATCCGACGTAGTTATATAATGAATTTTGTTAGCCCTTTTGCAAAAGTAAAGGCAGAAAGATTGTGGTCTTTCCAACATTTTCCTTGTTTCAATTGTCTTTAAATCTTTTTTTTTTTTTTGGTTTGGGAAACCTCGAAGGTACGAGAGAAATTTTATTGATAACGAAAAAAGAAGTTACACCTAGTCAGAGGAGGGGGAACATAAATCTTACCCCTCATAAAACAGAGATAACAAAAACAATACATGAAAAAGAAGAGGGGACATAAACTGTACCCTTCTAGAAACGAAAACAAGAAAGATACAAAGAAAAGAAGGGGGACATGAAACCTAACCCTTCTGAAACCAAACCTAAAGGTCTAAACCTGCAAAACAAGTTGAGCAACACCACAAAGTTAGGGGGAAAAAAAAGAAAAAGTAAGACAAACCTGGATGCCAAGATGCACATTAATTTGAGAAGCGGTAACCAGGCAAGCCAACATAGTCCGAAAACAATGCAACACAAGCCGCTGACGGAGGAGAATTATGCCAAGTTAAAGTTGGAGAAGACAAGCCCATGTTAGCAAAATTGTTTGCAACAAAATTTCCCCCCCCGATATATGTGAGATGAGTAGAAAGTCATTTTCTAAATGCGGTCCAAATAAATAGATCATTGCGTACGAAGAGGCCATGGAGGATCAAAATCAGACGATTGAAAAGTATAAATAACACTAGAGCTGTCACTTTCCAACCAAAGACAATGCCAACCCAGTTGATATGCAAACTCTACACCAATAATAATTGCAGATAATTCTGCAAAAAAAGAGTTGCGATAACCAATCCATTGGCAGAAACCACTAAGAAAATGACCATGGCAATTCCTGAAAACTCCTCCACAAGCAGCAGGACCGGGATTTCCTTTAGATAAACCATCTGTATTAAGTTTAATCCAAGGAAATCAAGGAGGAGACCAAAGGACTGGAAGAATAGTAGGCGCCTTGCGAGAGATAGGTCGGATCCCCATTGAAGAGATGATTCGAGTGTCAAAATCCTGAGAGTAACTAGGAATAACCTTTCCACCATGAACAATCGTAGAATTGATAGATATGCAGAGACGATGAAAACTGAGTGATCGGCCATCAAAAATAAACTTATTTCGAGCCTTCCAAATAGCTGCAATAGTAGAAAGACCCGCAAAAATTCAGAGATTGTGCAACTTTTGGGAAAAGGGCTTACGCACATAGATATCCCAAAAAACATCCAAAGAATCTGATAGAGGCAAAGAGGTACCAAAATGGCATGCTAACCACCTTCAAAGCTGCCTAGATATCTGACAACCGTTGAAAAATGAGCAATAGAGTCTTTAGAATTACGACATAAACAACAAATGGATGCCAAAGAAATACCACGTCGTTGAAGCGCACCCTCAGTAGCAAGTTTCTCATGAAAAAGCCGCCAAGCCAAAATAGATAGCCATGGCGGAATAAAATGTCGCCAAATAACCTTAGCCCAAGCACAGTCACTACGTTTCCTTCGAATAAGCTGATAACCAGAAGAAAATGTAAACTTCCCGGTAGGTGAGGGCTCCCAAATCAATTTATCATCCTCGACATTTAAGGGCAAAGGTAGACGTAAAATTTGTTGGACCTAGAAGAGAATAAATTTATAAAATAATATGGGAAAGACCAACTTTGTGCTTCAATAATATCTGAAACCCGAGGAAGAACCTTAGGTGAAATGACCGAAGATAAACAAGGCTTACTAATAGATTCATCCAACCATTTATCAAACCAAAAGGAAACAGACCTCCCATCACCACATTGATTTTAATTCATAAATCGCAACTAGAATACTAATTTTTCGGTTTCTGATTATTACTTGATTAATATCTCCGATAGAGAGTGCAACCTAGGCTAGGTACATAATGTTATTTTCAGCATGCTGCTTAGGCAGATTATATTTGCATCAGATCTTGCAAATCAACCCATTGGGTTTTAAGAATTCAATTGGTTAATTTGCCAGCTCTAATTTTTAACGAAAAAAAGGAATTGAAAAACCATTTCCAGTTAATGTCTTACACACTGTTGAATGTCATATTTCAGGATGTTTGAAGTACTCATCAGGCTCTTACTTTCGTACTGTGGTTAATAATAAAACACTTACAAACTGGTAAAGAATATGGAGAGTAGTATCCCTCGAGATATAACAAAATATTTTACAGTGTATACGCAGGAAGTTCACTAATATTACGGAGGCCTTTCATGATAAAATCCCACACTTATCAAGTGGTAAGTTAAGAATAATATCGGTAATGTTAGCGGTGGGTCATGTTGCACTCAAAGAGTTTATCAGGTTGGGTTTCTAGTAAAGCAGAAATTTAAGAAAGAAGTGATTGCATTACTTACTTATAACAATACAACATTTTCCTAGCTGATAAACAGAATTCATTAAGTAAATAGTTAAAAATCAAAATCAAAACAAAACAAAAAGACAATTGGAGGCTTGGAGTGAGATCAGATCACCGGCAGCAAGGTCATGGCACGGCGAATTCAGATTTTCGAAACAAGAATAGTACTAGGGATGATATCTTTGAATGCTCAAACGAACAAAGAGTTTTGCCAGAACTTAGCAAAACAAATCCCAAAACTTTGCATCCCAAGCCGTAAGAACACAACCATGTCATCTGCTACATAATTTGGCGACTAAACTTCGAGAAAAGTTTTGGCAACTCAAGTGTAATTTCTGGCAATAAAAAATCCTAAGTTGCTAATGATGTTGGGGATCTGGTCCTCCGGGTGCAGTTCTGTTCACCTCGACAAGAAACCTCCGATAAAACTCATTTTTGGGTACATGAAACACAAGTTTACGAAAAAAGAGATGGCTATCAGTTTTATTTGGAAGAGTTGAGAAAACGAGAGAAAGACGCGCCTCTGAGCTCACTACAAGCATCGAAAGAATGACCAAGAATGGTAGCAACAAGCAGCTTGCCCTTAGAACACTAGGCATGCTGATCAGTGAAAGGTTTAAAATTGTATGACAACTAATATTAAAGCACAGAAAGGTAAGTAGCTTTGAGCATAACAAGTTTCCCCTTATAAATAGATATAGATTGAAGCACAGAGAAAAAGTGGGAGAATTTTTCTTAGAGTTGTTTGATTAGATTATTTAAAGCTCTCATGTGTAATTGAATAGTGCAAGAAATAGCTGTCTTGTCTGATATAAAGTTTTATAAATCCCACAGATCAGTCTTTCTCCTCTCACTGATTGTCAGCACTTCGTTTTTTCGTCACATCTACTCTTTCCCTTATCTCTTAGGTCATCATAAGAATGACCCTAGAAAAATCACAAAGACATAACCCTTTCGGCTTTTCGCACGTCCGGATAGCCACAAGCAAGTGGATCTTGCTGACACTGCATTTTAAGGATTATCGTTTGACGGGGCGAAGCGCCGATGCCCTTTCCCTGGCCTACGTAGTCTATGGATTTTTTTTTCTTCTAGAAAAAGGGAGACAACTGGTGACAAATTACGGTTATCCACCATTTTTGGGCCCAAAGAAACTATGAGAAATTTCACCCTGCCCGTGGTTACGTATTAACTATGCCAAGGCTGCCTCGCATATTGCTTAGCTTAGTGTACAAATAGATTCTTAGGTCTTGCTTATGTATGTTAATTAGAGTTTTACACACATAACCAATGTGTCATGTGAACCTATATTCTATAATCCAATTGCATTAATATTTTTGTTCCTACATGAATCTTTTCCTCTCTAATTGCTGTGCCTTTTTAATGAAGTTCTCTTTAACAAAAGTAAACAAACTAAAAATACAAAGAGCCAACTTCGTTTATAAAAAATAAAAAACTAAACGTTCTTCAAATAGTTGTAGAACTATTAGGGGAATGGCAAGCAAAATATAAAAGGATGACACAAGAAGGCAGAAAGGTCACATCATTTTAGGAGTTGAGATAATCACATTTTGTCTAGAAAGATGGATAATATAGCTAAGTTACCAACTTTGATATGATAATCAAGGGACTCATGCATTCACCTAATTAAGTTCCCGTCCAATTTGGATATGGGTATTGGATAAGTACTAGAGCACCATGCATTAATAATACATTGAAACATCAATGGTTTCTTGTTTAATGCACGTTCTCCAATATTTTAGTGGATTGGGTGTGGGGTTTTCATCTATGTGTCATGGATTCAAAATTTCTCCATCTCCTAAATTATTGTTATAGTTTATATCCTCCCCATCCCTTAATAATAATAATCTTTTTAAATATAAGTTAATATGATTCCATCCATCTCATTCCATTTTTATGGAGATAGTCAAGAAGCTTATCTATTCATGTTTTAAGTTTTAAATTTAGTTACCCATTAAATGATTCCCATCAATGTCAATCTCTATTTCGGTTTTTCATCCTTGAAATGATTTTTACCAAGTTATAGGCAATTTTGAAATATATATATATATATATATATATATATATATATATATATATATATCATATAATATATTTATATATAATCTAAACTATTATGGACACACTTTCTTGGTTAGCTGGCATAGTCTATACCTGCCAATCTACATATAAATTTATTATGTGACCATGTTTTTATTATTACTAGCAATATTACTAATTTAAACTATACTAAGGGAAAAAAGATGGTTTGAACACCTTACAAAGTGAGCTGATGGGAAGACTCTATCAACCAAGCCAATCCACCACTTATTATGATTAAAAAAAGTCTGATTCAAGTCGCACCTTATAATTAGATGTGTAAGTCCAACTTTGTGCCATGTCGTCAAACTAACAAAACAAAAAAAAAATTAATGAAATTGGATGGTAGGATATTTGGATGTGAGCCCAATGGCTTGTCACTTCATCAAACGAACAAGAAAAATTAACAGAATTGGATGGTATCGATGGCATTGATGTGCAATAGTAAGTTCAAGGATTACATTAATCGGCCTTCAACTTCAGAACCAAAATAATGATTTACGTAAATTTCAGAGATCATTTGTGATTAAAAACCCACATAATAGGTATATAATCACCTTGCTATGTTGACAAGGCACTAGTGTTAATTACTTGTCACGATTGATGGTAGTTTAATTAATTAATCACTTTTCAAGATTGATTAATTGATGAGTCCAATAATGACCCCCTTTTGTAAACAATAGATTAATCCTATCCGTAGCACTAGCCGCACAACTAATTAAAATTCTGAATGGTCTAGGGGCTTGCTTATGATTGATGGATAAACTATATATCTGTATAATAGTTGGTTATATATAGGTACATCATCCGTACAATTTCATATAACAGCCATTTTATATTAATTTTCCTCCTACTTTTTTTAACTTTTATCTACCCCATGAATGGATATTCATGTTAGGATTGGATTCCACAAGTTTCAATATTTAAATTTGGAGAAAGAATTCAATAAGTGACTAAAGCTATAGTTTGTGCATCTCATGCAAATAAGAAATGACTCAACTTAGTGTTGATAGATACAAGTTTCAGGTACCAAATTTAGTGGTCACAAAAGGTTTGAAAGTAGGAATCACTATTCGGTTAACATCCATTCTGTCGACAGAAGTAACGAGACTTGTGGAATCATAATATGAAACAAAATCAAGGGTAAAAAACCTCTCTATGCAAGTCACCTTGCAAGAAAGGTAATGCTAGAAAGATTAAATTTATAGACAAAACTTTAGAAACTAAAGAATATGGAAATTGATGATTGGTTTATTACTTAATCGTTGATAAACGTACTCATTTTTATTAGTGACACATCATTTAGTTTGCAAATTTTGTCTCCAAATTTAGTCTTCCTGACATTACCTTTGCAAGAATATTTCCCAATGACACGTTAGGAGGCAGATTCTCTACCCTCCCACTTCCCGTGCCCTCTTGTTTGTGTGGTCATAGTTAAGCCACGTCAACATTTTATATTACTATTCCTTTTTGTCTTATTATCTTTATAAAAAAACAATATAAATATTGATGTGGCTTAACCGTGACCACACAAAACAGGAGGACACGAGAAGTGGGAGGGCAGAGAATCTGCCTCCGACTTATTAATGATGCTTGCCGTCAGGTCCACCCGGGCTGACTCGCTTAGACTCCGGTAATCGACTTCCAGCAGCTGCAGCTTGTCTTACAATGCTAGCCTTCAAGACCTGTTTGGCATCCTTCATCAATGCCCGCTCTGTGGTAATCTTGTTTAATAATGGAAGAGGTGGAGAACGAGACTCAGAGTTGGAAAATGTAAGCAACACCAGGAAAAGGCAGGAGGAGAATTTGAGGCTAGCACTAGCAACCATTGTGGAGGCAATGTGTCTTCAAAATTGCTCAATCTGTAGAGAGTTGAGATCCTATGAGCCGGGAATGATTGAACATATAGATTTCTTTATATATAGGCCTCCAATATTACCTTCACATTATAATAATGTGTTCAAGGACTGATAAATGAGACAAAACCTAGTCCATGCATTCCACTAGCTACCAAGGAAAAGCAAAATCATTCACAGTTTTGTTTGCTGGCATCCATTGCACACCTGAAATTTTGTTCGATGTGCTAATTGTCTCCATTATGTCTTTAATAATCTAAACAAATGTGATTAGATGTGGAGGATTAGTGTAACAACAATCACTCCTTATCCCATTAGGTCCGGTTAGTTGTATGAATCCTAGAGCGCCACCGTACACGATTTTGCGCTAAGTCCACAAATTGATTTTCTAGTATGCTTTATGTAATTAGGTTATAAAAATGATTTTCTAGAGATATGTTCTTGACACTCTAAATAATTACTTTTAACTCGGTTTGTGTACAAGTATGAGGATTCACTTGAAAGAATGTAAGATGAGTTTTTAGAATCAATAACAATCCATCTTTTTTGTCATGTCTTAATTTTCTCATCTATTTATTCTCGGTTTTCATTCACTTGTATAAATATAAGGCTTGGTTTTCGATGAATTAGCTGAATTGTATTACAATGTTCATGATTTAACATGAAGCAAATCATCATCAATCCGATTCATAGATCAACAACTATCAATCACATCCATTTTCAGTTGAATACATATGGGTTGCTAGGTGTAAACCATGTCCTGGAGTTTTTTGTTAGGTTTTACATGATTCTGCATGTTGTTTTCTACGAAAGCTTGGGGTATGATACTTCTTAAAAAATAAAAATCAAAGTTGTTAAATTTGGATAGGATACCCTACAAATGAAGTTTCAAGGTGCATTGCTAAGGAATTTGAAGTTGCACTCTAAAAGTAAATGACAATAAGACAACAACTCAACTTCTTATAAGTTTATGCATGATTTTTTAGTTTGTCGATGTGATTTATTTTTCTTAGCACGTCATCGTGTAAGGTTTTTGAAGACTAACATGTTGACAATGGAAGCACGTGAACTGTTAAGCTGAATGAATGCTCTGACACCATGAGAGAGTGAACTAATTATTTATAAGAAAAGTGTTATTGACTCTCCAAAAATCTCATTGTGCACTCATCATAATCGTATTTTTCTTTTAAATATTATTTGGATCCGCTTTTGCATTATCAACTTTTGTGTTCTAGACCCGTGAATGATTGTTAAGTCTTAAGATAATTTCAATTATTGTTAACAGATAATATATGTGAGAGTTTATTGGAATTATATTGACATTTTCTTACGAAAGATAATTGGGATGTTGACTGGCAGTAAGCAGTATAGTTCAAATTGATTTTGGAGTCGGCATATGGCGGCGATATGATTAGCAACACAGTGTTGGAGTCGGCATATGGCGGCGACATGAGTAGCAACACAAAGTGATATATAGGCTTCAACGCAAAGAATATGCTGAGTGATAGGCTTTGTCCTATCTTGAAAAAATTCCTAGGTAGGTGGCTAAAGGATATGGCACACAAAGTGATGGATCACATTCAAGTCACTTTAGCAGAGGTTGAGTCATCAGGATGTTGTTCTCCAAGTTAAAAATTGAATTAGATACCACACAAGTATCAGGCCATGCCAAGCAAATATATAACTACTGTAAGTGTTTTGCAATGTAGAGAGGACCTTCAACTCCACACAAATCAACGTTCTACGCGAAATCTTTGCCTTAGCGAAACTTTCTCATACCTTGAGAAAGACTAACGGATCCACTAACATGTCAGCACATATTTAGTTTAGTTAAACATCACTAGGTTGACAAACTGGCACCAAATTCAGTTTGGTTAAACATCAGTGGACTCATATAATCAGCTTGGTCTAGGAGTTTCTTTAATTTGGTTAAACATCACTTACTCCTCGTTTGATTGACTATCTACACCAAGTCTTAGTCGGCGAAGAGTCTTTGATTCTTCTGTTGATGTAGGTCACTTCATTAGCTCTCTTAGCGAAGTGAGGTGTTCTACGATCAGTTATTCAAAAGTATTCTTCAAAGTTCAACATTTTGACAGCCGAACAACTTTATTCGTAAAGACGCTCATTTCCTTTGAATATATTTGCCCCTACAGCTTGATACCGATTTGGTGCACCTATATTCTCACAAATATAGTTGAGACGGCCGAACCTGGCGCAGAAGATTGAATTTCATAACAAAAGGTATAACCTTGTCTTTAGGTTTTAGGACTCAAGGCTGAGAGTGTTCCTTCCTCGGCCGAAGTCACTTGGTGTAGAAGTCGGCAGTGCGTTTCATCATCACACTATCACATCCATCTTATTCGCCCGACTAAGCTTGGTAGCAAATTGGTATGCCTGCATCAGCAATCATTCACAGAAGAATGTAGATAGCTCGTAAATTACTTCGACCTAGTCCATGTAATTTTTAGGGTCCACAAATATAAAAAGTTTGGAGTGCACAATAAGAATTTTGGAGTGGTAAGTACAATTTCTATTTATAACCCTATTTATAAACTTATTTAACTTCACAATGTGAGATTCATCCTCTTAACACGTTACAATTGATATAAAAATAACCAAAATTTGTACTCCATATAGAATTATAGTCATCCTTTAAAGTTTATGATAATTATAACTAAAAGTTAATATAAAAATACTAATATACCGTTAATGACTAATAACCATCTCTAACACCCTCACAGCTAAACCTTCACCATAAACAACCCTTTTGGACACAAGATTGGCAATTGCCTGGTCATAAAACAGATTGCTCTATTTTGAACTCAAACTTTTATTCAAAGTTTCAAAAATTTCCTAACAATCTATTGTTCCAAATTCGTACCCTCTAATAGCACATATATGGCTCTTCCCAGAAGCAATATGGGAGTAAGCAGTGGACTTGAATACGGGAGGAACAAGATTAGTACCTGGGTCGCTAAAATGTCACAAAGAAAATCTTCACCGCCGAAGAAGGCAGCCATCACCGGAATATTGCTGAAAGAGGCTGAGGACGATCAAGAAGCCTAAGACGGCATCGATGAAGAGCTGTTCTTTCCCCAGCAAACAACATCTTGCTTGCCACTTTCATATCAACTTTTGGTTATAACTATCATAAATATAAAAGGTGACCATAATTCTATATGAGATGCAAATTGTGGTTATTTTTTTTCAAATTTCTCATCACAATTAAATATTCATTAATCAATTCATTTAAAGGTTCGCAGCACGTAGGTGGACTTTGCCGCCAGTTGCTTTCAAATTTAAGTAGATAATATTGCAATGTTTCAACTAGCTTGCTAGGATTGGGCTTTCACACACACACACACACACACACTCTCTCTCTCTCTCTCTCTCTCTCTCTCTCTCTCTCTTCATTCCTGAATTCCTTGTCTAATTTTTACCTTTGAAAAGTTGGTGCCAAGTCATTTGAGCTTGGCCTTTCGCAGCATGCATGAGTTTTATGGGAAAGCCTCGAAAGACGTCAAACTTCGTAATCCAAGTTGAAATATATATTTCGTTTCTTTGGTAGCTAGCTAGGAAAGTTGAAATACTTTTTCACTTTGCCTTTTCTTTCTGCTTCTTAATTCTTATTGTTATCTTGTCGCCGGGTGTGTGCTTCAATTCGATTGAGCTATATAGATTTACAATCCCAGTTAACCTTTGCAAAAAGATCTCTGATAACCAATCTTCTCCCTTCAGATTCATGCAAGCTCGATCCGTGCACGATTTTAACTTGTCCATTTGAAGAATACTTTAAATATTTAAATGATTTATTCGTACCCTTTTTATTTTTCTGTACATTTTTGTTTATTATTTATTTATTTAATTTAATGACAGAAACTAAATAAAATGTGAATGAAGAACAAATAGACGTGTGGAAATCACTTTTCTAGCCACCTCAAACTTTCTACTCCGTTTAGGCGTTGGCTATTGATGTGTATGAGTGCATGTATAGAATACTCTTGAAGGAGGTTTAAGTTTCCATTTAATTTTCTATAAATTTGTGTTTTTTACTTGGTCTATATTACTTTTGGAGTTGTGAGTCTGAGCTAGTTTGGGAAAGAGTACATGTCATAATAAGAAATCTTGTGAGGAAGTATCAAGCATACACGAGTACGTAATACAAAGATCTGCGATTCATTTCACAATGCAATTTCAGTAGTATCGTTCGTTTGTTTAGGACTCGTAAATTAGAGCCCTCTGTATAATTTAGTCATAGCACCAATCTTTAGAGGTGATTCCAAGTTGTCTCATCCTTTCAAAACATTTCTAATAACTATATAACATTACGAAAAATAGGCACTTGTTTGATCACCAGCGTTAAGTGATGACATCAACAAGTATTAAAGTGAGCTTTCACAACCACGTCATTTACGGAACTCTAAATCTTTAAGTTGATCCCTTTTTACTAGACAAAGTTAGCGTTTAACTTGGCTAAGAAGGGTCCATATGGTGATTTATAAATGATGTTTTAGTAGAAAACAACTTTAGTGTTTGTTCACACAATACTTAACATTAATGACATCATCAATTAACGGTACTGGCCTATTTTGATGAGCCAATGATTGTTTTTTCGTGTTTCAGGATACGGTTAACCAACATGTTAACTAATCGATTACGATAAGTTGGATCAAATTTTGCAGTTTTTTCTTCTACAGTACCTCGACGTAACATGAGCGTGAAGGGGTTCAAGAATCAATTTTCTTTTTATAAGAGCATTTTCTTAGAGCATCCCCAGTGAGGGGCTTTATATGGGGTTGAAAAAGTGGTGGATATAGCCCATTTTAAAGCTCCGAGGAATCTTTGAGGCTTTATAAAAGAATCTCTCCTAATAAGAGGCTATATATTTCAGGCTCTATATGGGGCTATATATATTTATGTAGTAATTTGATTAAGCGATGATTTTTTTTTTTTTTTTTTTTTTTTTTTTTTTGTGTTAACTTTTCTTAAGTTGATTTTTGGACATGCTATCTTAATTTTTTTTTATGGACCTTTCAACCTAAAAAGTTGAAAATGTGACAAAGTTAGATTTAATCACTTATGAATTGTTCATTGAATTAGATTCTCTTATCTCAATTTCATTCGTTGAAAGAAACAAACCTCAACATAGTTTGGGCTCTTAGAATATGGCGCCAGCCCCGTAACTTCGGGAGAAGGGGTGCCCCCTCACAAAGGGGGTCGCAGTGACCAGGCCCGGGCGACTGTTTACCAAACACACAGGTCTCCGCAAAGTCGTAAGACCATGTATGGGGGCTGACGCCTGCTTACTTTAGTGAGATTCAATACGTGAACGAAAGAAACAATGTCTTACGAAACACTTCTTTTATTTCGTCTCAAAATTATTACAGGTTTCCCTCCTTTTCCTGCTAGGATTGGAAATCCTGTATTTTACATATCCATACGATTGAGTCCTTGGGTTTCTAAAAACCCGCCTAAAGTTCCAACTAAAAAGGTGAAATGATTTGTCATTATCTCAATTGAAGTACAGATCCTCCCAATATTGGGAGGATCCGTACTTCAACTAGTCCCCGTCAACTTCGCCCTCTAAAATAATTTAATTTTTCACGTATAACACAACAATTTACCTAGCACCAATTGGTAAATTAGTATCATACAATTTTGAAAAAAATTATTTGAAAATTTCATCCACAATTTCATCCACCAATGCCCATGACCGTTAAATCAATTTGAAATTGAAATTCTTATGGAATTTAAAACAATCATTAATTAGCCAAATTGCAAGAAAATAAGTAAGAAAAAAAATTAAAAAATAATAATAAAAGGAGAGTATAAGTGTATTCGTAAGTGGAGGGAGAGTGATAAAATTTTGCTCATATGGGTTGCTACTTTTTTTGTAGGACCCACTATTTTTTGGGGCTAGATGTAGTCCGATTGTAACATCCCACATCGCTCAGGGGAGTGGATCCTGTAAGCCTTATATGTATATTCCCATCTCTACCTAGCACGAGACCTTTTGGGAGCCCGTTGGCTTTGGGTTCCGTAGGAACTCTGAAGTTAATCGAGTTCGCGTGAGAGCAATCCTAGGATGGGTGACCCGTTGGAAAGTTCTCGTGTGAGTTCCAAGAAACAAAACCGTGAGGGCGTGGTCGGGGCCCAAAGCGGACAATATCGTGCTACGGCGGAGTCAAGCCCGGGATGTGGTGGCGGCCCGGGCTGGGATGTGACAATTTGGTATCAGAGCCAATCCCTGGTCGGAAGTGTGCCGACGAGGACGTCGGGCCCCTAAGAGGGTGAATTGTAACATCCCACATCGCCCAAGGGAGTGGATCCTGTAAGCCTTATACGTATATTCTCATCTCTACCTAGCACGAGGCCTTTTGAGAGCTCACTGGCTTCGGGTTCCATAGGAACTCCGAAGTAAAGCGAGTTCGCGCAAGAGCAATCCTAGGATGGGTGACCCATTGGAAAGTTCTCGTGTGAGTTCCCAGAAACAAAACCGTGAAGGCATGATCGGGGCCTAAAGCGGACAATATCGTGCTATGGTGGAGTCGAACTTGGGATGCGGTGGGGGCCTGGGCAGGGATGTGACACCAATTTTATGTTACCCAAGAAAGGAAGTTGTTAGCCCCGGTGGTGGATCTAGCCTCATTTTCCGGCTCATTTGGGATTAAATTTCTCGCTAAGGCTAGAAATGTAGTAAACTGAATATATAACTGCATGTAATGAATAGTAACTACCCAAGTGATCAATAACTACCCAAGTGCATCTTCACCCTTAAACTGAATAACCCAGACAATTCGTATTAAAATATAAGTATATTTTTATTTTATAAATAATGAAAGATAACTTTATTTTTAATTTTGAACAATAATAAAAGCTTGGTTAAAAGTGTTTGAAAATATTGAAATGTAGTGTAAAGTAGAAGAACATGGTAAGGTATTTATAGAAAAAAAAATTATAATTTTTTACATTTTTAATTAGTTTTTTGTTTATAATTTTTTGCAATTTTTTATAATTTTTTTTATTAATTTTGAATAATTTAAATTATGGTTGATGCTAGCCTTGCGTCAAATAGGTAGAGCGCTGCGCAAGGCGATTATTGCTTGACTTATCCATCGTGCTCGCCTTGAGTCCAATTGCCTGAGGAGACGGGGGGACTAGATTGGGTTGCCTATCCCCAAGGCAATAAGCAACGGTGGAGTTGCTCTAAGGGATAAAATAAATTATTTTAACTTTTTGACCCTATATTGTTGGGTGGATCTCGAAAGATAAGAAAGATCTCCTACCAAGCCATATATACAACTTTCATTGAATATGGCTTTTCATATAATTATGTACGTATCTCTGAGATAAAGTATGAAATTCTATTTACTCACTTTAAATTGAGTATCCGTTTCCCAAATTAGTATTAACATCATAATAGAAAAAGAATAAATATTAATATATAACAAACAATATATATATATATATATATATATATATATATTAATATGTAATAAAAAGAATGTATATTAATATATGTAAGATAAATTACAATATAAACTGTCACATCCCAACCCTCAGCTCCAACTATATTGTCCGCTTTGGCATTCCCTGCCCGAAGACAGAGCTACCGCACGGTTTTGTTTCTGTGGACCGGTACTCAGCCGTAGCCAGCGCCTGCCCTCCCCTCAGGGAGCCCACAAAAGGCCTAGTTGAAACTTAAGGTTGGCAATGGATATATAAGGCCCAGTGACCACGCCCTCACGGGCGATAATTGTCACATCCCAACCCTCAGCTCCAACTATATTGTCCGCTTTGGCATTCCCTGCCCGAAGACAGAGCTACCGCACGGTTTTGTTTCTGTGGACCGGTACTCAGCCGTAGCCAGCGCCTGCCCTCCCCTCAGGGAGCCCACAAAAGGCCTAGTTGAAACTTAAGGTTGGCAATGGATATATAAGGCCCAGTGACCACGCCCTCACGGGCGATGTGGGATACTACATCGCCCGTGAGGGCGTGGTCACTGGGCCTTATATATCCATTGCCAACCTTAAGTTTCAACTAGGCCTTTTGTGGGCTCCCTGAGGGGAGGGCAGGCGCTGGCTACGGCTGAGTACCGGTCCACAGAAACAAAACCGTGCGGTAGCTCTGTCTTCGGGCAGGGAATGCCAAAGCGGACAATATAGTTGGAGCTGAGGGTTGGGATGTGACAATTTGGTATCAGAGCCAGACTCACGGTCGTGGTGTGCCGACGAGGACGTCGGGCTCCCTAAGGGGGGTGGATTGTAGTATCCCACATCGCCCGTGAGGGCGTGGTCACTGGGCCTTATATATCCATTGCCAACCTTAAGTTTCAACTAGGCCTTTTGTGGGCTCCCTGAGGGGAGGGCAGGCGCTGGCTACGGCTGAGTACCGGTCCACAGAAACAAAACCGTGCGGTAGCTCTGTCTTCGGGCAGGGAATGCCAAAGCGGACAATATAGTTGGAGCTGAGGGTTGGGATGTGACATAAACAATATACATTAAAAATAAATAAAATAAATAAAAAAGAATCATCAGTTTACATTGACACTCTTATTTTTCAAAATGTTAGGTAGTTATTTAGAATCTTTTAAAATGTTGTGATCAATTTAGAAATACCTATATAATTTAATTGGTAAAATCTGAAAATCCATTGGGTGGAAATATATACGGATTCACAAGTGATAGCTACCAAGCATCAATACATATTACAGTACATATGCATTTCTGGTGGGTAATAGCGTCAACCTAAGATATGTGTTAAATAATGCACATAATCCACACTTGTTTTGTAAGTGATGCACTAAACCATGTTGGCCACTTTCACTTTGTATAGCATATATATGGATAAGTTTTAACTGAATATAATACTAATTTCCCAAAGTCAATCTTATATATAAACATTATTGTCGGGACTAAGGTAATGTAGATTTAGGATTTAGATAAGTACAAATCCTCTCCTAATGTATGTGTGCTCGGGAGGTTCCACTTAGCACAATATAGTCCAAGGGTTAGTTAAACAAAATTTCAATATTGCTAGCTAGCTAACAGAGTCACCGAAAGTTTAATGAATATGAAAAGCATGAACTATCAAAGTGCTATTACATATTGGTGTTGTAGGTTAAAAATAAAGGAAAAATTAGGTTTACATTCTTCTTTTTATTACTCCATTGATTAAAATCCTATTCATTTTGAATTTTTTATCAAGGTCCTTAGGTATTAATAACATCATTAATTATTTGAATAATAAAATATTTTTATTTTTAAATATATTCCTTTAGTATTAAAAAATGTTACAATTAGTATATTTATATTTATGGCTAAATTTTTTATCATATATTTTTATTTTTAGTTTGTACCTATTTTTAATTTGCAAATATTTTTTAATTTGTACGAATTTTCTTTTCATTTTTAATTTGTACCCATATATTAGTTTCTTTTTGTGCCCATATTTTTTAAAGTTTTATTTGTGTTTGTACCTATGTGTATACCATCACGTGACATTGTATATTTAATCAATGATAGAAAAATTACATATGGTATATTTATATTTTTAGTTTGTACCCACTTTTAATTTGCAACATTTTTTTTTAATTTGTAGTATTTTCTTTTTAGTTTTATTTTGCACCCATGTATTAATTTCTTTTAGAACCTATATTTTTAAAAATTCATTTGTACTCATATTTTTTAATCTTTTATCTGTACCCTAATTTGTTTATAATGTACCCATTCTTCTTTATTAATATACCACTTTGTTACATGTGAAATGTACCAATTTTTTTAACACTATGGATACATTCTTTTGCCATTTATTATTTCTTATTTTTACATAGTTTTTATCCATCTATTCAATCAAAATGTTTGAATTTTTTTATTGTAACCGTTTCTAATAGTATTATAATGAGGGATTTTAAATTTATAGGATTATAAATCTCATAAAATATCAAACAATTAATCTCAAAACTATAAAAATATAAATATTAATAGTAATATAATGAGGTGTACAAAGTCAAGGGACCTTGATCAAACTTTGAATACTATTAAGGTTTTAATCAAAGAATATTAAAGATTCGGGACCGCATTCAAAGTATCCCTTAAATAAAATTCGAGCATTGGCCTTTACATTTCAGTCAAATTGAAGCTTTGGGTCTTGATTAAACATGTAACAACGTGGAGCACTAATTTTTTTGCAAAACTCTATTAGCTTTTTGTCTCTTATTTATCCTTTAAACCCTGTATTTTGTATGAAAGTTCTGAAGGTATTATCTAAAGAAACCAATGCTAATTACACATTTCGACAATTAATGACCAATGCCCACAGATTTTAGTTTAAAAACCAAAATTCTAACTGAGTCAGAATATAGAGATCAATGCTCCAAATTTTCACTACAGATTATATATCCAAATTATAAAGAAGCAGTTGACCCTTTATAATAGCACTTTGACCATTAATAAAAGAAAAACTATGCAATTCAACTCATTTTTTGCAAGTGGTCATTTACCACAGTGGTGGAAAGGTGTTAAGCCCTTATATGATGGCGTGGGTTCAAACCCCATCATTAGCTAATTAATCTACATCTAATCTAACAAAATTCATTGTTTGACAAAAAAAAAACAAAAAAACAAAAAAAAAAAAAAATCTCATTTTCTACTTATCAACGACTACATCTACGCCCTTTGATCCCCAACAATGTGCTTCTAAATTTGAGAGCATATATATAGAAAGCTTGATGGCTATTATTTTGGTAACATACAGTGTGCAATAAAAAAAATAGGAGTTTTGTGAATATCACACCATCTTACGTAAGGTGGAAAACCAAGAAGCGTAGATCCCTCCATGCATGCATGTGCATGCAATATCCATATTATTGTAGGACTTTAATTTTTCACAAAATGAAGATACATTACGTACGTGGTCTGCAAAATATAATTTAAAAACATGATGTTTAGCTTTTTCCTTTGTTATCATCACTGAAAGATTGCATCGAATTAATTGGAGAATAATAATTTATTACGATTCATATGTGACAAAAAGTTCGAAACATATAAATGTATATAGATTTGCACGAGTTTAAGTCTTTGAATCACAAAGACGATAACATGTATCACCTAACACATTGCGTTGGATTCTCATACACAAAGTGCGAAACCTACATCATGCGGATTTCGACATTCTTGTGAAAGTCCAAAGCAGCTTGAATGTTTACATGTCGGGATAGACTAATGATGGCGCGGATCAGGTCCTCCCGGACTCAGCCTTTTGGACTCGAAAGGTTTTCCGACTTGTCTTTCACTGCTAGCCTTCAACACTTGTTTGGCACTCTCCATCATAGCTCGTTGGTTGCTCTTGTCTGACAATGGCACTGGAAATCGAGCTTGATCAGAATTTGACAATGAAAGCAAAGTGAGCAGAAGGTAGAACAATAATTTGAGGCTACCCATCATCACGTTGGGGTCTCACAGCTTGTAGCTGTTTTACTCCACGTTAGGGTATGGTGGCGTATATTTATATATAGAATCCTACATTTCCATTGTGCTCAAACATGTCGACCAAAAAAAAAAAAAATGTGCTCAAATGGAATTACTTTAAGAAATTAATAAAGCATACTTTGGTGTCATGCGTCACGCCAGTTTGTGAACATTCCATTTCTTTATTGTGAAGCCATTCCTTGAAAAACTGACAGTAATGATGGGATATATACAAAGGACTTTGAAATTTGATGCATTCACACATTCATTTTCAGTTCATATTTCCCATTTGATTTGATGATATTTGACACTTAGTGTCCAACTACACAATAACGCAATTCATACCGGCAATTTGTCAATAACCTTCCGATCTCTTTTTATGGTGAAACTCACCTATATGTGATGTGACATCATGCTCCACATTTAAGCTATGAACGTTTAGTCAATCGAACCAATTGGCACTAAACAAAGTGGACGAGAAATCTTTTATACTATTGATACAAGGCTTTCATTTCCTTCTCTCAAACTCGGTCTGGTTTTTATTTGTAAAAGTTTGGTCATCATTCAAGAAAAAATGGTGTATAGAAATTACTGTCCATAAGGCCCTTCATAGTAGGCCAGAAAAAATGTGATACTAATATATTGAACTTATACAAGAATCACACTTATACAGTGGGTTGGAAAAAAAAATGAGTGTCATAATAATTTATTGAACTCATAAGTTCAATATATTAGATTCGTGAGTTCAATATATCAAACTCATGAATGTGGTACCAATATGTTAAACTCACTCTAGAATAATAATAGTGTTATAGAAATTAAACTCAAAATATTTGATTCCTATATGTAAGTATCACACTCACCCTTGGAAAGCCCTACCAGTGCTTCATTACCGGACAGTGCGGTCACAAAGCATTTTAGATCCTTTGCATAATCGTGTCCTGTCTACTTTTTCCTTCGTCTATTTTTCGGCTTCCCATACAAACATAATACCCCACAAATCTGGCAATCTTGTCGATCGACTACTATGTTAATTTACTTAAGCTTAAAGGCAAAATATACCAAGGATCAAAAAGGAGTTGTCTATGTGCCAATTATGATGATGTACCTGGGGCTCTTTGGCCTTATGCAGCATTCTTATTTTGGTCATTTAAGAAGAAGTTTTCTAGTAATGGAATTGCCAACCTAGAACTTTCCCGACGAGGCATTGAACTATTTGATTTATTACTATTTAGAGCCTTTACTTGACTTCCCAATTAAAGTCCGGTCGAAATGTCATTAACCATAAGTGGCGTTATTTACATATACATTTTTATTTCACTCAATTGTCGGATTGAATTAATTGAATAAAATAATGTAAAAAAATTAATAAAGTAAAAACAAATGTGTAAATAGCATTATCCTAACTATATGCAGTAACATTGCTTTGCCAACAAAACATACCGATATATTATATATTATCAATATAAATCACAGACAATATCGATGAGAGTCAACGAATGTTTTCCACTAGGAATTTTCGTACGCATAGTAATTAGAAAACTGAAATCCCTTTTTAAGCGCTGTATACCATGCAGCGGCTTCTCTGATCCAGTGTCTTTAACTGTCGTCACCTACTCCTATTTTTTGGCTGCTTTTCTGCTCCTCCAATATCAGCACCAGAAGGCAGAAACAGGAGCAATTTAACACTTTGCGTTTGCTGAATCATAAAATCATGTAATTTGAGCAAGGTGACAAAAAGTTCCTACACAAAATATGTAATTAAATTTAAAAAATGGCTTACTCATATCTTTATCCTGCATGCTAATGTACGTTCTTCTCCCTTTTTTTTTGTCTTCGATTCATTTTAATTAATATTGCAAGGCAGCTAGATAATCACCATCTTAATTAATATTGTTCAGGCGTTTAAGATTGTCGTTTTCGTCGAGTAGATAGTATTGGTGACAAGGACAAACATTACACAAAAACTGGCCTAAAGACATGAAAGCAAGTTCGTGTCTATTGGTCTCAATAGGCACGAAAAAGTGTTCCCAAGGCAATATAGCAACTAGTGCACTTACAATTTCCTGTCCCGTTGCTTTTACTAATCGTGTAAAGGCCAGTGAAATGGTGTTAAGTGACAATTTGAGTCAGTATAATTATGAAGTGCTAAAAGTTCTCACAGATATTAAAACGGTGTCTGTTGCTTCATTACTGCTGACTACTTTTCGTGTAGTGAAAGCTATGGATATATGATGACTAAAACTTAAATTATGGCCAAAATAGTTGTAAATCCGAAGAACATATACGAATCAACTAACCCTAAACTGTCGACTAATCAAGGCCAAGGGGGAAATTTTGAGAAATTTATGCGTGTACGTAGAATATTGGCACGTGATGTTCTTTTTCATATGTTATAACATGGATAATCGATTAATTCATATATCCAATTTTTAAAATATATTGTCACATCCCGGCCCGGGCAGGACCACTTTTCGGGCCCGACTCCACTACCGTAGCACGATATTGTCCGCTTTGGGCTTACCATTCCCTCACGGTTTTGTTTTTGGGAACTCACGAGCAACTTCCCAGTGGGTCACCCATCATGGGATTGCTCTAGCCCCCTTCTCGCTTAACTTCGGAGTTCCTACGGAACCCGAAACCAGTGAGCTCCCAAAAGGCCTCGTGCTAGGTAGGGATGGGAATATACATATAAAGATCACCCCCTGGGCGATGTGGGATGTTACATATATTAATTAAAATTTTTAAAAATATATGTGTAATAATTTGTGGCTATGTTGGTATTCTGTGTAATTAGAAAAATTTCTCTATTCTCATGCTTAAATTCTATCCACCATTTTGTAGTCTTTACTAATCTTTGCTTTAGACTTTGGATAATGCTAGGAAGACCAAATTTGCAAACCAAATAATGTGTCACCAATAGTAAATAAGCACGTTAATCAACACTTAAATAATAATCCAATCATCAACATCCACATCAATTGGTTTACAAAATTTGGTTTAGAAATTTGGTCTCCCTAACATTACCCTTAGACTTTAGAAAAGTTTTGTAAAGAGTAGTGCTATCCACACATTGATTTTTATCTTTCACACATCTCCCAATTTTTTGTCGTCAGAATAAATTAGAGAGAATCAAAAGATAGAAGAAAAAAAAAGGATTGTCGCCAACCCCAACGCCAAAGGCAGGGATCGACAGCTAAGGTTTTTCTCTCTTGCTTTTCTTTAGCCATAAGGTGGTTTTTGTAAAAGCAAGAAGTGTTCTAAAAATCTCCGACTAGAGTCGCCTAGGCCTTGCCTAGACGCTAAGCAGCTAGACATCGCCTAATCTCCAGTCCTTTAAAAATAAAGAAAGGGTGTCTAGACTGCCTAGGGCTCTCCTAGACCCCTCAACTGCCTATTTCACGACTCTTATTTAGACAAAAAATAATTTTTTTATTTTGCATTTTATATTTTCAATAAATTGTAAGAGACTTAATGGAGACTTGTTGGATACTTGGATGAACACTCATTGTATGCTTGTTTTCATTATGTTCTAATACTTTTAATATATGTGTCATTCAATTTTACAATTTAGGTATCTCAATATGTATTTTTTTTTTTTAACAAACGATATTATTTACACTAAGGGGGTAGGGGTGGGCTAAACCTACAATGGGCTAGCAAGATGTATATAATAAATTTCATTCAAATTGGAAAAAACTACCTATATAGGCCCTGCCTAAGCGCTAGGCCCTTACCCAACGTTCGATTAGCGCTTAGCACCTTTTAGAACTTTGAGTGCAAGTGCTTATTAGATCATTAGCATGATGAGTCCTATTTCTTTTCTTATTAATATTCGTAGTTAACTATCTAAGTGTTTAATTAATTTTTTGTTCTATATCTTGTCACTACTTAGCAGTTAGCACTGGCTGAAGCTCTTCATTTATATTATATGCTATCATTTCTTTTTAAAAAGAACCAACTGTGGTGAATTCACAGCAAATCCATCTTTTCGGGAGCCTGGAAGATTTACAGAGACATTTCAACCTTTTCTAGACCATTATCGTGTCATTCACAGCATCAAGATCGAATATAAGAGAAGTCATGTAAAATATAGACCTAGAATTCACCCCATACACTGAGCCACCCCTTAGTGGTTCGATTATATGCTATCATTACATCCTTAGATTTTATCTAATTTGAATGTATGCACCCCTACATTAAATGATGGATTTCTCTTATGGATAAGTTTCTCATCTTCCCTTTAATCTAGCTTAAAATATTAATATTGTTTGAATTGAAAAAAAGTACGCACCACTGCAAAACTTTTTCGTCTTTATATTTATTGGCAGAGTCTTTCAAGCAATAAGACGTTTGGAGGTCAAATAATAAGATAGAAACTCTTTTGCATCATCTTTGGCTTGAATATTTTGTAAAGAGAGATAGATGGGTTGTTGGAAAGGGCATGGTTGTGGTCCTGGACGGCTGCTTTTTTAATACCACCTTCAACTACAAAGTGGATTGAAAAATGAATGTCATATTCAAATAGGGAATCGTTATCCATACGACAAAAACATCATTATGCACTTATATTTATAGAGTGAAATAAAGAAAATAAAAAAAAACATAAGAAAACTATTTTAAAGTGTTAATAACGATTCGCATTATACAACCCAGGTTTTTTAACCAAAATGGTCCCTGATATTGGTTAACTCCTCACTTGGGTCCCTGAGATTTAAAATCGATTGAAGAAGTTCCTGAAATTGTTTACTGCAAATCATTTGGCTTTTTAGCTAAAATGGTTTATGAGATTAGTATAACTCCTCACTTTGTTCCATGAGATTTGAAATTGGTAGAAATGGTCCTTGAATTTGTCCACTATCAATCATTTTGGTTACTTTGTGCAAGTTATTGTTAAAGAACGACCAAATGGAAAAAATACCCTCTATTTAATAAACAATGAACCTCGATTTAATAAACTGAGATTGACCATACTCATCATTTTGGTTTCTCACTTTCAAAATCAATCAATGTCGTCCCTGACATTCACTACCACACATCAATTTGGTCATTCCATTTAAATTCCGTCAATTATTATGTTAGTTTGTATGTGGGACCGACAAATTCAATAAAATGGTGACACATGGATTACACAAAAGAAGGGTTTTTGTAACAAATGGTCCTTGACATTGATCAAACTCCTCATTTTGGTCCCTGTGTTTCAAAAATCTATAAATTTGATCCCTGACTTTCACTATCTTACATCAACTGAGTCCTTCCATTAAAATTCCTTCAATATTTTTTTGTTAGTGTGCTGATGTAGTCCCACTAATCCAATCATATGATGCCAAGTGGATTAACTATAAGAAACTTTTTTTTTTTTTTTAGAACTAACTGACAAGTATCCTGCGCTGGCATTTCTCTCGTATCCCATAATCCCAATTGGAAAAAAAATTCAATCTAAATTTGATAAAATCGAATCCAAATTTGATAGGATTATAACCAACTAGAGAGAATGAGGGGTGAGTTCAAGGAGGCCAAGAGCTTTAGTGGTGTCATGGTGCCTTCCTTTTATTTTTTAGCATACCTAGATGAAGATGATGATGTCTTTTATTTTTTTTTTCCTTTTAGTTTTAGTTTTTAATCTCTTATTTTACTTTTAGTTTTAAATCTTAAAAAAAATAGTTTTTATTTTTATTTTTTATAGTTAATTCATGTGATGCTATATAATTGGATTAGTGGGACTATATTATCACACTAACAAAAAATATTGACGAAATTTTAACGGAATGACTAAATTGATGTGCTGTAGTAAAAGTCAGAGACCAAATTTATTGATTTTTAAAATTCAGGGACCAAAATGAGGAGTTTGATCAATGTCAATGACTATTTGTAAAAACCATTCTTTGTGTAATCCACGTGTCACAATTTTATTGGATTTGTGGGTTCCACATACAAACTAACATAATAATTGACAGAATCTAAATGGAAAAATCAAATTGATGTGTGGTAGTAAATGTCAGGGACGACATTGATTGATTTTGAAAGTGAGGGACCAAAATGATGTGTTTGGTCAATCTCAGGGACCATTGGTGATAAAAACCCTTTAATAAACAATGAGCCAAAATGACTTGACAAAAAATGAGGGTATTTTTGTTATTTCATCTTAATTTAATGGAGATTTTCCACGGAATGACCAAAGTGATTGATGTTAGACAAACTCAGGGACCATTTCTATCGATTTCAAATCTCATGGACCAAAGTGAATAGTAATGCCAATCTCATAGACTATTTTGGCTAAAAAACCCAATTATTTTGGTCATTCCGTGAAAAATCCACATTAAATAAAGGGTATTTTAGTCAAATCAACCAATTCACTTGAACTGGTGATTCTTCAATTTAACGGAGATTGTTCATAGAATTACCAAAATGATTGACGGTGGATAATGTCATGGACTACTTCTATTGATTTAAATCTCAAGGACCAAAGTGAAGAGTTAAGTCAATCTTGAAGATTATTTTGGCTAAGAAGCCTACAATCTATAAAGTGAAAACGTTATGTTATTTCATCATAATCGAAACTATTTATAAGAAATTAAGATGATATTCTGTGTGCTTCCTTAATGTTCTAACAATTCCAAAAGCACTTATAGGTATTTGGATAAAAATGCTTTCAAGTATCAAAGTGCTTCCTACCTTAGTGGAGCTTTTCTAAGAAGCACTTCTAAGCGAGTATGCGGAAATAATTAGAATGGTCTCTTGACGTAGGTAGGAATTCTTTTTTCTCATCAGGGATCATATGAAAAATAGAAACTGGTAAAACAATACAAAGTAATGACATGTTTCTTCGACAGAAATCAAGATCATACAACATTTGTTTCACTTCAAAGTTCAAACGTAAGCATGATATCGGTACAATCTGATTAAATGTTATCATCATCTCTCTCTCTTACGAACATGGTAATACGATGTAATATTACAGATTTGCAGACACCCTCACCCAAGCTCGCAGGTGGCATCATGAATTTTAGCAGTAAAACGCTAGCAATGCTTTAACAACACCCCAAAAGCTATTCAGGAAGTAATGGCAATCTGTCCACAACGAGGAGTGAACCATTCGTGTTACCGTTGGTATCCAGAAAGTCATCAAATCCATCATCGGCACCAACTCTTTTGCTAGTATGATTCTCTTCTATTGTCGTAGAATGAAATGGAAGGATGCGGAGTCGCACATCTGGCTCCTTACCAATTCTTTCTGCTTCTAGTTGGTACTTGCGAATAAGGTCCATCTGAGCAGACATAATGTGGGATGGCCTCGGAAGAAGTTCCACAGGTTCACCTTTCGGAATTACAACCTGCTCAATGGCTATTCTTGCCTCCTGCAAGATGGAGTACAATTTTATGGAACCGTATAACACGCAAAGTTATTGGACTAGACTTTATTAGACCTTACGTTCCAGTGGATTACTGAAGAATCAAAATTCCCTCAACCATTTTTCCGTATACTCTCTGTTAACTTATTATCAGATTTGGGCTCACCTCTAAAGCATCAATCATTTCAGATGACTTCACATTGTCTACTGACCCGTAATCCTTCAGACCATCTTTATGATCACTCGTCAATGCTCTAACTGCCTTTCTAATTTCCACCAATGAGTTTGACTGGAAAAGAAAGAAAAATCAATGGTAAAATCATAACAATGAAGAGTTTTGATAAAACAAATAAAGTATAGTTTTGATTACCTTAGTGACATAAACAGGTGCTCCATAAGACTTAGCAACAGCTTGAAGCCGGGGATTCTTCTTAAGCTTCGATTGCAAGGCAAGTAGCGCATCTGCCCGGCTAATATCATCTGTTAACTGTACAGCAGCTTCATCCATCTTCAACTGTTTAATCACTTGTATCACGCTGGCTTCTAGGATCTACAATAACTGCTCAAACTGTAAGTATTGCAATTGAAAATTGCTCAAGTAATCACACTCGTGCTACTTTTAATTTATGTTAATTGTCGTTCACTGGCCCGAACAATGCTGCAATTTCAGTCAACCATGATAACCTGATTACCAGCACAGAGTTTATATATATATATATTGAGCGAAAAGCTATGAGATAGCAAGAATAGTTTATAACTTTATAGGGAACCTCATTAAATAAGAGGCTACTGAATGATTCACTGACCACTTAGCCTCTGTCAGTAGTTAAAAGATTAATTTAAAATTTTTCTACTCTGATGCTGTGATTTGTGAGTCATTAACCTAACAGTGTTAGTTGACAAGTACGAAAAAACTTCCGCTGTATATCCAAAAGAAGAGACAAGCAAATGCTACCCGCCTATTTAATTTGTAATTTCTTCTAAAAGAAACAATGGTGAGACAAATGAAAAATATGACACGTGATTGGAATTTGAATTCTTCTGTTACTATCCTATAGGATTTATAGACTTTTCTCTCATTTTTCAAGATTAATCACTCAGAAACACAAATATGATGGCAATCATTTCTCAAAAGGTTCACTTTTCAAGTATTTGTCCTTGTCCTATACCAGTTTCTGTTTCTAAGTGGTTGCTTCAAGGTAATGATGTCTTACCCCATAAACAAACACGCGAAGTTGCTTTCCTACAGCCCAATAATCCTCTCGCATATTTTGAGAGACCTCAGGGTTGAAATCAATATGGCCAGATCCTTTATCGGCCGCATCTAGAGCATCTTCAAAAACATCTTCGTCCTCTTCATCCTCTTCATCCAAGGAACTGTAAATAAAATTTTCCCTTTCAGTAGTTTCTGGTCCCCAAGAGTGCATTTTACGAACCTCAAATTTTGGGAAACGACCTTCACCAACAGACCATGACTCAGATTTAATTTACAGAAGGAAGAAAATTAAAAAGAATTGACTTTTCTAAAGAAGCGTACCTGAGAGAATAGCATCCACTGTTGTTTCTAAGCTACAATGAACTCTTAATTCATCCTTTGAAATTATCTCCACCGCACAACTAAATGTTGCAGGGCCTTTCCTTTCTTGCACTGTCTTCTGAACCCCCCTCCGGCTGGCCTCTTCATCTCCCAGTGTCACACTCTAAAAATTGATCGCAAAAATGTAATTGAACAATAAATAACTTTAACCTATACATTCAACAGAAGTAAATTAAATAGAAATCGAAAAGAACCATTCATGTAAAAGCATAAAAAGATCCATACACTACCACCACTATTTTAGCACAATACTTAAATATCAAGCTTATCAATCAAGTGAAAAGAATAAAAAATCAAAGATGAGAGAGAAAATGCAAGGGGCTTGCGGCTCAGTTGGTTAAGAGCATTTTCCCTAGCACCCGAGGTCCTGAGTTCGAATCCCCCCTCCCTGAATATCACTCGTATAAAAAAAAGAGGTCATGCTGCCATGCCAATGCTGTTGAATGTCCTATCTGCAGTAAATTGCCATATCACTTTTGACAATAGTTACCTCACCTGTATTCCTCCAACAAGCATCTCTAATGAAGGGTTCATTATTAAATTCTCAATAGTTACACCATGAGCAGTGGCAACTAACTGAATTCCACGTTGCGCAATTGTGCTTGCAGCCAATGCTTCAAGTTTAGTGCCAATTTCATCAATTACAATCACTTGTGGCATATGATTTTCAACAGCCTCTATCAAGACCTGAATAAAAATAGATAATAAGCATGCGGATCATTTAATGATGAAAACAGAACATAAGAATATAGCTTATCTGAATCTAAAAAAATTAGATGAGACACTACGGTATCAATATCACAGAAACTTAATGAGATACTAGCTAAGATGTTAGCAAACTAATAAGCCAAGGCTGCACAGCACACAACAGAGGATCTACGTCCTTTTACACTCCTTATTATAATTTATATATGTGTTTATTTTATTGAGAAAGGAGAGAGAGGGGGGGTGGGGGTTGGTGGGGGGTGGTGGGGGGTGGTGGTACAACCATACAATATACTTATGGTTTCCTTTTTCTCCAGGGGAGGTGGTATTTGAACTTGGCCTGACAAAGTGAAGGCAAATACCATTATATCAATAGCTAGTTGTAAGTCTTTTATTCTATCAATATGCATTTTACGAATGGAATTTAGCGTCCATCAGTGAAAACTCTTAATCGTGAAATTTTCACCCTCATCTTGTCAATACAAATAACAGGATAGTGACACTATTCAACAAAATAACTCATATCTTACATTTTTGAATCATACCTTATGTTGCATATCAGAGAAGGGGACCTGCATTCGTCGGGCACTGCCTATTCCTCCATGGGGTATATCACCATCCCCACCAATCTCATTGGAGGTGTCAACAATCATCACACGTTTCTTATAATCATTTGCAAGCATTCGAGCAATTTCCCTACAAGTAAGAGTATCACAGAAATCAGAATGATATAAGTTTCCAGAAACTATATTGTACAATAAATTTCAGAAATCGGGCATTTGGTTTAGTGGAAAAATTGGAAAGCAGCTCCCATCTAGAGAGTAAATTTAAGTTTTTAATTTTATTTTATACTTATTAGCAAGTTACTGCTGAAAATTTTCCTAGGCATCTATATTGTTCATTTTGCAAGTGTTAAGATAGATTATCAGTAAATGTGGGGCTTCACAGTTCATCCGGGATATTTCAAATTGCATAATTTTGAAAATTCTAATTCCTTAAAAAGCATAATATCTGCGATATCTTGAGTAAATTACTGAATCAGATATTATGATAAGGTATGTTAACTCAAATATAGAGAGAACAAGAGAGACTAACCTGATAATTGTTGTTTTTCCTACCCCTGGAGGCCCAATGAGTAACAAAGAACCGCCATCCTGAACCAAATCCCGCAGCAAACCAGCACTGCCTGATATTGCCCTCCCAACACGACAAGTTAGACCAATAATGACACCCTTTCGATTCCTAATGGCACTAATGCGGTGTAATGTCCTACTAATGCCTGCTCGATTGTCAACGGCAAAATCACCAACCTACAACATGCAGCTGGTAAGTGGCAAGCATGGTATTCTCTTATATAATCACTTAAAGCATAAAAACGCTTTAGAAAAAAGCGGTTAACTTTGTAAGTACAAGGTATTCAAACAAGGACTCAAGACCACAGGACAGTGTAAAAAACGTGATCTACAGTATCTAATTCATTCATGCACAAAATGCACCACTACAATTTACTCTTCTTTAACCCTGTACGTAAAGCTCTTAACTCAAAATCCCCGTAACAATGAAGCCAATTACTTTAAACCAGACCCCTCCTTTCACAATGCAACAAGAGGATGAGAATTTTCGACTACGAAAACACAAAGGCAAAATCATTTGCCTTTCATAGCCGAGCTGACCCAGAAACAAAAACTCATGAGATACGTACAACAACTATGATTAATATCCACACTAAATCTCTTATCACAAATTAAACTTGTATCAATCCAAGTCATTTTCTCAAACAGTAAGCGGGCACGAACATTTCACCTGAGAAGTAGCTTGTTCGAGATCCTGAAGCGTGATCGGAAGCTCCGACAGCACAAAGTCCCCAGATGGAAACCGGGCCAAAGGCTTCCGACCCAAGTCCATAACCACTTCAATCAACTGGTGAAGCTCTGGGTGCTCGCTGACCCTCCGCCTCATTTCTTCAGGCAAAAGTGCCAAAAGACGGCCCAATTCCACGTCGAAATCTTCCCCCTCCGGCGAAGCAGAACACGATGAACTCGAAGAACACAGAGCACCCAGAAAAAACCTTGGGTACCCAGATGGGATTCTGGTGAGGAAGTGAGGAAAACATGTGATTGGTGGGGATTTATGGCGAAAAGATCGAGTCTTGCATTGAAATTTGGAAGAAAAAGCTTGGATTTGGATTTGGGTTTGGGTTGTCAGTAGAGGTTGTGGGTAAAGCAGATGAAAGCAGGTATTGAGCATCTGATATGTCTGTTTTGGAGGGAAGAGTTACCACGCATGAGCCAAAAGGTTTGTGATCCAAACTTTTTTATTTCAATTTTACTTTTGGCTTATGAAAGTTTGGATTTGCTAAATTTTATGGGTTTTTATTCTTTTTCTGATATGATATCCGTGGGGGAGTGTGCAGATTCTCAGCCACAATCGATTGCGTTTCAAAGCATATAACATGTTTTTGGTTGATGCCAATAGAGGGTGCATCCAAGAAACAAACAAAAGGAGATAGGAATATTCACCATATATAATTAATTAATTAATTTGGAAGTATAAATTCTAAGCTTTGCTACGAAACATCGTGATAAAGATACATTATTTCACGTCATTGACGATATTTTTATAGATTTGATCATGTTATGCGTATGTAGAAAACTGATTTGGTGATATTAAAATTTTTTTTCGTAAATTTCTAACTACTTATAATTAAAAAAGTTAACCAAAACTAAAACTTGATGTTATGAACTTATGGATTGAAATTAGATTGTTTTCATGAAGGGGCTCTAATTTGGAGCCAGATAAGTTACCACCACTTTATTCAAACAAACCTATAGAGAAATGAGATTGTGGGTTACTATCCACACGAGAGTGATTTATGCACAATTATTTTCCTTGCTTGTGCGCCTTTCTTAATTCTAGTCATTGTTTATTATTATTATTTTTTAATTCAATTTAATTGCTACCCAAAAAAAAAAAGAAAAAAAAAATGTAACAAAGCAAAAGAGAATTTTTATTTGAACCCATCTAACATCTTTTTACATCCAACTTACTCTCTTCACCCATATTTTTTTAATTAAAGAATTAATATCTCTTTAAAACCCAAATTTATTACCTAAACTACCCTCTCAAACCCAATTCAAAATGTAAAGTTATCTTTACACCCATTTCTTTTATAAAATAACATCACTAACTAAATATTTTTTTCTTCAAAGAGGCGTCCTTTGCCCCTATATAATTGCATATGACTAGCATTTCCATGGCTGTTTTTTTTTTTTTTTTTTTTTTCTACTACCAAACCCATCCATAGATTTGGAATGCAAGAGATCCTTCCATAGATTTGAATTTGCCAAAGAATGCAATGCAAGTTCCAGTTCAGTCCATCACTTTGCCAAAAAAACATTTGACCTTGATGCTTTGGATTTGGATGGAGACATCTCACCCACCAGTGAGTGGTCAATTTTTATGAGGTTGGGCAATCGTTAAGAATCAAGTTATATGTCTTTGCACTACTAATCAAAAGTCCTTGCAATGGTGTTTTGGGGGCAAACAGACGGCAGAGAAAAAAAACACAATATAATATAATAAGCATGAAATTTAATTCAAAGAAGAAGCAACACAAACAAAATATCTATAAATCGAGTCATACCTTAGTTGAAGGATTCAAAACTTCAAAATCACTATTCATCGATAAAAAAAACTTGTTTTTCTCTATCAGAACTATTAGGGTTTTAGCCGGAATGGACGTAGGATAAACAAAGGGTGATGCTAGGGTTTAATTACAGTGTCTGGGTTTATTGAGAATTTTGAGTTTTATTATTAATTTCATTTTGTACTTAATAGTAATTATGCAATAGGCTAAAATAGACAATTAATATTTAAAATTTAAATTGAGTGTACATGAGTTTAAATAAAATTTCATAAACAAAAATATGCGCAGAAAATCAAGTATGATTTGGAGCCAGGACTTGAATATGTTGCACTTTCAATATTACAGAAAATTGGGCTGACCAAATTTCAGCCCAAAATCTAAATAAAATATAAAAAAAAGTCCAACAATGTGAGTGTGAAGGCCCAGTCCCGAACCCCACCGAAAAAGTTTTCAGTATTACCCAAATTTCGGTTTATCTTCGGTTATCAAAATTCCGTCTCGAAACTTTCGGTTCGGTAATATGGTTTGGGTTTCGGTATCCAACCCTAACCAGCCCCGGAAATCATAGTGCTTAAAGAAATGAAGTTGGATTTTTGGATTGGGTCGGGGCTGATCCTAGGTTGGGCCTCATTAGACCAGAGCCCTATACTATTGAAGCCCAGCAAGTTAACCCAACAGCCCACTTAGCTCATGTATGTCCAACATGGACTGCAGCCCTTGCAAATGAGGATTTTCCACAAAACAGAATTCTCATTCATTTTCTCAAGAATTATCTTCCCATTTACTTCTTCTATGAGCAATATAAATTAATTCCAAATTGAAATCTTAAGCATAAGATGTCACCATACTTTTTAGCTGAGAGTTTCTTAATATTTCATGAGGTGTCTCCATGCTTCAGCTGAGAGTTTGATGATATTACAACGGTGCAAACTTAACTCATGCCTAGTCATTGCAACTAAATTATGATATTATACTTTAGCTGAGAGTTTCATGATATTACAACAGTGCAAGCTTAACTCATGTCTAGTTGTTGTAACTAAATTATGATATTATACTTCAGCTGAGAGTTTTCATGATATTATAACAGTGCAAACTTAACCCATGCCCAATTGTTGTAACAAAATTATTATTTGTAATTTGATCCTATTAGTTTGGATATTTTGTAAAATTTTAAAGACGGGAAAGTGATTTTTACACATATCTTTCCCCTTATACACTTCCGTTCATTTTTAATATTTGAATTGCATAAATTAAAATCGTATAGACTCATCCAACAATTAGAATCTCTTAATTTGTCAAATACCATGATATTTAAGTGGGTCTAAAAATTGATGAGAGTCTTGAGACTTACGTTTAATTAAGTGGGTCTAAAAGGCTTGACAAAGGCTATTTATTTCTAGAAATCCTTAATTTTTCAAGTCAATATCTTAAGGAATCATATCATACCTTGCTCCATAAGATCAACACCTCGTGTTAGCATGATTGTGAAAGTTCATTTGAACTTTTCCAATTTTTGTTTAATTTTTCAAATGAGTGTGAGCCTTTGTCTGGATGAGAAGGAACTGGAGATTCTTGATAGAGACAAGTACCCTATTTACAAAGTAAGCTAGCTAAAACATGAAAACTAAGTAACTAGGTTTGATTTTAGTGCCCATTTTGAGGACGAGCAACTTGTGTAATTGCACATGGACCTCGCTTTTAGAAGGGCCCAACTTTTGGTATGGTTAGATTAATTAACTTTGCGATTTAATTACTTTGATACTTGTTTGGGCTGAGAGAATGGAGTGAGAGGTTAAGAGGTTAAGAGATTAAGGAAAGAATGTGTGGATTTTCGATTTCAAATTTTTAATATCATTTGAAGTTGTGGATCTGCCCTTTGATGTAGTGTTTTGCTATATTATTCATCATTTGTTTGGTTTCATAACTTCTTTTATATGTTCACTACTGATTTTATTGATTGATCATATAATTTTAGTAATAAAATCTCTTTTAATTATGATACTAATACATGGTAAAGTTTCAGTACATTTTGGTGAGATTATGTAATTAGGTAGCAGAGCAAAAGGGCCTGTTTAGAATTTCTTCACATAGTTTTCGAAATATTAGAGACGACCCAGTTGATTTATTAATTATAATGCCAATGTTTGTCAATCGTTTACACGTGATGCATTTTAGTTCTTCATTGATTTTTTTTTATATATAATTTATTTACTTCAATCAATGGTTGAGAATCGTTCGCTCAATGTTTCTGTACTCAATCCAAAGATAATGAAAATAATCCATCACAAATGAATTCCGCTTTAACTTTTTCTTAATGCACTTCTATAAATTATCAAGACAGTTAACCCTGAATTGTACATTTCCAACCAAATATGGAATTTTCCTTTTCCGCCCTAAGCTAAAGTTTATTGCCAAAGAAGCATCGATCCTCTTTTCTCAAGTGCCAAATTCCTTAGACATGTGTATTTTGAAAGGAAAAGATTTCAATGCTTCACTATCAATTGAAAGTAACATTAGATTTCTGGTGTAAAAGGAATCGTGTTATCGGCATTGTTTGAAAAAGAAAAGGAAAGAAAAATATTTAAGAACACAATACAAGCTACAGTTCACATGGAAAAAAAACATTGGCCCTTTCTAAGGTGGTTCTTGAGAGTGATGCGTTGGTGGTGGTGCAGTCCGTTGGCGCCTTCACCAAGCAACTCCCCATTGAGGTTGATTGCAGAGTCCACTATAGAAATTTGGCGTTGCTTTGAGTCATCTCGATTTGTCATATTCGTAGATCCGCCAATACGGTAGCAGAGACAATTACTAAGTTGACCTTATACTCTACTTTTGATTTTTGTTGGTTTGGCTTTTAAGGAGCCTTCACATTTGATCTAGGACGTACTTTTTGAAGATTTTAATCTTTCCTATTTTTATCAATAAAACGTTGTCGTTTCGTTTTAAAAAAAATTATCATTGAATATTGAATGAGAATTAAAAATAACCGGTTTGAATCATGAAACTGTATTATAATACGACATGAAACAATAGTAACTTTCATATTACATAACAAGTAAATTCGCAAAACTTCAAAAGAAGTCTATAGATATCTATTTAAGAAAGCAAATGGCCACGTGACTTGGTGTTGGATTATTTCCACAATTCAGAATCATGTTTCATAATTTAAACCGTCGATTTTTTCAATCTGATCAATCAAGACAAGCTAAACAACATATACTCTCTCTCTCTCTCTCTCTCTGTGTGGTGAACCCTTGCCGGTTGTGTGCAGTGAGTGAGCAGGGATCATGATTCACGAGCGCAGAAGGTCCAAGCAATTTGGTGTCACCGTCCCCGCAGCACGACAGAAACCAATTGTTGCGACTGTTACTCTCGCATGCAATTTATTTTTGGCAAAACCCTTTTAACTTGCAATGTCCAAAAGGATGCACTGTAGGTATAGGCCATGCATGCTTAAAAGTTAATAGTTAATACTCACCAACACCACACCTCGACTTGCATCTGCATGTCTCTCTCTCTCAGCATGTTTATATGGACCCTATTTCTTCTTACTACACATACCTCTAACAACGACCCAAAGTTATAAGATCTTGTACACGATTTTCTTCTTTCGTATCTAATTGACATTTAAATAATTGAATCGCCAATTATTCTCGTATTATTAGGGTACTGAGTGAGATAGTAGTTTCTTTAAAGATGTCACGTGTTGAGTTTGATGAGATGTACGTTTATGACATCTTTTAACTAGATTGTTCTCACTTTGTACTGTTATTACTTGCCAAGAATTCAATCATTAGATACATACATATATACCTTTTGTATTCTTCTAAAACAATCTATACAACTACCATTAATGGTGGAAAAATACTGTATTGTCGATCCCCATCACTTTAATGCGTGAAGATTGTCGTTGTCGATTGTAGCAGAAATGTTGGGTCGTAACTGGCTAACACCTAGTTGGCTTCTAAACCATGAAATCACATCACCTTAATTAGTATTTATAATTGTGACTTAGATTATCTAAGTTTAGACAAAGGGGAATCGAAACAGTGGGAAAACCATGTGCCAAAACCGAAAAAAAGATAATAACATGCAAAACAAGCTAAAAAAATAAAAAAATAAAAGAAGATTAGGTAAAAAATGAAAATCTTCAAGAAGAAAAAACTAACTTGTAGACCAAGATGCTAAAAACAAAAAATTCGTGTGCTAAAAAAGATTCTCCAAAAATAGAGTCTCACCCCATAAGAAAAGATGAGAGCAACTCTAAATGATAAAGCTTGCATTCCTCCATTGGGGGAAGAACTCATTCTTCCATTTACAAATAATATATCTTCATCGTGTAAATTTAATAACTGAAACCGTTCAATCTCTTAATCTTTCATTTGAAGATGATCCCTACAAAAAATCATTTAAAGTCATCCAAATAAATCAAATAAATCAACAATGTAGATACCAAATAACATATTTGTGATGAATTGTTGATTTATATGATACATTTAGATAACTAAACGATATCGGATTCGAATGATTTTTTGTACGCATGATCTTCAAATGCAGATTAAGAGATTGAATAATTCTGATTATAAAGTTTCTACAATAAAGATGCGTTATTGCAGATGAGAGAATGAGTTCATCCCCTCAAAACGAAATGCAAGTATTATCCAACTTTAAATAGCTAGTTGAGGTAAAGACGAGACTAACTTTAAATAGCTAACTTGTCAGCAACTTCATTCATTTCTCTAAAACTAATAAAGTTAGGAATTTGCGAATAAATGCATCAATAGAAACACAAATGACTAGTTGAATGTTACACGTAACTTCCCTGTATACGGATATAAATCATTTCAGGTGGGCCTTACCTCACATGCCCAAAAAGCCCTTTACCTTTGGACACAAAAGCCTAAATCTCAAAGACCTAATTGAGCATCGTAGACCCATTTCCACGCGACCCTACACAATCAACTCCCACGTGAAGAACAATGTCAGATGTCATATAAATTCTCACAAATGATTATCTTTGATTAAAACATTATTTTACTGTTACCCATATGAAAAGGAAGTATTATAAAAATTAAAAAATATGCGTGCACAACGGAAACTAGACCAACTGTAAAGTGGTTGGAGAATTATGAAACAGTCATGATAATAGTGACTAGAAAATATATTAGTTTATTGTAGTCTCTAGTCTCACTGTTTCTGATAACGATGGGGAATGATGGTGTTCTCGGCACTTATTTTTACTTTTTACATACTTCTGTCAAATTTTAATTATTAGATTGCACGAATTAAAAAAGATCAATGAATAAAAATTAATAAGAGTATATGAAAGGTAAAAATAAATGTGTAACCAGCTATACCCAAAATAAAAAGGTTTATTTTGTATTTATTTATTTATTTTTTAATCACAAATGGTTCCTGAGATTAATTAAACTCATCATTTTGGTTCCTCATTTTCAAAATCAATCAATGCCGTCCCTGACATTCACTACCCCATATCAAGTTGGTCATTCTGTTAAGATTCCATTAACTATTCTGTTAGTTTGTATGTGGGACCCATAAATCCAATGAAATGGTGACACGTGTATTACATAAAATAAAGGTTTTTCTTGAAAATGATCGATGACATTAATCCAACTACTCATTTTGGTCCCTGAGTTTCAAAAATTGATAAATTTTGTCTCTAACTTTCACTACTGCACATCAATTCAGTCATTCTGTTAAAATTTCATTAATATTTTTCGTTTATGTGCTGATGTGATCCCACTAATCCAATTATATGGCTCAACGAGATTAACTATAAGAAACTACATTTTTTAAGAATGAACCAATGGCCCCACTGACATTTTTCTCGCATCTCACAACCGCAATTGGAAGAAAAAAAAATCAATCTAAATTCGATAAAATTGAATCCAAATTCAATTCAAATTTGATAGGATTATAAACAACTAAAGAGAACGAGGATTGAGTTCAGGAGGCCAAATACTTTAGTGGTGTCATGGTGCCTCCTTTTTCTTTTTGAGCATAACCTGATGAAGACGGCGATGACTTTTTTTTCTTTTAGTTTTGGTTTTTAGTTTCTTATTTTACTTTTAGTTTTAAATCGCAAAAAAAAAAAAAAAAAAAAAGCTTCTTATAGTTAATCTGTGTGACGCCATATGATTGAGTGGGACAAAAGATATTGACGAAACTTTAACGGAATGATTCAATTAAAGTGCGGTATTGAAAGTCAGGGATCAAATTTATCAATTTTTGATACTCAGGGACCAAAATGAGGTGTTGGATTAATGTCAGGGACCATTTGTGATAAAAACTCTTATTTTGTGTAATCCACGTGTCATCATTTCATTGGATTTATAGGTCCTACATGCAAACTAACAAAATAGTTGACAAAATTTTAACGGAATAACCAAATTGATGTGCGGTAGTGAATGTCAGGAACGACATTGATTGATTTTGAATGTGAGAGACCAAAATGACGAGTTTAATCAATCTCATGGATCATTTGTGATAAAAATCCTAATAAAAAATGACAGAGCAATGTAGAGTTAAAAGTGAACTTTTTCAAAGTATTCGTATTCAAATAGATACTCCACCTGTTATAAAATAAGTGGAAAAATACGAAAAAATATATCATTTTCTCCATTTATATTTTGACATTTTTGAATATCTGGCGTTTAAATATTTAATGAATGATGAATCCCAACTAGCTTTTTTACTAAGTACTTTAAAGATCATCACAAAAAAGTTGATTAAGATTCGTAGAATTGTAGGATTGGATGATTGTATTTATTGGGTTCAAAGAAGACGCTTTATCAGGGCTAATTCACTGCTATTCCAGGGCTAATTCACTCCAAGCTGATCTTTTATCCAGGGCTAATTCACTAATATTCCCACCAAAGAAGACGGTCATGGGGACCGGAGCTAACAATGGCCACTAGCGACGTAAATGGGACGGAGGTTTCTATGGGTTACCGGATACGAAAGTGGATATTCCGGCAAACAGGTACGCAGCTGATCGAAGGAGGACGGAACATGCCAACACACCTGGCACACAACCTGCCATGCGAAAGGAGTACGCTGACTCTTCTAGTACGACCGCAGGTCTGGTTTTTAGTGTTGTTACTGACACTAAAAAAAAATGTCATTACTTCTTATACAAAATTTTCTTTAAATTTTTAATAAATTTATAATGCAGAATGAAAATTTTTAGTGCAGGTAGTAGCTTCCTCAAATTAAATGAATAAACGATCTTCAATTTGAGTTATTTTATTATATGAATGATAAAATAAAAGGTTTATCATATAACATTCTTGAATGAGAAAGAGAATGGAGAAGGAAAAAAAAAAAAAAACGTACAAGTGAAGCTAGCTAACTTTCCCATATTATCATAAGTTGCCACCGAACCACATTCTTTTCCAACTCTCCATGAGATTTCTGCGGTTACCATTTCTTTAGACAATTTTTTCAAAGCTTTATATATAATTTGATAAATTCCATCAGATACTTCAAAGACTGAATGTTGATCTATTTTTTGTTCTCTTGATTATATCCCTTACATTCAAAAGGATCTTGCCACTTGCCTTTTTTTTCACCACATTCATTTCCACTTTCCACTTGATTCCTCCTTTGCAAATTTTCAATGAAATTCAGGAGGACTGTCCTTCTATTTTTCTTTCAACTCATCTCCTTTTCTTTGTTGTATAATGCATGTGAAGGTTGTTGAACAAATTGATGAGAACAATGACGCAATCAAAGAATTTTCTCTGACTTTTTCAACAGCTCTGAAACCTTCTAGATAGTTGTCAAGTTCTGCTACGGTGACCTAATGAGCCAGTTATGTTTGGTTATGGTGAAAGGGATGGGAAGGGGGAGAAATAAGAGGGGAGATAATCCGAGTCCTAAAATTTGAGCTACTTAGATCAACTCCAATGATTGTGTTAAAACTCAAGATTAAGTTTTAAACCTGCCTCAAGCTTCTCCAATCATTAGGCTAAAAAAATATTTTGGGTTAAAACTTATTTTTTGGCCAAATTTAACCCAGAAAATAAGCCAAGGTTAGTGGCTGAGACACAGTTGATGACAATGTCAACCACTTGCAGAATGACCAACGACTATTTTTTTTATTGGTACGGCTCACATGGTTGAACTGTTGATTGAACCAACGATCCAGATTCAATTTTTAAAATAATCATATTTATAAATACATTAAATCCAACGATTGAGATCAAAAAGAAAATCTAACAACCTAAAAGTACATCCAACTGCTAAAACAAGTAAGAAAATTATGTAAATCATAATTCACTAAAAAACTCTGTAAACACCTATAATACCCCGTATTTAAAAAAAAAATGATAATATGTATATATGTATGTATGTGGGTAATTATTTTTACTTACCTATTTTCGATATGTAAAATAGTTTCAATGTAAAATCCTTTATGCTACAAATTATTTCAAAAACTAGCTATTTCATGTTCATATGTAATTAGAGATATTTTTAGTTTGAATTGGAGAAGGGAGATTAAATGAGTTTGGTTTGATTTTCCTCACAAAGGGACCAAGATTTTGAGGTTCGACTAAATGAGTAATTTTGTCTTGATATTTTCTGTCAAGGATGAGGTGGAGATTTTGTAACATTAGGAGTTAATGATTTGGTGATTACTCACCACTCTAAATGTAAAGGTGGAAGTCTACTTAAGAGTGAGTTGGCAAGTTTGTCTTCATTAGGAATTTAAGAGTTAAATGTTTGGTGATGATTCATCCCTCCAAAATTTGAAGAGGTGGGATTCATATCCCTTAGACTTTGGATGTGGCTTTTGAGTGTTTGTTCACCTTGCATGATATTGATTAGCTTCACATTTGTTGTTTTGCTATTGGACCACATTTCATTGCTAAGGATTAGGACAACATTTATTGCCTTGTTATTGGAAGACATTTTATGGTGATAATTAGGTTAACATTTGGTGCATGTGTTTCTATTGGAACACACTTTATGTTTAATGATTGGTACAACACTTGCTTTCTTTCTATTGGCACACTTGTGGAGATTCTTTGGAGAGGAAGATGTCATGCAATCTTTATAAAGGTAGGAGCAAGAACCAACGGAAGACATGGAGAGAACAGAAGAGGAAGAAAAAGAAAAAGAACAACTCCAAAAAAAAAAGCCATCCTCCCTTTCATATTACCTCCTTATCTTTCTTCAAGGCTTTTAATCCATCTTTCATTGTATTTGTAAGTCCCTCATATATAGTGAAATACAACGAAAGAAAACCCCAGTGGATGTTGTTGATTTGGCGAACCACTTAAATCTTGTGTTGTTTATGCATTTACAATTGGAGATCATTGCCATGAAAAGCACTTCCACCAAACCATCGAAAATCTCCATTTATTTCCCTTGAGAATGATGTACAAAAAGTGTGAGACAAATCCCAAAAAAATACATGAGACCTTATCCAACAAATCTCTCCACCAAACTCACCATCATTTTCATCTATCGAAAGAAAGATATCCAAAAACCAGAAATTCGTCCAGCCTATTTAACAGACCAAAACACCATCATCCATAGACTATATCATGGTACTTTCTTCATGCGAGTTGTGTGTCTGTCTCTTTACCATGATACATCCAAATTTCAGGAAAATCCAACGGTGCGATCATCTAATATGTTTGAAATACCAACTCAGTCTCTAATCCCGCAGAAAACTGGATAGCCATGTTATGAGTACCAAAACCCCATTTTTTATAGCTCCACACTTCCTTCACAAATGTTGTTCTTTATCATCTCCTCTATAACATATCCAAAAACCACGACAATCCAATCTATGTGCTAACTTGTACCCTAGTTCGAACAGCTAATGTTCGGTTGAGCTAGCCTTCTCTGCCAACCTCTTTGCATGGCCAACATCTCTAGTTTCTTTCTCTCCCTTCCATGGAAGTTTTTCAGCAATCTGACCCCTACTACATATGTAGAATTTCAGCTATATTAAAGAAGAGTAAAGGGAAGTGGTGAAGAGAACAAGGGGGAGGAAATGGTAACATATTGCTTATCATTTACATTAAATATTATTATTTTGTTAATATTATGATTATATTACTCTTGTTACTAATCAATTTGATTTTTGTTGAAGCTTATAGGCTTGTTAAAGAAAATGTGAGTATTGATATCTATGTGAACATGACATATACATATGCATCGCAAAGCAAGAAAAAGAGTTGTGTTGAGTCTTGTAAAGTGTTTGAGTTGTGAAGATATTCAAGGGCTGAAGTTTGCCTTGAATATAAAATAATGAACCTTGTATATGTCAAGCGTAGGGTGCAGGGCTTGAGTATACAAATTGGTTGATTATAAAAATAATGAAATCTTGTATATGTCAGGCATCGGGGGAAGGGCTTGAATATACAATTGAGCGTTAGGGGAAATGCCTGTTTAATAAAGTGGAAATTGAGAGTTTAATTACAAAAATTGGGTTTAAGGGATGAATGGGAGTTAACTCATATTCTAACATACTTGGAGCCAAGTGATATAAGCATCATATGGGACGTGCAGGCTTGGGTGCCTTAGGTATGTGTTAGCGAGATTAGAAGGGAGTGAATACATTTATCCATCTCATTTGCATATATTTCATGTGTTTGAAAGAATTGTTACAATTTAATTATCATCTAATTGGTAGTATTTGTTGTGAATTAATTTGTACACTATTTTATTCCGCGGCGTATTCGAAAAATTTGTATGTAAGATTTGTTATATGTTGTACGGTGTAATCATTATAATTTTATTTTATTTTCCACCATATCTTGGTTGTAGAATTTATTTCTATAGCTAAGATATGACGCACACCCTAACTCGTGAATAGTTTTTATTCGCGGGTCAGGGCGTGACAATACCTACCTATGTACTTGTTCAAAGATCCACACAAAATCCACTTTCGTCAAACCATTCTTCCTTTTTTTTTTTCATTCTACCCACCTATGTATTTGTGTTTAAGAATAGGATAGGTTATGTGGTTTTCCATGTTCTTTTATTTGGTGCATATGTGTAAGAATGAGGTAGGTTTAGTGATTTTTCATTATTTGTCAGAATTTAAATAATTTAAGGTTAAAATACTCATAAAAATAAATTAGGATCATTTACCTAATTTTTTTTTTATTTAAATTTACTGAAAAATTAGGCTAAAATCATTTTTTTTAAAAATTAGCGTAAAAAATTTAAGCTAAAACCGTTGGATGAGAAAAACTGTTTTTATTTCTGAGTGAAAATCTAAAATTTTTGGGGAGCTAATTATTAAGTCTTAACCCCAACCATTAGAGTTGGTCTTAATGAAAAAAATGAGCATAATAAGCTGAGTTAAACAAATTATTATAAAATATTGTATCATATTAATGTGGCAAAAACAAGGTTCTAAAAGGCGTTAGATGCTAGTTGGGCGGCGGGTTGGGCCCTAGCGCCTAAACAACTAACGAGAGCCTAGGCCGACTAGGTGGATTTAAGTAAATTTAATATATCTCTTTAGTATCTTAGTGAATTTGGTGGTATGAAATAGAAGTTCAAATAATCACAAGTATGTGTTAATTTATAAAATATCTTTTAGAGATCATATTAATTTATTTTGAATTTAAAGAGAAATGAAAGTGTCAAATATGTGGGTATGAAAAGAAAAGTGGAACATTGGGATGGATAAAGATGGGCAACATCTGTGACATCCCACATCGCCCAGGGGAGTGATCCTTATATGTATATTCTCATCCCTACCTAGCACGATGCCTTTTGGGAGCTCACTGGCTTCGTGTTTCATGGGAACTTCGAAGTTAAGCGAGTAGCGCACGAAAGCATTCCCAAGATGGGTGACCCATCGGGATGTTCTTGTGTGAGTTCCCAAAAACAAAACCATGAGGGTGTGCTAGGGGTCCAAAGCAGACAATATCGTGTTACGGTGGTGGAGCGGGCCTGGGAAGTGATCCGCCCCTGGCCGAGATGTGACATTTGGTATCAGAGCCTAACCCTGGTCGTGTGTGTACCGACGAGAAAGTCGGGCCCCTAAGAGGGGTGGATCACTTCTTGGGCCCGCTCCACCACCGTAGCACGATATTGTTCGCTTTGGGCTTACCATTCCCTCACGGTTTTGTTTTTGAGAACTCACGAGCAACTTCCCAGTGGGTCACCCATCATGGGATTGCTCTAGCCCCTTTCTCGCTTAACTTCGGAATTTCTACGGAACCCAAAGCCAGTGAGTTCCCAAAAGGCCTCGTGCTAGGTATGGATGAGAATATACATATAAGGATCACTCCCCTGGGTGATGTGAGATGTCACAACATCAACCTGACAATCTATATTTTTTTTTAATGAGAAAAAAATCAATAGCACTTGATGCTATGGACTGACAACCTCTTTTTCTTGTAGGTGAGGCTTAAACAAAAAAAAAAAAAAATGTGAAATTATGTTATTGCCCTTAATCTTTTGTTGTAATAGAAGACTAAATAATGTTTTCACTCTCGTTTAATTGACAAAGAGGGTTCTATTAATATGTAGTTTAGATTAGATAAAAGGTAATATCAAATAAATATTATATAATAAAAAATTATTATTTTTTAAACCTCGACGGTACGAGTAGAATTTTTATTGAAACGAATATGATAAAAAATATTATTATTACTTTTAATACTTATATTCATATAGATATAAGATAATATCTAACAAATATAAAAATTTGTTGCAGTCATATTTAGAATAGGAATGTGATTATACAAATCTTAGGGAATATGGGAAAGTATTATATATTCCTATTAGGATTAGGTTACCTATTAAATGTTGTAATTCTAAAGGGAAAGGTTTTACCCTTTCTACTACTATAAATAAAGGCACAATGGGGTGAGTCAAACACACCTCACAATTAAATTAATCTCTCTTCTCCCTCAATCTTGTTGCACCCCTCTCTTTCTCTAAACCCTAGAGCGCTTAATCAAATAGGCTTACAACACGTTATCAGCACGCTCTTGCCAGAAGCTGAGGAATTGACGCATCATAAGAGGAGGCTATCATCCGCCACATTCAAAGGCTTATTCGTTTTCTGCTAATCAGGTATGCTTAAAATAAAGGAAGATATTTGAAACATCCACGAAGCATGAAAACATTCTCCATGATGCATGAACCCCCCCTATGTTTACATTTTCCATCCGATATATATATATATATATATATATATATATATATATATATATTGTATATGTTCATATATTTTTCAATATATATATTTGTTTCATGCATCGCACAATTAAATTGTTATGTGGAATTTGTGAGTCAAATTATATAAAATAAATTAGAAGCATATTTAGGGTTTCCTAAACCCTAAGGGCTTTTTTTTTTTTTTTTTTTGAAAAAAAAAAGGGAAATTGGACATTAGATGACACTACCTCTGCGGCACAACATTGGTAGCAGCCCTTTGGGCTTTACTACACCTACTTGAACCCCCAGGCCTTTGGCCTGATTGATTTGAATAAGCTTGCAGCCCTAGGTCTATCACTGAGTAGGCCCGCAACTTTCATGGATCCAGACCAAACCCACGACAAGCCTTGCTTGCTCGATCATTGTCCCGCACGCATCTAGGCCCATAGACCTGCTCTCTCTGGTGCCAGCCCACTCGATTGGGCCTAGTTTCCTTGTCGCTGGCCGCACAGGAAGCCAGCTTATGCAGCTGAGCTCCCATTCAAACCCTCACCCCAGCCCATGGGGCTGGGTTTTGTTCCCCTGTGCATCACCCATAAGGCCAGCACCTACTGGGCCTTGTCCCGTGCACCCCCTTCAGCCCAAACTGAAACCCAGTTACGGATGGGGCTTCTCCTTCACCTATGTGGCCTGCAGCCCACCCCCGAGGTCTTTTAGGCTTTGCCTTATACTTAAGGCACCCAAACCCGTGCCACTTAACCCATAGTACCAAGCCTAATATTATTTTGGGGCTATATTTTTTATCCAATAATATTATTTTAATATTATTTTGCTTCTACAATCGACCCGGTATGACCTGATTTATTGAATTAATTAAAAGTGACATGCAGTCCATTAATCTGATAATGAATCCAAAATTATTGACCTGAAGATCATTTTTGGACATTAACGATTCAATAATTTACTTTTATACTTTGAACTGTCACATACTTTCGTAGTAATGAAGCTCTCACACTTGAGTTCCCGAAGAAACTCAAATCCACTACACTAAGTTAGTATATTGCATTATGTGTTTCTTGCAGGAACCTTTCATTATGAACTAATTGTTCATAAAAACTAAATTGAACCTGTAGTTTCAAATTTAGTGCCTTTGAAACCTAAGTTTTCATTCAAAACATACCACATGAAACCCATTGTTTTCATGCATAAATTAAACCACTACATGTCTATAGAACTTGTATGTTCTACGATATATGTCTATGGCTTACCATATGACTAATCACGTTTTCTCCCTCCGTTTTAGGGATATGTTGAACTCGAACAAGCTTAATTTCTTCGCTCTAGAAATCTCTGGAAGAAACTATCTGAAGTAGGTTCAAGATGTGATGCTCCATCTCACTACAAAGGGCATTAGAGCCACCATCAAGGCACCTATCACCAACAAACCTATTGACAAAGCTCAGAAGGCTACTGCAATGATCTTCATTCGAAGACACATCCATGATGCACTGCAGACTGAGTATCTCGCTGAGGAGAACCCACGTACCCTTTGGCTTGCTCTGGCTAATCGTTTTGATCACCAGAAAGATATATACTTGCCTGAAGCAAGACATGACTGACAGCATCTTTGCTTCCAAGACTTTAAGTCCGTGTATGAATACAACTCTGAAGTTGGTAGAATCCGTTCTTTGTTGAAATTCTGCAAAGTGGAACTAACCGAATTAGATCTTCTGGAGAATACCTATTCGACCTTCCATGCCACCAATATTGTCCTGTAGCAACAATATTGGGCACAGAAATTCACCAAGTTCTAGGATTTGATCTCTGTTTTACTTATCGCTGAAAAGCAGAACTCGCTTTTGATGAAAAATCATTAAGCTCGACCCATTGGCTCGAACGCCGCGCCTGAAGCACATGCGACTAATTCTAGTAGCCATAGACGACGAAAAAACCGTCGTGGCTGCGACAATGGGCGGCAAGCCCAACCACGGGCCCAAGGTCAATAGAGTGCCGTACCTAAGGCAAGAAATATGACCCAGCAGTGTCCACCACTCGCCCCTAAGGCCCCAAACTTTAAGAACAAGGGCAAAGCTCCTGTTCAGGTTGCTTCTACTAAATTGGACATGTGTTATCATTGTGGATTCAAGGATCATTGGTCATGCGTATGTCGAGCTTCCCCTGAGGCCATTGCCAAGTATCATTTCCGTCCTGAGTCTAACTTTGTACATGTGGATCATTCGGAAGATGCAACTACATCAATGGAGATATCGAATTTTCAAGAGGCGTCAGCGCCTATGGAAGAATAAATTAGACATGTTTTTAGGGTGTTTTACCCCTAGTGGCCGAACCCACTAGGAGTGGCCGGCCATACTCCCCTCTTTTGTTAAGTGTATGGTTTAAATTTGAACAACTTTTCTATGTATTTGGAATAATTTGTTTGGTTTTGGTTTGTTTTGAATTATGGATTGTTATTTGAATGGATATTATTCTCTCAAATTGCTTAATTGGATGAATGGACTTATATCTATGCATGTGACCAATTCAATCAATTTATTTCTAGGTATGTCTAGTGGGGAAGTTAGTTGTCTGACAGATAGTGCAACCACGCACACCATCTTGCGTGAACGACACTATTTTACTAACTTAATACCCAAGAAAGCTCATTTGACAACTCTCTCATGCCCGTCCAACCTGATTGAAGGATACGAAAAGGCACGTATCATGTTGTCTAATGATACAATCTTGACCATTAAGGAGGCAATCTATTCTCTACGTTCTGGCAAAACGTTACTGAGTTTTAGAGATATTCGAGATAATAAATATCATCTTGAAACCACTAAAGATCATGGTTCTGAATTTCTTTCTATCACTTCATACAAATATGGCCAGAAACATATTCACGAGAAGTTGGAACGTCTGCCGAGTGGGTTGTACATCACAACCATTCGCGGCATAGAAGCTAGACATGGCAATTTCTTACACGACCTGTTAACACGACATGTAAACGACACAAAAATAACGGGTTTCAGATCAACATGATAACTAATCGGGTCATTATCGGGTCACATGATAATAACCCGTTAATAACGGGTCCTTAATAGGTTTACACGAGAGTGACACGCGGGTAACCTGTTTCGACATGATAAGAAAAAAGTTATTTTGATGATTTTAATTTTTTAAACTACTAAAAAAATTTACTATAAAATACAATAGATATAATGAATATGTATATATTGTTTATTAATTATTATTCTATATAAATTTTAAATTTTAAGTTTTATTTATTTATGTATTTTTATAGTATATTATAGGCAAAGATTGAGATTAAAAATCATAAAACACATTAAAAATAAAAATATCAAGTAATTTAAAAATACCAAACACATTAAAAAAAATTATAATAATTAATTTACATGTGCGAAAAATATGAAAAAAAATATGCAAACGCTTGAATTTTTAAAACCATACAAACTCTCATGAATAGTATTTTTAAGGGAGTTCAAAATAAATAAAATTCATAATCATTAATGTATAAGTCTAAAAGATGTGAAAGCATAATAAACGTTCATAATTGCAACCTCAACGCTTAGATGACGGTTACATAGTCATTTAGATTTTTAAAACCCTCCAAATCTCATGAACAATGTTTTTTATTTGAGTGCAAAGTTAATAATAATTATTGTAGAAGTGTGAAAAATGTAATCACTCGTAATGAAAAGTTTTACAACATTCATGAAGGGGTCAAACCCGAAATTTAGTATGTGTGTATATATATATATATATACACACACACACTAATTTAGTATTATGTTTTACATTTTTTTGGGTCAAAGTATGTTTTTCATTTTCATTTTTATTGATTTAAAACATATTTTTCTTAACGGGTAACAGGTCCGGTCATATTACCTGATAATATTAGCGAGTTGATTTCGGGTCGGATCATATTACCCGTTTACTTTAACGGGTATTACACGACACGACCTGTTAAACTATCGGGTATGACACGAAAACGACACGAACACGAGAAACACGACACGAATGCCAGGTTTAATAGAAGCCCACAGTGTGGCCGGCCCTATGCCTGAGTTCCAGGACATTTTGTCGCTTTGACATGATCGTTTGGGTCATACTAAACATGATATGATGCGCCGTATCCTCAAATCTTCTCACGGACATAAGTTACATCCCTATGTTGGATTTCCGTACAAAGATTATTCACGACCCGTCATAGGAATGTAACTTATGTTGGATTTCCGTGATAGGGATGTAACTTATACCCACCATAAGTTACATCCTTATGTCTTCTTTAGGGAAGTTGAATATTCAACCCTCCCATACAAAGATTATTCACGACCCCCTTAAATTTCTTCAGAGGATTCAAGAGGACATTTGTGGACCTATCCAACCAATATACGAACCATTTAAATATTTTATGGTGTTGGTTGATGCATCGATAGATGGTCACATGTTTGCTTGTTGTCCACACGCAACGCCGCATTTGCTAAACTGCTAACTCAAATCATTAAGCTAAGGGCTCACTACCCTGATTATCCGATTAAGTCGATTTGACTGGATAACACTGGAAAGTTTACGTCACAGACTTTTGACGATTATTGCATGTCAGTAAGGATTGATGTGGAACATTATGTGCCTCATGTTCACACCCAAAAAGGCATGGCAGAAGCTTTCATAAAGCTCTTTCAATTGATAGCTTGGACTTTGGTTATGAGAACCAAACTGCCAGTATTTGCCTGGGGTTATGCAATATTGCATGCAACTATGTTGGTCTGCCTGATGCCCACCGCTACCCAACCACATTCACTGTAACAGTTGGTCACTGGATACGAGCATGACGTCTCGCATTTATGTGCCAATAGCGCCGCCACTACGTAGCAAAATGGGTCTTCAGAGAAAAATGGGAATCTATGTCGGTTATAATTCGCCATCAATTGTTCGATACTTAGAACCTTTGACAGGAGATCTCTTTACCACACGTTTTGCGGATTGTCATTTTGATGAAACAGTCTTCCTGTCGTTAGGGGGAGATAACCATGCTAACATTCCCGTAGAACGCCACAAATTGTCGTGGTATGCTCCCACTATGTCTCATTTAGATCCCTGCACTGCCTAGTCTGAAACTGAGGTGTGTCAAATTATAGATTTTCAAAGCATTGCTCAAAGCATGCCAGATGCTTTTAATGATCTAGCTAAGGTAACAAGATCACATATACCTGTTGCAAACACACCTGCAAGGATAAATATACCTCGCGTATGTCAACAACCAGTCTGGGAATTCTGGACCGTCCCCGAAGGTAAGGATGCTGTACCTTCCACTCGGCAAAGTACATTGACGGCTAACCCATCATTTGCTCTAACCCTGAAGCGTGGCAGACCTCTTGATTCAAAGGATTCACAAGCCCGGAAGAGGAAAATGACACCAATTAGTGACCCTAGTTTGAATCCGACCATCGCTCACTCATCCGTTCCAACGCATGAGGTTATTCTAGATTACAATGATGCTTCAGATAAAACATGCCGGCCTCCTAAGAATAGCGAGATTTCGGTCCACTGCACAGTATTGGATGAGGTTTAAAATAGGAATAAAATGATCGTCGACGATGTATTCGCGTACTCAGTAGCTACTGACATCATGCTTAACGATGGCATTGAACCACATTCCGTTGATGAATGCCGATGTAGAATCGATTGGTCAAACTGGAAACAAGCAATCTAGGTCGAACTTGATTCACTCGCGAAACGTAAAGTGTTTGAACATATCATTCCTACACCACCACGTGTAAAGCCTGTTGGCTACAAGTGGGTTTTCGTGAGGAAGCGTAATGAGAAAAATGAAATAGTGCGATTCAAAGCACGCCTCGTAGTGCAAGGCTTCTCTCAGCGCCATGGGATTGATTACGAGAAGACGTATTCCCCTGTAATGGACGTTATAATGTTCCGCTACCTAATCAGTTTGGTAATTTCTGAAAAACTGAATATGCAGCTTATGGATGTGGTAACCACGTATCTCTATGGGGATCTAGATATGGAAATCTATATGAAAGTTCCAGAAGGACTTCCATTGACTGGTTCAAATAGTTCTAGCCCATGGAAGACTCTCTCAATTAGGTTGAGGAGGTCACTCTACGGATTGAAACAATCCGGGCGGATGTGGTATAACCGTCTGAGTGAATATTTGACAAGTCAGGGTTATGTGAACAACGAACTATGCCCATGCGTGTTCATAAAGAAGTCATATTTTGGATTTGTAATTGTTGCAGTTTATGTCGATGACATGAACCTCATTGGGACTCCAGCCGCAAAGCTTGAGGAAATTGTTGCACACCTGAAATCGGAATTTGAGATGAAGGATCTTGGGAAAACTCGATGTTGTCTTGGCCTGGAGATCGAGCATTGTTCGAATGGAATCCTAATACATCAATCGAAATACACCCAAAAGGTGTTGCGTCGTTTTAATGAGGATAAGGCGAAGCCTTCGAGTACACCCATGGTCGTTCGAACTCTAGATGCTAAACGAGATCCTTTCCGTCCAAAGAAGGATAAGGAAGAGATTTTGGAACCCGAAGGTCCTTACCTAAGTGTAATTGGGGCTTTATTGTGCTTGGCTCAGTGCACTAGACCTGACATCTCCTTCATTGTGAATCTATTGGCTAAATACAGCAATGCGCCCACGCACAGACACTGGAGTGGTGTTAAAGACATTTTTCGCTACCTCAAAGGTACTACGGATTTGGGATTACTCTATACCTGCTAATCTCCGAGTGTTGCCGCCCCCTATAGCTCTCAGATTGATTCTCGCCTTGTTGGTTACTCAGATGCTGAATATCAGTCTGACCTACATAGAGCACGTTCTCAAACGGGCTATGTCTTTACCGTTGGAGACCAAGCAAACACTAGTTGCGACTTCGTCTAACCAAGCTGAGATTCTCGCCTTGCATAAAGCATCACGTGAGTGTTTTTGGCTAAGAGAAGTTATGGGACATATTTGAAGCACTAATGGTCTTACATCAGTCGTTGACCTTCCTACGACGATCTTTAAAGACAATGCAGCATGTATCGAGCAGCTGAAGAAATGATACATCAAGGGAGACAACACCAAGCACATAGCACCGAAGTTCTTTTACTCACAGTAGCAGCAGCAGCATCAGAACATTAAAGTCAAGCAAATCCGTTCCCAAGACAACTTAGCCGATCTCTTTACGAAGTCATTGCCTAAGTGTACATTTCAGAAGCTCGTCCAAGGAATCGGTATGCGTAAATTATCTGAGTTGAATCGCTTGTAGTTCTCTTATTTAAAAGCTATGTCTAACTCAGGGGGAGTATCTTGAAGCATACTCACATGATCTTAATGTACTCTTTTTCCCTACGATTAGGAGCATTTTTCCCATTGGATTTTTGCTACCTAACTAGGTTTTAATGAGGCACCCATCTCGGGATGATCATACTCCGTTGAGTTCACTACCTTCGTCCAGTTTGACGAGCGTTTTAGACAGTATGCATGTTTTCTTACTTTTCTTTTTAGTCTATGGTTTTTCCCCATTCCTTGGGTTTTACCATAGCAAGGTTTTTGTGAGTTTTTACAAATTTGAGACTTGCGATCACCTGTTGTGCCGATGACTTCATCAACTATTTTACCTTATCTGCTGAAGATCTATGCGATGGTTTGTTGAGTATTTACACACTCAAGGGGGAGTGTTGCAATCATATTTAGAATAAGAATGTGATTGTGTAAATCCTAGGTAATCTGGGAAAGTATTATATATTCCTATTATGATTAGATTACCTATTAAATGTTATAATTCTAAAGGGAAAGGTTTTACCCTTTCTACTACTATAAATAAAGGCACAAGGGGTGAGTCAAACACACCTCACAATTAAATCAATCTCTCTTCTCCCTCAATCTTGCCGCACCCCTCTCTCTCTATACCCCTTTAGCGCTCAATCAAATAGGCCTACAACAAAATTGATATTTTTATTATTTTTTAAACCTCAATTGTATGAGGAGAATTTTTATTGCTAAAGAATATAATAAAAAAAAAATACTTTTATAATTTTTTAATCTCAATGGTACGGAGAGAATTTTTATTGATAACGAATATAATAATACAACGTTATTTTTATTTTTATTATTTTTTAAACATCAACTAGGAGAAAATTTATTGAACGAATATAATAAAAAAAACTATTATGTCACTAGCAACTTTAAACCATGAGGTTTATTTAGGGGTGGTTCGGTATGGGATCCCATACCGAAACCCTTGTCCCGATTCCCAAACCGAAATTTTTGGGAATCCCAAATTCAATACCAATCCCAAACCAAATTTTCGGGAATCCCAATTTTCGGGAATCCCGAAATAATTTCGGGATTTCGGGACAAATCGGGAATCCCGAAATGTTTTTGGGCTTTTGGACTAAAATTTGACATATTATGTTTTTGGGCTAAAATTTGACATATTATGTTTTTGGGCTAAAATTAAATTTCAATCTACCCACTACCCATTTGTGCACAAAGTTTCAATAATAACAAAGTTTCAATTTGCCCACTACACATGCATCATGCATGCAATAAAAATAAATTATGTACCAAACCCAAAACCAAAAATAATAGTTACAAGTCAAGGTTTTAAAATAAATAAAGTAACAAACTCAAAAGCAAAAATAATAGTTACAAGCCAAGGTTTTAAAATAAATAAAGTAACAAACCCAAAAGCTAAAAAGCAAAACTTAAAGTCTATAAATATTGTTGGCCTCTTCGGCCCCTTCGTCCCCTTGATCTTGTTGATACTTGTGGTTGCTCCCTTCTTGTTGGTACTTGTACTCTTCCCCTTGATGTTAATGGTTGAGCCCTTCCTCTTGCAATGGGTGGTCGTGGAGGTAGTGATTGATTTTGACGTTGTTGAACTTCAACTTGGAGTGGTCGAGGAGGTGGAGGTGGCATTTCATTTTCTTGTGTTGTATTCTCCTCACCTCCCAAATTAGCCGTGCCTAAAACAATAAACCACAAATCATTTACATTGAATTATAGTCTAATAGATAATAAATACTAAGAAAATAAAAGAGGAAATTAAATTGTTTACTTACTTCTTTCTAAGCGTTCAAGCTCCTTGTAGAAATGGAATTCGTCAAGTGTAGGCTCCTTATAGAAACAAAATTCTTTTCCTCTAAGCCAATCACTAGTACACACTAAAGCCTCAACCGTTTTAGGTGTTAAGGAAGTTCTAAAAGGATCAACAACTCTCCCACCAAGACTAAAGGCATTCTCACTAGCAACGGTGCTACTAAGAAGGGCCAAAACATCTTTAGCAACTTTACTAAGAGTTGGATATTGAGCACAATTTCCTTTCCACCAATCCAAAAGATTGAAACCCTCATATGTTAGGCTTTGATGTGGATCATTGAAATACATATCCACTTCATTGGCTATCTCATTTTGTTGTGCCTCCGCTCTCTTTCGTTGGATCTTCTTTGTCATCCTTGAAGCAACATCAATATCTACAATCACACCCCCCACATCATCTAGTACAACACTTGATCTTTGCTCCACATTTGAGGTAGCACTACTACTAGTACTACTAGTACTACTACTACTAAGGACCACTCCCTCCTTGTATGCATTATACAACTCGGTTACATAGCCTTTAACCCTTACTTTCTCCTCCCTTATTTTGTCCCATCCATAGCCGAGCTCTTCTAAATTTGTCTCCAACATATCAAATTTGTACCTAGGGTCGAGTACTTGGGCTACAAAGAGAATAGGATTCACCTTTTCAATGTGACCCCAATATTTGTCAAACTTGAGCTTCATTGAGGTAGCCACACTTTGCAAAGTGGCATTAGAGGCGTTTAAAATTTGTTCTTGTATCTCCACTTGCAAGGCAATCACTGTGCTAAGTATTAAGTGTGACGTTGGAGTAAGGGTTGCACTCAATGTCAAGGTGGCATCATAAAACTTTTTAAGAAAGTGAGCAAAACTTATCGACCTTTCCCAATCATCCACCTCCGGAGGACCCACCCGCTTAGTCTTTCTTGTCACCCCATCAACCTCTTTCGAGACCTCCTCTTTAAAGTAAGCAATAAAAGAGTCACACTCAAAGGCCATCTTAGAGAACACTTCTTTAAACTTGAAAGCACTATTAAGCATCTCATATGTGGCATTCCACCTTGTGACAACATCAAAAGGGATACTTGACATCCTATCAAATCTCAACAAGACACAATATTCCCTAAAAGACTCCAACCTTGCCGGGGATGAGTGTATAAACTTCACACAATTTCTTATGGCATCAATTTCACAACTAAGCTCCGTCATTCCATCCTTAACTATCAAATTGAGGATGTGACAAGCGCACCTCATGTGCAAGTGAGCCCCGTCAAGTAAAAGAGTACCATTTGACTTGAGTCTTCTTTTCATGTATGCAATGGCGGTGTCATTTGCACTAGCATTGTCAACGGTAATGCTAAACACCTTGTCAATGCCCCAATCATTCAAGCAAACCTCTAGACATCTTCCAATATCATCACCCTTATGAGAAGTAACTTGGACAAAGTTTAGGATCCTCTTATGCAACCCCCAATTAGTGTCCAAAAAATGGGCCGTGATGACCATGTAGTTTATCATTTGAATTGAGGTCCAAGTGTCGGTTGTAATGCTCACTCTCAACCCCTCAATCACACTTTTTATTTTAGCCTTCTCTTCAACATACAACTCCAAAACCGCCGCCGCCACCTTATGCCTATTAGGAAGTTTGTATTTTGGATTCAAATCACGAATAAAATCTCGAAAGTCTTCTTGATCAACCACCCTAAAAGGCATCTCCGCTATTATAATCCACCTCACACATCTCCTATCAAGTCTTTTTTGATTGAAAGTGTGAGTGACAACCGAACCTCCCATCCTCGCTTGTGTCAATGTAGGTTGCTTCGGATCCACATTCTCAAAGAGACTAGAACCCGGGCATTTCCTCAAATGCTTAAGAATTCCCGTCGTCCCATGAATTATAGGGTGTGCCGGTACTAAGAGGAGGACTATAATTCATGGGAGGACTCTCCTATTGCCCTTTTTCCGAGGAGGACTCTCCCATTGTCTCACTACTTCTTCTTCTTCTACTTCCTCTTCCCCCTCTTCCCCCTCTTCCCCCTCTTCTTCTATTTGTTCTAATGCAATATCCTCCTCCATATCCGGATCATCATCCCAACAATCTTCATAATAATCATTATGCAAATAATCTTGAGGTGAGGGAGTGCCTAGTTGAAGGGTACCACTAGGTTGGGTTTGTTTTCGTTTTCCTAATACCGAGACCATAGGTGTACTAGATTGGCTACTAGACCCGTCCATCCTAAGTCCTAACAAATAAAATAACAATGCACATTAATATATCACAACCACAGTTCAGCATATATCCAAATTCCAATCAATAAATAAAATAAATGGTTCAAAAATCTGAGCATTCAACATAGAAAATTGACATAGTTAATCTAAAACTATACTTAATTAATTTCCCCACATTTCCTCAGTCATGTAATTTTCTCTAGATGAAAATATATAAATTTTACGTTCATTTACTTAAAAACATCAATTGCCGAAAGAATTCCCCTGTATATAAGAAGAAAAATGGAAAAAATAAAAAAAAAGGACACATTTGTCGAAAATAATAGGAGGAAAATATATTGGTTCAGTTACACAGCATCAAAACACTTACTAAGACAATTGGAGGAGCTATCACCACAAGTAAATAATATTAAATGCAAGAAACAAGAAACAAAAAAGAATGTAAGAACTTACGTCAATGATTTCCCGTTAAAGACAATTGGAGGAGCTGCCACACGAAAATACAAAATCCAATATGGAGCTGCCACACGAAAACTGATTAAAATCAGATTGGTAAGTCAAGCATAATAAGTCAAATAGATACAGTATCAGTACATACCATATAGAACATGAAAAACCAACCAAACTTCAGGGCACTATCTGTCCTGCAAGTTGGAAAAAATACACCTCAACACAGTCAGCAGTGCATGATATTACCGGGTTCAGTTTAACAAATAAAAACAACACATTACATTTCCATCCACATAGATAACAGTGACATCATACAACTGATTATCTACCTATTTGTACAACAAATGAGATGGGACAAGGTCCCATAGATCATAAACTTCTTCATAAACTATAAAGATGCATAAATGCAGCAGTATATTTTTTTAAATAATTTGTGTTTGCTTTTCCTTATAAAAGAACATTTTTTGCATCTAAAACTTGTATTTGTTTTTCATTTTTTAGATCTTTTTTGTGGCGTTTGATGAGTAAAAGCTTTTAGGTTGATTATTAATGTGTGCATACCTATTGCAGTTGACTGAGAGTTGCAAAGTGGTTCCTTCAAGTACTTGCCTAGTTGCAGAAGCGTGAGAGCTGATTTATGTGAAGAACCTTGTGACGAGTCTGAGGTCGACGCTGCTGCACATATTAAATCTATTTCAGATTCAGAAATGTATAAGTTATTAACTCCAAATGTATAATTGATCCAAAAGAATATAAACTCCAAATGGATAGATTCATCATCCATGTAAAAAGTTACAACAGACAATCCACAAATTGACACAAGGTAAAAGTTACAATAACAACAAATAACCCACAAAAGTTGTGGAAACGGTCTTACTATTTATGTTTGACCCCATTATGATATCAATGAAATATACCTTCCACTCGTGCTGGTATTTGGAGATTAAAAAGCACAAGAATTTTTGTTTATTAGTGATTGGTAATCAAGTGAACCACTTATTAGTCACTGAAACAAGGTATACCATGCACAGTAGAAACAGAAACAAGACCACAGGCTGGACAAGTGATGTACCACAAGAAATATAGTAGTTCGTAGATATAAGTTGATCCAAAGAAATGTAATCTCCAAAGGACGGATTCATCATCCCATACAAACAATAAATACAAGACCACAGGCTCTCTAATTATCTGCTACCCTAGGCTCTCTAATTATTCCTTTCAAAATCTAACATCTTAGTAGAAAGCACCTTATGTCTAAAACTTTTACGGATTTTCCCCTTGGTATAATCTGGATTTTTCAGTTTTTTAGTTTTCAGGTTGGACTGGTTGGTCTCTGCACTTTGTGGGGATTTCTAGGTTGTAGTTATATCTGCTATTTTTTACCTTTGTTTGTCTCACTTCGTAGTTGTTTTGGCGGACCTCTAGTCAATCGTGTCCCCTCCAGTAATGCTTATCATTTTCTTTGATAAATTATATTTCCTATAAAACATGGAAAAACAAAAACTGGCATAAAAAAGCGTCTTAAAAATCTTAAAAATCGGGAAGTCACTGGAAAACTTTGAAGGGTCAGTAAAACTAGAGAAAGAGTGAAACTCAGACTCAGTGCTAACGGCATAAATTAATTACCTAATTTGGGTGAGAGTGAGACTCAGACTCAGTGCTAGATTGAGAGTTCTGTCTGTGAGGGAAAATTGCCCGAGAGAGTGAGAGATCGCAACTCGCAAGTGTCGCCGTGTCGGAGACGATTCGTGAAGGAATCGTGAAGGAAGGCTGGAGAGTTCTGTCCGGCGATTCGTGTCGGAGACGATTCGTGAAGGAATCGTGAAGGAATCGTGTCGGAGACGATTCGTGAAGGATGCTTTGGCGTGGCGCCGGTGGCTGGGTGTTGATTTGTGAAGCTGGGTGGTGGTGATTCACTGATTTCTGGTGAAGGAAAGCTGGTGGCTCATGGCTGCGTTTCAAGTTTCAACTTCAAGCTACGGAAGAAATGGGATCTAATCTAACCTAAAAACAAATGAACGGCATAGATTAAATCTAAAACAATGAACGGTTGAAATAATTTTCTTATAATTAAAAAATAATATATATATATATATATAATATTTATTTCTATTCGGTATGGGAATACCGAAAAAATGGAGATGTAATACCGAATCCCATACCGAAAATTTCGGTTTGGTTCGGGATTACATACCGAAATTTTCGGGAATTTTGGTTTGGGATTTTTTTGGTTTGGGATCGGGATTTTTTCGGTTTGGTTTGGGATTTTTGGGATTTTTTTCCAGCCCTAGGTTTATTAATACAACCAACTGCACTACTATAAGAAACATTATTTCACTAGAACTTGCATATGAATCGATTAATTTCAAATCGTTGTAACCCCATATGGTAGGATGAATTAAAACTGTTAATACCAATCCTTAACATATTGCATCAATGGTTAACAAGTGCTTACTGACATAGGAGCGGCTATCTCATGCATACATCATGATGCGATTGTATAACTTCTTGTGTTTTGGGGCATGAAAGACGGATCGTCTTTCACTACATATACAAATATTTTTCCATTTTTATATGCTATGTATTTTCCTTGAAAAGCCGAAATAAACTCCAACGTATATTTTTGATAGATTTTAAACTATACCTTTCAAAATGTAATGGAATAATAATTGGACTAGAAAAATTATTAAACCAAATATGAATAGAGGATAAAACTAACAAAGTCATCCCCTTCTTTATTTGTTTCGCGTACTAGAATATTAAACGAAGATGAATGTTAAGGAAACTTTTTTAAAATTAGAATTTTTCATGAATTTTCTATCACCTTAACGTCAATTCTTATGTCAACATTATAAAATATTATGTCAAAAATATAATATGACAAAAAATTAATAAAAAGTTATATTTTGAAAGAGTTTCAATAACATTTCTCTTAAACCAAACAAAATTCATGTGGGACGATTTGTAAACCTTAAAATTTGCGAACGTACTTTAAATAAATTTGATCCCTTCTTTTGAAGTTCTGTATCGAAAGGTCGCAAAAAAGTTGTTCAAAACGCTTTGCCCAACGTATCATTTGTGACTGCTCTATGCTAACATATTTCGTGCCGTGGCAGCACTTGGGTTGAATCGATCGACTTAACAACAGTGAACAGGCGCAATGTTCTAGGCTTGCCAAGTTGCAGATACACAGCTATCTCTTGACAATTGCCTTGTTTTGAGCTTAAACACACAGGCTACGTACGAGTGTGCTCAGTGTGCGTGCTCAAGGTAGCCAACTTTTTAGGCACGGTTATAAGATCCCCGGCCCCTTCGTAAAGTGATTAGTACAAGGGAGCTAGAAGGAAATGTTTTTTATTTTATATTTTATCAAACAATAGATTTGTTAAATTAAAAAACCGACGGGGTTTCAATCTATATCGTGAACCGTGGTGCAAAGGCAATACTCTTTTTCATCATTGTGGTAAATGACCATTTGTGAATAACAAGGAAGTTGAATTACTATATAATTAAGTGATTAGTCAACAATTACTTATAAATACTTATAATGTTTTGTTTCTTATCTTGACATATGGTTAATAGACTAGTTGAAAATCAAAGTACGAATAACAAACGAATGGACATAGTATGAAATTACAAACATTATTTAATAATGAAAAACAAATAAATAAGATTATCGAGACGGCTACAACTTGAAGGCTACATTTTGACTTACTTGTGTAAATTGGAATTACAGAACCTCTTATTAATAAATAACTAACTAAAATTAATAATAGACAAAGAATCCAAATTCTTAACCTACGAGAAAACCCTAAGACATACATAACAAAATACCCTTACATACTTTTCCAATAAGAATCTGCAGTGGTAAGTTGTTGATTTAACTATAGTAGCTTATTGGTCAAATCAAATACACTACATAAAATATGGTTTTTAGAAAACAAGAATGTGACTATGGAATATACAATTTAAATTGAAAATTTTCAAAACTGGACAAAGAAGATGTAAATAAGGACTGAGATGCAAATTAAGTGACACTAAGTGTGATTAAACATGTATATAGGATACTCTACGTAAAAAATTATATAGGGTAGGGTGAGACTAGTTGATAACTTGATATCTAAAATGCCTTAACTCAACTAAAATAAAACCCGCATTGGATCAATTTTTTTATTTTCTTTGTATGGAAAGAAATTCCATTAAAAATAATAAAATCATACATATGACAAACACGTATTAAACTTGCCTTTTGGAATAACTCAAGAGATTACACATGTCAAACCAACATCACAATCCTACAATGACAAACCCATAAAAAATAGGGAGTTTTAATAAAAAGCCTGTAGTACTGTTTATTTTAACGAAAAACCATATTTTTACACTAAAAAGTCAAACCTCGTACTATTTACTTTACCCTTTATTTTGTCCTTATCGTTAAAACTCAAAGTTTTCAAGCCATTTTCATTAGTTTTTCTTAAAAAAAAATATCATGAATAAGGTGACGCATAAAATAGTATCATGAATAAGGTGTCAATTCAAAAGAACAATGCGATCCTATTCTTAATTATTCTTTTTTGCCAAAGATATTATTCTTATTTTTAATTAGCGATTTTCTTTAATAGTACGTAATACTGAATGGTATAAAAAATAAATAATTGAGATTGAAAATAGAAATTCTAATAGTTGTAAAAACAAAATCTAACGGCTAAAACACATGTAGCACCAAATGTTACTAGCATTGAAGTCACAACTTTGATTAGTACTAATTATAATTTGTAGGTGCAGTGTCGTTACTGATAAAATGATCTTGGAAACAACTCATATCTCAAATTTTAGGTCCCAGCTAATGCAGGTCGTTTCATTTGTTTACATTCACGTCACTTTGAACCTCATTTATTTATAAGTATTTTTTATGTATACGCCGTATAAGTTGAAATAGAAAAGTTGAGTTTTCATAATACATTATTAATTAGAAATTTTAAAATGCATAATAACACAACGGGCTTCCATTTTATTATTAATTTTGTTTTTCTTTTTGTTGACCGACTCTCTTAAAATGACATGATAAAATAGACAACTAACATGAATTATTGATTTGTACCAAAAATAAAATTAATAAGGTGTTAGCTAACTTTCGTGGTCTAAAATCATGCAATGGCCCCCGATGAGGATATTGCCAAACCAAATCATTTTCGGCAGAAAAAAAAAGTTAAAACTAGGTAAGAAACCTTTCAATTGAATTATCAACTAATAAAAGAAAAAAAAAAGAACGATAAAGCACCAATAATTTCAAATTAAATATTTCAGATTTTGAATAAGATGTGTCTAAATTGCTACGTATATACTTTCTTGTATCATATATTTCTTCTCATTATTTGCACTAATCTGCAAGTTGGATTATTTTAACTACTTGATTAGCACCTAACACAACAAGCAAACAAAGCTTGAAACATGGGGCCAGCTGGTTACTTTGTTACGACAATCAACTCTTTCGAAGGTTGCGAAGCCTTACATAGGCATTTTAGCCTTCCTCTGATCATCATCGTGTGATTCACCAGTACCAGAAATCAAAATTAAATGTGCCGTAGTATACGAGCTTGGAATTCCTAGGTGACCTTGTGGTGGTTCTGCTAATATCCCTTCACTCCTACTTAATGGTCGGTGCTAAGATAAATATATCATACATATAGCATAAAATATATCTCGTAGTTAAATATATAAACATTCCTATGTTAAAAGGATAGGACTTGGCTACTAACCCATCAATGTCAAATCAAGCACAATCCACAGTTTCATATAATAAAAACAGGTCGGCCTCCAAAAAATTGTTCTCAAGAATATATCATATGATATTGATAATGATGTTGATGAGTCTTTATTGGTTATTTTGGTAAAATTTTGAAATTTTGTTATATATTTTCAATGTAAAACATTCTACTTTCTTTGGAGCAAAAAATGATTAAATGGATGAATTTTGAAGTGATTCCAATTGGAGGATGTTTGTGAGTCTTTCAAGATGATTGTATCAAAATTTCTGATTTTTCTACCAAGTCGTTTGACCATGGCGATGAAATAAAGGCCCAGCGTGCAGCTTTCCTAGATTGACATTTTTGGACGTTTTGGGTATTTTGAAGGTTAAGATGACATATTTTGAGGAAGATTCCTTCTGAGGATTTGTAGGGGACGTCTTCACCTTTCAAAAGAGACCTTTTAGGACCAAATCGGAGTTGATTTGGTCGGTTAAAAATCTGATTTCTTGATAAGTCTGAATTTCAGTTTAAATAGGAAACCTTTTATTTCCTAGTTATCTTATGTTTCCTAGTTTTTAGAAGACCTTTTCTAGGAAGGATTTTATTTTCTAGTAGTATAAATAAGGCTATTTAGCCATTAGAAGGGGGATGCATCAATTTGGAGAACTTAGCTAGGCTTTGACGATTTGTATTTCAAGGTGTTTTCTATGCCTTTTTCTATTTCAATAAAATTCTTTTTGTTTTATGGTTGTTCGTAACTAATTTCCATTTGCTAGGGCGAAGCCTCGAGCCTTAACATGAATATGTAGTTTTTATTTAATTGCTTTTGATATTATTCATGCATATTTTGAATTATTAATCACTGTGTTTAAACTGTCTCTGTATCTTAATGCTTGGCTACCATTAGGATGTTTAGATAAGTAATCGGATGCAATTTGATCGGAATGCCACCGGAGGATTGAGTATTGCTTCTTGTGATTGATAGTTGTAATTTAACCTAGGGCGAATGCCACGTCTCAGGGGTTGAATGGTTTTTCAAAAGGTTTTCACAAAGCGTAATGAGTCATGCATGTTTATATTTGATCTGAGTGCCACAGACAGATTGCATGTTTGATAAATGTTCTAGCTTGAATGCCACAAGTAGAATATGCATAAGGAAAACCTAACCTTCAAAGTTGCATGTGTAATTCATAAGTAATTGGTAAAACTACATAAGATTGTTAAAATGATGGCGGAACCCTAGTGTCCTTTTATCATTATTTTCTAAGATTGTTCCCTTTCAAATTGGTTTCTTTAATTGTTTTAATTTAAAATTCGTTTTTAATATTCTAGGTCATAAAATCAACATTTTTGAAACTTTGTTTTAAATAGTTAACTAAGAATTAGTTTAAATACAAATTATTCAATCAATCCATGTGGAAACAACCTTGCTTGAGCTGCTACACTACGATAGTTTTGTACTCTTGCAAGTATTTTTATCCCTACTTTAAAAAGTGGAAAAAATTCCTATCAGATGTTATAATGTGGAGTTTCAAAATTGAAAAGATCGTGGTGGATAACTAGTTATGACATGTGAAAGCTAGCCTTAACAGAGTTTCGAGATGAAAATTTTTAGTTTTATCATCGTCAAGGGTTTAGCATGTTACATTGTAATTATAAGATCAATTTAGAATGATTTAATTCCGTCGTTATAATCAGTTTAACATGTTATGTTCAAAGAGATCAATCTAATAGTTTAGCTCATCATTTAACATATTAGATATTTAAGAGAGAGAAACAATTATTTTTACATGTTAGAATAATATGTATAGCATTAGACCCTTAAGAAAACAAACTATGGTAATTACAGATTTTACCGACTCTCTTACATGAAGTGTCAAAATTTGCAGACAGCTGCTTGATTTCATGAAGATGACTTGCATGCATCAATACTCACAACTATATAGTACGTAGTGAGTTGTATTCCCACCCTTCATGTTTGTGAAACCTACAAATTAGTAAGGACAAACAAGATCAGCTTTGGGCAAGTGGCCATCTACCACAATGGTGAAGAAGAATATTGTCATTGCGTCATTGCATAGGTTCAATCCCCGCCAGCTCTCTAATCGAATATTTAATCCAACAAATTTATTGTTTGACAAAAAAAATAAAATAAAACAAGATCAGCCTAGGGATGCATTCGCGATTACAACGATATGTTTATACTAAAGGGAAATAAATTGGTATCGAACTTGTCGTTTACGAGATTTGAACTTACAACCTCTTACTTAAGTAAAAAAAAAAAAAAAAATCTCTAAACCGTAATATTAAGTGGCTAAAAGTACCTTTGTTAAAAAATATAATATTAAAAGGACTTAGAGCATTGATGATTAAACCACCACATAGTGTAGGTAGGTAAAGCTCGTTCATACCAGACATTCACCAAAATGGAGAAACAAGATCCGAATAAGAAGGTGGCCACTCATAACAGTACAACAAAATTATCTAGGCTATGAAATTGAGAAGAAAACAATGAGCAGGAAGAGAGAGATTTGAGAGATAGAGAGAAGGTAAAGATTTGTATATTTCACATTGAAAACCAAATGACTCTTACATTATGGTTATATAGCAACCATTCTTACAACCATAATGTCTATATTGCCCTCTAACAATCCCCCTTTAACTAACTACAATCACAACTAACTCAATCAATTACACATTGACAAGTGTCATCATCTTAGCTTTACAATTGTCAACATCTTAGTATGTCCATTACTCCCGCCTCAAACTTAGCTAGGAGCTCCTAGACTAAGTTTGTGACAATGTCGAATGAAGACTGGACTATGTAGTCCCTTAGTAAAAATGTTTGCCACTTGGTCTTCAGTTGGAATATATTGGACTTTCAAGTCACCGTTTTGAACCTTTTTTTTTCGAACAAAATGATAACCAGTGTCGAGATGCTTTATCGGAGAATGGAAAACAGAATCTGAAGTCAAAGCTAGTGTAGAAAGGTTATCACAATGTAGACATGGAGGTTCTAATATAGTTTCATGAATGTCTTTGAGTAACGACCTTATCCAATACATATCTGCAACACAATGTGCAAGAGCCTTGTATTCTACTTCTGTTGAGCTCCTGGAAACAGTGGCTTACTTCTTTAATTGCCAGGAAATCGGATTGGAACCTAAGAAGACCGCATAACTAGTTATTGATCTTCTTGTGTTTATATCCGCAGCCAATATGAATTTGAATATGCTGAAATATTAAACTCATAAGACTTGGTATATCTCAAACCACATGTCAAAGTGCCTTGTAAATATCTCAGAATTCTTTTGACCAAATGGTAATGAAGCTTTGTAGGATTAGTCATAAACTGACAAACCATATTAACTGAGTGTGCTATGTCAGGTCTAGTAAAGGTAAGGTATTGTAGAGCTCCTACAATGCTTCTGTAGTGAGTTGGATCTGCAACAGGTGTGCCTTCATCAACAAGTAATTGAGTATGTGGCTTAGCTAATGTAGAAGTAGGTTTATAGGTCTCCATTCCTGCTTTCTTGAGGAGTTCTTTGATATATTTTGATTGATTGATAAACAAAGATCCATCTGTCTCATATTCAATCTGTAATCCCAAAAAATATGTGAGCTGGCCCATATCCTTGAGATCAAATACCTCAGCAAGACTTGAAATCACACACTGAATTTTTGCAGAATTTGACCCAGTTAGGATAATATCATTCACATATAACAAAAGCAATATAATATCACATATAAAGCCAAATCATAGTTTAAAAAAAATAGATAAGGGACATGCATTGCATGGAAACATATTTTGAAAAAATAGATAAAAGTTCAAGTATTTAAATATTAAGCCAATCAGTAATTTTTACCTTCCTCCAATTTTTTTAACATTTCTAATAAGTGTATCCAGGTTTATAAAATAGTTAAATTTATATACTCCTTAATTTCTTCCCCTTGTTTTAATGTTCTATATGGTTCTGATAAGCAGCATGGGGCGATTGAGCACTTTCTTATATGTTTTTTTTTATCTTTGAAGGAGAAAATGCACATCATGAGCAAAATCACATCACCCTCTAATAATCATGCAATTGTCAACAAATTAAGAACTACTTTTGCCTTTAACTATTACTGAACTTCTTCTTCACAGTCATTTGCCAAGCGCACAAACTATAAGAAGCACAAAATGCTCTACTCAACAAAGCTAGAGAGTGGGTATAACCAAAAAGACTTTTATCCATAAACGCAAAAATAGCGACCACGACTAAGAGATGTATATAATTATAAGATAAGAAAAAATGAAATAGAAGAGAGGGAAGAGAGCAAGACAAATTATTGCCGACCTCAAAGCACAATGCATGAATCGAACCATAAATTTACTTTATTAATTTATGCTAATTAAAACACATAACTTTGATGAATTGTTGGATGATCAAATACGAGGACAATATAACTTGAAGCTCTTTTATGCGATGCTGCTCCTTATTCACGAACTGATGGGGAGATTTAGAGTTTGTGATGTGATAGGAAAGTGCATAGAGACCTTAAACTTATATAAGCATCTTGTCTCAAGTACCCTACCCACTAACGAATTCTAGAAATCCTAACGAGCTTATAGCTAGTATCCTAAAGCCCATTAAATCGTATTCCACGCAGAAACTCCTTAGCCTAAAGGAATTAAAGCCAGGTCAAAGAATCAATGAAATATGAGAGTTGCTTATTTATCCAGAAACAAAAAGAGAGAGAGTTTGTTTATTAGTTATAAGTTGGTGGCTCTAGAACTTCTTGAAAATAGCAGATTTAATATAAGACAAAGCCAGATAAGGATTTGGATAATACAGTTCTCTAAACAAGTGAGGGTCCAATAGAAAGGCAGAAATCAAAACTACGAGAACAATTCGTAAAAGACAGTGAGCAAAATAATTGCAAAAATTCGACACGGACTCGAGCCAACCAAAATGTACTGAGGATCCGAAAACCTTGAAAACCCAGAGCTGCATGAGACTTGATGGATGAGACCATTACCTCGAGACATTTAGGCATGTTTACAAGTATAAATTGGGTTATGAACATATTAGAATAATTTTATAAATGTCCCGAATTGAAATGAAATGGAAATAATGTTGATTTCCAATAACTTGTTTACTATTAACTACAAAAATCAGATGAAAATTAGTTTGTTAATTTACTAATAACTACAAAAGATCGGACTTGAGCCAACCAAAATGTTGATTTCACGTAATCCTCCCGACTTAAGTACAACTTCTTTTTTCGTTATAAATAAATTTTTCCTCATACCGCCGAAGTGTTTAAAAAAAAAAAAAATTTATATTCCCAACTCCCTTTAATGAATCCCATTTCTTATAAATTAGGAATGTCATGTAGGACATTCTTATTTAAATAAACAAAGAGGTAACCTGAAATGGGAATTAAAATTTAGTGAATCTCATTCTTCACATTCTCATATTAGTAAACATGCAGGGTAGTACCAAGGAAGGGAATTGTCGTCGAACGACCACTCTTGACACCAGAAAGAGTATCACCAAGCCTCTAAGCCAACACGGGGTCTCGACAACACCAACTAAAGTAGATCCATCGTAAAAACCAAGTGGAATTTGACCTCAACAAAGTTTGAGTTTAGACTCATTTTTCTGGTGCGTGTTATTAGTATCATCTTTTTTTAATCGGGACGAAGTAGTACAATTCTTAAGGGAAAGAAGGAAGAAAAAATTTGAAGCACCATTATTTATTGTTTGTTGAAAGCAGGGCCAAGAGTCTAAACAAAACTAAGCAATAATAAATTTAGACTTAAATATTCTGAGTCGATCCTCACGAACAAAATTATTTTCTAACGTGTTATCGTTCCCTTAAAAAACATTTTAAAATTCTACTAGAGTCACTTCCACGTTATAGTTCATGCTAACCACTTTTAGTCAAGAAAAGGTCATGATCATTTAGCCTTGAATTGGTGCAGCCAATCAAAACTATGAAAAGCCAGTTTTGAGGAGTTTGAAGAATGAAGCATGATGAGGACTCAGAATTAAATTTTTTAATGTGCCCTAATCGATAACATTGATTAGGGTTCGTGGTCATTGGTCAAACTAGTAGGATCTTATCTCCCTAATCAGCACAATTTCTTGATTAGGATTCCTCCTGTTGGTAAAAAAAAAAAAAATGGTAAATAAAAAAATCTTGATGCCTAGGAAGATTGTGTAACAACAAATGTGATGTTAAATTAAAAAAAGAAAAGAAAGCCGTTACGGTTTAGTGATATTTTTTTTTTTAATTTGTAAGTGAGATGTTTTAGGTTTAATTTTTGTCAAAAGTGAATTTGAACCACATTATTATGGTAAGCTCATTGTCAAACTTAGCCCACAACCCCTCACCTCTTAATGTAGATACTTTCATTTGTTCAAAAAGAAAAGCATTCTCTCATGAAGAGAACAATTTTATTTCTATTTGTTAAAGAGGAACACATATATTGTTTTTTTTTTTTTTTTTTTTTTTGGCAAATAAAGAAAATAGATTTATCTCTACTAATTAATAAAGAGTAATGTTATTTCCACCTCAATGTCTTATCTTCTCACCCACCTTTTAATGATTTTTTTAATTACAAATTTGTTCATTTACAAAAAGATTGATAAGGACATTAATTATCTTATTTCGCTTAATTTTTTTAAAAAAAGGTTGGGCGTGGGAGACGACTTCTCTACCTTAAAACCCTAACTCATATTTTCATCTCCTTTCACTCAGAAAAAGTAAAAAAAAAATATCAATGGACTTAGAAGATGACGCTTCTACAGAAGAGGTAGAAGATTCTGTTTCCATTGAAAAGGTAGAAGAATAATTTGTGTGTAGGTCATTTGAATTTGTTCATCGTATTTTTGAATTTGTCGTTGTCAAATTATTTTAAATTTGGATACCTCTGTCGTTTCCATATGAATTTGCAAACTTTAGTGGTTTTCATTTACATATTATTTGTTATATTTTTTATAAGTTCATATGTATGTATATATTAAAGGTTATTTTGGGAATAATAGTTGAAGGGGAAATAACATTTTAATTTTTTAACTTTTTAAGGTGAGTGAGATTATAACGTGAGTGGAAAAATAAGACAATGTGATGTGTCTAGTAGCTCTCTTAATAAAACACTCATTGTCAACCAAAATCCTGTGAAATTACCATTTTAATCCTCTAATTAAAATAGAACATGAATAAGAAATATGGAAAAAAAAAAAAAAAACAACGAAACAAAACAAAACAAAACAAAACTTCTCACTCTCACATTCTCTATCACTCTCTTCCTCTCTCCTATTTCAAAAACAAAAATAAAAAATTTTCTCACACACTCTGTGTGTACCCATATACTAGTAGATAATAAAAAAACTCGTTCCTTTGAGGACTTCCAATAAAATTGGAAGAAAACCCTCATCGAGCTTAAGTCATACATTCCGCTCGTATATAAGTAAAAAAGCAACAAGCATTCTCAAACTATGCATTTTTAGGACTAGACTTTTTTCTTTGAAAAAAGGTAAATTCTCACAATATGGTGATACTTTTGCAAAGCACTATTCTCTTATTGGATAGAGATTCCTAAACCCTAAACCCAATCTCTTATTGGTTAGGGAAACTGAGCAACACAATTAGATTGATCTCATGGTTTATATTAGTTAATGATTATGAGAATTTTAAATATAAATAATAAAAAAGATTATATTTAAAACATGTCATATAACGAGTTTTGAATGGATTGCAGTATTACACAATAAAATTCAATGACAAACCAAGTTTCGCACAACTTTCTCTTATTTTTTAATCCATCATAAGTATCATATAAAACATTTTAGTCCAAAACCTCCTCTGACATTCAACTTTTTTGACAACCACAATCATTGCAGGGTTTACAGCATAATATAAACATATTTTTTTTCCATATGCTACTTTTATACCATCTTTATTTTTCACTTAAAGATGCTAATTTTATACATTAAAATCTTTTCATCCGTACAAGATTACATTAATTTGTTAAAAAGAGTAGTATGAGAAGAAAAGAAAAGACATTTCCCAAAAACACCATGTAAATTGTAAAGTAATGAGTAAACCAGAATACAAATTAACAAAAAAGTGATCTGAAAGAAGGACACTGAGGCTTAGCAAAAGAAAGAAAATACTTCTACCAAAAAAAAAAAAAAAAAAAGAAAAAGAAAGAAAATGCAGGAAAATACAGAAAAAGATAAGCTGTTGCTTTTGCTTAACCCTTCTGTCTGAGAGAGAGAGAGAGAGAGAGAGAGATAGAGAGAGAGCATAAAAAGTTTGAAGGGGGGTGTCACTTTCAAAAGGCGTGGGTGGTGGCATATAAAGGATCTAATCTACCAGAGCATCCTGCAGACGGTGAGTGCCCTTGACCTCAAACCAACGGTTCTAACTTATGCCCACCAAGTAAAACCCTGAAAATTAAAACAACCTCGAGAGAGAGAGAGAGGGAGAGAGAGAGGCAGGAGATAAGCTTCGAGAGATTTATCTGATTAGATCAGCTCTTAAGCCGTACAAGATTAGTGTAGGTAAAGACTTTGTATGCAATGCCACGAGTTTAAATTTTATCACATAATATTATACTATTGGTGCTGTGGGGATCATAGTGAAAGCAAACATAGAAGATATGTTTGTGTGATATGCTTTAAAACCTATGTGCCTTGAGGATATTTGTGCTAACCCACATAATACGTCAACTATAACGATTAGATATTTTATACACAATTTAATGAAGAAAATTACTAGACCGTACTGATAGGCAGAAAACAAAAAGAAAGTAAAATTGGAAAGAGTAATGCATCTCACCATGCGAAGAATGCACATACTTCCTATATGTGAATAACGTGTCTTGATTGGATAAGTTCACTGATCGAAACCGTTCAATTTATTAATCTTCATTTATAGATCATTCTTACAAAAAATCATTCAAATTAGAGATCATTTAATCATCCAAAACGCATCAAACAAATGAACGACTCATTATGAATATATTATTTGGTATTTACATAGTAAGTTTGTTTATATATTTGAATGACTAAATGATCTCAAATTAAAATAATTTTTTGTATAAGTGATACATAAATAAAAATTAAAAAGTTTTGAACAAGTCGGATTATGAAATTTATTAGATCAAAATATGTTATTTACAAAGAGAGAATACAGGTATATCCAATTGTAAAAAAAAAAATGGAGAGTTAAAAGGAACTGAAAGGAAGGGATGAGGATCTTCTTTATGAGGAGCCTAGGGATTCTAATATCATGACTGTTTATTGTATATCGTGCGATCATCGTTAGATACTATTTGTGTTTAATTTTAAATAAAAAAATTCAAAATGATTTCTAGCCGCACAATATACGATAAACGGTTACGATGTGAGAATCTCTAGAATCATCACAAATTGAATTCGAATGGAATCCAAATCTGAAGGGGGGAATTAAATTTTGGAGTTGACTGATTGAAAGAAATGGAGAAAACTTAGAAGAAAATAGTTTAATAATCTCCTATTTAAACGATTACGGTTAAATTACATCAATATTTTATATTTTTTTAATAAAAATAATAAAACAAAAAATAAAATAAAATATAAAAGGAGACGAGAGAAAGGAATGAAAATAAAAAGAAGGAGAATCTTACTCTTTTTTACCTTTTCTTTCCGTGTATTTTGTATAGTTGAAGTGTTGTGAAGGAGGTGCAGATATATGGTACAATGAAAGCAGAGAGAGAGAGAGAGCAGACGCAATGATGAGATCACAGAGATCTTTAATCCTCTTTCTGACCAAACACTGCCACCCTTACCACTGCCATCATCAACTCCACCTGTACATATAGGAGGAGAAAACAATTTAAAGTGTGTAATTTTTCTCTCCTCTTCCAGCTCTCCTCCCTTTAATTCCCCCAATTTCTCACTTTCTTTCTCTAGAAATTGGGATTTAGTCTTCTTGTTGTTGGGTTTGCCTGCTCTGCTGGGTAGTGTTAACCCCTATATATAAACAGTTCTGGTAATTAAGTTAGTCAGTCCACATAATAAAGCTGAAGAAGTGTACAATTAAGAGGCACAAATACCAAAAGGGGAGAGAGAGAGAGAGAGATGGGTTAGGCTGGCAGGGGAGCTGGTTTAGCCTTTCTCTTTCAGTCTGGTTTGGGTTTAGATTATGGTGGTGGGGGTGGGGGTGTTCGTGATATGGAACTGAAAACGTTGAATCACAGAGGCTTTTGGGAGAGCCAGAAGCAGGAAAAGCAGAAGCAGCTTCAGGGCTCAGAGGAGAGGTGGCAGCACAAGCATCAGGAGATCCCAGCAGCAAAGAAAAACCACTAGCAAAAAGAAGTCTATTTGTAAAAGTAATTGTTGTAGAAGCAGAAGCAGAAGCAGGTGTACTGTTCCATTAAAAACTGGAAGAGGAAAATCACAAGGGTCTGACTCTGGATCCTCAAAGGAATCACCACCATTATCTCCACCAAAACCCAATTCTCAATTTTAACCATCTTGTCCAAGGAGAAGAAGAAACCCAGCAACAAACCCAGCAGAATCACCACCAAGCTTTCAACTTTCCGTATTTCCAGCAAGACCTACAAACCCAGCACCAGCACCAGCATTTCTTTGGAGAAACCCAGCAGTTGCAGCTGCAAGAACAGCAGCAAGCTCCAAAGAAACGCAGCTTCACTTCTTCTTCTTATTCAACTTTGGGGGAACAGAGCATCGAATATGCAAGATCAAAAATGGGGGATTCTCACCACCACCAAGCAACGACGCCGTCTCGCCTGGGGATAAGGCCGCCGTCCTCGGGCGGAGGAGTAGTCAGCACCGACATCGTGGAGGTGGTACGAGGCAGCCACATTGTCCGGGCGACGGGCCGGAAAGACAGGCACAGCAAGGTCTGCACGGCTAAAGGCCCGAGGGACCGCCGCGTCCGGCTCGCCGCTCACACCGCCATTCAATTCTACGACGTCCAGGACCGGCTCGGCTACGACCGACCCAGCAAGGCCGTCGATTGGCTAATCAAGAAGGCCAAGGCCGCCATAGACGAGCTAGACGAGCTTCCCTCATGGAACCTATATTCGAATTCAACCACCGCGTCGGTTCCGGGCGTGGAGACCCACAATCCGACCACGACCGGCATCCACTGCTTCGCAGGAGTGGACGCAATTGGGTCTGCTAATCGAAGGACAACAATGGTGGGGAGTGGAGTTTCGGAACAGCAAATTGTTCAGAACCCAAATAGCAACTTGACTTTCCTCCCACCGTCGCTCGACTCGGACGCCATTGCAGACACCATAAAGTCCTTTTTCCCAACGGGTGCTTCCGCAATCGCAGCTGCAGCCGAGGCTCCGTCGTCGACGATACAGTTTCATCAGAACTACCCACCTGATTTACTCTCCAGAACCAGCAGCCAGAGCCAAGATCTGCGCCTCTCCCTGCAATCCTTCCAAGACCCAATTCTCCTCCACCAGCACCACGCTCATACCAATCAAAACGAGCAATCCCTTTTCTCCGGATCCCAAAACCCGCTCGGGTTTGATGGGTCCTCCGCCGCGTGGGCAGAGCATCACCACAACCAGCAGCAGCAAGAGATGAACAGATTCCAGAGAATGGTGGCTTGGAACAGCGGAGACGGAGATAGCGGTGGTAACGGCGGTGGATCGTCGTCGTCAGGCGGGTTTACATTCAACTCGCTGCTACCAACACAGCAGAGTAGTACTAGTTCTTTGCAGCAGCAGCAGCCGTCGTTGTTCGGCCAAAGCCAGTTCTTTTTTCAGAGGGGACCCCTTCAGTCCAGTAACTCGCCGTCAATCCGTGCTTGGATGATGGACCAGCAAAACCAACGATCCATTTCTCACGACCATCATCATCAAATCTCGCAATCCATTCATCACCAACCGTCCTTTTCCAGTATGGGATTCACCTCCGGAGGTGAATTCTCCGGCTTCCACATCCCGGCACGAATTCACGGTGAGGAGGAGCACGACGGCATCTCTGACAAGCCGTCCTCTGCTTCCTCCAATTCTCGCCATTGAACCGAAACAAAAAGACTGAACTTCTCTTCAAAAGGTGCTACCTTTGTAAATTTTGGTTCTGATTTTTATCCCCTGTTTTGCTTGTTTTGGATCAATTTTCACACATTGTGTGCTTGTTGTGTTGGTTTTTGTCATTGCAGGGCTCAAGCTCTCATCTCATCTCTCCCTTCCACAGGGAGATTACAAGAGCTACCTGTTGATTCCCAATTCAGATGTGGCCAGGGAGAAGATTTTTCGGTCGCTTTGGTTCAATGGCATACGCCTTGGGAAGAAGAAATCTGAGTGCATTTTCGGGTTTTTTCCGCTCCCTCGGTTCGTTTTAGCTTTCATTTCATCAGTTTGTTGCTTGTTATGTTGTTGTAGCAGCTCTGTTTACATGTTTGAGTTGAGCACTTAAAGCTCAAACTTTTTGCTTGCTTTATATTTGGTTTGTGTTTCTGTTGCTAGACTAGCAATATGTTGCTAATTTGCTTTATTTTCATTCGTAGAGTTAAATGGAAGTTCTGTGTGTTTTGATACATTAGCACAAACCCGAACCCCAAAATCGGAATTGTTCCGAAAAAGATTGAGAGAACCCCATATCACCCTATATAGGAAATTTGCAGGTTTTAGCCTCTTTCACTCCAGAAATGAGAGAGAAGCACAAAGGGAATTAAGGCCTTTTTTCTTCATCTATTTGGAAATAGTAAACTTCTCATTAGGAGAAAGAGTAGCCTCTAGTTCCCTATGTCATTCTTTTGTTCTTTACTACTTTTCAGTGAAAGGGTTCAAAGTCCTCAGCAGCTTGCTCAATCCTGCAAAAAGAAATTGAAAGCTGAATGCATTGGCTTTTGTATATCAATCCTTTTGTTTCGCTTCATGCAAGTCCCTCTCCTGGTTTCCGAAGACGGAACAAAAGTCATGTTCCATAAGCAGTAGAAATTGTTGGGGATGCAGTAGACTCGTAGCTTGTTGTTTAAGTCCATTTTTTTGGTAAATTCCCGACTTAAGCAGGGTTTTCCCTTTTAGCTCCATATTGCTCTGCTTTGGCATTGCAGCATATAAGGAGTAAAATTTGAATGTGGAGACTAGGATTTTGAAATGGCTAAAACATCTCTTGTTTCTTGTGAAAGTGACAGCATAGTTTGATGAATCTTGAAAAACACATTTACCCAATTTAGTGTGAGCTGAACATGGTCCTGTCGGCACTTTGACTGCAACAAGAATCATTGTCAACCTTTTTACCCACATTGAATCCCTTTTTTACCTCAACTGGTAGAATTTTTGGTTCAACTAGCTTAGTTTGGTTCAACTGGCTAGGGTATCTGACCGCATCATCTGTAGGGACATCTTTCTTAAAAGTATGCGACCCCTTGTATTTTGATGTCTCCCGGTTCCACATTGGACCCAACTGATGTGATAATCACCCTAGTCCATAAAACTACTGCAACGATTTACCTACACTAAATATGACTTGCGGTAGTATCTTGAATCAATAACGCAATGTTGTGAATTTTAACTTTGCCATATAATACTTTGTTATTAGCTTGAGATACTATCACAGTTGCACTCTCCTGTAACCGGTGTAGGCAAGTCACCCTCCAAAGTTACATTTGAGTTTTGACACAAGGGTGCGTCCATGTTTTGGAAGGAATCTATGGGTCATCATCTATGTGAACTAAAATGATTAGGGTAAAAGACCAAGTGGGGCTAAATGGAGTACATCTGGAGGAGGAGGAGGAGGAGGAGGTGGAGGAGGAGGGAGCCATGAAGGGGTGGGGATTGGGATGATCACAAACACTCTCAATTATGGAGAGAATGAAAACACAGATGGATACCACCAAAAAATCTGGTACTTGCCAATCTGTCCAGAATGGTCCCCTCCCCTCTCTAACCCCTGTAAATCTCAGTGCCCTAATAAAAATCTTTTAAGGCCCCTAGCTGGAAATCCATTTTTTATTTGGTATTTTTTTTTTAATTTTTTTTCCCTTCAAGATAAAACATCTATTAGGTAGCTTCTATTGAGACCGTGACACTGCAATAGAAAGTGCATGTGCAAATATGGAGTTTTCGATTTTTTTATTTTTATTTTTTGTGCAAGTTCAACGGACACCTAGAAGATAAGACGGTTGGGTTTGAGTCGCTTTGAAATTGCGTTGGCAGTCAATCCCACTTCGATTCTCAAAAGGAATTCCTCTCGAGTTACCATCGCTTTTAGTGCTCACTGTAACTATTCATTAAATGGGTGGGATTTAGGTCGCGATGGAATTGTGCTCGCATGCAATCCCACTTCGATTCTCGAAAAGAATTTCTCGAGTTACAATCGCTTTTAGTGCCCTTCGTTACTCTTCATATGGCGGTTGGGGTTTGAATCGCATTGCAATGGTGCTCACATGCAATCGCACTTTGATTCTCAAAAATAATTTCTCTCGAGTTAATATCGGTTTAGCTTTTTGTTATTATTCATAGGACGTTTAGGATTTGAGTTGCATTACAATTGTGCTCACATGCAATCCCACTTCGAAAGGAAATCCTCTCGACAAACTACTACTTTTAGCACTCTTTGGCAATATTCATGTTCAAGATGGAGTTGCTAGATAAATATGCACGTTTGCACAATTTTTACTTTTTAAAGTCGGATTGGAAAGATTTTAAGTTAAGAATGTATTGTTGGGTTTTAGGATCATTTCTACGGTAAGATATAGCAAAACAGGAAAACTATTCCACCATATCATAGCGTTTTGGACTACTAATACAAAATCACGTATCTTTTCATATGGCGTTGTATTATGATTGAGTACGCCACAGTCATAGTGAACTCGTCTCCTTATCTCATGTCTGAATTTAGATGACCTAACAAAGCATTTGGGTAATGAATGAATAATGTGAATCGAATTATATTAGTTATTACTAAAAAAATATATTAATTAAGCTGTGGTGAAACTAATATACTATATGTTCACTCACGCATGTAAGGTGAAAGCTTATTTATCTTTTCCCTGCATGCTGGTTTTCTGCTCTACAGCTTTCAGCCCATATTCCGCCCCACATTTCAAAGAAACTTCTCTTGAGAATACGGTTTGTTATACCAAATATAATAATATAATAAGTTAAATATTTTTGTAAATTTCTAATCAATTGTATTATTATATTTTATATACCGAACCGTGTTTCACCATACTAAAAACTCTCCGCAGATTTCGTCACAATTTCTTATTCATTAATTATAACAGAATTGAAAAAACATAAAAGAAATGATTGGAGATAAAAGAATTTAAATCATTGAGTTGAGCAGTTGAGATTATAGGTTAAGGACACACACAAGATCTTGAATTGCACGGATGGGCATTAAAAATAACAAGTAATATATTTTATGCAATATAATATTAATTATAAGAATCCAGCATGCAAAGCTCGTTAGGTCGCACCAACGACATGCGTACAAAAGCAGCACACAATGAAAAATGAACCCTATTCTAACCATGATTTGTTTAATGGGAGTGATTTCAGCACTACTATTTTTATCTTTTACACTCCTCTCAATTTTGTTTGTTGGTTATTCTTTTAATTTTTCAATCTAATAACTAGAAACAGAAGGAAATGAAAACATTTTTTTTTTGGTTACTCACTTCTCCTTATTTCTGGCAATAAAATTAAATTATTTACACAAAAACAAGGACATAGTTAAACATACGTGTGCGAGGAAGAAAAGCAGTGTGATTATCATTGAATTAACTCTTCAATTATTCAAGATAATTTGGTTTAACGGCACACAAAGTTTCACTTTATAACTTAAAGAGATAGAGTAGTTTTAATCTCGTGAACAACAATTGTTGATTAACAAAACAAGAAATAACTCTTCGCTTCCTATTTGAAAATTGCTTGATACAGAGTTTGGAATAAGCATAAACTCACAAGACTCGTCGTGAAACCATAACTTCAACAGTAGTGTTCTCTGAGTCGTCCACCTGGAGCTCACCAGTTATGCTGGCATGCATTCAATGCCAGATGATCTTATCAGATCGTACACTTGGATTAAGATCCATTTCCCAGGAAAAAAAAAATATCTGAAACACACATGAATCTGTTGGCCTTTGTTATCGCCATTCCTTGGAAATGGACCGCTGGAGGTGCAATGATTACTCGAATTGCCAAAGGACCAGACAATTCATTTATTTTTTCCTTACATTTGTTGCAGAAGTATCCCTGAGCTATACAAGCCAAAGTTGGAGTCCAGGTTGTCCGACAAAGCTCTTATTTGAGTTTTGATTGCATCAACCATCGTCGGTGAGATTTGGTGCCGTGACTTACTTTGACAAAATAAAGACGGAGTATTGCTAAATGAAATGATTATGGGCGATAATCGAATATTTCATACTTTGTTGTATTCTAGAAATGATTTGTCAAGAATTCTTTAGCAAACTCATTCGAGTGGGGGTAAATAACACTTTAAGGAAACTATTTAAGTCATATCTCAAAGTTATCATTCAACTTATTCTCTATATTTTTACATTTATTCTAACAATTGTTTAGATTACCTCAAAGTCATCCTTTAGCAAACTTATTCCAGTGGAAGCAAATATCAATTGTTTCTTGAGTGCTGCTAAGACGCTCCCACTCCGACTATATGGATTGCCATTAGATTACCTCAATGATAATTGACCACCAAAATTCTTGATCCATGGTGAACAAAAGAATAAGCCTACACGGACACTATTAAGGTGATATAATCTCACATCGAAATGTACTTCAATAATCTACAAGTAAAAAATACATGATCTATTGCTAATAGCATTGATGCCTTTTAAGATAAAACTTCATAACTATAAGGGACTCAATTTGAATGTCATTACGTTATATAATTTTAGCCTTCTATATACTTCCATTATTAAGAGTTTACAAAGAGAGTTTGAGTTGATAAGCTAAGCCCGCAAAACCAAGTTCATATGGTTCTTCTATCTCATTCAATGCGTTGCAACAAAAATCTTCTACTCAGTTTCAATGGTTCAACAATCATGCAGCCTAAGGATTTGAATTATGTAATGTATGTATTGATCTCTTTTGTTACTACTTGTGTTTTTAAAGAGTTTGGTTTTATACTTTCTACTCTATAAAATTATCTAGCCACGTTACATTGAATTGAGTCCCTTAGTAGTATCATCCCTCTGCGTCTAACGACATCCCTCTCCACGCCATATTGCTCTTTTCGTTGTTGTCTCTAGTCCCAATGTCGCCAACTTTCTCAATTCTCACTATTAAGTTGGATCATAACAACTATCCATTGCGGAAGACTCAATTCATCCCTCTCCTTCGTAGCCGGGGTCTTTTGCCTTTTGTTGATGGTTCATCTCAGTATCCTTCTGCCTTCGTAATTGATGATGAAGGAAATTTGACTGATGATGAAGTCAATCCAGCTTTGAAGCATGGATTCAGTAAGACCAATTAGTCTTGTTGAAGCATGGATCGACTTCATCAGTCAAATTTCCTTCATCATCAGCGATAAAGGCAGGAGGACACACTCAAGATCTTTAACTGCATGGATGGGCATTAAAAATAACAAGTAATATATTTATGCAATAAAACGAACAATATAATATAAAGCATAGGAATCCACAAACAAAGCTCATTAGGTCGCACCAACCACAAATGTACAAAAGCAGCACACAATGAAAAAAGAAACCCTATTCTAACATGATTTGTTTGATGGAATAAAGATAAACCCACAAGACTCGTCGTGAAACCGTAACTTCAACAGTTGCCCTTCACCTGGAACTCACCAGTCATGCTGCCATGCATTCAATGCCAGATAATCTCATCAGATTGTACAATTGGATTAAGATCCGTTTTCCAGAAGAAGAAAAATATCTGAACTCACCATGCATTCAAACTGATTAGAAGCTTTCTGTTGCAACGGATTGGATGAGATAGAAGAACCATTTGAATTTGGTTGGCCAGCTTAGCTTATCACTCCACACCAAGAACCAACAACATTTGATTCTCTGCATTCATGAGTATTCTTTGTGTTTGTCCCTTTTGTAATTTGTTGTGTTTTTGAAGAGTTTGGTTTTATTTGGAACTCCCTTTGTCAACTCTATATAATGAAAATTTATAGAGGGCTAACTCTAACGACATCCCTCTTTACCCCATGACTCTTTTCGCTGCTGTTTATGGTCCCAATGTCGCCAACTTCTTACTATTAAGTTGGATCGTAGCAACTATCCATTGCAGAAGTCTCAATTCATCCCTCCCCTCGTTAGTAGGGGTCTTCTGCCATTTGTTGATGGTTCATCTCAGTGTCCTCATGCCTTTATCACTGACGATGAAGGAAATTTGACTCCTAATTTGACGCATGGATTCAACAAGACCAAGTAGTCTTGTCGACGTTGTCGTGGCTGATCAGTTCTCTCACTCCCAATGTGCTGTCTGTTATTAAAAGTTTTTGTTGCTGCTAAGACCCCCCAGGAACGATATGCTTCATCGCGTAATTGTGTGCTTCAACATCGTGGTGAGTTAATGAATCTAGGATTGACTTCATCAGCCAAGTTTCCTTCATCATTAGTGATAAATGGAGTTTCCTTCATCATTTGTGATAAATGGAGGAGGACAATAAGATGAACCATCAACAAATGGCAGAAGACCCCTACTACGAAGCAGAGGGATGAATTGAGCCCTCCACAATGGATAGTTGTTACGATTCAATTTAATAGTGAGAAAGTTGGCGACATTGAGACTCAAACGTCAGCAGAAAGAGCCACGGGGTGAAGAGGGATGTCTTTGTACGCAGAGATGGATGGTACCGGTAAGGTATTCAGTTTGAATGTAATTAGGCTAGATAATTTTAGCCTTCTCTATACTTCCATTATATAGAGTTTACAAAGAGAGTTTCAGATGAAACCAAACTCTTTAAAAACATAACAGATAACAAAAGAAATATATATATATATATATATATATATATATATTACAAAAATACTTAATTCAAAACCCCAAGGCTGCAGAATCGTTGAATCGTTCAAACTGAGTAGAAGCTTTCTGTTGCGACGCACTGCATGAGATAGAATAACCAGTCCAATTTGGTTTTGGTGGGCTTAGCTCATTAATACCTAAGTCCATGTGACCTGACATGGACAACTAGCTAGCCTTTGCTTCAATTTCAGGCCTAACAAGGACTATAAAAGTTCACGCAAACAAAAGTTTATGGTGCATGCATTTTGCTGCTTCACCTACGACAGACATGGGCAGTAATGCGTTTCACAACAGCAAAACTGGGTTAATCTGGTTTCACTTAGAAGAAATTGATTCACTTTGGAAAGAATGGACAAAATAGACTCCGTCGTTGGTCGCAGTTCTTATTGATGAAAAGTTCACATGAAATGGCATGGGAAATGTGGTAAAGAATGTTTAAAACAGATTGAAAACTGTAGCTAACAACCGCGGACGCAGAAGTTAAACAGGACTAAATTCTGTTATGAGTACCAAAAGGGCAAAACAAAGTACCTGCAAAGGAAGGTAAAGAAAAGATGCCGGTGGCAAGTAGATGAAAATTAGGTTAACCTCCACACAACGCGTATTAATCTTTGGGATGCTACGAAATGGCCCTCGTTGCTCATACAGAAAAGCAAAAAACGAAAAGACTCGGTGCAATTAGTAGTTGAACACTTCATTATATTTGTATTTTATTTTGTCAATTTTCTGTTGTGATATTGTTACATTCTTCAACGTTACCTCAAGTTTCTTAAGCTTAATGTGTGTGGATCCCTTGATCATGGCGAGATCAAATTTGATCTTATTCTATTCCCCTAAATGTAAATACTCAGTGCAGTTGTTGCTTGTACCCTAAACCATTTCACCTTCAGTCAAATATTGATATCTAGCTCACTGCTCCCCTTGGATGAAATAATTTCTTTCTTGCATACGATTTGATTTTCTGCATCATAAATGAATGATACTACAAGAACAAAGAGTTAAAAAAAAAAAATACAAATGACTAATCATACCGAAGCACATACTCACACGAAAATCTTTTATATAGAAAGCCAGAGCCCCACTTTGGGGTCACGGCTTCAACAAAAATCCATAGGACAAAATTGCCCCTCAATCAAAAAAATCCAAAAGGAGCCCAATATAATATATCAAATAATGCATGGGTAATTTGGTCATTATAAAATATAATATAAATATAAGTGGGAAGAGAGAAAAGAATAAAAAAATAGAAGGATGAGCGAAAGTTGATGGTGTCCACGTGAAGAGGAAAGAAAAATATAATAAAAAATAAGAAAAATCATGAATGTTGTGTTTAAAACATCTTAAGAGACATGTAATGCCGGTTATAAAAAAGGTATTTCAGACGCAGATAATAATGTGATTAAATAACTTGTCAAATTATTGTTTTTTTTTTTTTTAACAAACGATATTATCTACACTAAGGGAAATGGGGTGGGCTTAGCCTCACAATGGGCTAGCAATAATGTGATTCAATCAATTGTTTATTAAATATTATTTTCTTTATAAAAAAGATCTTTCACTCGTGGATATTAATATGATTAAATTAATTGTCAAATGATTTTTTTTCTTTCTAATAAACGATATTATCTACAACTAAGGGGGATGGAGTGTGCTTAGCCTCACAATGGGCTAGCAATAATGTAATTCAATCAATTATATATTAAATATTATTTTCTCTATTCTTAATCTAAATTCTATAGAAACCGATTTTATTATGTGAATTCAGCTGCTTTAATTGGTTTATGAGGGGTTTCTTCTAGTATAATCTAAATTTATTTATTTACTTCAAATATCTGACTTTTCTTTTGTCAATTTACGCATATAAATACATTTAAAATGTGTAAGTCGTGCGTAGCATGCCATGATTAAAAAAATGTCTTCTGCACGCGCATGAGCGCATGCATGAAAGCTAGTTATAATATTCGCGTGTGCATGAAAGCTAGTTATAATATACAACCGAAGCGCGAAAATATTGTACACATTATAATGATTTACCTTAGATGTCGGAAATGAAGCTTAAATCTGAGCGGCAGCTTACCAGGACCGGCATTTGATTTTTGGACACCAGATTGTACCTGCCTTAAAATAGGGTATCAATGCAGATTAGAATAGTAACAGACACAAAATTTGAGAAGCAATTCTTGAGCAAAAGCTGATGAGCCAATCAATTTCCCAATGAAAAACTTTAATACCAGTAAAAGTAATTTACGTTGCTTCCATGTTCAATCTTTCTTTCCGGTGATTAACCATCTTCATAAACCCGAATCTCTCCCTGTACTCATTCGTATTAATCAAGATGCTGCTAATATGCCACAGTACAGACCACTTCATATATACCAGATACAATTCAGAAAACTGCTGAATTTCCTTCACAAATCAACCACATAAATCACTTGCTCTATCACATAAACCACATTACAAGTGCTAGGAAATTGTGAGAACACATACCAAAATATACAAAACGGGATCGAAAGAGGAACCAAATGATTCCGGATCGAAACCTAGAACTCTAGATAAAAATCAATAAAAATACACTAAACAGTCGAACAATACAAAACGCAGAGTCTCGTATACTTGCAGAATATCAAATGGTTAATATGGTGCAATTTCGATGAAGTGTACAAAAATAAGGTTAAAAAATTCACACATAACTGAAAATATGGTCCCGGCGGGGCTCGAACCCGCGACCTTCGGCTCATAAGACCAACGCTCTAACCAACTGAGCTACGGGACCTACTTGTTGTATTAAATTGATTTAACATTGTTATAACAGATTGTGGATTGAAAATTCTAAGAACTATTAATTCACACCTGTTCATATGATTCGTAAAGGGGTTTTTTTCTAGATGGAGTAGAGTCCAACCAAAAAATAGGAAGCACCCACACCTAGCGGTTCATTCTCCTAATTTATGTCTATACTCCTTATTAAACGTTTGTTTGAAAGTATTTTGACTAAAAAAGTTTTTAGAAAAAATGTTTTTGGGTTTCAAAAGTACTTGAAGTGCTTTTTGCAAAAAATATTATGCACTTATGAGTTACGTGCTTCTTGCAAGATGCACTTCAAGTGTATTTCCAAGATTCACTTGCATTTTTATTATGAATTGGTTCTATAAACATTTTCACCATAAGCGCTTTCATTCATTTCAAAAAGAGCCCTCATAAGACATTTTTTTGTCAATCAAAAGATGGTGAAATGGCCATTCTAAAAATCTATCCATAAAACTAAAGAAAAATAATCAAAATAAAAATTATGGCCAATATGATAAAGATTTTATCACAAATGGTCTCTGGAATTGACTTACATCATCAAGATGATATCTGAAATAAAAGATCAATTAATGTAGTCTCTGAAAATAAGTGTCGCAGATCAATGTAGTCTTTCAGTCCCAATTCTGCCAAAAATTCTATTATATGTTGATATGACCTCACACCATCAAGATGGTTTCTGAAATTGAAAATCGATCACTGTAATCTCTAAATATAGGTGTCGCAAATCAATATGGTCATTCCATTACAATTCAGTCAAAATTTTTTGTTATGTGCTGATGTGGCATTAATAATTTAGTAATTAATTTAAAAAGTTATCAAAATACCTTTATGCAAAGTGACATTATCTCAAGGCAAAGCTCGCCATTCTCCGCGTCACAAGGATCACTAGATGAGTGCCCAACAAGCTCTTTAAGATTAGGGTTGTGAGGAAGTCGATTGCCCAAATCTTAACATTGACATCATAGAACCAATCTAAGCCGTCACAAAGGTGATATCGATCTTGGTCCAATTTGTTTAAGGGTGTCAAAGAGTATAAAGATGTGTGTCTCAAGAATTTTTTTTCAAAGAAGAGATGGCGAAGGCTACTGTAGATAAAGGTAGAGGAGCGTGGTTTGGGATTGGAGTTAATTGCGAGATTGGGTTTTTGTGTCACATCCCGGCCCGGGGCGAATCACTTCCCGGGCCCGCTCCACCACCGTAGCACAATATTGTCCGCTTTGGGCCCCGACCACGCCCTCACGGTTTTGTTTTTGGGAACTCACACGAGAACTTCCCGATGGGTCACCCATCCTGGGAATGCTCTCGCGCACTACTCGCTTAACTTCGGAGTTCCTACGGAACCCGAAGCCAATGAGCTCCCAAAAGGCCTCGTGTTAGGTAGGGATGAGAATATACATTTAAGGATCACTACCATGGGCGATGTGGGATGTCACAATCCACCCCCCTTAGGGGCCCGACGTCCTCGTCGGCACACCACGACCAGGGTTAGGCTCTGATACCAAATTGTCACATCCCGGCCCGGGGCGAATCACTTCCCGGGCCCGCTCCACCACTGTAGCACGATATTGTCCGCTTTGGGCCCCGACCACGCCCTCACGGTTTTGTTTTTGGGAACTCACACGAGAACTTCCCGATGGGTCACCCATCCTGGGAATGCTCTCGCGCACTACTCGCTTAACTTCGGAGTTCCTACGGAACCCGAAGCCAATGAGCTCCCAAAAGGTCTCGCCCCAGGTAGGGATGTGACAATTGGTATCAGAGCCTAACCCTGGTCGTGGTGTGCCGACGAGGATGTCGGGCCCCTAAGGGGGGTGGATTGTGACATCCCACATCGCCCATGGTAGTGATCCTTAAATGTATATTCTCATCCCTACCTAGCACGAGGCCTTTTGGGAGCTCATTGGCTTCAGGTTCCGTAGGAACTCCGAAGTTAAGCGAGTAGTGTGCGAGAGCATTCCCAGGATGGGTGACCCATCGGGAAGTTCTCGTGTGAGTTCCCAAAAACAAAACCGTGAGGGCGTGGTCGGGGCCCAAAGCGGACAATATCGTGCTACGGTGATGGAGCAGGCCCGGGGCGGGTTCCGTAGGAACTCCGAAATTAAGCGAGTAGTGCGCGAGAGCATTCCCAGGATGGGTGACCCATCGGGAAGTTCTCGTGTGAGTTCCCAAAAAGCCTCGTGCTAGGTAGGGATGGGAATATACATTTAAGGATCACTACCATGGGCGATGTGGGATGTCACATTTTGGGTTGACAACTTTTTAATTATTAAATTATTAAAACTTTTTTTACAATTTACTTTTAATTTAATTAGACTTATGAGACAAATTTATGTGTTACATCAGCACATAACATATTTTTTTGACATAATTGTGACGGAAGGATCATATTGATATGAGACACTTATTTCAAGGACTACATTAATTGATTTTCATTTTGATGGGGTGGGTTAATTTCAGGATCATTTGTGAGAAAAAATGACTTATGATGCCCATTTATGTGCATATCACCACATAACAGAAATTTTGACAAAATTATGACGGAATAACCATATTAATTTGCGACACCTATCTTTTCTTTCACCTCTCTCTCTCTTCCACGTTGTTCTCCTAAATATAATAAACTTTTAATGACAAAACATTTACCCATAAACAGTAACTAAAAATATAAACAACCTCTTTAGCGACCAAAAACTGTTTGAAGGTCGTCACAAAAAACTTTAGCGTCCAAAACTATTTATATTTTCTCTCTTTTAATTTTATTTTTTACTTTAATAATCATGTGCATAGTATGTGTACAGTTGCTTGTATATATTATGATTTATGATATGTCGATCTTGACTTGGGAAGAGAAAATCATTTAGAAATGATTGCCAATGTTGCTAGATTTTTTTTCTTTTCGTTTTACATTCAAAATATTTTTATTTATTTTTTTGAATAAAAAATTCCATTTTGAAATGGCAGAAAGATACCCTCCAATTTATTGTATCCATTATTACATTAACTATTATAAATTGTCTTTCCACAATAAACGCAGCAAATAGGTATCAAAATCTTGTTCATCATGGGATTTAAATTTGAAACCTACTCCCAAAAACTGAAGAGTAAAACCAGTTCTTGGATCAATAGGTAAATCTCATTATTTATTATGTATAATTGGCATGTGAACCTCAAGAAAATTCACTCAAGATCCTAATTTAATTCCAACTAGAGCTAGAAAACATGAAAGAACAAGATTTTATGGAATGAATCAGTGACATTTTTCACGGTTTTGTTTCATCAATGGGCAAATAGCGTACGTTCTGCAAATATAAGTATATTTACATAATTTTTTTTTTTACTCAAAAGAAGAAATGTTTGTCTAATATATGTCTGTATATAAATGGTGGATTGTCTTGGTACATATGGTCGTCCTCTTCATCGGTCATTGGACACAGGTAACAACGTCGTTTTCATTTGCTGATTTGGTTTGAATGTTTTCGTGGATTAATTCTTAGTTCAATTTCTATCTAACATTTGGTTACAACTGTATGAAATTTGATTTGGGCTTTGTCTTAGTTTAGTGTGCTTGTGTATTGAAGGTGTGTTATAAGGAATTATTTTCTCATGTCATTTCTCAGCTTCAATTAGTCTTAACTTTTTCTTTTGGTATTACTTTTATTTTAATAGATATTTATTCTATCAAGCAGAGGAAATAGTTAATGTATTTCAAAAGAATAACTAGCCGGACGATAACCTCAAGGAATGCAATTGCATGTGATTATGGAAGAGCTCAAAAAATGACGACCAAGTGAAGAACTTTTGTAGAAGATTATGAACACTTGCCAACAAGTCATTTTAGTGATTGCTTTTTTTTTCCTTCATGTTTTACATTATTGCAAGTGTTGGGAAAAAATGTAAATGGTATGTTTGTTTCTAATTAAATTTTGAATGCTTTTCCCTTTTAGATGGAAAAAAAATACTGGTCATTTGGGAGCATGAGTGGGTTCAGTTTCCTCAGTTAAAGGCTATAGCGAGAAATATTTATCTCGGCAAATGTCTCTTATGCCAAGGAAATTGTAAATTCCTCGCAGACGTTGTGAGTTTTTTTAGTTTTTGCTATAATCTATAGCAACAAAAGAACTATTTGCGCAACAAAATATGGACCCATCAAGGATTGTTCCTTGCAATAGGGCTCAACAGCGGGAAATATTTTTCTTCGCGTAGTCTTTCCCCCAAGGAGCCTACTACGAGGACCTAGCAAGGATAAAATTATTTCCTCACTAAAACTCTATTACGATGAAATTATGACTTTTAGCACATAAATAATTTCTCAGCAAACAACTATTTTATTGTAGTGTCAAACTCATTCTCAATTTTTTAAGGATGCGTTATTTTCATACACCCCATTTTACCTTTCATGCACCTTTTAATTTTAATTTTTTAATATTTTTTAGAGTGTGTGTGATGTAAATTGTCGTGCCAACCATGACATACTGATTTTGTGCCAATCGGTAATGGTACGGTATTGAACCATACTGAAATTTCATGGTACGGTATTGGTAATGGATACCATTATCACGATATTACCGTACCGTACCGAAAATATAATATAATATATAATTATATTAACACATATTTATAATATTCCATTGCTTGCTTGATTTGTATAATGAGTATGAGAGATTAAAAAAAATGCTTGCTTGATTTGTATAATGAGTATTGGAGGGGTAGTTCTTCTACTACCATTGGGGCTCTATTGGAAGATGTGGAACTAAATGAGGAGTTCATAATTCATGCTTGTGGGGGCGATGTGAACAAAATTGAAATGATGATGGAGCTTATACAAAAAAGAAGGAAGCAACGCCTTTTGGAGATATCCAATGAAGTTGATAAGTACTTCGCCGCTCCTTATATTAGCATTGTTATTGGTGGCTTTGATCTCTTGAGTTTGTGGAAATTAAACACAAAAGAGTTCCCAATTCTTTCACAAATAGCCAAGGATATCTTTGCAATCCTCACTGTAGTGAAAATGCATTTAGCCTAGGGAGGAGGGTTGTGGACCCTTTTAGGGTATCTTTGACTCCTGAAATGGTAGAGGCACTAGTGTGTACTAGTGATTAGTTTAGGGCGTATGAAGTAAACTTCTACAAGGAACTAATGGAAGATATGCTTCAATTTTACAAGGAAATGGAAGAAGTGGAAACAAGTAAGATATGCTTAATTTTTTTAGTAAATATGTTGTTAAATGGTTTTCAACTTTAATTCTTCTAGCTACTAATGTATTTTCTTTGTTTGTAATGTAGGCTTGACACAAGCTCAATCTTCTACAAGTTCAATGCCTCCACCAAAAGCTTTGACATCTCAAACTTGAAGAATTGATCAATGAATTTACTTTTTGAAGTTTAGTTCCAATTTTCATTTGGTTTGAAACTTTAACTTCTATTTAGATTGTTAACTACTATTTGTTTTGGTTCATAATTTCTATTTGGATTGTAAGCTTAATTTTCATCAAGATCTTGATGCATCATTTGAATTATTGTGTGTGTGAATTGTGAATGGTGAATAATAGATGAATTTAGACTATAATGTATGAGATAAAGGTACAAAAAAAAGTTTTGCCCTTGCATTGGGTAAAAAAAACAAAAATAGATTTTGTCCCAAAACAAAGTGGCAATTACCATTGCCATACCATGTCAACCAAACTTCGGTATACCGAAAGTTTGGTACAGTAATGGTAATAGTTTTTGCCAAACCGAAAGTTTGGTACAGTAATTGGTACGAGAGTTTTGATACGGTAACTGTACCGAACCTACCCCTACATTAAATACTGAGTAATGTGTTTATTTAGTCGCCAAAGTTATTACACGATTGAATATTAGGTCCCTAAATTGTTTTTTTTTCTCAGTAATATAAGTCCTTAAACTCATTAAAAATTGTCAATTTCATCCCCTACTTATATAGATCTTAAACTATTTTATTCTTTTCATCGATTCAAGTCACGTGACTTTCATATGATACACATTGGAGAATATATTGGCAGTTTTCATTGAGTTTAAGTACTTATCTTAGTGTATGAAGTTAACTTTAGGGATAAATTGGTTAGATTTGCAATGCTAAGGGCTTATGGTGAGGAAATGACGATATTATCCTCTAAATAGTGTCATGTGCAAGTCAGATGACTTAAATCAACAAAATATTGAATGTAATAGCTTCAAATATAAAAGTAGGGATGAAATTGATAATTTTTATCCATTTAAGGACTTATTTTACCATAAAAATAATCTAGAGAACTAATTTTTCACTTTTGTTTTTGTACTGGTTGCCTCATAGCTTTATATATAGAGTAAACTGTAACAATGGTTCCTTAACTTTAACTCAACTGGAGAATGGTCCCTCAACTAAAAATTCATTGTCATTGGTCCCTCAACTTTAATCCAACTGGAGAAACAGTCTCTCAACTTTAACCCAATTTGAGCAATAGTCTCTCAACTTTAACCCAATTGTAGCAATGGTCATTCCAACATAACTCATTTTGACAAAATTCTAACGAAGTTGATGAAAAGGACCATAACTACACGTTTTGATGAGTTGACGAATACCAATTGTAGCAATGATCCTACCAACATAACTTATTTTGACAAAATTCTAGCGAAGTTGATAAAAAGGATCATCGCTACACATTTTGATGAGTTGAGGGACCAATGGTACTTGATTTTTAGTTGAGGGACCATTACTCCAATTTAATTAAAGTTGAAGGATTATTGCTACAATTTACGCTTATATCTATATTGAGGTGAGACGAAAGTGGTATTTAGATGTTAAGAAAATGTACAAACCTTCAAATAGGGTTCTCTGGACTAAATCAATAGGGTTTTCAAGCCAAAAAGAGTGGTGTCATGGAGGCTCCACTGTCCTTTTCTATGGCATATATGGATGGTGGGTGGCTGGTTTTTCTTGAAAGGCACCATTTTTGTTTTGTTATAAAAAACTTGGGATAGTTTGTTGTGTCCAAAGTAGGGTCCCTCAAGAAAGTAAGAGATTAGCTTTGCTCAGTGGTATGTCACAAGGCAAGATCGGAGGATTCAAATTATAGTGACCTCTCATCTTGTGTTATCTATTTTCTATTTCATATTATTAAATTTATAATTAGATTATGACTACCTTAATTAATTGACTCAAATCCTGAATTGGCTGAGAATATGAGATTGCTGTCAAATTCTTATTGGATGGGATTTAAATTTAAGTAGCTAACCTATGAGCTTATGGCTCATAAACCAAATGAAAATGAAATAAAATAGGATCTAGTGTGTCCAATTTTGATAGATTTTTATTTTTCATGATACATGTTAGATATCGCTTAAAACCTAAATCCAACTTCTGATCACCAATAAGTTTGAGAAATCTCATATTCTAATCCTTTTAATTATTCACTTAATTTATAAAGCTGAACCATGCGGAGCTGTATGTCTTGGTTCATAAACATTTGGTGATCTAAGTGATCCGACTAGATTAACTAAAAATGAAAACTAATGAAAATGGTTTGAAAACTTTGAGTTTTAATGACAAGGACGAAATAAAGGGTAAAGTGAATAGTACTAGGATTGACTTTTTAATATAAAAATATGATTTTTCGTTAAAGTGAACAATACTGCGCGTTTTTCGTTAAAATTCACTAACTAAAATCAACTGCGTGATAGTCACTTGAAAGCAAACATCATTTGTACCAAAAGCAAGCACTTTATACTTTTCAGTGTAGATTTTTATATTATTTGTAAATGTGTACATAAATATATATATATATATATATATATATGTGTATATATATATATATATATATATATATTTTTTTTTTTTTACTATTTTTTTTATGAGAGGTACCTTACCGAAGAGCCTAATATATAGCACGAAAGCTTTTGATCAAAGTATGTTCAATCGAAGGGAAAAACATATAAAAAATTGATTCATGTTGTATCTCTTCAACTATGTTCTTGCTATCAGAGCCGGCCCTAAGGGTGTAAAATGTACCACTGCACAGGGCCCTCGATTTAGAAGGGCTCCCAAAATTTCATTACATGTATGCAGATACATATAAAATAAATTAGATGCAAAAGACGATCATATATGTGGTTCTAAGTGTAGCGGTTTAGCTTTTTTACCTTATAGCCCATGTGCTGGGTTCAAATTCATGTGCTATTGCTTTGCTATTTTTCAATCTTTTGCAAATTTGTAAACTTAAAAAGCAGATAACAAAAATGCATCCAGCATGTATCGAACTCAAGACCCTTGAAGGTAAGGAAAAAAACCTGGACGATCAAACAACTTATTTTTGTTGTAGTAATCTATAATATTTTAGTTTTATAGATGAAAAGATTGAAAGAAAAAAAAACAATATAACATCAAAAAAATGAAAGGCCTCCATCTAAGTTTTGCATAAGGCCCCTAAATACTCAAGGCCGGTCCTGCTTGCTATATTTCGTAGGTAGATATGAAGCGCAGAACATCTTTTCTTATAAAGCATAACTTTGAAAAAAGTTAACTTTATAAGTAAACTTCCTAATCAATTTCAATATGTCACATCCCGGCCCGGGGCAGATCAATTCCCGGGCCCGCTCCACCACCGTAGCACGATATTGTCCGCTTTGGGCTTACCATTCCCTCACGGTTTTTGTTTTTGGGAACTCACGAGCAACTTCCCAGTGGGTCACCCATCATGGGATTGCTCTAGCCCCCCTCTCGCTTAACTTCGGAGTTCCTACGGAACCCGAAGCCAGTGAGCTCCCAAAAGGCCTCGTGCTAGGTAGGGATGAGAATATATATTTAAGGATCACTCCCCTGGGCGATGTGGGATGTTACAATCCACCCCCCTTAAGGGCCCGACGTCCTTGTCGGCACACTCGCGGTCAGGGTTAGGCTCTGATACCAATTGTCACATCCCAGCCCAAAGCGGACAATATCGTGCTACGGTAGTGGAGTCGGGCCCGGGAAGTAATCCGCCCCGGGCGGGGATGTGACACAATAAATATCATTTATAATTGTTACCACTAACTTTTCATAAATAGGAAATAGAAACTAACAAGTTGAAATTAAAGTGCAAAAAGGAAATTAAAATGGGAAACTTGAAACAAGTCCAATTTTGTGAACAATTACTGGGTATAGTCCAATTTTATTTAATTATTGGATTAGGTCCGATGACTCATTGTCCGCATTAGTTTATTGTTATATTTTTGCCAAAATTACCCCTTAATGATAAGTAAAATAATTAATATTATTCCTTAATTTTAGGGGGTGTATTCAATTGGAAATTTGAGAGATTTTAATAGATTTATAAATCCATGATTTTTATGGAGTTGAACTAATTTGTAGAGATTTCATGTAAAATTTTGATTCAATTCACTCGAAATCTCATGGGAAGATGTGAGATTAGTGGATGCTTAAAATATACTACAAAATCTCTCCAATTCCCTATAATTCCTTAATTTTTCCAAATTCTTTAAATTCTAATTCTAATTGAATACACTTTGTCACATCCCGGCCCAGGGTTCACCGCATCTTGGAACCGCTCCATCACTGTAGCACGATATTGTCCACTTTGGGCCCCGACCATGCCCTCACGGTTTTGTTTCTGGGAACTCACACGAGAACTTCCCAATAGGTCACCCATCTTGGGATTGCTCTTGCACACTACTCGCTTAACTTCAGAGTTCCCATGGAACCCGAAGCCAGTGAGCTCCTAAAAGGCCTCGTGCTAGGTAGGGATGAGAATATACATATAAGGATCACTCTGCTGGGCAATGTGAGATCTTACAATCCACCCCCCTTAGAGGCCCGACGTCCTCGTCGGCACACCACGACTAAGGTTAGGCTCTAATACCAAATTGTCACATCCCAGCCCGGGGTCCACCACATCCCAAGCCCGCTCCACCACTATAGCATGATATTGTCCGCTTTGGGCCCCGACCAAGCCCTCACGGTTTTGTTTCTGGGAACTCACACGAGCACTTCCCAGTGGGTCACCCATCATGGGATTGCTCTAGCGCTACTCGCTTAACTTCGGAGTTCCGATGGAACTCGAAGCCAGTGAGCTCCTAAAAGACCTCTTGCTAGGTAGGGATGAGAATATACATATAAGGATCACTCCCCTGAGCGATGTGGGATCTTACACACTTGGAATGTTATAAACTATTTTAAAATTATAATTGAATACACCTGCATTTCTAAGAATTTTAATAACCTGATTGAATACACATTGAATTTCAGAGAATAACTTAAAATCCTGATTGAATAGCCCTGGATTCATTAATAAAATTAAAATTTCTCAAAATCCCAATTGAATACACCTCCCTTAGACTTACTCATACTGTGAAATTAATTATAATCGATTATTTATTTTTAAAATAAAGGAAAACTAATAAAAATGGCTTCAAATCTTTGCATTTTAAAGAAAAACCATACACTGACTTTATTTAATGATAAGGACAAAAAAAAATAAATATAAAAACATAAAAAGTAAAAATCGCGATCAATGACGTCTGTAAAGAAGCAGTTGTCATTCGTTGCTTCCTCGGCTAGACCAAGGAGGCACTTCAGTCCTCTTAGGTATGATTCTAGCTCCATTAAAGGCACTCCAGTGGCAGCAGGTAGCTAGTAATCAATCTAGTGAGAGAGTGTGAGTGTGCATGTAAAATAGAAGCGAGCATGTAACTAAGGTAGATTTTGTTGAGTTGAAGAAGATTGAATAAAAGATTGGTCAGGCTTTGTTAGAGGGTGGAGGAGGAAGCAAAGAGACAAGAAAGATCGATCGGTTTGTGATTTTTGTGTCTGTTTCAATTGTTGACATAACTAAAATCAACTTCTGTTTTCTTCTTCTTCTCAATATCCTTTGTGTAGCGTCCCCTATCCACCCACCCAAAACTCCATCAGACCTAGATTTCAAACCCAAATTTGATCCAAGATGCTAGAAGACAATACTAGCAACAGATTACAACAAAACCAAGCTAATTTTACCTCATATTTTCAAAGGTTGTAGCTTGATTCCATTAGAGCAACTCTCACCGAGAACCCCTGCTTGGATTATCCTACTTCCCATTATAGAATTTAACATGCAATGGTACCATAGGGATCCCCAACTTGCGAAGGTCTTGTATTTGGTTGTTTGAGGTCACAATTAAATTGGAATTTGTGATGATGGTGTTTGGAGTTCTTTTTGGCTATGGTGGTTTAGAGAGAAGGTAGAGAGTTCGAGAAGAGAGAGAGAGTTCTGGAGTGTTCAAAAGGAAAAGAAGAAAGAAAAAGGGAAGAAAAGAGAGTGGGCCGAATTACAAACACAGCACAGTAGTGTAGTACCGTTAAGTTTCATAAACAACGTAGTAAATTTCGTAAACAATGTCGTAAGTTTTCATAAACAGTGCAGTAAGTTTCATAAACAATGTCGTAAGTTTCATAAACAGTGTTGAAGTTTCATAAACAGTGTGAGGACACATAAGTCCGTGCATCAATTTTTTTTTTAATTTTTTTAATATTAAAATTATGTCATTTTCATTAAAATTTAAGTTCATTTGTCTTTTTTTATTAAAATTTAAGGGTTTTTCATTAAAATTTAAGTCTTTTTAATTAAATAAAGTTATAGCATGGTTTTTTATTAAAATAAACTTAGTCTAAGTCCTTTTCATGAAAGTTCCCTTAAAATAATCCCCTACTTGTAGAATTAGTTTTGTGCCGTGTTCTCCTCCCCTTTCTTCTTTTGAATCTTTTTCTTTCTTCTTTCAAGCTCTTATGATTTATTCCTCTTTTTTGAAATACAAGATCAGTAGATCACAATTTCTACTTTCTTTTCAGTGGTATGGAGCTTTGAAGTATTGCCATGAAAATATGAGTTTCATGCATGCACTATTAATTTCTACCTAAGTTTTAGTTTGAACTTTGATTATACATATTTTTCTTTTTTTTTTAGTGAAAACTTTATAGGAAATTAATTCACTTTTTGTTTGCTTTGTTTATCTACCTGTATTATATATTTTTTTATGAATCTATCTCTATATATTTATTTTATTCTACTTATATTATAGATTAATTGTATGTTATCTACCTATATATCACAAATTTTTCCATCTCAAATTAATTGTGTTATCTACCTATACGATATGTTCTTGTTCATAGTTTATCTGTATCACAAATTATTTTGTATTATCTATCTATACGATAGGTTTTTTGTTCATAGTCTACCTCTATCATAGATTAATTAATATTATCTACCTACACCACAAAATTTTTATTGTATTTTTTTATCTACCTCTGACAATGTTTCTTTTAATTTTTGATAAACTTATAAGATTTGTAATAATGTGTTTTTAAAATGTTTTTAATTAGAAAATGGATAGACAAACGTATTTGAAGATTCAAAATTTAAAAATTCAAATTTAAAGAATTAAAAAAAAATGTTTTCAAGGGGAAAAATAGGTCTAATAGAAAATCAAATAAAATTGGACCCAATTCAAAAATAGCTAAATTTTTTGGACCTGGATCAAACTACCCCAATTAAAATTAGGGTGACAATGGAGATGGGGTCGAATTTGTCATTTGGTCCTCACAATTGTTTTAACTATTTTTTTACCTTGAAAGATGAACAATGTCACATTAAATATAGAATATACCACGTATGATATAGAAACGATCATAACCTCAAAGACTTATAACAACATGTCATTCAAATCACCAATATATTCATTGGCGTTTTGAAATGACAATAATAGGGAACGAGCTTTGCTTTAACAACATGTCATTCAAATCATCAATATATATTCATTTAAAATTTAAACTTACATCAATAACGTGTACAAGATACAAATTTTAACAAAATTGTATATGAAACAAATTGACAAAGGTAAAACTAAGGGACACTTAAACAACTGAAAAACTCACGTCACAAAAACAATTTCAAGTTTTGAACATCATTGCAGAAAACAACAAGCATTTATCTTAATTCGTATAAGAAGAGTTTGCATATGGTATTCGTTTATTTTTCTAGCTTTCCTATCAAAGAAACGAGTATGTAATACTCAAATATAGTGCCAACCAACGTGTGAAAGGAATTTTGCCATACGAACACGAAATCGATTTTTAAATTAAAATGCAGTCCAAATAAGAATGTGAAAACTCCCATATACACCACATTATACTTTTCAAATCCCAAGAACATGCTAGTAAAAATATATGTTACCACATCTGGTAAATTTAATGGTGGTGAAATCCATGCAAGTGTCGGTGTTAGGATGAGAAATTTACAGTGTATCGGGAACACCATTGGATATATCAATTGTCATAATATAATTGAGTGAATTTTTTATTTAAGTTTCTAACCAATTCTATTACAACACGATGTACCAATCATGTTCCCGATACACTAAAAAATCTCTTGATAATTTAAAAGGGCCTCTGTACGTGGGAGTTGAGGTGGTAGGCCCTACGCTAAAGCTACAAAACCAAGCCATGCATGGTTGCCCAAAAATGAAACAAACAAGCAAAGCAATTGTGACACTGTAGCTTCGCAGCTCAATTTGGTAACTCGTAAACAAACGCAATTGGAATTTGGAGAGCAAAAATCTGGCTTTTTGGCTTTCGGCTTTAGGCTTTCGACTTTCGGCTTTTGACTTTTGGCTTTTGGCTCTCACTTCTCTTCTCAGGGAGAGAAAGTAGTGAGTGAGTGAGAGAAAACAGAGCTCATAAGAGTCGGTCTAGGAAGCAAATGAGGAGTGGAGCGAGAATGTGGGCGACAAATTTGAGAAAAATATTATTCATAGTGCTCTAGATTTGCACGGTTTGAATTTCAAAAAAAACCCTACAAAAGATACAGATTTTTTGGTCATAAATTTGCAAATATAAACTCACTCTCTCTCCGGTGTCATCTGATCTGTCTCAGACAAGCAACTGCATGTGAGTAAAATCTGAACCTCTCAGATAATCTCTCTTCCTCTTCACTCACTCTCTCTCTCTCTCTCTCTCTCTCTTTCTCTCCCCCTCTCCCTCTCTCTCCTTTGCCTTTTTAATTTTTGTACTTTTTTTTTGCTAAAAACTCGGCTAGGCTTTTGGGTTTTTTCCTCGCCAAACGAGATTTTGGGCAATCTTAAATTCCTCTCGAGTTTGTTTTCATATCATGGTTTCTTGAAAATCAAAGGTTTGGATCTCTCTCTCTCTCTTCAATCTTTGTTTCTTTGTTTCTTTAAACTTCAAAAAAAGAAAAGAACCAGAGCAAGCACTACAAAAGCCACAAGAACATGTTCCTCCTCCAACTAAAATCATCATCAAGATCGAGCTTTTCTCCCATAAATTCCCTTTTCAATTTCTGGGTTTGATCCAAAAGTCCCATAATTGTTTTGTCAACTGTTGTAAAAGTAGATGGAATTATTAACATAGCAAAAGAAATGGCTCATGAGGAAGAACAAACCCAAAACACTAGCAATGGAATTATTGGATTGGGAAGCAATAACATCATCAGTAGCAGATCTTCATCCAAAAAAACAAAGCAGAAAAAAATGCCACAGAGAGGACTTGGTGTTGCACAGCTTGAGAAAATCAGGCTTGAAGAACAGCAGAAAAAAGCAGCCGCTGCTGCAATTTTGTCCACCACCCCACCATCTTCTCTCTCATCACCAACTAAATCTACTTCATCTTCATGTCCTAGTTCGGTTCCGATCAGGCATTTTTATCAGCCTCCCTCTTCAATCCCATTCCCATCACTGGATCTGCCTTCTCCAAACTCAATTTTCCAGCCGCCGTTGATTCCACCGGCCCACAGCGGCGTTGATGGTAGAAAGTTAATGATCAGCAGTGGCACTGTTCCATTTGGAAAGAGAAATAGTTACAAAAATAATAATACTAATGGTTGTGGGAATGGGAATCATGTTCCCAACTTGTGGAATCCGTGTGAGTTCAATGTTCTTGATCATCAAGAGAGTTCTAATCCTGGGTTGGATCCTGGATTGGCATTCAGGTCTAATTTGAATGTGCCTTTTGAGTCCAACAACAACAACCCCATTTGGGCTATCTCCAATTTTCCAACAAGAACACAGCAATTTCATCAACAGCACCCTCCTCCACCGCTACCACCACCACCATCACCTCCCCCTCCTTCAATGGTAACACATTTTTCTACTCTATTTTGTTCATTATTTGTTTCATAAATTTTGTAATTATGTGAAGAAATGATACATGCGAGTTAGGCATATTAAATCAGGGTAGTGTGCCCTCCTCTCTATAGATTAAAATAGTTTAAAATATCGTCATATCAAAAATTAAAATTTAGTTACATGAAGAAATCACTTTTGATGATGCACTTTTCTAATTCTATTTGCTAATGAATTGTTGGGATGTGGAAAATCTTGCAGGTGAATATGTCAACAGCAACTTCAACATCATCTGTACTAAATTTTCAGATAGAGCCCCCTTCAAACCAAAGCTATTACAGCAACTATGCTCCTATGTGGCCGGATGAAGAAAAGGTTCGTTCTGTTCACCTCTATAATCAGCCTAGATGATTGCTTCTTTTTCCTGAAATATATATATATATCTAATTTTCGCATCTCAAAAATTAAATTTCTCAGTACTTTATTCGCAAATCCTTCTTCCTAGTGGGAAATAGTCCAACAATTGGGATCTCATTAGAGTTGGAAATCCTATTTCTTATATTGGAATTCAGAAAGAATTTGTATATTTTATTTCAGTTTGTTTTATTTTGTTGGAATTGAATTTGAATTTGAGTACAGTCGGTTCGGTAATTTTATGAGGCACCTAAGAGATTGGTGTTTCTGCAAACTTAGGCGTAGCAAGCCAAGTTGCCAATAGCAGTGTCATCTTCCATCTAAGCCTAAACTCTAAATTTCCTCCTCGTAGTTTAGATAAGAAAGAATATCGCTATAATACTTCCATTAATTCTTGCTATCTTTAATATGTAGTAGATGGTTGGCATGAAGAGGCCCTATCCATTTTCTCTAGAGAATCCATCTGTCCCCTCCATCAACTTCAAGTTCCCTACCTTTGTTGCTCCACCTATAAGAACAGATGAAGGAACTTCATGTGGGAACAGCTCCCCCTTCAATTTTGATCCAGCAATCAACCCAAATTTCAGGTCACTTTATCTCTAATTATCTTCCACTTATTTATAACAAGCACATTATTTTGCTGACTTGGTTTTCCTTTCTTTTGCCCCATATTCAGAGAAGGCCCTTCATGCTCAAATTCAATTTCAGAGTCGAATTCGAGAAGCAGCATCAAAGAAAATGGGAGTGTCAATGGAGATTTTCTCACCCTAGCCCCTCCTTCAACTAGTTGGACATGTCCTAGCCCAAAACTCAAACTCCCCCCATCTTATCTTGCTTTTCATAACCGCGAAGTTCCAGATTTCGAATCATTCCCCTATCAAGTGAGATAAATGAACACTTCCCACTTCTCATTTCACTAACTTTGTATTGCATTTTCATTTCATTTTCTAATTTTTTTCATTCATCCGAATCGTTATAGGGGAATAACGCAGATGACACATATTACCAGCCTGGACCAAGTATTCCAAATCCACAACAAGCTTTCTACAGCTTCTTCCCACCAGCAAAGTCACAAAATGGTAGGGCAGCAACCACTCTAAACAACAATTGTAATGGTGAAGTAGGAGAAAGTGTTGATCTCAATTTGAGGTTATAAAATCCGTTTCTATTTATTGATTAGGCCCTTTCTTGTAGTACTTGTTTTCTCTGGAAACCATATTAGAAAGTTCCTTTTTTTTCATGATTCAAATTTAGACTTAGATGGGTCTAAATTTGCATATGTAAGCTTGAGCCTTGTGAAGGGTGAAAGGTTTGAAAAAAAAAGGGAGATGCAGATTTGTCAGTATGAGTGGTTACAATTGTATTTTTATGAAGCCGACGTGCTTGTGTGCCTTGGGGTTTTGGGGACTTGTGAGTTATGTTTTGAGTTTGTTTTTGGTTGGGGGATGATAGATGACCGAGGCACTGCAGTTGCTAACAAACTTTTGCATTTGGATTGTGGAGGATCTGAACTGATTGTGCTTTGTCCTATCGTCTTTTATGTGGGGTAGGCACATACACTTTCACTATAAATTGTAAGGCTTATTTTTAGCTCCATTCCTAGGACTCGATTTTAATTTCATTTTGCTCTCTGTTATTCAAAAGTCGTTACTTTTCTCTTCAAAACTCAAAGTTCGTTTTACTTTACCTCCTGAAACCCAAAAGTCGTTCCTATAAAACTAAATTTTCGCTCCACGTTGCTTTAGATCTGTTAATTTCTTATGTGGGTTTGATTTGAGTGTGTCAAGCTAATCAATTTTTTTCTTTTTCATCTATTCAACTTCTTTTAAACTTAATATTCTTTAATTGTTAAATGTTAACGTATAATGGAGAATTATAATCAAATTTATTGCACATGTGACATAGTCTTATTGAGTGTTAGGTCCCACGTATGTTTCCAAAAGCGACCTGAAAGTCCACAAGTCAAAGTGAGATTAATTTTGAGTTTTAAAGAGTAAACTGATGACTTTTGAGTTATTATGAAGGATAAAATAAGATCAAAATAAAACTCCATAAAACGTAACTAAAAATAAGCCTAAAATATATTACTAACGTGTGATGTGAGACTCTGGGCCCATATAGTCTTATATATAAGAAAGGGATGTGATATCCACACATCCCATTTTACTTCTCACACACTTTTTTAAATTTTTGCCGTCGGATCAGATGAATTGAAGAAGATCAACGGACAAAAATTATCAAGAGGTGTGTGAAAAGTAAAATGGGATGTATGGATAGCACACCCCTGTTAGCATCAGTCTCACGCAACTAATTTTGACCGTTGATATTTGTATGTTCCATTCATGCATATACAATTGTAATGGCATTTTTAGAAAACTAATACGATCAAATTACTCAGCCATCACAAAGACTCTCTTGCACTCTTCATACACTTAGCGACGAGGGTTTCGAACGCGTAATGATTGATTCTCTTGTCTGAACCGCGTCATTATTCTCTGTCTAAGTAATTTCCTTCTACCTACTTTTATTCGTTTCAAATCTCAACCATCTTGTTGGATTCACACCTCCCACTTTATATACGCGACTAAAATTGGCGTATTTGGTGGGATGGTGACTAAGCTACATATAGACGATGGTAAGATGAGGTTTGTGAATCTAGAGAGTTGCAAGTTTTTTTTAGTACAACGATATATTTTACATTAAAGGGAGGGTAGAGTTCGGCTAAGCCACACAATGGACAACCTAATTTGGTATCGAATTCGCTATTCACGAGATTCGAACCTAAAACCTTTTACTTGAAAATAAAAGGGAATACCACTAGACCGTAGTATTGAGTGGCAGGGTGTTGTAAGTTTTAAGAATTACAGTTTAGTGCTTTTTTTATTAATAAATTGCGGGAAACTTTAGTTTGAGTTTGTTGTTAGTTTTGTAGTATCTCTGTAGGAGAGTTGATTAGTCACTAAAGAAGGTTTTGATTCCATTCATGCTCATCATCATTGTCTCTTGCAAAATATTGTATTCCTTGAGCTTCATAACTTTTTGGACTGAAGGCAGGGCGCTCAGTCGATTATTGCAGAAAGGGGCGTCCTGATCCGGACAATCGGCTTGTTTAGAGTTCATGGCTGGATGAGACCTGCATGGTATTCTCCGTTCGAGAAATGTCGCTGTTCTTGGTCTTCAGGAGCTTAGGGTTCGTCAAACCTCAATCGGCGGGGCTTCGTTCTTAGTACCCCAGGGGTATTTTAATGGAGACTTTACGGATTGTGGGATCCTTCTCCAGCATCTAGCCCTAGGATTCGTACATCACCAGCAGGATTTCTTCTGGGGTTTACGACGTTTGCCGAGGCCTGAATGATTAGGGATGCTCTGGGGTCCCTTTTTGGAGTCATGGTACTTATGGTTCCAATTCCAAAGATAGAGATTTGGGTAGAGGGCATTGTCCCGCTTGAGCTTTCTTGGTTCTTCATCTGTCTTTCTATATCTACAAAGTTGGAATGGCTCGCAGCATAAGTAGCAGTCTGATTCTTTGTAGTTTTTCGACAGAAGTATTGATCTTGATCAGAGTTTCCCATATTTGGTCCATGGAAGGGGGAGGTCTTCTGACTAGGCCTCCTCCATCTCTAGGAGCATCCGCCATCCCTAAGGGGTCGTTGTTGGCTCCGAGTTTTGCTGCTGTAGTCGAAGGTAATGGGTTTGTTACCCTAAGGATAACTGATGCATCAAAGGGAGGGTCTTCTTCGCCATACGGGTTGACATGGTCATTAACTGAACTTTTTTTCGGCTGACATGTTCACTGGTGGAGTGGTCTAATCGAGAGGAATAGAGGTTTTTTTTCAATGAAAGCACCAATTGTTGGAAACAAATCTGCGCACCTCCGTAAGCAACGGTTGAGCACAAATTCATGTACTCCTGAGCAACCTGCAAAACAATAAACAACTCGTAAGCAAACCTTAGGCCGAGGGAGGGGTGTGCCAGCCAAAGGCTCTCCGACAGTCAAGTTAGCGAATGGATTTTTAGACTCAAGTAGTGGACAAAAGAATTCAAGTGTATAGGTTGCTTTACCGTAGATCTATTCAAGATAGAATCCTCATTCTAAGTTGAAAGAATCCTAGAGGATATCTAGTAAGCAGATGTTGCATCATCTTAGGAGTGTGATTACTTGTAATGCACACCTATCCCTAGATTGTAAGGAATCCAAGACTTATAGGATTGATTGTGTCCATATCTGGATCAAATCGTGTGTCTTGCGGAATAAGTGGTTATTTAGCGGAGTCAATTGAACTCCACCTATTGCCTTGGATTTGCGTCAAATATTCGGATTATCATTGTCCAAGGACTATCATCTATTGGATGGATGAAAGAATTACTGCAAAGATATTATTACTTAAATAATATCTTGGGATTATCTCATAATATCCTTGATTTGATATGATTGTATTTCCTTGCTTGATTGTGTTAGTCTTCAATAATGAAGATGTTAAAGATAAGATTTAGTTATTAACCCTATCTTTAATACCTTTGACTTTTCTCCTTGCCATGAGCATGAGAGTTTGAAGAGATTATAGTCAGCAGCTTAGGTCTTCAAGAGGATTGAACTGGGCATGGAATAAATGTGAGTCTTACCAATTTAATAATGGCATTCTTGTCATCTCCAGAATTTGCTGAATTATTTTTAGCTCCACATTTATCGATCAAACTTTGAACATAACAGAGAAAGATAGAGAGGAAGAATAGGGGGTGGCTTGGGAAAACTTAAAAAAATTGAATTGTTTAACGAGAAGAAATTGAAAAAAAATGAATAAAAAAAACCAAAACAAGCTGAAATCTATTGGTTTAGTTCAGTTTTGGTGGTTAAGAAACCGAACCGAAATAAGTGAACCGACGTCGTTTTACACATGATGAGTCGATATTATACTATATATTTTACCCTATTCTTAATTATAATTTATTGATTATTTTGTGAGAATTTTGATACTTTAAACTATATTTCCAATGTAGGACATTCGACTTTCTCCTGGGAAAAAAATGAACAAACAGAATAATTTTGGAGTGATTCTATTGGAGGATCTTCGTGTGTCTCTCAACTTGTTCATGTCAAAGTTTTAGATTTTTCTATCCATCAGTTTATTTATAGCGATTAAATAAAGGAACAACGCTAGTGTTGTCAAAGTGACGTTTTGAGCTTAATTGGGCTTTTTGGCGTCCAAGATGATGCCTTTTGGGTTTGAGACCTTCTGCATTTGTGTTGGAGACATCTCAAGCTTTAATTTAAGTCGTTTTGGGCTTGTTTGAAGCCCCGAAGATCCATAAATGTGGGATTCTTTATGACTGGGCATATTTCTCAAAGTTAGAATAGTAATGTATGCTTTAGTTATTTTATTTTGTTGTGTTTCCTACTTTTTAGAACACCTTTTTAGCAAGGATTTTATTTTGTAGTAGTATAAATAAGGCGTTTTAGCCATTAGGGTTTTTTTTGGAGAAAAGAACGCATTACTTTAGAGAATTCGACTTAGAGAGCTTTTGGTTATTTACAAGGTATTTTTTATCCTTGTTTTTAATAATATTTTGTTTTATGATTGTTCGTAACTAATTCTTTTTGTTAGGGTAAGGCCACGAGCCTTAGCAAGAATATGTAGTTTTTTTCAATTTTCTTATGATATTATGCATGCAGGTTTGAATTATTAATTACCGTGTTTAAGCTATATATTTATCTTGATACTTGATCACCATTAGGATATTTACAAAAGTAATTTGATGCAATTTTGGTCGGAGGTTGGTCCCTGAACTTGACGATAGCTTCTTGTGGTTAATATGTGCAAGTTCACTTAGGATGAATATCACGTCTTAAGAGTTGCATGATTTTTAAGTCATGAATGTTTAGATTTGATCTGAATACCGCACAAGTTGCATGTTTGACATACACTCTATGTTGGGGGTCCAAGTAGGCATACTTTAGGAAAACCTAACCTTCAAAATATGCATGTGTAAGTCATAAGTAGATGGAAAAACTACGAAGGATTGTTAAGGTGACGGCGGAACCCTAATGGAGAACGACATTGCTAGAGTTATTTAATTATTTCTATTAGATTACGTTTATAATATTTTAGGTCATAAAATCACCTTTTTCTCAATCTTTGTTTTAAATAATTAATTAAGATTTAGTTTGACATAAATTATTCAACCAATACCTATGGAAAACGACCTTGCTAGAGTTGTTATACTACGATTATCTTGTACTCTTACAAGTATTTTAAGTGTTTTTATCCCTACTTTTATAGGTGGTAAAAATCCTATCAACACACTTAAGGCTATTCCCCCTAAGTATAAGCAAACTCTCATTTGAGCTTCAAATGGTTAGAAGTTGAACTTTTGGAACCTGAAACTCGATTTGTAATAGATTCCTGCTTTAAAGACTTGTTTGTTTGTTTAGTGGAATACTTATTTTATGATTGTAATGTTAAATTGTGGTTTATCTTTTGGAAGTTTTAACAAAACATTCCTGGTATTGTTCACTTTTAACGAAAAATCACATTTTTACTTTTTCCTAGTATTATTCACTACACCTTTATTTGTCATTTTTCATTAAAACTAAAGTTTTTTTTTTTTTTTTTTTTACTTTTCGTTAGTTTCACTTTATTTTTTTCATAGTTCATTGAACATGTAAACTCCTAATATGTAAAGTGATTGATTGCTATTCGTCAAACTTGAAATCGGATTATCTTTCCCAAATATCTAGATTTTTTTTTTCATTTCTCTCCAACTTTCAAGTGAAAAAAAAAAAAAAAAAAAATCAAAACCAAACAGAAATAGGCCAAACCGAATTACTTCTGTTTACTCTTTAAGAAATTAAAAAAACTGAACCAAATAATAACTTCGGTTTTGGCAAAAACTAAACCGTATTAAACGGAGCCCACCTGTAAAGAAAGAAAGAAAATGAAGAAATAAGAGAAAGGGGCCAAAGGCCCAAAGACGTTTCCCTACGCGTAGAAAATAAATGAAAAAAGTTATAAATTATTACGGCCGGCACGACTTGTTCTCAACACCTGATATTTTCCGCACAGGACAAGTTGGAGACTAAATTGTCAGTCTGTCATTAATCTTGAGTTTTCTTTGAAAGTTCATCTGAGCATAAACAGGTCATGTTTATAGACATATTACTTATTAAAGGGCTCTGCTCTACCCTTCGAAATTTGGACTCACTTGGATGGTTGAACAAAAGGGGCAAAGGCAATGCACTCTTGCATTTATATCTGAGGGGTGCTGTCTGCTGTGTTGCTTGTATTGTCGTGCAAGCTTCATATCTTCATTACAACTTGTGTGATTAATTGTGTTTCTGGCTCTTGATCCTGATTGTTATTGTTTTTTAAGATGGGGGGAATTATGGTGCTTTTGCTATTAGTCATCATCCTACTTGTGAACCTTGGCCACGGGGATGCGAACATGACGATGCGTTGCAGAGAGAACGAAGGGGAAGCGCTCCTTGCTTTCAAAAAAGGCCTCATCATGGACGAGGACAACCAAGTAATATTCTCTTCGTGGGGAACAGAAGCCGCAAAACAAGACTGTTGCAGATGGAAAGGAGTCCCATGTGACAACCAAACTGGCCATGTTGTTCAGCTTGATCTCGGAGACGATTTTTTGCAAGGTACGATGATCAGTCCTAAACTGATTGAGTTGAAGCATTTGAGGTATTTAGACCTTAAGGGAATTTTCTTCAACGGGAGCACAGTTCCAGATTTCATTGGTTCTCTAACCAACTTAACACACCTGGATCTTTCTTGGTGTTATTTTGGTGGAAAATTTCCAATTCAGGTTGGAAACCTTACCAACTTGCAATATCTTGATCTCAGTGCTAATCGCTTCTATAAGGTAGAAAATCTCAATTGGCTGACTCGTCTTTCTTCGTTGACATATTTGGACTTGAGTTTTGCCAATCTCAGGAATGCTTTTGATTGGCCGGAAGCAGTTAATAAACTCCCCACACTAACAAACTTGACATTACTGGACTGTAGTCTTCCTTCTCCTCCAGTTCGTTCCACTCTTTCAAGCATAAATTCCTCTAAATCTCTTTCTAGCATCGCTCTTCCCATGAACCATCTCTCAACTTCTTCAATATTTCTATGGATGTCCAACTACAATACCAGCCTTGTTGATCTTGATCTCTCTTTCGGCAACTTGACCGGTTCGATTCCTGATGTGTTCGGAAACATGAGCTCTCTTGCACATGTTGATCTCTCTTTCAACTATCTTGAAGGAGCAGAGCCTCATTCTTTCACTAGGCTATGTAGTTTGCAATCATTGATGCTTGACGGCAACAATTTGAGTGGACAGTTTTCCAAATTTGTTCAAATATTGCCTACATGTGCTCAAAACTCCTTGGAGCGTTTGAGGCTCTCAGAAAATCAACTTGCAGGATCATTACCTAATCTTACCAACTTTTTATCATTGAAAGAGTTGTATATTCGTTACAATCAATTAAGTGGAAGAATACCTGAAAGTATCGGGCAAATGTCAAAGCTCGAGTTTATTGACCTTGGTATGAATGCTTTGGAAGGGGAGATTGTAGATTCCCATTTCTCTCTCCTCTCCAAATTAAGGCGTTTAGATTTATCATCTAACTCACTAGTTTTAAACTTCCATTCTAATTGGTCTCCTCCTTTTCAACTGGACTATATAAGTTTGGGGTCATGCAAGATGGGTCCGTATTTTCCGAAGTGGCTTCAATCTCAGAATGGGTACTCATACCTCAATATTTCTAATGCTGGAATTGTGGATATCCTTCCAAGTTGGTTTTGGGGTACGACTCATAACGTGACATTTATCAGTCTTTCCCATAATCAAATTGGAGAAATGTTAAAAACTTTGACAGTGGATTTTGCAAATTACCCTGAAGTGCATTTGAGTTCAAATGGAATTGAAGGTCCAATTCCCGCAACTCTGTCACAGGCGTCATATTTGGATCTCTCTAATAATAACTTTTCAGGGTCAATTTCTTTCTTGTGTGCAAGTGCAGCTATGGGCTTAACTTTTCTTAACATCTCAAACAACAATCTCTCTGGAGAACTTCCAGAATGCTTGACACATTTGGACAATCTAGTCATGCTTGATTTGAGTTACAATGCTCTTTCTGGAAAAATTCATATGACAATAGGCTCCTTATTTGGGATCGAAACATTGAAATTAAGAAGCAATGAGTTTGTGGGAGAGCTGCCTTTATCCTTGAAGAATTGCACAAGTTTAATGGTTCTTGATCTTGCAGATAACCAATTATCGGGATCAATACCCAAATGGTTGGGGGCTAGCCTTCAGAAATTGGTTATCCTAATGCTTTCCTCTAACCACTTCAATGGAAGTTTGCCCTCGCAACTATGTGATCTAATACATATTCAAATTCTGGACATCTCTGTGAACAGCATCTCTGGAGGCATACCGAATTGCCTAAAAAATTTTACTGCACTGGCTCAGAAAGGAAATGAAAATCTAACCGTCGAACATTCTTATATGAGAAATACTGATCAACATTCATCCGAGGGGACTGATTATGATGATGATGCAATCTTCATATGGAAAGGAAGCATGCGAGTTTTCAGGAATACTTTGGGGCTTGTGAGAAGCATTGATTTCTCAAGCAATAGATTGACTGGGGAGATTCCGAGCGAAATCAGTCATCTCGTTGGTTTGGTTTCTTTAAACCTTTCTAGAAACCAATTAACAGGTCAAATTACTCCAGACATTGGAAAATTGGAGTCGCTGGATTCACTTGATTTGTCAAGAAATCATATAGATGGAAGAATTCCAACAAGCCTTTCTCGGATATATCGTCTTGGTGTCTTGGACCTGTCACACAACAACTTGATTGGAAAGATTCCAACTGGCACCCAGCTCCAAAGTTTTGATCCCTCTGTTTATGCTGGAAATCAGCTCTGTGGACCTCCACTTCAAAATCTGTGTGATGGTGTAGAAATAGTTCCAGATCAAGTCAGCAACGAAGAAGATAAGGATGATCAGCTTATACGCTACGGATTTTACATCAGCATGGGGCTCGGATTTTTTGTTGGGTTCTGGGGAGTTTGTGGAAGTCTGATATTCATCAGGGAATGGAGGTACACATACTTCAAGTTCTTGAATTATGTGACGGTAATGTTGATCAAACGGAAATTAACGGATGCTTGATAGATAAGCTGTAATGTGTGGTATGTACTTTCTCTCTCTGTCTCTCTCTCTCATCGATTCATCACAATTAATTTGGTTTTTATGATCAATTGTCTTCTTCTAACTTACCGGTGCTTGTTTATTTTCATCTGTAGCTCCAGTCATCTTCTTCAGTCCAATTGCGTGGTTTCGGCATTTGCATAAGCTTTCAAGTATTGGATGCTGCTTAGATGAATTTGTTTTTTAACTTTATGTTCTCTCTAGTAAGTATGGCTGATGTCAGGTTCTCCTGCCGTATCACTTGCTCTGTTTTTTCCTTAACGAGGTTTGGTTTATGTCCCCCTCGACTGTCTTTCGCTTTTTATTTTAATAAGATTAAGAGGATGAACAGTGAGCTCTCTCACCTCATCATTTTGAATTATTTTTTAAAAATCTGCAGTAAATCGTAATTCATATTTTGATTTGTTGTGTTTTCTAAACTAGTTAAGAATTCAAATATTAACTTAACAAGTAATTCAAGCCAATACCTTGCCTTTTGCAGCACATAAATTTTTTAATCTCATTAGAAGATGGTTCCCAACTAGACCTAACAATTTCTTATATGATCCGTTAACACGACACGTAAACGAAACGAAAATAATGGATTTCAGATCAACACGATAACTAATCGAGTTGTTTTCGAATCACACGATAAGAGCCCATTAATAATAGATCTTTAGCAAGTTTACATGAAAGTGATATGCAGGTAATCCGTTAAGAAAAATATTATTTTGATGATTTTAATTTTTTAAACTACTAAAAAACTTACTATAAAATAAAATAGTCATAGTGTATATGTATATATTGTATATTAAATATGTATTATTGTATTACTATTCTATATAAATTTAAAATTTTAAGTTTTTTATTTATTTATTTATTTATTTTTTTGTAGTATACTATAGGTCAAGAGTGAGATTAAAAAATTATAACACACATTAAACATAAAAATATAAAGTAATTTAAAAAGACCAAACACATTAAAAAAATTATAATAATTAATTTACAAGTACGAAAAATGTGAAAAAAAAAAATGTAAACGCTCATGATCGCATCATTAACACTTTGAGTATGGATGCATCATTGTTTGAATTTTCAAAACCATACAAACCATCATGAATAGTTTTTTTAAGGGAGTTCAAAATAAATAAAATTCATAATCATTAATGTACAAGTCTGAAAAATATGAAAGCATATAAAAACATGCAAAGTTCCTCAACCTTCAAACACAACTCTTTTCATTTTGCATATCTTTAAACATTTGGTATTTTGTAGTAATGTACTACTGTATTTTCATTAGGCTCTTATTTTGGATTATGTAATACTTGAAAGACAAATGTTTTTTTTTATGTTTTGAAGTAATATTTATGTTTTTTTTTTTTATGTTTTGAAGTAATATTTATGTTTCGACAAAAAAAAAGGTAATATTTATGTGACAATGATGTATGCATATACTAATTTTTTTTCATTTTATTTTATTTTTTTGTCAAAGTATGCATATACTAATTTAGTATTGTGTTTTTCATTTTTTTTTTTTTGGTTAAATTATGTTTTTCATTTTCATTATTTATTGATTTAAAATATATTTACATAACGGGTAACGTGTCGAATCATATTACCTGATAATATTAATAGGTTGATTTCGGATCAGATTATATTATCCGTTTACTTTAAGAGGTGTTACACGACACGACCCGTTAAGGTATTGGGAAAGTTACGAAAATGAGACAAATACGGAAAACCCGACACGAATGCCAGATCTATTCCGAACTTAATTTCGAGGAATAGGAAATCATCCACATCCCCTTTCCCATTTTGTATTTGTGTTTACTAATATGTAGCTCTGATTTGTAACTTGTAAACCTACTTCTCTTTTGTACCGTATTTGAGACGAAAGGACTACGTACCCAAAAGAAATTCGTCATCCTATAAAATAGACATGATTGTGACGCTAATGGTACAAATACAAGTCCTCCGAAATTCGTCATCCTATAAAATAGACATGATTGTGACGCTAATGGTACAAATACAAGTCCTCCTTATGCCGGTACTGACTGAAAACGGGATTGATATACATTTTTGCAGATATTTTTGCTCCTCATCTTTTTCTCTCCAAAATTTGCAACGGCATTTTCTTGTCTATATAAAGTTGATGCAAGTTTGTATTTTGAGATGTAGACAACTTCCATGTGCATGCTTTGGTTGTGCTATAGCTTCGACATTGAGTACTCTATGGAACTAGTGTCACAAAATTTGGATGACCAAAACAAAATATATTCTCCTGATTACTTGGTGACCAAAAAAATGTATGGTCACCCATCGTTAAACTTGATATAAATTGTGGAAAAAAAAAATGAATGTGCTTTTAGGTTTTATCACAAATCACAAATCACCCACGGTAACAAAAACAAATTTTAGGTTTTTGTTGGTTACTAAAGACATGTCCCCATGTCCTGTCGTTGATTATTTTTTTCTCATATCAGCCTTTGGATCACCATCAACGGTGGGATTTAACTTCCTATTTCTCAGACGTCTAGGTCTAGCAAAAGATCTGGACGCTATATCGTCGTCCTTTTTCTTGTTTTGCATTGTAGGAGTATCGAATATGTGGCTCTGACTTGGTCACCTGTATATGTGGGCATCTCAAACACGTTACTAGGGGAGAAACATTTAGTAGGATGGAAGTTGTGGCACCTGGTCTTAAATTTAATATTATTTTATTCTTTAGCATTAGGAAATTATGAAAATGTCCTGACGAGTGGAAATCCTATGTAGACATTCAAGTCCTTATCACTTCTTATCACTTTGGACATCCTTCTAGGTTGTACGTGTCTTTACAAACATGTGAGAGCGATGAGGCATAAATCAAACAATTTATTCGCATTTCCTAATGAGGGGCAGAATCACGTTTCCTAATGAGGGGCAGCATGGTAATTTTGCATTCTCGGGAATCCATTTCTTGTTTATCGAGACAACAGTAAGTTGTTAGTATTGCAGGCTGCAGACTGTAATACCGATGGCTTATTCGTTGGGCTCATTAAGCAAGTGGGCAAGTAGGACCGTTTACGTTAGTATCTTATTAATTAGGTTTTGTACCTAATTAATTATTATTTGGGCTTCACCCAAAGACACACACATATTATCGTAGTACTCAACGATGCGAATTCGTAGGTGTAAACGGAATCGATTTTAGAGTTATAATGAAGATTTTACAAAGCACATAACACTGAGGGAAATTTAGTAATTTCACATCGCAGTAGATATTTTCCATTTTTTTTTAATCTTTTATGGCTTTGGGCTATGTGCCAAGTATGGCCCACATGCCACTCCATCTCTCCGTTTTGTCTCTCCCGTGTCTCTCAATTTCTCAAGCTCCCTCTCCCTTGCTGCCACCTTACTCATTTCTCCCTCATTTCACTTTTTCACCCATCTCTCTTAAACTCTACCTCTCAAACTACTTCCTACCTCTGCACACGCAGAGAGGTCGAATGGCCACACAACAATCCATCATCACTTGCCCATGCCGGCGAGCCATACCACTAGACGACGAACTCAACGAGCGTTACTACCCTTGTAACTCAGAAACCAGAAACATGAACGGGAAACCCTCAAACCTTTGAGCTCTGTCAAGGAGGAAGAACTCTGGCGAGGCTTCCACTTCTCCGACCAAGGGCAGGCCTCGGGAACTCAGCTTTCTTACCTTTTCATTGTATGTGAAGGATCTTAAGGTTTTAAACTTGTTTTGTAAGGTTTGGAGACATAAATGACATAGAGGAAGAAATTCCCCAGTTTTCTGGCAACAAAAACCGTGGCCGTCAAGCCATTTCCCAGCCAACGCCAATCATCTCTCGGCCTGAATATGGTACTAATTTGAACAAGGAGGATGGAGTTTACAGACTCAAGAAGACATTATATGGTCTTAAGCAAGCTCCAAGAGCTTGGTATGAAGAAATAAACTCTTATTTCACTAAGGCTGGTTTTCAAAGAAGTCTTAGTGAAGCAACATTATATGTGAAGATTGCTAAAAGTGGAATACTCATTGTTTCACTATATATGGATGATATCATCTACACTGAGAGTTCACAAGAATTGATGATGGAGTTCAAAACTAAGATGATGAGACGGTATGAAATGACTGATCTTGGGTTGTTACATCATTTATTGGGTTTAGGTGTGATACAAACTGACACTTGCATTTTCTTGCACCAGAAGAAATCTACAAAGACATTACTGGATAAATTCGACCTCAAGGATTGCAAATCAGTTGCTACTCCTCTTGCAGTAAATGAAAAGCTATCTAAGACAGATGGAAGTGAACAAGTTGATGAAAGCTTATATAGGCAGATAGTTGGAAGTTTGCTATATTTGACTGCTACAAAGCCGAACATCATGTTTGCAGCAAGTTTGTTAGCTAGATTTATGCATGGTCCTACCATAAAACATATGGGAACTACCAAGAGAGTACTTAGGTACATTCAAGACACACTTGATTATGGTATAGCATATGAGAAAGGGAAAGAAGCAATGCTCATTGGCTATTGTGATAGTGATTGGTCAGGGAGTGATGATGACATGAAAAGCATGTCTGGATATGCATTTAACCTTGGATCAGGTGTATTTTCTTGGGCATCAGTCAAGCAAAGCAGTGTTGCACTATCCACTGCAGAGGCTAAATATGTAAGTGTAGCAAAAGCCACTGCACAAGCAATCTGGCTAAGATTTGTTCTCTTAGATTTTGGTGAAGAACAAGTTAATGCTACACCAATTCTATGCGATAATACCTCAGCTACAGCCATAACCAAGAATCATGTGCACCATTATAAGACAAGGCATATAAACAAGAGATTTCATTTCATCCAAGATGCTTTGTAAGATGGAGAGATCAATTTATTATACTGCAAAACTGAAGAGCAAACTGTAGATATTTTTACCAAGGCATTGGCCAGGGACCGGTTTGAATACCTAAGAAGAAAGCTTGGAGTAATATCAGCTAAACACTTAGAAGGGAGTGTTGAAATATAAGTGTTTTAGCTTAATAAACTTGTATTTAGTTTCAGTTTACAGGTTTAAATGTGAGCCATTGGATTACATTCCAATTGGACAGCTAAGATGTAATCTTAGAGTTAGTGACTTGTGTTGACACATGTAACTATCTTATAGGGTAGATTGCACGAATGGTTGGATTTGAGTTTTGTATCATAGAGAGAGAATCTCTCTCTCTAACGGTAATATACCTCTCGCGCTTTTTGTGTGAGGTGTGAATGAATGAAAGCAACTTTCTGTGAGAACCTTCTCTCTACAACTCTCTAAGATTTATTTTCAGAAATCTTCATCACCATTTTTCAATTCATTCCTTACCACAAAGATCATAGTCTATGAGATTCTAACAACCTGCAATTACAAAACAACTCCAAATTTATCATTATACTGAAGTGAGAAACACAATTATTTTTCTTAGGAATGTCAGTAATACAAGATAGAGAATGCACAAAGTAAAGTAGAAAATGGACACCAAGAATTTATGTGGTTCGAAATTTATGCCTACGTCCACGGAACAACGATCAATCTTCACTATATGAAAATAATGAGTACAACAAGAGTAGTCTTACCAAGCCAAAGACAAGACTTGATGGGTACAAGAAAGTATAACACACACTTTCTATCACTCTGAACTTCACTCACACAATGTGTAGTGGAACACTCTCACTCTCACTCTTGGAGTGAAACTCTAGCTTTGGACTTGATCCTTTTCTACTCACTTCTTTCTTGATTGGTTACGTCACTACAACATCACACCCATATTTATAGGTGAGGGTTTGGCATTCTACTAGTTTCTAATTCTTTCCATAAACTAGAACTAGTTTCTAGTTTCTAGTATATTCTACAAACTAGAACTAGTTTCTAGTTTCTATTATATTTTACAAACCTCTAGCTTAGATAAATCTAGATTAGCCATCCTACTTTGCATGCTAGAATTTTCTAGCATCCATCCTTTATAATGGGTTGGACCTTTAATGTCCTTCATCGTGAGCTGGACCGATGGTATACCAACAAGTTTCCCATTCCCAGTTCACAAAAGCTATTAAGAATTGTGATCTATTAAACTCATGCACAAATAAACTACTAAGTAGAAAGTTCAAGGGTTGAAACAAAGATGGTAAAAACGGGAGTTTTATTTAATTTAACTCACGAACAATTGGAGATCATGGTTATTCCAGTTTGTTTGTTTGAATCATAATTTGTTCTCTCTTGTTAGTTTTTCAAAACTTATAGGGTCTCTGAACAGCGAACAACCATTTGGTCAAGTAACTCCATTCTGCTAGAGGAGGTCCGAGTGAAAACCAAGTGAAAATCTTATTAACGACAGTGTTGAATAAAAAATAATAAAAAATGAGCTCCGAGGAGAAAAATACATGAAACTTTTCAAACATTGAGCATCCTTTCCTCTTCATGTCTTTTGATGTACAAATATCAAAATAAACTGTTGATCGTACGATAGACACCAAATGGATTAACATCCTCTCGTTACTATATGTTATCTATTTCTGAATCCTCAGTAGTAAATGTGGAAACTTTACTGTAAGAACTTCGTGTCATGTTTGACAAATGTAGACAGCATAGGACGAAAAATACGTAAACTGTATACAGTTTACGGTGGACATATATACCAGTTAAGCTAAAGCCCTTTGTCTTTGTTATCAGTGACAACCGACTTCCGAATATCGCACTTGCCAAGGACAACGCAGGAACTCCAGATCAATGTGAGGATTAAGCTAAAGCCTTCTGTTTACAGTGGACATATTTACTAATTGTGTGTATCTTGTAAACGTTTTTTATATTTTGCCATGTTCTTCGTTAATTTGGATATCTTTTGTTAATTATTTTTATATTCGTTTATTGAAAATGAGAGTGTGATTGATTATTATTTTTATTTATTTTGAGCGTGAGATTGATTATAAACATACATACCATTTTGTTTTGTCTAATATATATATATATATATATATTGATATGCTACAAAATGTATAATAATTGTACATAAAATATTTACCAAATATTATTGAATTGCATATACATAAGCACAAGGATTGATGTACAAATATTCGAAACTTAGAAATTTCAAATTATGATGATGATCTGAAAATTTCAAAAAAAAAAAAAAAAAAAAAAAAAAGCGCAACCGAAAATCCAAAATTTTCAACCTGAAAGATAAGTTTAGTTTCAAAATGTTTTAAATAATTAAAAAAAAAAATCTTATTTCTTACGGTATCTGTTTGGAAATCACCCCACTGTTGCCATACAACAACAAAATAAAATCTTATCTTACTAAAATAAATCAATTATATAAATAATAAAACGCCACTCAATTTTGTGCCAATATTTTCGTTAGTGGATGAGGATCCCATCCGGATCCAAATGGTGAGGATCATAGAGATTTTTACATCCTAGCCGTTCATAGTATTTTATATAGTTAGTTTTCGTCAGATGCTATTTGGGTTTAATTTTAAATAATCAAAATTCAAATAATTTCTGATCGCACGATATACAATAAATGATTAAGATATAAAGATCTATAGAATCCCACTATTTGAATCCGGATGGGATCCTCATCCTTCGTTAGCTACCCTGCCGTTGCCACAATTTAATAAAAAAGATAGAAAAGATAAAGACAGACATAGAGACAGAAGGATCTGTTTCCCTAATTAAATCATGGGCCACATGGTTTGTTCAGAAAAGTAACAAGTACCAATTTTCATGCTTCTTCACCGTTAAATGTTATCCTCGGCTTTTCTCTCACTTTTTTTTACCAGACTTTCCCGCCCAAAACCAAACAGAGAATGCATGAGAGAGAAATCAGAGATATTCACCGAGAATGAGAATGGGGTCGGGAAGCGAGCCAAGGAGGGGAAGAAACGACCCTCCGACGATACCGGAGCCGAGAATCACGAGCAAGAGCTCGCTTCCATTCGGCAGGTACGTTGCTGCCAAGTACATCAAGCACCCGTACACCAAAATCAGGAACAGGTTCCCTAGCACGCTGTGGGTGCACGGTAAGAACCCGTAAGTCTCCTCACACGATGACTCCGCCTCTGCCGCCGCCAAGATGGGCCGGCTGAGGGTGAGGTAGGCGGACCGGTGGTGTACCCCATTGTGCGGTAAGGTTTAAGGACCGGAGATGTTGCGGGCCACGGGCTGCTCCTCCGCAGAGGATTAGAAAGAGGATGAGACAGTGAAGTAGTGTTAGACATGGTTTTTTCAAGTGGGCGTTTACATCTTTTGGCTCTTCAGATGTCAACAAAATTTGTGCCCGCTTTATCCAAAGAAATTGTCGGCGTATGACATTCCAAACTTGTAATTGATCCTCAAATAAGAGAGATTTTTCAGTGTGACCGTCACACGAGGTGGTACATCACATGTTCCTATATAAATAGTGCGTTATGTGTGTTAAAAGGTTAATAACTTACAAATTAAAAGTTTCCATCACTTACATAAAAACACGTGGTGTATCATCCGTGTTCTCATCACAATTAAAAATTTCTCCTCAAATAGCCTGCACTTCTAGTTTAGCTTCCGACACTTCAGCTTGAGTATTTTAGTGTCGGAAGATAAACTGGGAGCTATAAAACCGCTAACCGTAATCTAAGAAAAATGTTTAGGTCAATCACAATAACAAATTTCAGAAGATATAAATCTAGATGCTAAAACTGCAATAATATATTAGGGTTTTGCTTACACACAGAAAATTGGCTCAAAATACAAGTGCCTGAACAAATCCCAAGTTTCTAATGAAAAAGTAACAGGCGTACTCACTAGAACATTATCAGAAATCATACAAACCATAAGAAAATTGAAAAGCGAAAACATTTCAATTCATACACGAGTAAGAGTACTCAAATGAATTCGTATGACCTCATGCGTCTATGACCAGCCAACAACATAGTCAAGGACGTAAACCAGTGCCAGGGAGAATGGGTAGAGTAGGAAAGCAATTGAAGACGTCCAAAGTGGGAAGACAGTGCGGAAACTACCTAGAAGACCCATTACAATGCAAACGATGAGAATCACCAGGACTTCGGCTGAGAAGTCCCACGTTAATCCTCTAATGTAAACCAGAGCCAAAAATACTGCTAGGCAGAGCAGGTTATTCATGGTTACTGCACCGTACAACTGCAACAAGAAACGGATGAAGAGGTCATATTTCAACAATCGACATAGTTAAACCAACAGAAGAAGATTATTGGCTAACTATAAGTCGCAATTACGCTAATTATTGTTGAGATACTGGTTACTCGTATATCAATAGGATTTCAGATGGACACTGAAGAAAAGATTTTGGCATGTGAGTGCAATATGTCAACGGGAAAGCCTAAAACTTAAAAGTTTATGACATATTTTAAAAGCTCCCGCTGATAAATTATACAACTGTTGAAGGTGTAAAGTATTATCAGGCTTGCAGATTGACAAAACATGAACGGGAAATATGAAATACAAACCTCAGAAAATGTTAACGAGGCAGTCCTCATCTTTTTGCGGCTGGCAAAGATAATAGCAGATACAGCCTCACTAGAATTAGTAGCCAGAGGTAGTGCAATGAATGAGATGAAGAAAGTTGGAATGCTTGTGGCATCGGAGAAATCATCAACAGCATCTACCAAGGGATCTGCAAATGCAGCTGCAATCAGAGTTCCTACCAACAACATTAATCCTGCTTTGATGGAGGTCCACTTAACACTCTCAACACCCTCAACAACCTCATCACTTTGGCCATTCGCCCCCAAAAGAGCGTGCTCTTCTTTTGTTTGCTGTACTTGACAAAGCATTAAAAGATTAGCATAGAAAAGTCGTATCAAATAAGCAAACCTTAAATCTATCTAAATAAACAAACATTACCTTGTGAAAGTCTGTTAAAAACTTCATTGTATGATTACCAGAGTCAGTACTGGTATCTCCGTGACGCTTTGCCTCATTGAGCCATTTTGAGATACCAGCATAGAACTCAGTAAAACTGATTTGGGAATCATGAGAAGTGTCAAAATCACTCATCAGTTTAGCTACAGCATCATTGTTATCAAACTGTATTTCATCAAACCGGATTCCTACAATTAGTGCTTTTAATTCGGAAGCTGAAAGAAACTCATTCTTATCCGCATCAATTGTATCAAACAACCTGACACACGTACAATCAGAAAACTCGTTAGAATAATCTCTAAGAATAAATTACAAGAGTCGCAAAGAACAGACATGACTAACTATTCCATCAATAATACTAAAATAAAATACTAACCTTTTGATAGTTTCTTCATCAGGTTCACCCTCATCATTAAGAAGCTTTCCCAATGCATGCTTCTTCAGATGTTGTAAGACTCCTGATATAACATGCTTGTGCTTTGCATAAGCAATTTTCCTCCTCTGGATCCAAGGCTGAAACACCTGCACCCACAATTAAATATAAGTCGATAGCAGTGAAAATAAGTGTGAAGATCCAAATCGTAATACCAGGAAAAAGAAAATTTAAACAGATTATGGTTAGCTACAGAACTAGCATGACAGAATCGCAAAGGGTATCCAAACTTTTGGTATGAAAGAACATACAGAATATTAATGCCCTTAAAAGTACTCGGACCTTTTAATAATGAAACAACCAAAACACCCTTCTTTCCCAAAATAAGTAACCAATTGTTATGTCATCTTCAACTGTTTTTCCTATTTCTTCTTAAAAGTTGACAATGTTGGATTACTAAAGCATAAATCTTTGCATGGAAATGCAAATTACACATGAAAGAAAATGGACAGATTTGTTAGACGTAAATTACAAATAAGACTAAGTTTAGCAAACAGAAAAACAAAGAAAAGATTTGTTACACTACACAGATTATGTAATTGCAGACTTGCTGCATGACAACTACAATTACCTGATAAAGGCAATAGGAAAGCAAAAGCGCGACAGAGACAATGAGTGAAATCAGAACTGCAAGGCGTCTAGCGGAAGTGGAATCAAGGAGCTGCGGTAATTGCACAATAAGAAATGGGATGACGGATACAATCATAATCATTGCAGCATAGGTTGTCCAGATATCAGTACTGACACCAGAACCTGCAATTTCCAACAGTTCTGGTTTAGTTCACATCTACTTAATAAATCAGACATTTCGAAATTCTTGATTCCTGGAGTGAGAAACACAATCATTTAAAGATTTAGTCAACAATGCACATTCTCGGTATAGTGACACCCATATACACCTGGGTTTTGTGAGATGAACAAGAAGATCAAGTAGTCCAGTTTTATTGTTTGAATCATTCACAACTTGTTCTCTCTTGTTCAGAACTTCAGATATTGAATGGAAGACTAGGAAACAAATACACAACTCGTTCAATAAAGCATTCTTCCCATTACACGTCTTCTGACATACAAATTTTCTCAAGATTTCATTTTTCAGTCTTAGTTTAGAATTTGATCGCTTACTAAATGTAACTGGTAAACCGATAGCTACATGCATTAACATCACGAGGATCTTAACCCATTCTTCATCAATCGTCATTATGTATTTCCCATTTACCATAGGTGCTAATATTTTCTGACCGCAAATAAACAGAAAATATTTGAAAGGTGCAAACAATGCATGGAAAATTAGCAATTTACATTTCTTAATAAAACATGCAAAGAGAATATAGACATACCAGTTATGCTAAACCCTTTTGTATCTCTGTTATCTATGGCAACCGATTCCTCAATGTCACACTTGCCGACGAAAACACAGGAACCCCATATTACTGAAATAAGCATTACAGTAGAACCAGCTAGCAAGCCCATTCCAACAGAGACCTGACTTTGAGCAGTTTCCGTAGTTCCGGAAAGTCCGGATACTGAAAATAATACGTTACGTATCAGAAGCAATTAAAAGTTAATTATTAAGTAGATCATCCAAATAGGAGGAGTAAACATAGAGCATCCTTTATGTAGAACACTGCACAGATCCCCGAACATATGTAGCAATGACTGATGTGCAGAATTAAGTACTTAAGAAATTGAGCTATCAAATTATCATATAACATTAAGGTTTCAACTTCACATGTACAAAGGGTTAATTTAGAACAATTTATATTGCAGGAACAGTCTCTTTTCTTTTCTTGATTTAACTTTGAAGTATTAGATATTTGTTTTTCCATCTTAAATTTGCTTCTGAACAACGATTACTAAACCGTAAACGGGGTCCGATTATTCAAAATTAACTTAAAATTAGACTACTTCTAAAAAAACATTAAAAATGAGTTTTTTGAGTTTTTAAACTCCAACTTTCTCTCTTCTCTCCTCTCACTCTTGATATTTTTTTTTTTTCTGCTAGTTCACTTCCTCCATCCTCATTACTTTCTCTCTCTCCTCCCCTACCCCTACGAATCTCTCTCTGCTCTTTCTCTTTCATCTCCCTCTCCTCCAATCCCCTATTTTGATCTCTCTATCTGAGCAATTGAATTTAGTAATAATTTCCATATTAACAATGAGTTGTTGTAGGGTGTTTTTTCTTGTCTTTTTAATAATTAAAATTTAAAAAAACATTTAAACCTCATACTAAACAAGTTTTTGAACCTTAATGAAAATTATTTCAGAAAATGTTTTAAAAATTTATGAATACTTTTGAATACGATACAGTGGTGATAAGAACAAGGCACAAAGGTAAACAATTAGGGTCAATTCAAATTCAAGCACAGCAACCAAAGACAATGGGGTCAATTCTACATGGGTTCGTTCGGATGTTCTTTCAAAATGATTGAAAGTATTTTTAAATAAAATGTTTTTAGATTCTAAAACAACTTAAAAGTGTTTTATAGAAGAATGTTGGTAAACCCTAAAAAAAACATTTAAAATATTTTCTAGAAGAAGCACATAACTGGTGTTTCTTGTAAAAAGTACTTAAAGTATTTTTTCAAACTTTACTAACATTTTTATTAAAGATTATTTTCAAAAATATTTTCATCAAAATCGCATTCAATCATTTTAAAATATATACATTTAAACGAATCAAAAGCTCCAACCAATCTACGTCAGAACTCAAAATATATACCTTCTACTGGATCCAAATGAAAAGATGCATTCGAAAAAAGTTAAAATTCTAATGAATTAGTAAAAAGTTAAAATTCTAATTAATCTAATTCACATTTAGAAAAGGTGTAATCTTCCAATTTTTTTCCGGAAAAAAGTTGATTATTCAAAAGCAAACACGAACAAAAAGGGCACTCACAAAAAGTCAAAAATTAAAAAGCATAAAACTTCATCCGAAATAAAAAAAGAAATGTTATCTATTTGAAAATTTTTATGATGTCTCAAAATATTTTTTGAAAATAATTTTCTTTAAGATTTAAAAACATGATTGATTTTTTATTCAAAATTTTTAAATCATATATAAAATGAGGGGTTCACAAGAGAGGAAGAATGAGAAGAGAGGAAGAAAGAATGTAAGAAACGAGTGAAGGAAAAGAAAAGAGGAAAGATAGATTTGGAGTGTGAGTGAGTTTAAGTTTAAAACACACTCTAATTTTCTCTCACTTTCTCGGGAACCAAACAAGGAGTAATAAAGAGACTGACCGAGAATGAGCATGGCGTCAGGAAGGGCGCCGAGGATGGGGAGGAACAAGCCTCCGATGATACCGGGGCCGAGAATCTCGAGCAGGAGCTCGCTGCCATGGGAGAGGTAGGTGGCGGCCAAGTACATCAGGTAGCCGTATACCAGAATCAGGAACAGGTTCCCGATCACGGTGGTGGTGCAGGGCAAGAACCCGTAGGTCTGGTCGCAGGTGGAGTCCGCCGCCGAGAAGGAGTTGTTGAGAGCGAGGTAGGGCGCGAAGGAGTGAGACCGGTGGTGGACTCCATCGGAGATAAGATCGGGCGACCTGGATTGGATGAAGTCGGAGAGGAGCACACGGCCTCCGTGGGCCTGGCCGCAGAGGACCAGGAGGAGGAGGAAGAATGACACGTCAGCGGGTTTAGACATGGCGGGAGGCGCGTGGTTTCAGCAGCTGCACATCAATCAGTAGGGGATTGGATCTGAGGTGGCGATTGGGAAGCGATTAAGAAGGAGAGGGAATGCGCGGACGGTTATGTGTCTGAAACGTGTGTCAGTTCGGGGTGGGGCCCTGGGATATCAGATATGGAGTGGGGTAGAGTCGGGAGAGACGATTCAAATTCCTTTCTTGCATTTAAGTCACATTATGATTTAAGAGAAATTGCAAGTATTTATTATCCAAATTTTCTATTTTATTGGGATTTTTTTTTTTTAGAGTTTTAATGAAACATATTGTTTATTTTTAATATTTTAACTATAAAAAATCACACCTTATACTATTTACTTACAACATATTTTTGTCATTTTGATTAAAACTCAGAAATTTCAAGCTATTTTCATTAATATTTTTTTTTCCCATTTTAAGATGTGCTCAAATTGTTATCAAAATGCTGTTATGATCTCATCTCCCTCAGTTATTATATTTATTTGGTAGAATTTTCTCTTAAATTTATTACTATTTAAGACTTGTTTTTTGATCAAGTAAACAAAGTTGAATTTATCAAAAAACAGTAAACAAAGTTTAAAGGGCGTCTTCAAATCAAAATTTTCCTAACCCATAGAGCACGTTTGGTTAGGCTTGGACTTCTAAGGATAGAATTGAATTGGAAAGGACTGTAGGCTTTTGTAAGAGAGGACGTGTAATTTGTGTATGAGGATAGGTTAGATAACCCATTATTATGAATTTATAACCTATTATGTTTAGTTATATCCATCTCATATTTTGACACAACAAACAATGGATTAAACTCAAGTTCATTTTAATTTATCAACCTATTCAAGTAGCCCACCAAACAAGCTCATAAAGTTTAGGGGCTTGGAAATGTTTTTTTATTTCTGGAATGCCAATAAAAATTGGATGGTGCTATCCATACATGCTTTATCTACACTACGGAAGGGGGTGAGCTTAGCCTCATAATGGATCAGCAATAATATAGTTCAAATTTGTCTTTGGCGAGAATCAAACCTAAGACCTCTCACTTACAAATGAAGAAGAATATCACTAGATCGTAGTAGTTTCACACATTTTTTTTTACTTCTCACACACCTCTTTGAGTTTCTGATAGTCGAATCGAATGAATTGAAGACGATCAAATGACACAAATTAATTAGTGTGTGAGAAGCAAAAATTGGTATGTAAATAGTCCCACTATAAAATTTTCTAAAAAATACACGTGTGTTGTAGACCTATTTGACTGAACTATTATAAGGGAATAGAGAGAGGGAGGCCAGCGGCAAGAGAGAAGAGAGATTTAATTGTGATGTGTGTATTGTATCACCCTATTATGTCTTTAATTATAGTAGTAGGATAGATAGAATCCTTACCCTTTTAGGATTACAACTCTTAATAGATAATTAACAACTAATAGGAATATAAGAGATATTCCTAGATCCACTATGATTTATACAATCACACTTCTATTCTAAATATGACTGCAACACTCCCCCTTGAGTGTGTAAATACTCAAACAATCATCGCATTAGATCTTCAGCAAATAAAGTAGAACAGTTGATGAAGTCGATGACACAATAGGAGAGTGCGAGTCTCTAATATAATAAAGTACACATTGGTAGTAAAACTCACAAAACATTGCTATGGTAAAACCCAAGGTGAGAGAAAACCCCATAGACTAAGGAGAAAAGTGAGAAGTATGCATAATGTCTAAAAACAAACGTCAAACAAGACGAAAACAGTGAACTCAACGGAGTATGATCATCCCAAGATGGGTGCCTCATCATGTAAGATCCCACATCGCTCAGGGGAGTGATCCTTATATGTATATTCTCATCCCTACCTAGCACGAGGCCTTTTGGGAGCTCACTGGCTTCGGTTCTATCAGAACTCCGAAGTTAAGTGAGTAGTACGCGAGAGCAATCCTATGATGGGTGACCCACTGAGAAGTTCTCGTGTGAGTTCCCATAAACAAAACCGTGATGGTGTGGTTGGGGCCCAAAACAGACAATATCATGCTACAGTGGTGGAGCGGGCCCGAAATGTGGTGGACCCCGGGCGGGGATGTGACACATCAAAACCTCGTTAAGTAGCAAAAACCCAATGGGAAAAATACTTCTAATCGTAGTAAAAAGAGTACATTAAGATCAAGTGAGTATGCTTCAGGATACTCCCCCTGAGTTAGACATAAATTCCAAATAAGAGAACTACAACCTATTCAATTCAGATAATTTACGCATACTAATTCCTTGGGTGAGGTTTTAAAAAGTAAACTTGGGCAATGACGTGAAGAGATGGGCCAAGTTGTCTTAAGAACAAATTTGCTTGACTTCAATGTTCTGATGTTGTTGTTGCTGGTGAGAGTAAAAGAATTTATGCCCTATGTGCTTGTTGTCATCTCTTGTGATGTATCCTTTCTTTAACTGCTCGATACACGCTGCATTGTCTTCAAAGATCATCGTAGGAAGGTCAACAACAGAAGTAAGACCACTAGTGCTTCGAATATGTTCCACTACTCTCAACCAAAATCACTCACGCGATGCTTCACGCAAGGCGAGAATCTCAGCATGGTTCGAAGAAGTCTCAACTAGTGTTTGTTTGGTAGACCTCCACGATATAGCAGTGTCTCCAATGGTAAAGACATAGCCTGTTTGAGAAGGTGCCCTATGTGGGTCAAACAGATATCCAGCATCTGCGTAATCAACAGGGCGAGAATCAACCCAAGAATCGAGGGGGGCGGCGGGTCCTCTCGAGGATTCGTGGGTGTAGAACAAGCCCAAATCTGTAGTACCCTTGAAGTAGCATAAAATGTCTTTAACAACATTCTAGTGTCTGCATGTAGGCATGTTGTTGTATCTAGCCAAAAGATTAACAGCAAAGGAGATGTCGGGTCTAATGCATTGAGCCAAGTACAATAAAGCCCCAATTGCACTTAGGTATGGAACTTTAGGCTCCAAAATCTCTTCCTCATCCTCCTTGGGATGGAAGAGATCTCGTTTACCATTTAGAGTCCGAACGACCATAGGAATACTCGAAGGCTTCGCTTTATCCTCATTAAAACGATGCAACACCTTCTGCGTGTAATTCGATGATGTACTAGGATTCCATCCGAACAATGCTCGATCTCCAGATCGAGGCAATATCGGACTTTTTTTTTCCATTTTAAGATGTTCTCAAATTGTTATCAAAATGTTGTAATGGTCTCATCTCCCTCATTTATTATATTTTATTTGGTAGAATTTTCTCTTAAATTTATTACTATTTAAGACTTGTTTTTTGATCAAGTAAACAAAGTTGAATTTATCCGAAAAAAAGTAAACAAAGTTGAAAGAGTATCTTCAAATCAAATTTTTCCTAACCCATAAAGGACTTTTGGCTAAGCTTGGACTTTAAAGGATAGAATTGAATTGGAAATGATTGTAGGCTTTTGTAAGAGATGATGTGTAATTCGTGTATGAGGTATCATATTTTGACACAATAAACAATGGACTGGATTTAAGTCCATTTTAATTTATCAACCTATTCAACCGGCCCACCAAACAGGCTCATAAAGTTTAGGGGCTTGGATTTTTTTTTTCTTTTTTTGGAGTGCCAATAAAAATTGGGTGATGCTATCCACACACGCATTATCTACACTATGGGAGGGGGTGAGCTTAGCCTCACAATGAGTCAGCAATAATATAGTTCAAATTCGTCTTTGCGCAAGAATCGAACTTAAGACCTCTCACTGACAAATGAAGAAGAATATCATTAGATCGCAATCCACACACCTTTTTTTTTTTACTTCTCACACCTCTCTGAGTTTCTGATCGTCGAATCGAATGAATTGAAGACAATCAAACGACACAAATTAATTAGTATGTGAGAAGTAAAAATTGGTATGTAAATAGTTCCACTATAAAATTTTCTAAAAAATGCACGTGAAGTATTTTTCCATAGTCCACTTGCATGTGAAGTGTTTGTTCTTCTAATAGAAGCTCTTCCACTTGAGCAAATTCTTTTAAGAGGCATTTCCAAACATTACCTTAGAGTTCTCATATAATAAGATTGCAAAGACTTGGGCTAGCATGCCCCTATTGATCACACATATATTTTGTCAACAAATTCTTATCTGGGAATTTTGTATTCATCAACAGGTTCCATCATGTGAGATCATACGTACAACAAAGTTCGTTCAATCATTTGAGTGCAAAAAGCAAACCAATCTGATAATAATAGCAAACTTGATAGTTTGGGCAAAGTAGGGTAAAAACGTAGTTCGTGCTTAATCAATCAACTCTCTATGATATGTTGTCAAATTTCAAACAATCAGGTCGGCCTACTAATAACTGCACCAATATTTTCCTCAATTCGTTTCAAACCACTTGCATATTTTTATAATTCTATCACAAAAATTTCAAATATCATTTCCAACAAAATTTATCTTTGAGAAATGACAAGTAGACTATTTCAAAGTGAGATTCTCTATAAACTCTCTGATCCCTCACAATTACGTTAATTTTTGTGCTAACATTATAAAATATTTTTTCAAAAAAAATAAAATAACCAAGAATTGATAAAAAATCTCAATTTTGAAAAATTCTTATTTACATTTCTCCTTTTATCTTTTGGACATTTGAAATTGAAACCCTTTTCAGGTTATTTTGGAAACGCCGGGTTGTCCGGCCCGCTCGTAGGGAAAACGACATGTGGTCGGCAAATGATATTTTAGCACGTACAAAGCAAAGGCTGGATTCCCGCGTCTGCAGTATTAATTAAGTCGGCCAAGCCGCCAAGCCGCCAAGCCTTTGACTTTGAAAGTGAATCTTGTTTATATCGAATATACTTAGCAAAATTCTAATTAAAAATAACAGTGGGACCTGCAATTACTATCAATTTTTGAGATTGTAAAGTAATTTTCGATTCTATTAAAAATCACTTAGTACTATAATCTAGTAGTATTTTTCTTTACTTAATTTATAAAAAAAAGTTTTAGATTTAATTTTCATCAAAGCCGAATTTAAATTACATTTTTGTTAACCCATTGTGAGATTTAACTCATGTTCCCACCATTTTATTATATATAATATTGTATGTTCAAAAAATTAAAAAAAAAATAACAACAGTTGTATTTATCATAAATTTTTTAAACAGTTGTACAAATTCAATCTACTAGCATTACCCGTCGAGGAAGAGTCGTTAGAGACTTGCTTTTGGGGCGAGTCCCCTTAATATTTTCCATATTTCATATTTGAGTTTTTATTTTACTTAAAAAATAGAAACAAATTTTCTTCTATAATTTAATTGGTACAAATCTTTGGCCAAAAACTAAAGGAGAACGTTGTGTTTTCAATACCGAATAATCAGTAAACACCAATGGCCTACCTTTTACGAGTGAGATGAGAGACTGGCCATACCAAAAACTCACCAATCCCAAACCAAAACCTAAAATCCAAATAAGATATTGTAACCGACTCTCACTCCAATTGAAGCCATCCTATCCACCAAAAAAGTCACCACCTAACTATCAAACAACTTCAACCAAGAGTCACCAAAAACAGGAGACAAGAGTGCGGATCGTTAAAAGAGATGATATTGTTGCCCAAACAACTGGAAGAAAAGGAAAAAAACTCTCTAAAAGTATGAATTTTCAGAGACTTTTTATCATTTCATAGTTTGAAATCAATTTTCATGCTAAAATTATAAAATATTGTACAAAAAAACATGAGGGGCAAAAGGTTTAGAAAAAGTCCCACTTTAAAAAGTTCAGCTGCATTTCTCAAGATTTTATTTTTTACAATAGTTTTAATCAAAATCTTCAATTTCTATAATTTCTGTAATTTTCTTTCATAATACGTACAATAAATTGCTTATCAATGATTGAAGAATATGAACTTTCTACTTGCCATCGTCACTAGTTGAATTATAATTAAATTGCTTTGGATCGTTTACCAAACCGCAACAGAGAATGCTGTTCGAACAACAATAGATTAAGATATGCAACGAGCCAAAGTTAAGATAAAAGTTTTGTGTCTCGAAATAAATACGATATTAAACAAGTTTAATCATTAATAAAGCCAAACCCAACGAGGACACAACTGTTAAAAAACTAAAACCCCGAAATGGAGGACGGAGTTATCTTTGAAGAATATAACTTTAGAAGAAGAGGAACAACGAATATCAATGGCTATACCATGCGAGAGCATTTATTGTTGATTAAAATAAAGTTGAGAGATCCTTCGCATGCTGCTTAGATTGGATCGGATTGGATCACTTGCCGACAGTTGTAACGCTTTTTTCGTAGGGACGTAGGGATATGAGGTAGTAATGCCTTCACGTCGCCTGCAAGCGGAAGTAGATTGGCTTGTTGCTGACAAAGTAATGGCTACCAGATTTAGCAACTCGATCTGATTTGTGGGACTTGGATTGTCTTCCCTCCTCATTCTATGTTCTTTCCATGCTTTTCTATATGTGATCACGGTTAAATCACGTCAATATTTTATATCTTTATTTATTTTATCTTATTATTTCTATAAAAAATCGATATAAAATATTAATGTGATTTAATTGTGACCACATGAAGATATGGGAAGGGTATAGAATGGAAGGGCAGACAATCCAAGTGCCTGATTTGTGTTACGTATGTCTTAGATTTCCATAAATTCATGCTTGCTTAAATGGAAGAAGTAGAATTCTTTCCCTTTTTTTTTTTCTCTTCTTTCCATCCCTTCTTATTTGATTGATCACGGTTAAACCATGTCAACATTTTATATTAATTTTTTTTATAAAAAAATAAAATAAAATAAAAAATGTGAGAAGAAATGATAAAAAAAATAAAAAATAGGGAAGAATCGTAGTCCTAAAAGGAATCTAACATACATCTGCCTAACGTACTTGAAAAACTATTTTAGAGTACAAACCTCATGATTAGTATCATTAAAACCTTTCGTTATCATATAAGCTTATTTTTATTTTTTTCAAATAAACGATCATGTTTACATTAAAAAAAGAAGGTTGGTTTAACCACACAATGAGTGAGTAAATAATGTAGTTTAAATTCTTATTTAGAAAGAATCGAACCAAAAATCTCACTTATAAACGAACATCAATATCACTAGATCGCAGTACTAAGTGACAGATTATTTTAGTTAAACTAGCTAATTGTCACATTGTTTCTCATTTAATAATAATAGTAATTTAGAAAAAATTAAAAAACCTCCCCTTGTAATACATTGTTTGTCATTTAAAGCGGATCTGAAGAAGAGAGTTTCAAACACTCACTCTGGCATCTCCTAAGGCAGATGTCGTTCCAATTCGGTACTTGATGTTGATTTACGCAGACAGTGCGGGCACACGCATCAGCACACGCATCGAGCTCAGATACACCGCAGACGGTAACACAAGTATCAGGAATAGGGTCCTTTGAGAATGCACCAACCTTTTTTAGCATTCTCTTCGACGTGCATACCCTTTCGCAGACAAAAATCTCATCAGAACTCTTCTCCCTCCCTCTAGCGCTCTTTAATCTCTGCTCTTCGCCACGCCTTTTCTTCACTCGAAACGCTTGTCCTGCAACTACTGCCGGGATAGCGGCTAAGAGGGACCACCACACTTCCACCATCACAAATGCAGGGATCAACCTCTTCTTCAGCAGGCTATTACAAAAATAAAAATATAACAAGCTTAGGTAATGATTTAATCATCATCGGTATTGCAGTCATGCAATACTTTGTAAACTTCTCCAGGTCATTTTGGCGTTACCTTCTCTCACTCCAATCGAAGCCATCCTATCTACCAAAGAAGTCACTAACTATCAAACAACTCCAACCAAGAGTCACCTAAAACAGGAGACAAGAGTGCGGATCGTTAAACGAGATGATATTGCCCAAACAGCTGGAAGAAAAAGTACAAAACTCTCTCAAAAGTATGATTTTTCATACTTTTTATCTTTCCCAGTTTTAAAGTCAATTTTCATACTAAAATTATAAAATATTATGCAAAAAAATTATGAAGAAAAAAAGGTCTAAAAAAGGTCTCACTTTAAAAAGTTCGGCGGCATTTCTCGAGATTTTATTTTTTACAATAGTTTTAATCAAAATCTTCGATTTCTATAATTTTTGTAATTTTCTTTCATGATACGTACAACAAATTGCTTACCAATGATTGGAGAATATGAACTTTTTACTTGTCATCGTCACTAGTTGAATTATAATTAAATTGCATTGGATTGTTTACCAAACCGCGACAGAGAATGCAATTCAAATATTAATGGATCAAGGTATGCAACGAGTCAAAGTTAAGATATAAGTTTCGTGTCTCGGAGCAAATGCGATATTAAACATGTTTAATCATTAATAAAGCCAAAATCATCGAGGACACAACGGTTAAAAAACTAAAACCCCGAAATCGAGGACGAGAGCAGTTATTGTTGATTAAAATAAAGTTGAGAGATCCTTTGCATGTTGCTTAGATTGGATCGGATTGGATCACTTGCCGACAGTTGCAACGCTTTTTTCGTAGGGATATGAGGGAGTAATGCCTCCACGTCGCCTGCATGCAGAAGTAGATTGGCTTGTTGCTGACAAAGTAATTGACTACCAGATTTAGCAACTCGATCTGATTTGTGTTACGTGGGTCTTAGATTTCCATAAATTCATGGAAGGAGTAAGATTCTTTTTTTTTTTTTTTTTTTTTCTTCTCTTCTCTTCTTTCTTATTTCAATACTTACTTACGGTTAAATCACATCAAAATCTTATATTAATTTTTTATACATCTTATATTAATTTTTTATAAAAAAAAAAAGAAAAAACAAAATAAAGAATGTGAGAGAAAAGAATGGAAGGAAAAAGAATCCTAATCCAAAATGGAAACGAATTAGGATTCTCTCTCTCTTTTCTCACATTCTTTTATTTTATCTATCTTTTGTTATAAAAAAATTAATATACGATGTTGACGTAGCTTAACTGTGATCATTTAAATAGAAGGAGAGAGAAGAAGAGAGAAAACGAAGAGAATTCTACTCCAATGGAAACCTAACACACGTCTGCCTAACGTACTTGAAAAACTATTTTAGAGTACAAACCTCATGATTAATATCATTAAAACCTTTCGTTATCATATAAGCTTATCTTTATTTTTTCAGATAAATGATACTATCTACACTAAGAAAAGAGAGCTGGTTTAATCTCACATTGAGTTCGTAAATAATGTAGTTCAAATTTTCATTTGACGAGAATCGAACAAAAAATCTCACTTATAAGCAAACATCAAAATCACTAGATCGTAATACTAAGAGACATGTTATCTTCAGTTAAACTAGCTAATTGACACATTGTTTCTCATTTAATAATAATAATAATTTAGAAAAAATAAAAAAACCTCCCCTTGTAAATACATTGTTTCTCATTTAAAGAGGATTTGAAGAAGAGAGTTTCAGACACTCACTCTGGCATCTCCTAAGGCAGATGTCGTTCCAATTCGGTACTTGATGTTGGTTTACGCAGACAGTGCGGGCACACGCATCAGCACACGCATCGAGCTCAGATACACCGCAGACGGTAACACAAGTATCAGGAATAGGGTCCTTTGAGAATGCACCAACCTTTTTCAGCATTCTCTTCGACGTGCATACCCTTTCGCAGACAAAAATCTCATCAGAACTCTTCTCCCTCCCTCTAGCGCTCTTTAATCTCTGCTCTTCGCCACGCCTTTTCTTCACTCGAAACGCTTGTCCTGCAACTACAGCAGGGATAGCGGCTAATAGGGACCACCACACTTCCACCATCACAAATGCAGGGATCAACCTCTTCTTCAGCAGGCTAATACAAAAATAAAAATATAACGAGCTTAGGTAATGATTTAAATCATCATCGGTATGTCAGTCATGCAATACTTTGTAAACTTCTCCACGTTATTTTGGCATAACGAATGGGGTTACGTTATATAACATATAACATAATAACAAAAGTTGAGAAAGTTCAGTTCATCATGAGACAATCCTCGAATCACATGTAGCAGATACAATATCAACAAATGCATCTACCAAAGTTCTAGAGCGAAATATATTAATCCCACGCATAAACAAGGCCACAGAGAAACATGCAAGCATTAGTCCAACATTTACTGTAATCCGGTTCCTAACACGAGATCATACCCAAGCGGACTTATATCATCTGATAGACAAACAATAGAAGGAAAGCAGGAAAGAGCTAAAAGAATGTCGGAGTGTCCATCAGGCATTTTCGTTTTCTTAATACGTTCAACAATATTGCCGTCACCTAAGATGACATTTGAGCATGCTGTTTTCCATACTAGTGAAAACTTCCAACTATAAATATTACTCTAACAGTTGGTTTTAGAATAAAATGAAAATCCAAGGGATATATGAATCAAAACAACAGTTGGTTTTAGAATGCAATGCAGAGTGCAAGGAAAACCGCTTCAGCTCCAGGGTTACAGGTTCGGCTGCAATTGAAAAATCAACTGCACAAGCGGGGCATCGAGCTGAAAAGCACAATGTAACTCGCACATTTTAGACATTACAAGCATGTCTCTCAGGTTCCATTGCTATACCTAAATATGTCTAGTAGACATTTCTTTGGCCAACTCTTAGTACAACAACGTCACCAAGGACATTACCAGATGAAGTAATTTGAAGGAAAAAAAAAAAAACCCCCGTTGAAGTAATTTGTAAAACAACCAATTCAAGCACAATTACGCAATTTTTTGTTTTTTGTTACCGAAAACAAGTATGTTCAAGTCCTCAATATCTCTTTTGTATTGCCCCTGAATTGGATTTTTTTCTCCCTCTCATTCGCTTTACTATTGCAAAATTGATCAGTTACCAGCACCTAGTAAATAAAGAAAAAAATCCACACAGCTCGTTTTTCATCCTAAACCCTAAACCCTAAATATCATCACAATGCATAGTATAATACATGAAACCCTAGGTTTAGTAAAAGTAAACAGAAAAATTAGAGTCTCAAACACTCAAAAAAGGCATTTCTTCAAGAATTACAGTAAACCGCAAACTCTCCAACACCATCCTAGTAAGAATCAAGGCTTTCCGCATCAGAATTTTGCATTAAAAAAAAAAAAAAAAAATACAGAGAAATATCTACAATTACAAAATTAAAACCAATTTCAGCCGAAAGGACGTAAATTGATTCAAATTTCTTGAGAATTTCGAGACATGAAAGAGTAACTCACTGAAAGGTTTGAAGATTTGGAATGGGAGTAAATTTGCAGGCGTTTGTGGAGTTGCAGAGCTTCTGGAGTTGATTGCGAATGCCGTGAAGGTGAAGATCGTCTGAGGAAGTGCCTGAGCAGTGAAAAGTCTTTAACTTTCAACAGTACTAATTGGGCTTGGGCTCCTCAGGCTTAGAGAAACGAAACTAATAAGAGGGCTCAAGGTCCATTTACCACATACAGAAGAGTCCAAGCCCAACTTCTACCACCATTCCTTTACTTTCAGTTTACACAAACTTAACATATGACATGCAAAAAGTAATGAATAAAGACCTAAATCATAATCTATATGTTTTTGGGGGCTTTGTATTTTTTTTTTGCTATTTTTTATGCTCCGTGATAGTGTTTTTAAATAGCTTTATTTATTTATTTATTTAAAGATGTAACTTTAATTCTTGATTTTCACGTTTGATTTGTACTATCTTATGATGTTATAATTATTATTTTTTTTTTATACAAAAAAAATCCAAATTTCAATCCAATCATGTGTACTAAGTGTTTGATGAAATGTCTGAGTTGTGCACACCAAGTTCTCAATGAAATGCCCCAGTTGACATGCTTTGGCATTCTTTGACATTACTCGTTAGTTTTCTATATCTACCCTCGACAAACCTCCACATATCATAGTAGTGGTCGACAGACGTTGCCATAAGCTTTTGATGAATGTCGTTAGGAATCGGTAGTTGCCCACCAAGTTCTTGATGAAATGGTCCAATGAAGTTATTTTGGGTACATTATTTGAAAATCCTAGCTACTTTTGTTCTAAAAATTCATTTATATCAAAAATTATTAATGCATCATTAAATCTAATCTAACAAAAAATTGGGAAAACATTGGCCTTTATAAAGAACAAAGAATGTAACAATTAATTCCAAAGACATGTTCTTGCTAATTTACAAAAATATTACATCCTTGGTGGGTTTAATTCAAGTGTAATTGAGAACTTCATTGAGAATATAGACTAAAAGCAATGAAATTGGGTATAGAGGGTAAGCCAAGAATGATGTCCAAAGGGAAAAGGTGGAGACGAAGCTTGCAATCAGACCCATCACAGTGCAGACAATTAAAACTACCAAAACTTCAGCAGAAAAATCCCAAGTCATTTCACGAGCATAAATTATGGCTAGCAGCACAGAAAATCCCAAAACATTGTTCATAAACACCCCACCATAAATCTGCATCCAAATAAAATATGTTCCACGTAAAATAATGAAAATAACACAATTAATTAGGTATTTTCTAATTGAGAAAGAAAATATAAAAAAATTGGGCACAATGACAAACCTCAGAAAATGTCAAGGATGTGGTTCTTAGTGTTTTTCTTGAAGCTGCCTTAATTGCTGAAGCGGCTTGTCTGGCATTGGTTGCCAAGGGAACTAGCACAAATGATACAAAGAAAGAAGGGATGCTTGCAGCTGTGGAGAAATCCTGAACACTATCTATAAGAGGTTCTGCTAAAACAGCCAATACAACAAACCCTAGAACCAAATATGTTATAGCTTTCATCCAAGCCCGTTTTGACTTGTCGACAGCTCCACCACTGCTGTACTCTTCATCCCAAGTCCTCTGCATAATAATTTTGAAGAATTAATCTTAACAGTTGTATTCATGTAAACTATTACAATTTGATACGTGTGCAGAAAACTGTGTTAGACGATAATTTGCAGACAAGGATACAAGTGGTGTTCAATTCAATTCCTTTCCCTTATAGTTCTCAGAGTTGCTTACTTGGTAGATATCGTCCTTGGATTCAAGTGACGGAGGAGCTTGATCTTTGGATTTGTTTATCCATTTTGTTAATCCAGTAACAAATTCTTCCTCACTGATCAACTGGTCTCCACTTGTGTCAAGTTCTTCTATCAATTTTACAACTGATTCATCCACGTCTCCCGGAATCTTACCAAACTTGATATCTCCGATCAGTTTTCTCAATTCTGATTGCGATATACAATTATTTCCATCGAGATCAATCTTTTCAAACAACCTGTTTTTCCATGTTGAAGAGAGTGGTCAGTAGACTCAATACCACAGCAAAAAGCATATATAGAGTAATACTACTCGCATCTACATATTATATGCTGATTATTTATAGTTATATTAGACTACCAAACAAAGCTCCGATACTGTACTAAGTTTAAACTCTGTTACGTTATGAAATATAAACCAACAATGTATGTCAAACTAACAAACTACATCTACTAACATATACGTTATACTATTAACACCGTATTTCTCTTTCCCCAATGCTCAAAGAAGTGCCAAGTTTCCTCTTCCCTCCGTTGATAAAATAAATCTGAAAAACTTCGTTCCATATATGTATAGGGTAATGCTATCCACACACCCCTTTTTACCTCCAACACACTTGTTAATTTTTTTCTTATTGATCTTTTTCAATTCATTAAAGATCCCACGGCCAAAAATTGAGATGGATGTGTGAGAGATAAAAATAGATCACTATGTACATATAGCAACCAAAGGGTTAGTCTACATGACCCCTTTGGGTTAGTCTACAGTACCCTTTCAAAAAGGGCACCGTTACTCTTCAATTAGACGAGTTGTAGTCCTAACCTTCTAATATTTGGTATATCAGGCGTGCCATCATTTGTGACAATGCTTCCAAGTGAATTGCTTTGGACATGTCTTAGTACTTCTGACATTAAATTCTTCTTCATTTCACGTTCTCGTCTTCTATTTTCAATCCAAGGCTGAAAGACCTGCTCAGCAATAGAAGCAGATGTAAATTATTGAGGAGAATGAACGTAAATTGATATGAAAAAGGCAAATGATCTTTTTCACTCGATGCATTACGTTAATATTCTTACTAGCTATAATCCGGGCATGCATGATATATATAGGCCTCATTTGGGATGGAGGATCAGATTGTAACGAATAAGCAACTACTTTCAAGAATTGAAAGAAGAAATGAAAATTTTGGGGCCAACTTGGAGGTAGATGATGGGTTACCTCATATATGTTCTCCAATGATCTTTCGGTATTTTGTTCACTGACCTGATCTCCTCAATCCATTTTGTGAAGCCGTTGATGAATTCATCTTTATTAATCTTCCCATCATGATCCAGATCAAACTGTTTCATCACGTCTTCTGTTGATATGAATTTGACTTCACGAAGAAGTTCTTTTACTTCAGTAAGCGATATATAATTGTCACCATCTTCGTCTACTTCCTCAAATAGCCTGCAATATTTAATTAGTAACCAATCAAACAATATATGGGGACCTTCATAGAATTCAAAAGAACAGTTCTAAAATTATTGAAGGGGAGTTGTTACCATGTGCTCCTCTTAGTATATTTTCACTCTTATAGTTCCACTCGTTTAGAGTTTCGAGTGCTAATTCTCTTATCACATTTGATCACTAAATAAAGTATGTCAGTTATTCAACTTCGGCTCAGTCTGAAACTCAATTATTGCTATCAAATAAGATGCTTATGACAAAGGCATTATTTGGTGAGCAAAAGATGGATTGTTTGGTGAACAAAGTTGGAGACTTTACCACTATCACCATGGGGCAATATTCGGTGAGACCTTACCTTCTTATAGCAGGTATATTTGGTGCCCCTTTTACAGTGAGGACTCTCGCCAGTGCATGTTTTTGGACGTGTTGTAAAATGCTTGAAATCAAATGCCCATGTTTCACAAATTCTAATCTTCTTTTTTGAACCCAGGGATGGAAGATCTGTAAGGTTTTAACAGTAAATATTTTACATGAATACTTCAAAGACATTAATATATATAACAGCAATAATATTATCAGTTCATGTATAGAGATATTCATGAATGCGTACCTGATAAATGAAGTACAATAATAAGAATACAAAAGAAACACTGAGAGCAGTCAAGATTGCGATGCGTTCCCCGGAAGAGGATGGAAAGATTTTTGCCATTTGCATGATAAGAAATGGTACTGCTGAACAAATCATTATCTTCGCAAGGCTGCTGGTCTCTAAATCCGTTGTAATACCACAATCTATGAATTCAAAGGAGAAGAAAAAAATGAGGAGAGGATGAAAACTTGGGACCTCTTCCCACATTACTCGATGAAGACCTAGGCGATCGGTGTGAAATTATCAATCTTGTAATGCAAGAGCACATTTTATTATAACTCTTGTTGTTCAATGGGGAGTTCACGAACCACTGGTGCAACTCCCACACTTCTGAAGAAGGAAATTTATCCCAGAGGTTTGAAGGTAGCAATTTATTTAGCATTTCAAAGAAGTGCGAATAACGCTTTGTTTTTTGTATTTCCTACAAACTTTTATTTCTGAAAACTATTCTACAACGCACCAGTTATATATGGGATGTATCACTTCAGTGAATGACTGCGTATTTCGATTCAACTATTCCATTCTAAGCTTTTAGCCGTTCATATATAAAATCATAGCATCACATACACCCGTGTACAGTAGAAAAGACTCCAAGTTTTCAGGTATGTGGCAAGGGAATCCAATACATAGTGGATATAGGGGGCGTTTGTTGCGCCGGACTATTTCGGACTGGATTAGCTTCAAGGACTAAGCTGGACTGGCTTAGACTAGACTAAACTGGACTAACTTAGTGAAGCGTTTGGTGCAGTATTGGACTAAGAAGCTAGATAATAACAAATTCTAATATTATTTTATTTAATATATAAATTATTAATATTTTATTATGATCTTATCTTTTTCTTCATCTTTTCCTACCATTTCCGTCCCACTCTTTTCCTCTTCTCTCATCATCCCACCCTTTCCCTCTTTTTTTCCTCTCAGACCTCTCAATTCATGTCTCTTTCTCATTCCTGGTCAAACTCCTTATTGATTTCAGTCTCTATTTCTCTGTCCTCCCTCCCTCTCTAGTTATGCGTTGTTCGAACGGAACCTCACGGCTCCAATTTTCCCGACGAGTTGCAGGTTTCCTGATGTGTTTTTTGGCCAACCCTCATTAAATTGGATGAAGTTAGCACCGCCAAAAAATTCATCACCATCCCTGGACCGAGATCTTAGCTTTGCATGCTCGAATTTGTCATGGATTTGAAGAAGCCCAAACAGGCCGAGACTTCCAGGCCATTTTCCGGCCACATTCGACCACATTTTGGCCTCGATTCAAGTAAAATCGTAATCTTGTCACTCCCAGCTTCAATTTGGTATATTTTATATGAAAGTTGGTTGTGAAATGGATCTGAAAGAGAGTCGGGAAGTTAATGATTGATCTAGGTGACCAGCCATGATGAGGAGTCTGTCGGGAGTGGTCGTTGAGCATGACAAGGACGAGAAATAGAGGATAGTCTTAGCTAGTCCCATGGTTATTGGAGGGTCTCACTAAGACCTCTTAGTGAAGGGTTTTGTCCATGCTAGTCCCCTTTAGTCTCATTAATGTTAGTCCCAGCATGGAACAAACACAGTATTGGACTAATAGCTAGTCCAGTCCAGTCCGAGTTAGTGAGGGCAAACAAACGCCCCCTAGGTTTAAAAATCTTGGATTTGGATCCCATCCGGATCCTCTTTGTGAAGATCCTACGATCCTAGGGATCCTCACGTTGTTAGCCAGAAATCATTTATAATTTTTTTTTATTTAAAATTAAACACAAATAGTATCTTATGAAAGTTGACCCCATCATGTAAGATGAAATGATAGATAAGAGGATCCTCATCCAAAAATCCAGATGTACGAGGTAAAAAATAGTGACAAGGCTGACCTGTCAATGATGCAGGCAGTCTTTTCCATGACAAAAGTGATGAATCTGACTCATTGGAAGCCTTAGAGCTTTGATGATCTGAAAATTCTTGGCTGCTGACAATTACACAAGTCCCCGAAAGTATTGTTAAGCTCAAAATTGATGATCCAGCCAACAGCCCAACTCCTATATAGACATATTCCTGAGCGACTTCCTTGGAGTTAAAAAATCCAGAAGCTGTGTGCAGAATTATCAAATTACAGTTACAATTTGCATATGTGTACAATTTTAATATAAGTAGTGAAAGAAAATCAATGAGTTTAATTAACTGAAACTTCCAAATGCATTACTTCAGTAAGTGTGATATGATTAGTTATATATATAATTGTTGGTTGTTTGATTCTTTTAATCCTTTTTATGTTTTTATATACTTGAGTGGTCTTGTGTGCGTATGGTCTTTATGTGCTTTTTCTTCCCTCTGCTATCTTACTGGTTAATTAACATTTAGTAATCACTTCCTTAAACTACATCGCATACAATTATCGTCAGAACTTGTGATTATATTTATTAACCACTTAATATTTTCTTGTTTTTGCCAGGTTGTAGATACATTAATAAGTACAAGATCAACTTCGACGACCTTACAAATTAAAATCAGAATGTCTTCCATATTGGCAGTTGGAATCCCTCGCGTCCAGCTATATACTCTAATTATATTCCTAAACAACAAATTCAAAGAATTTTTATAGCTACCAACTAATACCACAGTCTAACTGTATTCTTCTTCATTTGTTAGTGATATGGACATTGATGATGTATTATATGTGTTGAGTTTGATACCTAGTTAGTAACCGACTATTTGTTTGGCCTAACCCAATTTTCGATCTTTTAGATTAGAAAATCTCCTTCCCAAAAGTAAAACATCGTTAGTATCAAAAATAAAATAAAAAATTTAACAGTCACTATACATTCAGTATTTAATTAACATTTTGATAATATAATATATATAAGATAGTTTGAGTTTTAATACAAGTAGCTGGCGTGACATGTTAAATAATATTTAATTAAATAATGTGTGTAGTACATTAATGAAAAATCAAATCCAATTCATTTGCTACATCCTGTGATGAGTAGCACATGATCATGAATGTGGAACACCTCTTTTATGCAATGAGTGCAGGAAAGTTTTCACAATATCAAGGAAAGGAAAAAAAACACAGAAGAACATTTAGAAGATCTCATCATCTATGATTTGTGACAACAAAAACAAAGAAAAAAACTTGTAAATTGTGTATAGAAATTAAGAAGAATATAAGAAGATACAAACATACCAAGAAGTAATAGAGACTCAGGAAGGGCACCGATGACATGAAAAGCACTAGCACCAAACACACCAGGACCCAATATCTTGAAAATCTGTTCACCTCCAGCCGCCAAATACGACTCACCATGAAACAACAAGTACTCATAGACCACCATTAGAAACACATGCCCAAAAACACTGTCGGAGCATGGCAAGAACCCGTAAAGCTGCTCGCACGGCGACTCTGTGGACTCGATATTCTCAACTCCTTTGAGAAGTAAGAGGGAGCCGCTGCTTTGATTTTGATATTCATGATCCGTACCATCTGAAACCAATTGGGAAGACGAAGTACTCCGAGTACTGAGTCCAAAAGAACGACCTCTGACTTCCACTGTTATTACAAGAAGAACCAAAACAACCCAATTTGCAGTTTTCGTGATGTTGCTCATTGATGATCTTCTCTTCTTCGTCTGCTTGAAATGAAGGGGAGCTACAGCTAGAGGATGATATGGAAACGGTTTTTCTTTTTCTTATTTTTTATATGTGGAAGTTGATGAGTTTATATTTTTTATGTCAATTGTCAAGGTTATGAATTTAGAAAAGTATTAGGAAGATCAATGTGCATTAATAAGGTCAATGATTTTATTGTTGATTTTTTAGTGGATTAGGTGATATTTTTGGGGACTTTATTCCAAATCAGAAACACCCAAGCAGCCAATTGTCATAAAAATAAGCATAAAAAATAATAAATTCAACTACAGGTCGCCATGTTTCCTATAGTCTGGTTATTGTGATAGCATATGGCCCTTGCTGGCTGTCACGTTTGATGCACATCGAAATTATTATACTAATTTAGAGGATAAAGAGTTTCGAACGCATAACGCATAAATAGAAACTCAACACCCTATCCATTAAGATATTAGACCACATGTGATATTTTCCTCAATGTTATTATACATACTTTTATTTGTACTATTCTATTTTCCTCTTGCAGTGGAGTGGTTTTTTCTCAACTTAGGTTTGATTGTCATGGACATGAATTCGAAATTTATTATTATGGCTGGTCAATTATGTGACTCAACCTAAATACAACACTCTTAATGTAAATATATCATTGTATTAAAAATAAAAAAAAAGTTTTGGGTATCCTTATAATTTTATAGTATATACAAGTTACATATATAATGGAAATGCATTCTAATACATATTGTGTGAGAACCCATATTTTATGCTAGTACAATATATAATTATAAATGTTTGATGATATAACTAAATGTCCCACGTTGAAAGCTAAGAAATTTTGCAAGGGGTTATAAAATGTTGAGTCACTGTCTCTATTATTAATTGGTTTTGAGATGGAATCTCAGTTTCCTTCACGATATCAAAGCTCATTAGTTCACGTGTCAATTCAACATATACAATGCCACCCAACTTAAATAATTCATGTGCTAGTTTTGAAATTTCACCACATGATTCTTATGAAGTCGCACTGGGAGCTAGTGCTTTGCTATCGAAGAATTGCTCGGTGAATCTCCCTAGAAAAATTCATTAAAATCCAACCTAAGCATGAAGGGCTCTTTATCATGTGCAAAATTTAGTATTTAACTACAATATTTACATGTATTTAATAAAATTATCTTCTCGATCAAAAAATAATTGTATTGAATATAAACAAATATTGTAGTCAATCCTAAAAGTTTGATTCTAATATTGTAATTTTCACACATAATTTGTACTGAGACTACAAAAGCAAAATACATCAAAGAAAATGCAGACACTTGTCTTGGGTCCCAACGTTAGTGTTATTTTCGTTATATGACACCCAAGAGGCTAGGAGGATCCGGAGGCTTGGAGGATCCTCGCCGTACCCTCCAATCACATTCGTTCATCGTACACCGTGTGGTTAGAAGTCGTTGGAATTCTTTTTATTTAAAATTGAATATAAATAGTACATGATAACAACTGACTACACGATATATGATGAACGGATATAATTGAAAGATCTTCAAGATCCTCACAAAGAGGATCCAGCGAGGATCCTCTTTTATATGACACATGGGCCTCTCAGAGACTTAGCCTATTGCTCTGTGGCACTTCTTTGAAGCCAAGAGCCGCTAGTGTCATTCAATTTGATATATTCAAGTTCTTTGAAGCAGGTTTTTATTATTTTTGTTTATGATTTTTTTATGAATTTTCTGTTATTTCATGTTTTGATATAATAGTTTATAATATTGTCACACAAATTAATGTTAACTTGTGAGGTTATAGAGAGTAAAAGTTCTACTCTAAAAAAGTTTATTTAGCATTTCTCAAATACCAATTCAATTCAAATAATTATTTTCAGTTGTGGGGAGGGGGGGGGGGGGGGGAATTCAGTTTCAAACTTTCAATACATCAGTCGCTATTTTTCTCAAAAAAAAAAAAAAAAAAAAAAAAAACATCAGTCGCTATTGGTGGATGATAGTGACATGAGAATAATCAAATCAACAATTCTTAAGCATTGATCTCAAGTAATTAATATGATGAAAGTAGCATTTGGTTTTGAATATTAGTTTTAATTCTTAGATGCATGTCCAAAAAGTCAACTATATGATGAAATATTTTAAGAATACTGATTATGTTAAATTAGACGGGCAAAGTTTATTTGGCATTCACTTTTATTTCTATTATGTGACAAAATAATAATGTAATCTAAAGAATGTTATCAAACTAAGAGATAAGTAATGTAAGGAAGTTAGATCAATATGGCTTTTCTCTTATGTTCATTTCTTATACATTCGCATTAACTAGGAGACAACTCAAAAAATTCATCTCCGGGAGATGCTATAAAAGAGTTTCTATTATATCAAAATGAATAGTCACTCGTTAAATTTAAAGAGCAAATATTCACTTGCTAAATATTTTAAAAATAAAACTCAAGGGTGGAACCTTGATCAAGGGGAAAAGGAAGAGGGAAGGTTGTTTTAGAAAATGAGTGGATTGGTTTTGAATTGTTAATAATAAAATATATAACATTTGTAAAATTGAGAGTGTTGTTGAAAATAAAAAATTAAATTAGGCAGCCAAAATAATTTTTTAACACTATCACTTACTAGTTTAACAAAATCTAGAGTTTTTCTTGGAGATGCTCGGTATGACAACTCTTGGCTTGCTAGGCATCCTAATATGAACCAAAATAATAAATGGGGCGTTTTGATATGGACCCCTCATTTTTAGGCTTCTTAGATTAAACATCTATTCATTTTAACAATTTGATTAAACATTCTCCTACAATGTTGGGGCCATGTGTATTTTAATTAACCCATTGTAATGTACCTAAATTACGTAATTTGCCATAGCCTTTAACATTCGTGTTCCCGTATCCAGTTTCTTCACGCCAAACTGCACGCAAGGCTCCTAGATTCTTGCTAACTAATGCCTCAGAGTTTTAATCCAAGTAGAATACTAATTGTTGAATATAAGAAGGATATTAATAATGTTATTTATCTCTAGTGAATTCAATTTTCCAGCAGCACTTTCTTTCTTCCTATGAACGTACCATAAGTTTCAGAAGCCTTCTTTCCGCACTGAGGTTGACGTTGGTATTCAGGTTCCAGTTATTGATTTTTATTCAAATTATCAGTTGGATGCGTTGATTTTGATTATCTTTTGAAGTCGAAGGCTTTTGATCTTTTGTGTGTTGGCTATGATTTGGTACGTTGCACTTAGGTTGGGCATTGCACTTAAGAAACTAGCCTCGTATCCCTGCTGTATCGCATAATTCCTTCAGTACCTTTCAAAAATTGCCGCCCACGCCACAGATAGGATCGAAACCGCCAGGTCTATCCCCACTCTCTGAAGCTGAGAAGCACCGTGGGGATGGCCAGTGATGCGCCTGGACAGCGGGACTAATATAGAGTAGTAGAGGGACTGTATGAGAAAGATACTGAGGCGAAGAAACACTAGGAAACACTATGTTTCAGAAGCCTTTCTTTCCTAATCCAAGAATTGAATGAATCGGCACATTTCACCGTACTTGCCAAAAAAAAAAAAAAAGTCAATCAAAACACTGCATAATCCTAACATTATGTTGTTCCGTAACCAAGATTTCATACCAACTGCATAATCCTGACATTATGTTGATCGCAATTTTTAATTGGTAGCTTTTGGTACGTTTGCTGCCTAGGATTTATGAATCGTGTAGTGTGCTATATATATGATTCGTGTGGACATCTTGCAGCTTAGAATTTTTATATATATAATGGTACAAATTATTTGACTAAAAATGTTTCAGGTACATCATGGCTCATATTGATAGTTTGATTCATGAAATAATATTAAATTAGATCATTCTAGGCGTTTGGTACGTAAAGTTTTTTACTTTTGAAAAGTATCTGTCTGGAAAAACGTTATACAATGTGTATTTGTAATGTACAAGGTGTTTGATATGTTACTTAATGTTACACTGACTGATATTGATAGTTTGATTCATGAAATAATATTAAATTAGATCATTCCAGGCGTTTGGTACGTATAGTTTTTTTTATTTTTGAAACGTATCGGTCTGGAAAAACGTTATACAATGTGTGTTTGTAATGTACCAGGAGTTTGGTACGTTACTTAATGTTACACTGACTCATATTGATCGTTTGGTTCATGAACTAATATTAAATTAGATCATTTCAGGCATTTGATACGTAAAGTTTTTTATTTTTGAAACATAAGAAGCTACTGAAGTATTGGTGTGTTAATCCAAACGTACCAATTATTTGGTAAGATTAAACGTCATCACCATGAATCATTGTCATCGCCATCTCTTTTCCGTACCATGCATTGTAATAGGAAACATCCAAACCATAATTCTTTTTGAAATCATCAACTATCTGAATTGGTTTAATGTGTGGATTGGACCGAATTTGCTCAACCAGTATGGAACACACAATCTTTGAGGTCATCATCCCACTTTTACGTTCTCGAATGCGACCGGTGCATGTGTGTTGATTATTTAATGTCCGGATAACAAAATGGTCATTAGCACTGCATATAGATGCATGAACACGCCACGGACAACCTTCAATATCTTTCTTAATGCAAGAAGCTGTTATCCTTTTATGCTTATTTGCGACATACTCAAATTCAAAACCCTTCTCAACAGCATACTTGCATAGTTTAAGCCTGAACTCATCCGCTCCACCCTCATAATCCTGACCAACATGACTAATATAGCTTTTCCAAGGATGCGATAAATACATCTTAGCATTAGGTGTTTTAAATTTCCCCAAAAACTCATTCCCATCGGTGTGCATTACACCTTCAGCCAAAAATGGTTCTGTAATACGAATATCTTGACTAGCATTGCCAATTTCATTTGCTTCTTTTAAGCTCACCAATATATCAACAAAATATGCATTCTCCTTCGTTACAGACATGTGCAATACACGCACATCCATGTCACATTCCAAAAGACAACATGCGCATCCATTCATAGCATATGTAAGGTTAAATGAACCAACTACCAAAACCACTGAACCTTGAGCTAATCTGGTTGCACAACTCAGAAAATGAAGTGTGCTCAAAAATGGGAATAGAAGCAGTAATATCATCATGGGTACATCTCTCAACAATAGCTCCTTCCATGAAGTCATACATACAAACATAAATTGGAAAACTAAGCTATACACACTAGATTACTGATGCAAAATGTAAAATTATATATCAATCAATGTTGAAAAACTAAATGGACCAGGGAATTCCTATTTAGCCAAGTAGTAGAGAAGAAAAGCAAAAAACAACCTATTCTACAACTTCTTATTTACACCAAAGAAGATATATTACTGTCCTCTCCATTGTTATTAATTGCTTAATTTTTCTCTCGTTTATTTTGTTAAAAATTGGTGTAAAACAGGCCTTTCATAAGCCTTACCCGCCCAAGCAAAATACATGCAGCACCAATGTTTATTGGGGCATTTCATCGAACATGTGTTGGGCAACTTTCAAATCTTCAAAAACTCAACACAACTCCTCAGTGTGCATCTTATAACTTATCAATATAAATGAACTACTAGTATTTAAGCATAAACCAGAAGAAATACAAGCAAACAGAGCATTAAGCAGCAAACGCACAACAAAATAATCAATCCCAATCCCTTTTCGAACCCAGACTAAAATCGATGAAACTACAACTTTATGATAATTATCTGAAAACCTTATAAACGTACCACAGACAGCAAGGTCGACGTTGTAGAGAATCTCGATAAAACCTTCTAAACGTAACAGCCTTAAGCATCCGAAAATAGAGAATACGTCTAATTATTTCACATGATATCAATAAAATAACGAAAATAACCACTAATTGAAATGGATAAGTCCATTCAAAATTCAAAAATGAGGATCACAAAATTCAAACGTGGAAGAAGAATTCTGGAAACAAAAACCAGCGGCACATCCTACAAAAAAGACCACGTACATAAATAGGGTTTAGGAATATATCAGGCCAAAAGGATATAAATGGAATTTAATAATTAACATATTAAATTAAAAAAAAACATGTAATTTAAATAAATATAAAAATGCTGACATGGCTATAGTTTAAGCATCATAATTAAATTTCAAAATAGAACCAATGTTTGATCCAAAGAGTACTAGAAAAGTGAAGGAGATTCTAATTTTCCCATAATAAAATACCAAATATCCTCAAAAACTTAGAAAGTTGCTCTGACACAATGGAATTTGGGCTAGTACACAATATAATTTGGTGGCCACAAATACCCATATACTAGGGTAAAGCACCGAGTCTTGCTCGTGAAACCGTTCTTCGAAATAGTGGGTCATGGGCATATATATTGAACATTAGAAATCAAATATGTAATTCTTGTACTTGGATGCCGGATTTGCATATAACAACTGATTTCTTGATCACCATCCTGCCATTTGAGATTACTTCACTCAAGACACCTCGTGTAATACTCAAGTCCATGAGAGGTGCTTTAAACAGTCCTCGAACTCCCCTCAAGGCCCGTAGAATAGTGCTCGAACCCCTTCAAATAGTTTAAATTTCAAAAGTCTACAAAATCATCAACAAAAAAAGGGATAAAGTCTGTAGCAAGTTCAAATTTGGTCTACTTTTCAAAAATTCTTATGAGTACTTATCATACATTCATGATATTAATGAAGTCTTGATGATCCAAGGGGGAAGGAAACCAAGAAAAGCAGTGTGAAAGGATAAGTGCTATCTTACCAGAGCTACATGCCCCTGACAATCTTTGAGAAATCGGTGGGCAATGGTGTGGCATTGATATCGATCGTATTCTAGTTTCATACCTGTGGATTATCTAGTTTGGTTCCCTTTATTAAAAAGAACAAGAAAAAAATATATATATAAAGAACTTATGGAGCTGACTACAAGCGGATCCGAATCTAACGACTATATTCCCATCAGCTATAAATAGAGGCTTTAGATCACTGTATTGGCATACATCCCATTGTAGAATGATTATATTCAATGGAAGAGATGTAAAACATGAAAGAAGGAGCCTTGTTTGGTATGTAAGGAAAATAGAATGTATAATTGTTTTGAATGAATTTCTTCAATTGAATAATTTTTTATGTACAAATTATTATATACAAATATTACGATTAAGCACACAGCCACTATTACGGCATGTAAGCCGTGATCCACAATTTGTGGCATTTGACTTGTACTAGAAAAGGTAAATTATAATGATTATAATATTGTAATAACTATAACATTTTCTTAATGTTTGACTTAATCAAGAAGATATTATCATAATCACAATAATACTATAATAACTACAATAATTATTTCCTAATACTCCCCCTCAAGTTGGAGAGTGAAGATCGTGAACTCCCAACTTGTTGCGTAGTGTCACAAATTGGTCCTTTCCTAAGGCCTTTGTAAATACATCTGCCAACTGAAAACGAATGGGAACATGTGAAGGATTAATCATTCCACCTTATAGTTTATCGCGAACTATGTGACAGTTGATTTCTATGTGCTTCGTACGTTTGTGGAAAACAGGATTTGCTGCAATGTACAAAGTGGCTTGATTATCACAATACAATGGTGTGGGAGCTACTTGCAGGACCTTTAAATCTTGTAATATATAACGTAGCCAAGTTAGCTCCAAACACGTATTAGCCATAGCTCGATATTCGGCTTCTATTGATGATCTAGACACATTGGTTTGTTTCTTGGACTTCCATGAGACAAGAGAATTTCCAAGGAAAATGCAATACCCTGTAACTGATCTCCTTGTGGCATGACAACCTCCCCAATTTGAATCACAGAAGGCTTTCAAGGAAAGATTGTTAGAGGCAGGAAATAGTAGGCCTTGACCTGGTGTCCATTTGATGTATCTGAGGATTCGTAAAGTAGCATCCCAACGTGGCTTTCGAGGCTGATGCAAGAATTAACTAAGTGTTTGAACGAAGTAGACTATATCTGACCTTGTGACAGTGAAATAAATTAACCTCCCAACCAGTCTTCGATATTGAGTTGGGTCATTGAGAAGTGATCCATATGTGGGGGTGAATTTGAGATTCTGTTCCATTGGAAACTTGTCCAGTCGTGCACCTGTAAGTCATGAGTCTTGCAGAATGTCTAATGCATATTTTCTTTGAGACATGAAAATACCTTTCTTGGAACGTGAAAATTCAATGCCCAAGAAATACTTCAAATCTCCAAGATCTTTGATGTGAAAACGCTTGAGAAAAAAATGTTTTAAGGAGTTTCATCTCTTGAAGATCATTACCTGTGAGAAGTATGTCATCAACATAGATAAACATAGTTGTGAATGAAGTACCTTGTGTCTTTGTGAAGAGGGAATAATCAGCTTTTGGCTGATGGTATCCTGCTCTTTGAATGGTAGTTGAAAAGGTAGAAAACCAATTTCTGGATGCTTGTTTGAGTCCATAAAGAGACTTATTGAGCAGACATACAATGTTCTCCCCCTATCGATGAAGACTAGAAGGAGGCGTCATGTAAACTACTTCATGCAAATCATCATGGAGGAAGGCATTCTGGACATTTAATTGGTAAATATACCAATGACGAGCTGATGCAACAGTAAGGAGACACTGCAGGGTTGTGAATATGGCAGTAGGAGAAAAATTCTCCTCATAGTCAACACCCTCAATTTAAATGTAGCCCTTGGCAACGAGACGAGCTTTGTAACACTCAATGGTGCCATCAGTTTTTTATTTGATTTTGTAGACTTACTTGCAACCGATGGGTTTATGACCAGGAGGCAAAAGAACCATACTCCAATTGTTACTTTGTTGCAGAGCTTCTAATTTAACATGCATGTCATGTTGCCAATAAGGATCTTGGATAGCTTGAGTATAGGAAGTGAGCTCGGTAGGACTTGAAGGACGAGGTGCCATGTTAGATGGATTGATGTGGTTGGACATGTGGTAGTCTTTATGCCATGCCAGAGGGTGTGTAGGACGGGTGGAATGTCATGAAGGTGCCATGGTGGGCTCAGAAGGGAGGGATGTTGTCGGGCTAATATTAGTAGTGGTTGTATGAGGAGTAGGTGGGCTTGTATAATCAGAATGGGCTGGTAAGAGATTGTGTGTTATCATGAGAAGGTAGGTTGGTAGTAGATGATGGGCCAACGGAAGTGGGTAATAGCTGAAGTGGCGTGGTGTTGGAAGGCACGAGAGGTTAAGGGGTGATAGTCGGTTATCATGTATCAGGCATTTGGCAAGTGGCGTGTGGATGACACGAGAGGTTAGGGAATGACTGGGGTGGGATCGAGGCTAGCAGATGAGGCAGGATGGGGTGAGGGGGGGGGGAGGTCAGGATTGGGGTAAAGATTGATTAGGCTTACTGGGTCGTCATTGGGGGCAAATGACAGTGGGCCGGGTAGGTTGGCAAGGTGTGAGAATGGTAATTGCATGTGTTGCCGTGTGTCAAGCACATGACGTGTTGGTGTGCGTGACACGGCTGGCATAGGTTGGCGTGAAAGTGAAGTGGGCACAGGTGATGAGACAGGCATAGGGATCTGCAGTGATGAATCGGCTGGGGTGGCAGTGGATGAGATGGGTAATGTGGGCTTTCGGTCATGAGGTTGTAAGTGAGTAGCAGATGATGCTGGGAAAGGAAATATGTTTTCGTGAAATCTTACATCTAGACTGACAAGTAATGTGTGAGTGTCCAAATCATAGAGTGTAAAACCTTTTTGACCAAGAAGATAGCCAATAAATATGCAACGTTTGGCATAGGTGTCAAACTTTTAAGTTGGATGGACAACAGTGGCATAACAAAGACAGCCCAAAACCCGCAAATAAGTAAGAGATGGTGGTCGATTGTACAAAAGCTCAAAAGGAGATTTGTTGGATAGTAATGGTGATGATATGCAGTTAATGAGATATACAGCTGTTAAGACACAATCACCCCAGAAGGAGAGGGGTAAGTTGGATTGGAATCGAAGGGCACAAGCAACGGTGAAAATGTGCTGGTGTTTGCATTCGACAACCCCATTTTGTTGTAGAGTATACACGCATGTGCGTTGATACTCAATGCCATTATTTTGGAAGAAAAAAAAAAGCTTTCATGGATAAGAATTCTAACCTATTATCAACCCTAATTGCTTTAGCATTGGTGTTAAACTGTGTGTGGACAAAGGAAATGAAAGTTTTCAAAAGGTATTGTGTCTTAAATTTAAAGTGCATAAGAAATATCCATGTGCATCTAGTAAAATCATCCACAGTGGTAAGGAAAATCTAGCTCCCGAATGCGTGGGAATTTTATGTGGGCCCCAAATATCACAATGTAACAAATCAAATGCTGTATAAGTGGAAATTGAACTTAAAGGAAAAGGAAGTCTTGTTTGTTTGGCCATGGGACAAACACCACAATTATTATCAAAAGAAATATTATGCGAAGACAATAAATGAGAGATTAATTTAAGGTGAGAAGGAGAAGGGTGACCAAGAATGTGCCATAAGTTGGAGGGATGTCATACTTGGCAAGAAACTGGTGTCCGCTACACTGGAGACATGTAATAAAGACCACCACGCTGTTTACCTAAGCCAATTATTTTCCCTGTAGCCAAGTCCTGCAAGACACAAAAGGTGGTAAACAATATGACATAACAACTTAGAGAATCAGTGACTTCGCTAGCAGACATAAGGTTTAAACGGAAGGATGTGACACTTAAAACATTATCTAAAGTTATGTCAGAATTAAATGGTATAGTGCCAATAGAAGTCATTGGGGTGGTAGAACCAGTGGGTATATTGACTATGGGTGTAGGCGATGAATTAGTTTTAGTGAAAAGTGTGGAATCAGAAGTGATGTGGTCTGTAGCTTCGCTATCCAAAATCTAAGGCTTGGTGAATATAGAATTTACTGAAGGAGCAGAGCTAGAAAACAAACCTGGAGCATTTTCATAAACATTATGATTACTGGAAGCACGATTGAAATTTATCATGGACACAATATGAGCAAGTTGTTGTAGTTGTTCACTGGAAAGGTCGTGCAATGAATTGGATGAAATGGATGGGCCCCAACTGGAAGTAGAGGACTGTAGTTATGTCAGCATTGATATGAGCATCCCGATCGGTGTTCTAATGCCATGTAAAGAAAATATAATGTATAATTGTTTTGAATGAATTTCTTTAATTGAATAATTCTTTATGTACAAGGTATTATATTCAAATATTACAATGAAGAACACAACCACTATTACGGCATGTAAGCTGTAATCCATAATTTGTGGCATTTGACTTATGCTACAAAAGGTAAATTATAATGATTATAATATTATAATAACTATGATAATATTTTCCTAATGTTTGACTTAATCAGGAAAATGTTATCATAATCACAATAATATTGTAATAACAATTATTTCCTAATATGGTAGCCAAGGATGACTTGCCTACTGCCTCGATTCTAAAGAGTAAAGAGGTTTACCATCCGATAAAAATCTGAAAAACCTTAGTTGGATTCTCAAGCATTCACGCCTTGCTAACTTGACAAGCTAGCTATTTTCTCTCATGCTAGACTGCTCTCTTCCTCAGATTTCGTATGCACTTGCATTGTACGGCTACATATGCCATTGAATGTTTGGCAAGCTAAAAGGAGAGACTGCACTCATATCTGCTTCTATGTAGATGACGAAATCAAGGTACCGTATGCGTTAACTTAATATAATTGCTGATCTATTTCATGGTTCTCGACATTGTCTAGGTTCGCTGCGACGGACCCCAGAATAAGCATTTGGTGCCTAGAAGATAAAGGTAAATATATTGCTTGAGTGTCTAGACTCTAGTTTGATTAATAGTTAGATAGTGTGGTTACCAACTGTTTTGTCTAGACTCTAGTCTAATTAATAGTTAGATGTGTGGTTATCAATTGTTGGAGACATTTTTGATCGAGTTGGATTTGGACCTCAGTGAAAGTACTCAGTTCTCTTGATTCTTTTCCGGCATCAAGTCCTCAAATACTTCAAAAGAATTAGCACATCGTCAGAAGCATTCTAAATGAACCAATGACTAAGTAATTACATATAAAGTGTAACTTGCCTAAATAAAGCGTGGTGTGGAAGCAAGAAATCGGCCATTAGTAAATTGGCATGAGAGAAGGAGTCTGTGCTTACTTGCATGGCTAATCTAGGATTTCTAATGCTTTGGTAGTTTTTGGAGATACTAGGGAAGCTTATGGGAAGGCTCAGAATGAAGGACAAGCTTAAAGCTCAAGAACTAGGGTTTCTAGCACTTAGAAGTAGCTTGATCTTGGTGCGTTCTTGTCATATTTCATCCTCATCCTTGTCGTTGTTGTTGCTTTCCAACGTACTGGCCTTTTTAATTTGTAGGTGCATGGATTCCTCCAATTTCTAGCTGGAGAATCCTTGATTTCTTATCTTCTTCTTGTTTTGCTGAGTCTTTTCTTCTCCTTTCCATTGTTGTAGTTATAGGGCTCTTCTTTGGAATAATGTTGCATAGGGCTGGTAGCCTCGTGAAGCATAGGTTGAACACACTGCCTAATGCCTCTTCTTCCTGCACCAAGTCCCACAGCATAGGTTCTATCTTTGGCAACGCTCCCTTCTGTTTTCTCTTTTGTTTTCCTATGTGAGCTTGGACGGAATGGTTCTTCTCTTTGCTTATTAAAGAAGCGTGCGATTGACACGCCCCGACCCCGATATTCCCCGAATACCAGGATAGGCACATGCTGGCCGACACCCGAAGGTGACGAAAGCCATTTATTGAGTGCAAATGCTGAAAATAAGGGATAAATAAGGCTTATAAATATAAAAGAATAATGAATATGCAAATAAGGACCGTGTTCAGAGCACACCTCTTATCTAGAACACTAAAGAAAATAATATAAAATTGAATGAACCAAGGAGTGGGTCCTACACCGAGAGGACTCGAAGATACCGATGCGGAAGTGCCTGGACGTCGGGATTGTATGCCTCGATTCTAAGTCCTGAATGGGGCGCAAAACAAACATGAGTGGACCAAGTTGATATATATATATAATAAAACAGTTATCAACATACTAACCCCCAGGTTTTATGAAAACATAAATATAATTATAAACATAGGTTTTCCGAAACCTAGCATGTCGTGCAATGTCTCAAATCATAATTCGCATAAATAATAAACACTAGTGAATGTCCGATATAACTCTTCAGGCCCCATGCCGGCTCCCCGTCTCTGAGCAGACAGTCAGAGGAAAATACACTTCAGGCCCCTTGCCGGCTCCCCGTCTCTGAGCAGACAGTCAGAGGAAAACACACTCCAGGCCCTATGTCAACACCAAACCGTCGCCCGGGACGGACCGGATCTATCCCTACGTCTCGTAGCGGAAAGGACCACTAGGTAAGTACAAAACCAGTGAACATACATATATTGAAAATCAACTTCATAGTATAAAGTCATGCATCATCTATACTATAAAGAGGTGTTCTAAACATGTTCTAAATATCATATCGTCATCCATCAGATATTCTATAAGAACATGGGTTATAGGAAAAATAGCAATAATTCAAATTAGCCTCAGTAAGCATGTTATCTCGTAAAACGTTCATAAAACATAATCATCAAATCATGCTTTTCATGTATGCATTTATACTATCAAAACATGCATTTTTAGAAGGGGTCCACTCACAGTACTTTGCCATCGAAAAGCCATGCCATCTAGCGAAGAAGTAAACGCCACAGATAATCGTCCCTAAGCACATAAATGGTACATTTAGTCAAACTCTACTCAAACGATTGAATTTGGGAAAACGGACATTGGAAACGGGTTCAGGACGTCGAAATTAGCCTAGGAGGGGTCTCCGCACGAAATCCAAAAAGTCTGACCGTTGACCCAGTCAACGGATCAAGTCAACGGGTCACGGGTCACGGATCAGGGCTTTAGGGTTTTGGGTTAGGGTAATTGGGTTAGGTGTTAGGTGGGTTGGGTTTTAGGTTAGAAACCATACGGCCCAAAGGCCTAAATAAAAGGGTAATGGGTTTGGGCTTGCAACCAGGGTTTTGGGCTTGGCAGGAAAGGCCCAAAGGCCTTGGGTTTGGGTGGTTCGCCGGATTCCAAGGAGGGAGAAGGCCGGATTTCGGCCGGAGAATTCCCAAGCTCCGTTGGAGCTCAAAACTCAACCAAAACATGTCATTCAATATACCAAATTGAAGCCCTGAAGGTAAGGAATCGAAATATACCCTTGGTTCCCGTCATCGTGGCCGGAGTTGGCCGGAAAACAGCCTGGAAGCCACGGGTGTCCGCCGGAAACTAGGTAAGATTCAAATGAGTATAACTTCTTCAATACTCAATGACATTAGGTGAAACAAAAAGGAAAATTGTAGTACTCAGCGAGACGAAGAGATTGATACCTTGCACGCCGGCCAACTCGCCATGGTTTGGCCGGAAATTGCCTCGAAAGGGGCGGTGCTCGCCGGAAAACTGGGAAATGTCTCCGAGGTGGTTTCTTCATGGTTTGACGTCCAAAACACAACCACGGGGTTAGAAAAGAGTTATAGGTGTGGGCATGGGTGTGTGTGTGTGTGTGTTCTTGTCGGAGGAAGGAGCACCGAGAGGGGGGAAAAAGAGAGAGCATGGAGGAAGAAAGAGAGAAGAGAGAAGAGAAGACTTTTCAGAAAAAATAAAAGAAAGGAAAGGGAAAGGGAAAGGGACCGGAAACAAGACAGGTGGTGGGCCCCTTGGGCTCACCAATTAAGGCTCAAAAACAATTTTAAAAAGGAAAGTATCCCCCCAAACTTAGTGAAAATACAAAAATACCCATTTTCTTCCGTAAATCCCGGGACGGGTTGTTACAGCGATTCTAGGCCAAAAAGTGATCTCGTCTTGATTTAGTCAGCTCAGCTTTGAGTTTTAGTTGTTTCCTAAGTGTCTTACTTGGTTTGTAAGGGAAAAGGGGAAGGATAAGGTTGTTCACTCTCAAGCCTTCCTATATGGAGCTTAAAATAACGGGCTTGAATTTTTGGTGCTCTTAAGCAGCACAAAATCTTCCACAATTCTAATTCCACGTAGGCTCACCGAACTTCCATAACTATCCACACCATAACCTACTTAGCAAGCCCCATTACATGGCTTGGGCCCACTTAAGGGTGCCGTGTGCTTGGTGTGACGTCACCATATTAATATTATTGTATTGCTTGGCACAATAAATATGCATGATTTGTATTGGCTTGGTGTGATATTACAAATGTTCATTTTGTAACATTATTTTGTTAGTGTAGCGTGATTATAAGGTTACATACCCCTCGTTTTGCACTTTATGCATGAATTTAAGCTTGGCTTGTGACATGTATGCAATGATTGGGTTTTGAGATATTATTTAAATTATAGGTGAAATTTTTGGGCCCTAACACCAACTAAACTGTAGTACTATTCTTCACTAATAAATGAGAAATCTCAAGCTTGACTCACATGAATGACGATGACGTATTATATTTGTATTAAGTACGATACTTAGATGGCTAGCTCATTTTGTGGTCTAGTCCATTCTCTCCCTCCCCTTAGAATAGAAAACCCCCTTTCCCTTTAGTAGAATATCGTTGTAGAGAAAAGTTCAATTGTTGTTTTCTTGATTTTTATTTTATTTCGTGTGTTATGAATTTCTTGTTTAAGTTTCAAGGGTCAAGTGTTTCTTCCAAGTCTTTACCAATTCCGTGAGGACATAAGGATGATAGGACAAACCTTAAGCTTCAATCATTTTATGATCAGCTTAATTATTTAAGTGAAAATTAAACTGTCAAAGAAAATATCGAGAAAAATGAAGGAAGTTTCTATTGTATTAGCTTGAGCAAATAATCTAGAACGAGAGAGTCATCATGACTCAACTCACGGTTCAATTCGAAGATTCTCTAGATACTGTAGAACTGACTCGGTCTCCCATCACGTATACAGCACATGATAGACTAACAATTTTCATAAACTATTTTAACTAATGGCTCGGAATATATATATATATATATATATATATATATATATATATATATATATATATATATATATAAAATATGTATTAATATGAATTTGACTAAAAGTAATTGTCCAACAAATAAGTTCTTGTAAAATAAATAAATAAATTCAGGAAACAATGCCAATCAAATTAACAGTCTAACAAATAAATTATTAAAAGGATAATGTTTGAGAGACTATCTTTTTAGATCGTATTTTGCAAATCACATGATGTAGAGGTTCAAGGTTTGATTCTTTCTCTGAATCATTAAAAAAAAAATCCAACTGTCACATCCCGGCCCTGGTGGGACCCCTTCCCGGGTCCAACTCCACCGTAGCACGATATTGTCCGCTTTGGGCCCCGACCACGCCCTCATGGTTTTGTTTTTGGGAATTCACACGGGAAAGTCAGCTAGTGAAGAATCTGACCACTCATTACTTGATGAAGGATTCCAAATGATGAAAATTCAAAGCAAAATTTATTGTCTTTTGGACAGGTGTATGAATAATGTAACCTAACAAGGGGGTTATTACCAGGAAATTCAAATGGTGACATTCACTTCACCAATTCTAATTAATAATGTTAAATAGATATTATTAGAGCATCAATTAATTTACTAGTCTGTTTCTTTTAGGTTTCTCTTGCACATGGATGTAAACTACGCAAGGAAGTATAGATTTACAAGAGTCGCTTTGATAATATTTTTTCAATTAAACAACAATGTCAAATTCACTTTAGTATTGCTATCATGGAAAAGACATTGTTGAGAATATATTGATAAAACAAAAATTAAAAGTTCAATAAGTTAGAGGGACAAGAAACCCAGCCCTAGCACAGTATCAAAAAGCAAATAGAAACAACAAAAAATGAAAATGGTAGAGCTAGAAAGAATGAACAAGGCTCAAACCGACAAGGAAACTCAAAATTAGATAATAAGAAAACCATTAAAATAACTCTTAAGAGAAGCGGAAGTTCATAAGCCCCAAAAGATTATGAACAAAAGTTGCAGCTGCATACAAGGGATAAGAATCCGACCACCAATAAATCCTAACATTATCTACACTAAAGTTGGCTAAACAATCAACCACATAATTACCGTCACGATATATATGAGAAACTCGAATCCAAAAGAAACTAAAGTTGATATGATCCCTAAAAGCTCTATTTTATATATATATTTTTTAATTTGCGAACCACAATATTTGTTTTTTTTTGTTTTTGACAAATTTAATTATATTGCTTGATCACTCATGTCGACAAAAACTCAACCTAATCAATGTGAAGAATTCTAGTTCTATTGCAAGACAATCTGACATGAAAACATTTACACTACGTATGTGTATGAGTAATTTAATGATTCATATCAGATATTGGAAGTCTATTTAACAAAGATATAAAAAGAACAAATATAGAACTTTTAAGCCGCGTACAAGATGTAATTTTGGCCAAGATGGAGTTAAATTAATTCCACGCACCATACTTCAGAAATATTAAGTATATATGTTCCTGCAAGGAAAAAAAGACCGAAGTATTGATTAATTCTTAGTGCCGACTTATGACTCAAGAAAAAGGTGGAAATCTTTTAATGTTGACCGAGTAAAAAGTATGGCAGCATTCTTGAATCTTTTCCATATAAATAGGAAGAGAGCTCTGAAGTCGTTCTTCAAAACAAAAACAAAATAAAATGTCTCAGTTTGCTCTTCTTTTTTATTTCCTGATCACAGTTTCAGGTTTTAGGGAAGGAATTACAACATTTGGAATTGCCAATACAATCGAGAATGAATCCGGGATGGGAATACTAGGTGCTATTATCGACAACAGTTCTCGGATTGGCAAAGAAGAGAGAGTGGCAATTCAAATGGCACTGGATGATCATTTTGATTCCACTGGGAATCAGAGACTGGTTCTGCACGTAAGAAACTCTCAGAGGAAGCCCTTGCAGGCAGCTCTTGCAGGTAATTAAGCTTTCTAACCTTTCTTTATTTTTTATAACGGCAAATATTACGGGGAGGGGAGAATCGGACTGAAGACATCATATGCAGGGTAAGCAATAATGTGGTTCAAATACCACTTCATTGTATTACTAAGTGGCATAGGATAAATTCCCTTAACCACTTGAGTTACAAGACCTTCGACGCTTTATATGGTTAACTTAAGTTTATACCAAATGATTGAAAAATTACGCAAAACAAAATGGCAAGTTTACTTCTCAAAAAGTTGAAAATTGGTTTACTTGTGGCCTTAACTCTAAATCTTAACTTGTGGCCATAACTTAATTAATTATCTAAACCATGATGTGCAACAATTCTTCACATTCTCAAGAGATGTCCCACGTAGGTCCAAAAATTTAAAAACCTTACAAAGGCATATGAGGAATTGAACCACTTATCCTATCAGCAGGTAGCTTTAGGATTGGAATAACCTTAGCAATTTTCTTCACATCCCTATGTTGCTATCTTATCATAGAAACATGAGGCATATATCAAAAGCTATATAATTGTGTATTCTTCAATCTAGGAAATTTAGTGCATATAGGGATTGATGTATCATGCATCTATGCATTCATTTTTCTCTCTTCTTTGCTTTTAATTTTAGCTTGAAAAAACTCAATAGTAAGGTAAGTAATTGACTGTTGAAAGATGTGCCATTTTATCAATCTGCAGCTAAAGGTCTTATAGACGAGCAAAAAGTGCAAGCCATTCTAGGACCTCATACATGGGAAGAGACGTCATTAGTAGCTGAGGTTGGCAGTGAGACTCATACCCCAATTGTTTCATTTGCTGAGGCTAATCCAATATGGGCAGCTGAGCTGTGGCCCTTTCTGGTTCAAGCTTCTCGTAACCGGTTGAAACAAATGGAAGCAATTGCCGATATAGTTCAGTCTTGGGAATGGCATCAAGTCACTGTAATTTACGAAGATAGAGATTCTTCAGCCAATGAAGTCTTACCTCACCTCTCCGATGCCTTGAGACAAGTTGGTGCAGAAATTAGCCACCTGGTAGCTCTCCCTCCCTTTGCTTCTTCTTCATTAATCACAGAGCTTGAGAAGATTCAAAACGACCAATGTAGAGTCTTTGTTGTGCATTTGTCTGCGCCATTGGCGGTGCAACTATTCGAAAAGGCAAAAGAAATGAAGATGATGGAAAAGGATTATGTATGGATCACCACTGATCCTATTACAAGCCTTGTCCACTCTTTTAATGCCTCCACCAGCTCCTCAATGCAAGGGATCATCGGAGTCAAGAGCTACTTCCCCGAAAGTGGGAGCCAATTTAAGGATTTTGATCATAGGTTTCGAAAAAGGTTTAGTACGAAACATCCTGAAGACGGTAACAATGAGCCTGGAATCTTTGCAGCACAGGCTTATGATGCTGCAAGGGCAGTGGCTCAAGCTATGACAGAAAGCAGCAAAGGAAGGAAATTGTTAGCAAAACTTTTGCGAAGTGATTTTCATGGCTTAAGTGGAAGAATTAAGTTCAATGGCCAAAAATTAGCTCCGCAACATGTATTTCAAATCATCAATGTGAATGGAAAAAGTTACAGAGAAGTTGGATACTGGTCAGATGGATTAGGATTCTCAGAGACGATCGGTGCAGGTGCTACTAACAGATCTTCTATGAGATATTTGGGGCAAGTGTTTTGGCCAGGAGGGCCTTGGTATACTCCAAAAGGGTGGGCTGTACCAAGAACAAATGCAAACGTGCTGAGAATTGGTGTTCCGACAGGATCAACATTCAAACAGTATGTAAATGTGAAGAAAGATCCATTGGGAAATAACTTTTCTTTCAGTGGAATTGCAATAGATCTCTTCAAAACAACCGTAAATGAGCTGCCTTACCATTTGCCCTACGAGTTCTTTCCTTTCGAAGGAACGTATGATTCTTTGGTGAAGCAAATCCATTTGCATGTAAGATATTTACTTTCTGTAGTTAGTATCTTCATGCAGTTGGTTAATTAATCCAAATTGCATGCCAATATTTGATGTTTAATTTCATGGAATAATTAAGATCAATCAAACTTGTCATGCAGAAATTTGATGCTGTGGTTGGTGATGTATCAATAGTGTCCCGGAGATATGAACACGCAGAATTCACGCAACCCTATACCGAATCAGGATTGATAATGATAGTTCCAGTCAGGTCCAAAACAAGTAACAAAGCTTGGTTATTCATGAAACCTTTCACAAAAGCAATGTGGGCACTTATAGGAGCCATCAATGTCTACAATGGCTTTGTTGTATGGCTGATAGAGCGAAACTACCGTCCCGAACTCAAAGGTTCAGTGCTAAATCAAATAGGAAGCTTGATTTGGCTATCTTTCACCACTCTCTTCTCCTTACAAGGTAAATTCGTAACCCACATTGATCATTGTTTAATTTCACTCTCTTCCTCTATTTTTTTTTTTAAATTGTCTAAATACTACTCTATTTGATTTAACTGAGCAAAGGAGATAAGCTGCATAGCAATTTGTCTCGGATGACAATGGTGATCTGGCTATTTATGGCGCTAATCATCACGCAGACATACACCGCTAACCTTGCCAGCATGCTCACTGTCCAGCAGCTTGAACCTACCGTAGCAGATGTTGATGAACTGCTGCGAACCAACGCCATGGTTGGTTATTGTAAGGGATCCTTTATTTCAGCCTATCTAACGGAAGTCTTGCACTTCCACCACAACAATATTATGCAGTTTAACTCCATAGAAGAATATGCCTTAGCCCTCAGACGTAAAGTAATTGCTGCTGCTTTTCTCGACGCCCCTCTGGCAAAAGTATTCCTTGGAAAATACTGCAAAGCCTTTATGGCAGTGGGACCGACTTTCAAAGTTGGAGGATTTGGATTTGTAATTATCTAGCTTCTCACCAAGTTAATCTCTTCTGCATTCAAGGTAACCGTATATTAACTAAGCTTTTATGCTACAGGTATTTCCAAAAGGGTCTATGTTGCTACCAAGTGTAACGGAAGCAATGTTAAAGGTAACCGAAAGGGGTGACCTTCTGACTTTAGAGAACAACATGCTGGCCTCTCTGAAGTGCTTGGATGCAGAAACAGATGGTGCTAATCCTAGTCTAAGTCCCAACAGCTTTTGGGTACTATTCGTACTCACAGGAGGGACATCGACAAGTGCTCTTGTGGTTTACATTTTTCGCATTAGTAAATCAATTCTTGTAGACAAAACCAACTGGAAGTTAATATTGGATGTAATGAAACGATGGGGAAATCCAAACAGAAGGTGCTCAAGAAAAGACAGCGATATTAATGAAGAAAGTCATCCATATCCTTCGAATGCATCTGCCTTGCAGGCTCAAGTCTAGACATTGATACCGTTTGCAACAAAATTAGATAACCGAAAAGATTTTTCCACGTAGATTAGTATAGAATTAAGTTTTGCATATAAAAGAGTACAACTTTAGCCACTGCATAGAAAACATAGGCCAACTCTCTAATCCATTACTTTGTGTAACACGTTACCGGCTAGCTAGGAGTTCTTCTTTTCTTTTCGAACTGTTGGCTCGTATTCAATACCATAGAATAAACATTGTAAACTTGTAACAGTGTTTTTTAGTACTGAAACTTGTAACATAATTTTGTGAAAAAGAATAATCATCAGTCAAAGTCCCTAAAGTTGTGCATTATGTATTGCTTTAGGATTCAAAGTAGATAGTGCTCTACGTAGAACATTCCGCAGAATTGTTACTTGAAAGGTCTGATTCTCAAGAACCAGCAGTGGGCTTCCATCATTTTCTTCACCAACATGTCCCCATGATCAGCACCACATATAAGAAAGTTGGTAAACACAATGCGGTCTATATATATACATATATATATATTTTGTTTTTTTTTTTGTCTTTTTGGTTTTGCTTCAGTTTCATCGATCTCCTCCGAAACTCCTAGCCATGGCAGAATCCGAAATGAAAAAAAATCATTTCATAATCTAATATAACATTGCTAGCCTAGATCATCACAATGGATTATCCTCAGTCCAGAAAAAATATTGATGCAGCTAAAGTAACCCTTTAGCAATCCCGTTGATAATGTGAAAACGCAAGGCCAATAAAAAATTAAATATATTCTGTTACTATGACTTGGTATACAAGTATACTTGCTATACAAGGTTTACATAAAAGGAGGGCTAGTCTAAATGATTTGATAAAGAATCAAGCAGAGATCACGAAAGATCTATACAACTAGGAACCGGAACCGGCCCCTAAAATCCGAAAATAATTCCATCGGCCATATTTGAGGAAACGAACTAGTATGGTCAAACTTTCTTAAACTCATAATCTCATTCCATCAATCTAGAGCGAAGAATTAATCTAAAGTCAAGATTTCTCCAACTGCAAGAATTCATGGATAGGAACAATTCAAGGGCCATTATTTTCTAAACTTTCAACAATTTAGACCAAAATTAGTCCACATATTCTTAATCAAGCTGAAAAGGAATGTAATTTTGTCTTGTCTTCCTAAAACAGTCCAAATAGGATGCATGAGGTAATGCTACTCGTCTATACATAAAAAAGATTCAAAGTAATCCAAATGAACGATTCAAAGTAGGGACTGACATTTATGTACATAAGTGCAAGGTGGACCACAGAGGCATGCATGTATATAGATGTTACTTGGAAATTGATGCTGAATTGCTTGGAATCTAAGTAATATGAACAAATTGTTGATATCAATTACTTGGTTAACTCTCTAACTGTAAATAGATGTCCCAAGTTTGAATCTGCGCGTGTTCTTTCGTTAGTAGAAAAGGATTTGCAGTACGACTGCTTCAAAATATGCTTCGGAAAGTTCCCATGAATGCAGTTTATTTCTGATTTTCTCTTCTCTCTTTCTTCTACTGTCACATTTTTGTTGTCTTCTTCATGACCAGGAAGGTAATTAACCATTCATTCTACAGATAAGTTTGGCCCTTACTGATGATCAAAAGTAAAAGAAATCTAGGAAAACCAATTCCTTGCATTGACCATGACACAAGAAAATCAGGGACCACGTTTAACATCTGAGTGATTATATAAGACCAATTGTATTTGTTATAAACATGAAAAGAATACGAACCAGTGTCTGCCATATTTGCACAGACTGGACAAGTTTCCCGCTTTGTTGTCCTTCATGGTCTTTGTTTTAATATTTAAACAAACGTTGAGGATTGATGGAAGTAGTGACAGAAGGAAGGACGACAATTTCGTAGGCATAGGTGCAAATGTAGATACGGGTTCTCAAATTGGTAAAGGGCAGAGAGTAGCAATGCAGATGGCAGTGGATGACTTTAAAGTTTGGTTTTCCTCCACTGCTATTAAACTGTGTTTTGAAAATTTGAAACTGAAAAGGAACACAACACAGATTTGTTACACAGCGTATTATTCTAACGATTGTAAGGACGACAATGATATAAATGTTACAAAGAAAATTCAAGGGGCTAGCCAAAGTTGACCATTAAACTCTTTTGATCAGCTTATAAACAAATTACAAGTTAAAAGTTAAAAGTTTCATGCTTACAAATTTACAGTATTCTTATCTTGATTTTTGAGAATTGTGATTCAATTGATTGAATCTTTATCCTTGTAAAGTTATTCTTACATGTGGTATCAGAGCCCTAGGTTCTAATTAATCATTGAATTCGATTCATAAAATCTTTTATTTTGCTCGAAAAGATACAAAACTGGGATCGAAGGTTGAGTTAAAATAAAAAAACTCTGCCAATAAACGGTGCCGTTTCGTTAAAGAGCCGTTATAACTCTGAAAGGGTTCTTTTAAAAATTTGACCATTATGTTTTGGGTTTTTGAGTTTGTTGTTTGTTATTCGAGAAGTTCTCCTTGCGAACTTTACCCCTTAGTTCTGGTTTCAATTCAAAGTTTGATGCTAAAGATTAACAACCGTAAGAAATTGATTTTGAAAAGGTATGTTTTCATTCCATGTAAAACTAAATTCACTCGACATTGATGGCAATATTAGGATAAAATGATTGAATAACTAAGTTTATATGCTGGCTCAATTCGTTTTTTCAAGCTTAATATATTATGTAGTTGTTATAATGCTTCCGCTGCTATAATTAACACAAAAGCTTTGAACTTTTACGGATTGGTGTGTGTCCTATCATTGCATATTGTATTTTGTGTTAACCAAGTTTTGCAGCATCAAACTTAAAGAAGTTCTGCAGATTTTGTGCGATTTACTTTAGTGATCTTGAATTGTTTTTTTCTATGTATGTCTTCAATATGAAAGGCTATATATATGATTAAGTTGATTCAATGAACTCAATTTGTGTTGAGAAAGACCGAAATTAGGAATCATTATAGATTCAAAGTTCTGATTTCATTGATGTCTTCTGCAGTTTCATTAAAGTCAATCAGTTTAGGTGTAGTACTAATACTCACTGGTGGGAGCAATTACAAGAAGTGGAGAAGAGAAATTGAGTTGCTTTTGACACTAAATGAGTTTGATATTGCACTTGACATGCCAAAGCCTGCAGCATTGACCGATAAAAGCACAAAGAGTGAGAAGGCTGAGTTTAAGAGATGGACTACGGCTAATAAAGTGGCTCTATCCATTCTTGAAAGTGGCATGACAGACACGGTGCGAGGAGGAATCAAGAAGTGTGAACTAGCAAAGAATTATCTAAATGCTGTGGAGAACAAATTTAAAGAATCTGAAAAGGCTGAAATTGCTCAGCACATGTTCCTTTTGACATCTTACAAATTCGAGGGTGGAGGTTCAATCTGAGAACATATTATGAAGATGACCAATGCAGCTGAGAAACTTAATTAAATGGATGTCAACATTGGGGAAAAGCAATTGGTGTTCATGATTCTACAAGCATTGCCACAAAAGTTCAATCAACTAAAAGTGTCTTATAACACTCAAGACAAGACTTGGACAGTGTATAAATTGATTGCTCAGTGTGTCCAAGAAGAAAACCGCCAAAAACAAGAAAATAGACTAAAGCTGTCAATTATGTGCAAATTGCAAAGGGAAAGAATGACATTAATCTGGTAATGCTTCTAAACCTAAGCAACATGATAAGTCTGTTATATCTGCTAAAAATTCCAACTCCTCTAAATCTAATAAATTTAAGGTCAAAGTTAAAAACATTGAAAAGATTAGGTGTCATCATTGCAAATCTAAAGGTCACTATAGGAGGGACTGTGAAATTTTCAAGGATTGGTCAAGGGCTAAAGGAAAAGCTGATGTCTATGTGTGTGAGGAGTCGAATCTCATTGATATTCCTGCTAACTCTTGGTGGTTTGATAGTGGTTCATCTGTTCATATAACTAATTCCTTACATGGTTTTGAAAAACAAAAGAAAACAAATTGTTTTCATGTTTTTGTTGGTGAGGGAACCAAAGTGTCTGTCAAAGCCATTGGTATAGTTAAATTGAAATTATCTACTGGCATAATAATGCGATTGAATGATGTTCTATTTGTGCCTGCAATGAGAGGAAACCTACTTTCAGCATCAAAGTTAGTGAAACAAGGCTATGTTTTCATGGGAGATAATGAATGTGTCAAGTTCTTTAGAAAAAGGTCCTCTACAAGGAAAAGCTTTTATGCATGACCAACTTTGGAAAATAGATTGCACTGTAGAAACTGACCATTTACATGTCTTAAGTACTGCAACCAAAAGAATACATGGTTTTGATCAAACTTTCATTCTTTGGCACAAAACATTAGGACACATTTCAAAAGAAAAGGTTTTTCAATTGTCCAAAATGAACTTGATTCCGACTGTTGATTTCAAGAGTGCAATTGAGTGTGTTGATTGTATGAAAGGAAAGATGACAAATATTAGGAAACTAGATGCTAAAAGAAGTCATGGCCTATTAGAAATCATACATGCAGATGTTTGTGGACCTTTTCCTGTCAAAACCATATGTAGGAACTCTTATTTTGTGAATTTCATAGATGACTACTCTAAATACAGTTATGTTTTCCTCATTAGTGAGAAGTCTTCAGTCCTTGAATGTTTCAAAACCTTCAAAAGTGAAGTTGAAAAACAATTAGACCGTGTGATTAAAATTGCTAGATCAGATAGAGGAGGGGAATATTTTGGCAGGCACACAAAAGCTGGACAGAAAAATGGTCTTTTTGCATGTTTTCTTGAAGGCTAAGGCGTTGTAGCATAATACACCACTCCTGGCACACCCCCAACAAAATGGAGTGGCAGAGAAGAGAAATAGAACTCTCATGGGGATGGTGAGAAGCATGATTTCTAGGTCCAAACATCCTAGTTTCCTTTGGGGAGAGGCATTAAAGGCAACAAATTATATACTTAATAAAGTGTCATCTAAAGTTGTGCCTAAGACACCATTTGAGTTGTGAAATGGAAGACAACCAAGTTTCGATCATTTTCATGTTTGGAGATGTAAGGCAGAAGCGAGGTTTTACAATTCAAGTGAAAAGAAATTAGACTCCACGACCACTATCTGTTTCTTCATTGGTTATTCTGAGAAGTCAAAAGGCTTTAAGTTTTTCTGCACTCAAGCAAACACCAGAATACAAGAAACTCTTAATGATACCTTTCTAGAAGATGAAGATGTTTCGAATTTAGTTTAAGAAAATTTTGAGTTTGAAGAAGCAAGGCAAATGGAAGATGATTCCTCACGGTTAGACTATAATCACATACCAGTTTTCCTGAGATTAATGACGTAATGGGTGACACTGAGATTCCAAGAGAAACTGTGAATGAGGAAGATCAAAACAATGCTTTTGTTAATCAAAATCCAGCCGCTGAGAATCAGGCAACCAATTCTAATGCTCCTACCAACTCACTTAATCATTAAAATTTGAGGAAATCCAACATAATTAAAAAGCCAGTTATTTCTTCAGATTATGTGTACTTTCAAGAGACAGAGTTTGATTTTGGAGACATTGATGATCCTATGACATATCACTAAGCCATGCAGAGTCCTTAAAAGGTTTTATAGCAAACGACAATGAAATAAGAACTCAATTCAATGTCCAAGAACTCTGTTTGGTCTTTTGGTGAAATTCCCACCTAATATCAAAGCAATTGGTTGCAAATGGGTATTCAAAACCAAAAAGGATGATGAGGGAAGGATCGAGAGATATAAAGCAAGGCTTGTTGCAAAGGGTTTTACACAAAGGGAAGGGGTTGATTACAATGACACTTTTTCCCCTGTGTCTTCCAAGGATTCAATGAGAGTTATCATAGCTTTAACAACACATTTTGATTTAGAATTACACCAAATGGATGTCAAGAATGAAGACATTTTCATGGCTCAACGTCCTGGACCTATTGAAAGAGGGAAGGAAGATATGGTTTGCAAGTTATAGAAGTCAATTTATGGACTAAAACAGGCATTCAGGCAATGGTTCTTAAAATTTGATCAAGTTGTTACTTCACATGGTTTCATAGAAAATCAGATGGATGATTGCATCTATCTCAAAACAAGAGGATCAAAATTCATTCTCCTTGTTCTCTATGTCAATGACATCTTACTTGCAAGTTTGGACAGACAACTATTGAATGAAACCAAGCACATGTTGAGCACAAACTTTGAAATGAAGGATCTTGGAGAAGCCTATTATGTTTTGGGAATTGAGATAGTTCGAGATAGGCAGAGAAGATTTCTTGGATTATCTCATAAAGGCTATATTGAAAGAGTACTCAACAAGTTTAACATGTAAAAATGCAATAAGGCTGATGTTCTAGTGAACAAGGGAGATAAGTTTTCCCAAGATCAGTGTCCAAAGAATGAGCATGAAATTGAATTGATGAAGATGAAGCCTTATGCTTCATTAGTTGGCAGTCTTATGTATGCTAACATTTGCACTAGGCCAGATTTGGCATTCATTATTGGTCTTTTGGGAAGGTTTCAATCAAATCCTGGAGAAGTTCATTGGGTGGCAGCAAAGAAGGTGCTGAGATACTTGCAAAGAACTAAGGATTTTATGTTAGTTTATGGCAGAGATGATTCATTGGAATTAGTTGGATTCACTGATTCAGACCTTGCTTGACACGCCCCGATCCCGATATTCCCTGAATACCAAGATAGGCACGTGTTGGCCGACACCCTAGGGTGACAAAAGCCATTTATTGAGTGCAAATGCTAAAAACAAGGGATATATAAGACTTATAAATATAAAAGAATAATGAATATGAATTTAAGGAACGTGTTCAGAGCACACATCTAATCTAAAATGCTAAAGGAAAATAATATAAAATTGAATAAATAAAAGAATGGGTCCTATACCGAGAGGACTCGAAGATGCTGATGCGGAAATGCCTTAATGTCGGAATTGTATGCCTCGATTATAAGTCCTAAAGGGGGGCTCAAAACAAACATGAGTGGACCAAGTTGATATATATATATAATAAAACATTTATCAATATACTAACCTCCAGATTTTATGAAAACACATATATTATGATAAACATAGGTTTTTCGAAACCTAACATGTCGTGCAATGTCTCAAATCATAACTTGTATATATAATAATCACTAATGAATGTCCGATAACCCCCAGGCCCCATGCCGGCTCTCCGTCCCTGTGCTAATAGCCAGAGGAAACACACTCCAGGCCCTATACCAACACCAAACCATTGCCCGGGACGAACCGGAAACTATCCCTACGTCCCGTAACGAAATAAGGACCACCAGGTAGGTACAAAACCATTGAACATACATATATTGAAAAGCAACTTCATAGTATAAAGTCATCCATCATCTATACTATAAAGAGGTGTTCTAAACATGTTCTAAATATCATATCGTCATCCATCAGATATTCTATAAGAACACTGGTTATAGGAAAAATAGTAATAATTCAAACTAGCCTCAGTGAGCATGTTATCTCATAAAACGTTTCATAAAACATAGTCATCAAATCATGCTTTTCATGTATGCATTTCTACAATCAAAACATGCATTTTTAGAGGGGTCCATTCACAGTACTTAGCTGCCGAAAAGCCACACAAACTAGCGGAGACAGAACGCCACAATAAATTGCCCCTAAGCACATAAATGGTACATTTAATCAAACTCTACTCAAACGATTTAATTTGGGGAAACAGACGTCAAAAACGGGTCCAGGACATCGAAATTAGCCTAGAAGAGGTCTCTGCACGAAATCCAAAAAGTCAACGGTCAAAGTCAAAGTCAACGGATCCGGATCAAGGGTTTTGGGTTGGATCGGGTTGGGCCTAGGGCTTTAAGGATTTAAAGGGTTAAGGGTTTTGGGTTTTAAAGGGTTAAAGGTTTAGGATGCACGGGCCTAAGGCCCTAAATGGAAATGGCCCAAAGGCCTGGGTTTGGATTTCAGACTTGGGCTTGGGTAATTGGGTTGGACCTTGGGTTAATGGATCGGGTTGACCCATTTTCAGGCCAAGGTTTTGGCCGGTTTCTGGGAAAACTTCAAACGTCCATAACTTCTTCGATACTCAATGAAATTGGGTGAAATAAAAAAGGAAAGTTGTAGTACTCAGCGAGATGAAGAGATTGATACCTTGCACGCCAGCCAACACGCCATGGTTTGGCCAGAAATTGCCTCGAAAGGGGCGGTGCTCGTCGGAAAATTTGGAAAAGCTACTCCAAGCTATTTTTTGCTATTCAAACGTATACACAACTTAAAAAAGGTTTCGATCTAACCTTAAAACACATCCCAAGGGTTTCTAGAAGCTTACCAACGTCAGAAAAATACGAAACACAATGGAGAAGATGATGAACAGTACCAGCCGAAAGGAAGAGAAGGGTTTGTGGTGTTCTTTCTTTGAATCTTAGTTCGCAAGGGTGATGGTGATGGTGTTGCAGGTAAATGGCAAGGGTGTGCGTGTGGGTGGATCAGAGGGTGAGAGGGTTTCGAGAGAGAGAAGGGAGAGATCACAGAGGGAGAATGAGAGAGAAAAGAGAACTGAGAGAGAAGAGAGAGAGATAGACTTTTCAGAAAAAATAAAAGAAAAAGAAAATATCCCCCAAACTTAGTGAAAATACAAAAATACCTTTTTTCTTCCGTAAATCCTGGGACGGGTTGTTACAATCTACCCCCCTTAAAAGAATTTCGTCCCAAAATTTAAAATAATTTGCTACACTGAAGAACTCAAAAATAGGAAGAAGAATATATGTACAAAAAGAAATCAAGTTAGAGTGGGTGCATCAAAGAGAATATGTCACACCGTCGCAAGCGGGTTGCAAAATCCTCTATCATGCCTCCAAGCTCTTACTTTCTTCCCCATCAATGTAGAAGTAGAAACATACTTTATAGAGATATAAAACTGAAAACATATATTGACGTAAGGTCAAAAATAAGTACACAAATACGATAATGTTAAAATAGATACGTAATAACATATAGGTCAAAAATTCGTGCTAAACTTAAAACTTAAAACGGAAATACTTCCCCCAAAACATTTGTAACGTCAAAAACAAATAACTAAAGTAAAGGAAGTTAAAATACCTACACTGAAAATTCAAAATTGGAAAATGAGAGTGGGTCTCACCTAAGTATACGAATGTCACGTACTTCGAGAAAATGTGTGTTTTTGGGTCGAGCTCCAACAATCGCAAATTCGTAACAACTACCGTAGACGGGTCTTCTTTCCCACTTGCTTAACGAACCCAACGAATAAGTTTTCAATACCACAGTTGGTCGCCCGCGATATCGATTACACATTTGTTGTCTCCGTAAGCAAGCAGTAATTTCCTGAGGGTGCACAATTTCATATGTCGTAAATTCGATCCTCTGAATACCAGTTCACAATATTCCTTTGTCAACCAGTATAGCCAATAGAAAACTCTCGTAACATGTCGCAAAAAATGCCATACTCAAACCGAACAAAACAGAAACTGTCGTCGTAAAACTCTATCCAGCACCCAGCATACTATCCTCCTCAGTTCTTCCAAATGTGACCAACTACTCTAGTGTTTTGCCAACAAAGAACCCATTTGAAAATTGTACCTTGGGATTCAAGAGTGGCTACCATGTTAGTAGTAGACCTAAAAGCTCGAGCCAAGCAACAGAAAATGAGAAGTCACTTTCCCCAACAAGCAGTATCTCTAGGGAGTTGTTGCAGTGCTCAAACCACTTCTCCATTTTTGCTTAGTTGCAGATTTCTAGTCAAACAAGGTCAATGTTGATGGAAAGAAGGACTCTCAAGTGATCAACCTAAAAGCAAAAGAGAGTACACACCTTTCGAGAGAAATGTAAAGATTATCTGATTCTCGCCTCGACCACGTTGTGGTGCCATTCCAGAGTGCACCAAACAGATCTACTAGAAGTGTTTTGACATCCACATACTCTCAACAATAAGGTTCGGAAGTGAAGCAATGGAAAGATGTGTGTTGAGACGAACACATATCGTTGGAAAAGAACCGATGTGATGCTTATGAATTATAGTAAGATGGTGATACAATCCGCTGACCTTCTGTACTAAAACCTTCATCCAACTTTTACTACAAGACCGCTCAAATCTCACACCCATGTGCTCACGAACCGAAGGATCCAGGTGTGAGGTAGTGGAAAGCTGCGTTGATGCGAACACATTACATCATCGAAAAGGTCTACCAGAGTACGAAATGATGGTTATGAATTGTAGCAAGATAATGAGTGGTGACCATTCAATTCAGCATGAAGATAGTGATGCAATCTGCTGATCACCTGCACTACAATTTTCACCAATCTCTTACCACAAGACGGCTCCAACCTCACACCCACGTGGAACTCTTTCTGGTAAGTATGGTAAGCTTGTGAAAAGGTTATACTCCTAACGTTTTTGTCCAAATCGATAAGAATTGGGTGCGCCTTTCCATTGAATCGATCGATTGTGAATTTCTCCCTGTTTGAGTGAGAAACCATGTCGAGAAGGCTAAAAGAACACTCAAGAATTTGAGGATCAAAACAGTCCATTAAATCTAGAGTACAAGATATTTGGATTTGAACCATAAACCACACCAAGAACAAACGTTTTGTTTTTTTTTTTTTTTCACCCTTGGTGTATTGTCCGGCATGACTCTAAGCTTAAAGAATAGTTAAAAACTGCTAATGAGGTTTGATGAGGCCAAAGACATTTCGAAATTCAAAATACTTTGTAAGGGCTGTTTCAAAGTTCAAAAATTAAACATAGAACCTCTTAACCAACATAATGACGAAGAAGAAAGATACAAAGCAGCCTGCATATGCATGCAGTGACATGATTGGCTACCTTGAATTGATGCCCTTGAGCAAACCAAAGCTCAATGAGTCTAGAGGAGTTCAGAGTAAAGCTCGATCTTCGTACAATGATGAATATGGTGGAATCTCAAGCCATTACACTGAAACATTACAAGGTTAAACAGTTAGTGGACAAGAACACTGATCAGTTGGGTTACAAGCAAAAGGCTAAGTTCACCTCTACCAAAAAGTTCATGGACAAAGAGCTAGGATTTACTGCCTAGTACTAGACCCAAGTGAAATTCAAGGAGTCTGTTTATCCAAACAAGTATGGATCTTCATCATCCAAGTCTAACTACAACAACAAGAATCACAACTCTTTTTGGAAATTGGTGAGAATAAAGTCTGCTACCAAAGAGTCACTTAAGAAATTATCTAATTTAAACGAAGTCAACACCCGAAGAATTTGGTGTACAGCTGACGGTCAAAGGTTAAGGAACTTGACTTTGGGGTTGAAGTAAGTAAGAAGGATATCAATAGAATAATTACCGAGAATTGTTCTAAAGATCCACACAAATTTCTTCAGTGGTAATGAGTCCGAGAACATTGATTTGCTCCCACCAACTACCACTTACTAACCATCGCCACAACTAGCACTTACTCGCTTTCTCTAACACGCACTTCGAAAGTTTCGAGTAATTTCCAAAGAGATGACTCTGCCCGCCATTCCTAAGGAATGCATGTCGCAGAGTGACATCACCGATTCAGATTTCCAGTTGATCTTAACCAACTTGTACTACCAAGATTTTTCCGTTTCCCAAGATTTTGATGTAAAGCCCACTATGCCCGCAATTCCTAGAGAACACATGTTGCAAAGTGGCATCGTCATTTCAGATCTATAACTGGTCTTGACCAGACTTTCACAAATTGAGATTTCTAAAACATGTCGCTTCCAAGTAACACCAACTCTGCCGCCATTCCCAGGGAATGCATGTTGCAGAGTATCAATCTAATGTTGAAAGTCATCCAACAATCCACTTCATCACTACTGAAGCACAATCCCGACACGAGTTCTTGTGTTTCAACCAGAATGTGACAATTCAAATAGAGAAAGATTTGCACAACTGCACAGAATGACACCAAATTCGGAAGTCGTGACATCAAATGACATCATGACTGACACACTACTACAGTGACAGAAGGTCCTAAGTATGCTCTGAACAAAACCACGTTCTGATACCAATCTAACACGCCCCGATCCCGATATTCCCTGAATACCAGGATAGACATGTGCTGGCTGACACCCGAGGGTGATGAAAGCCATTTATTGAGTACAAATGCTGAAAATAAGGGATAGATAAGACTTATAAATATAAAAGAATAATGAATATGAATTTAAGGAACGTGTTCAAAGCACACATCTAATCTAAAATGCTAAAGGAAAATAATACAAAGTTGAATAAATAAAAGAATGGGTCCTACACCGAGAGGACTCGAAGATGCCGATGCGGAAGTGCCTTAACGTCGGGATTATACGCCTCGATTCTAAGTCCTGAAGGGGGCGCAAAACAAACATAAGTGGACCAAGTTGATATATATATATATATATATATAATAATAATAGTAATAATAATAATAAAAAAACATTTATCAACATACTAACCCCCAAGTTTTATGAAAACATATATATTATGATAAACATAGGTTTTCCGAAACCTAACATGTTGTGCAATGTCTCAAATCATAACTTGTATATATAATAATCACTAGTGAATGTTCGATAACCCCCAGGCCCTATGCCGGCTCCCCGTCTCTTAGCAGACAGTCAAAGGAAAATACACTCTAGGCTCCATGTCGGCTCCCCGTCCCTGTGCTAATAGCCAGAGGAAACACACTTCAGGCCCTATGTCAACACCAAACCGTCGCCCAGGACGGACCGGAAACTATCCCTACGTCCCGGAGCGGAATAAAGACCACTAGGTAAGTACAAAACCTAGTGGAAAATAGAGTGTGAGAGGAGGGAATGGAAAAGAAGAGAATCCTAGTCCAAAATGGAAACGAATTAGGATTCTCTCCCCCCTTTTTTCATCCCCTTCCATCCCCTCTTCTCACATTCTCTTATTTTGTCTTTTTAAAAAAAATTAATATAAGATATTGACGTGACTTAACTGTGACCGTTTAAATAGAAGGGAAGGGAAGGAGAGAGAAAAAAAGAAGAAAGAGAATCCTACTCCAATGGAAACCTAACACACACGTCTACCTAACGTACTTGAAAAACTATTTTAGAGTACAAACCTCATGATTAATATCATTAAAACCTTTCGTTATCTAATAAGCTTATCTTTATTTTTTTTCCAGATAAACTATACTATCTACACTAAGAAAAGAAGGCTGGTTTAATCTCACAATGAGTTAGTAAATAATGTAGTTCAAATTTTCATTTGGCGATAATCGAACAAAAAAAATCTCTCACTTATAAGCAAACATCAATATCACTAGATCGTAATACTAAGTGGCACGTTATCTCTAGTTAAACTAGCTAATTGACACATTGTTTCTCATTTAATAATAATAATAATTTAGAAAAAATAAAAAAACCTCCCCTTGTAAATACATTGTTTCTCATTTAAAGAGGATTTGAAGAAGAGAGTTTCAAACACTCACTCTGGCATCTCCTAAGGCAGATGTCATTCCAATTCGGTACTTGATGTTGGTTTACGCAGACAGTGCGGGCACACGCATCAGCACACGCATCGAGCTCAGATACACCGCAGACGGTAACGCAAGTATCAGGAATAGGGTCCTTTGAGAATGCACCAACCTTTTTCAGCATTCTCTTCGACGTGCATACCCTTTTGCAGACAAAAATCTCATCAGAACTCTTCTCCCTCCCTCTAGCGCTCTTTAATCACTGCTCTTCGCCACGCCTTTTCTTCACTCGAAACGCTTGTCCTGCAACTACTGCAGGGATAGCGGCTAAGAGGGACCACCACACTTCCACCATCACAAATGCAGGGATCAACCTCTTCTTCAGCAGGCTAATACAAAAATAAAAATATAACGAGCTTAGGTAATGATTTAAATCATCATCGGTATGTCAGTCATGCAATACTTTGTAAACTTCTCCAGGTTATTTTGGCATAACGAATGGGGTTATGTTATATAACATATAAAATAATAACAAAAGTTGAGAAAGTTCAGTTCATCATGAGACAATCCTCGAATCACATGTAGCAGATACAATATCAACAAATGCATCTACCAAAGTTCTAGAGCGAAATATATTAATCCCACGCATAAACAAGGCCACAGAGAAACATGCAAGCATTAGTCCAACATTTACTGTAATCCGGTACCTAACACGAGGTCATAGCCAAGCGGACTTATATCATCTGATAGACAAACAATAGAAGGAAAGCAGGAAAGAGCTAAAAGAATGTCGGAGTGTCCATCAGGCATTTTCGTTTTCTTAATACGTTCAACAATATTGCCGTCACCTAAGATGACATTTGAGCATGCTGTTTTCCATACTAGTGAAAACTTCCAACTATAAATATTACTCTAACAGTTGGTTTTAGAATAAAATGAAAATCCAAGGGATATATGAATCAAAACAACAGTTGGTTTTAGAATGCAATGCAGAGTGCAAGGAAAACCGCTTCAGCTCCAGGGTTACAGGTTCGGCTGCAATTGAAAAATCAACTGCACAAGCGGGGCATCGAGCTGAAAAGCACAATGTAACTCGCACATTTTAGACATTACAAGCATGTCTCTCAGGTTCCATTGCTATACCTAAATATGTCTAGTAGACATTTCTTTGGCCAACTCTTAGTACAACAACGTCACCAAGGACATTACCAGATGAAGTAATTTGAAGGAAAAAAAAAAAAACCCCCGTTGAAGTAATTTGTAAAACAACCAATTCAAGCACAATTACGCAATTTTTTGTTTTTTGTTACCGAAAACAAGTATGTTCAAGTCCTCAATATCTCTTTTGTATTGCCCCTGAATTGGATTTTTTTCTCCCTCTCATTCGCTTTACTATTGCAAAATTGATCAGTTACCAGCACCTAGTAAATAAAGAAAAAAATCCACACAGCTCGTTTTTCATCCTAAACCCTAAACCCTAAATATCATCACAATGCATAGTATAATACATGAAACCCTAGGTTTAGTAAAAGTAAACAGAAAAATTAGAGTCTCAAACACTCAAAAAAGGCATTTCTTCAAGAATTACAGTAAACCGCAAACTCTCCAACACCATCCTAGTAAGAATCAAGGCTTTCCGCATCAGAATTTTGCATTAAAAAAAAAAAAAAAAAATACAGAGAAATATCTACAATTACAAAATTAAAACCAATTTCAGCCGAAAGGACGTAAATTGATTCAAATTTCTTGAGAATTTCGAGACATGAAAGAGTAACTCACTGAAAGGTTTGAAGATTTGGAATGGGAGTAAATTTGCAGGCGTTTGTGGAGTTGCAGAGCTTCTGGAGTTGATTGCGAATGCCGTGAAGGTGAAGATCGTCTGAGGAAGTGCCTGAGCAGTGAAAAGTCTTTAACTTTCAACAGTACTAATTGGGCTTGGGCTCCTCAGGCTTAGAGAAACGAAACTAATAAGAGGGCTCAAGGTCCATTTACCACATACAGAAGAGTCCAAGCCCAACTTCTACCACCATTCCTTTACTTTCAGTTTACACAAACTTAACATATGACATGCAAAAAGTAATGAATAAAGACCTAAATCATAATCTATATGTTTTTGGGGGCTTTGTATTTTTTTTTTGCTATTTTTTATGCTCCGTGATAGTGTTTTTAAATAGCTTTATTTATTTATTTATTTAAAGATGTAACTTTAATTCTTGATTTTCACGTTTGATTTGTACTATCTTATGATGTTATAATTATTATTTTTTTTTTATACAAAAAAAATCCAAATTTCAATCCAATCATGTGTACTAAGTGTTTGATGAAATGTCTGAGTTGTGCACACCAAGTTCTCAATGAAATGCCCCAGTTGACATGCTTTGGCATTCTTTGACATTACTCGTTAGTTTTCTATATCTACCCTCGACAAACCTCCACATATCATAGTAGTGGTCGACAGACGTTGCCATAAGCTTTTGATGAATGTCGTTAGGAATCGGTAGTTGCCCACCAAGTTCTTGATGAAATGGTCCAATGAAGTTATTTTGGGTACATTATTTGAAAATCCTAGCTACTTTTGTTCTAAAAATTCATTTATATCAAAAATTATTAATGCATCATTAAATCTAATCTAACAAAAAATTGGGAAAACATTGGCCTTTATAAAGAACAAAGAATGTAACAATTAATTCCAAAGACATGTTCTTGCTAATTTACAAAAATATTACATCCTTGGTGGGTTTAATTCAAGTGTAATTGAGAACTTCATTGAGAATATAGACTAAAAGCAATGAAATTGGGTATAGAGGGTAAGCCAAGAATGATGTCCAAAGGGAAAAGGTGGAGACGAAGCTTGCAATCAGACCCATCACAGTGCAGACAATTAAAACTACCAAAACTTCAGCAGAAAAATCCCAAGTCATTTCACGAGCATAAATTATGGCTAGCAGCACAGAAAATCCCAAAACATTGTTCATAAACACCCCACCATAAATCTGCATCCAAATAAAATATGTTCCACGTAAAATAATGAAAATAACACAATTAATTAGGTATTTTCTAATTGAGAAAGAAAATATAAAAAAATTGGGCACAATGACAAACCTCAGAAAATGTCAAGGATGTGGTTCTTAGTGTTTTTCTTGAAGCTGCCTTAATTGCTGAAGCGGCTTGTCTGGCATTGGTTGCCAAGGGAACTAGCACAAATGATACAAAGAAAGAAGGGATGCTTGCAGCTGTGGAGAAATCCTGAACACTATCTATAAGAGGTTCTGCTAAAACAGCCAATACAACAAACCCTAGAACCAAATATGTTATAGCTTTCATCCAAGCCCGTTTTGACTTGTCGACAGCTCCACCACTGCTGTACTCTTCATCCCAAGTCCTCTGCATAATAATTTTGAAGAATTAATCTTAACAGTTGTATTCATGTAAACTATTACAATTTGATACGTGTGCAGAAAACTGTGTTAGACGATAATTTGCAGACAAGGATACAAGTGGTGTTCAATTCAATTCCTTTCCCTTATAGTTCTCAGAGTTGCTTACTTGGTAGATATCGTCCTTGGATTCAAGTGACGGAGGAGCTTGATCTTTGGATTTGTTTATCCATTTTGTTAATCCAGTAACAAATTCTTCCTCACTGATCAACTGGTCTCCACTTGTGTCAAGTTCTTCTATCAATTTTACAACTGATTCATCCACGTCTCCCGGAATCTTACCAAACTTGATATCTCCGATCAGTTTTCTCAATTCTGATTGCGATATACAATTATTTCCATCGAGATCAATCTTTTCAAACAACCTGTTTTTCCATGTTGAAGAGAGTGGTCAGTAGACTCAATACCACAGCAAAAAGCATATATAGAGTAATACTACTCGCATCTACATATTATATGCTGATTATTTATAGTTATATTAGACTACCAAACAAAGCTCCGATACTGTACTAAGTTTAAACTCTGTTACGTTATGAAATATAAACCAACAATGTATGTCAAACTAACAAACTACATCTACTAACATATACGTTATACTATTAACACCGTATTTCTCTTTCCCCAATGCTCAAAGAAGTGCCAAGTTTCCTCTTCCCTCCGTTGATAAAATAAATCTGAAAAACTTCGTTCCATATATGTATAGGGTAATGCTATCCACACACCCCTTTTTACCTCCAACACACTTGTTAATTTTTTTCTTATTGATCTTTTTCAATTCATTAAAGATCCCACGGCCAAAAATTGAGATGGATGTGTGAGAGATAAAAATAGATCACTATGTACATATAGCAACCAAAGGGTTAGTCTACATGACCCCTTTGGGTTAGTCTACAGTACCCTTTCAAAAAGGGCACCGTTACTCTTCAATTAGACGAGTTGTAGTCCTAACCTTCTAATATTTGGTATATCAGGCGTGCCATCATTTGTGACAATGCTTCCAAGTGAATTGCTTTGGACATGTCTTAGTACTTCTGACATTAAATTCTTCTTCATTTCACGTTCTCGTCTTCTATTTTCAATCCAAGGCTGAAAGACCTGCTCAGCAATAGAAGCAGATGTAAATTATTGAGGAGAATGAACGTAAATTGATATGAAAAAGGCAAATGATCTTTTTCACTCGATGCATTACGTTAATATTCTTACTAGCTATAATCCGGGCATGCATGATATATATAGGCCTCATTTGGGATGGAGGATCAGATTGTAACGAATAAGCAACTACTTTCAAGAATTGAAAGAAGAAATGAAAATTTTGGGGCCAACTTGGAGGTAGATGATGGGTTACCTCATATATGTTCTCCAATGATCTTTCGGTATTTTGTTCACTGACCTGATCTCCTCAATCCATTTTGTGAAGCCGTTGATGAATTCATCTTTATTAATCTTCCCATCATGATCCAGATCAAACTGTTTCATCACGTCTTCTGTTGATATGAATTTGACTTCACGAAGAAGTTCTTTTACTTCAGTAAGCGATATATAATTGTCACCATCTTCGTCTACTTCCTCAAATAGCCTGCAATATTTAATTAGTAACCAATCAAACAATATATGGGGACCTTCATAGAATTCAAAAGAACAGTTCTAAAATTATTGAAGGGGAGTTGTTACCATGTGCTCCTCTTAGTATATTTTCACTCTTATAGTTCCACTCGTTTAGAGTTTCGAGTGCTAATTCTCTTATCACATTTGATCACTAAATAAAGTATGTCAGTTATTCAACTTCGGCTCAGTCTGAAACTCAATTATTGCTATCAAATAAGATGCTTATGACAAAGGCATTATTTGGTGAGCAAAAGATGGATTGTTTGGTGAACAAAGTTGGAGACTTTACCACTATCACCATGGGGCAATATTCGGTGAGACCTTACCTTCTTATAGCAGGTATATTTGGTGCCCCTTTTACAGTGAGGACTCTCGCCAGTGCATGTTTTTGGACGTGTTGTAAAATGCTTGAAATCAAATGCCCATGTTTCACAAATTCTAATCTTCTTTTTTGAACCCAGGGATGGAAGATCTGTAAGGTTTTAACAGTAAATATTTTACATGAATACTTCAAAGACATTAATATATATAACAGCAATAATATTATCAGTTCATGTATAGAGATATTCATGAATGCGTACCTGATAAATGAAGTACAATAATAAGAATACAAAAGAAACACTGAGAGCAGTCAAGATTGCGATGCGTTCCCCGGAAGAGGATGGAAAGATTTTTGCCATTTGCATGATAAGAAATGGTACTGCTGAACAAATCATTATCTTCGCAAGGCTGCTGGTCTCTAAATCCGTTGTAATACCACAATCTATGAATTCAAAGGAGAAGAAAAAAATGAGGAGAGGATGAAAACTTGGGACCTCTTCCCACATTACTCGATGAAGACCTAGGCGATCGGTGTGAAATTATCAATCTTGTAATGCAAGAGCACATTTTATTATAACTCTTGTTGTTCAATGGGGAGTTCACGAACCACTGGTGCAACTCCCACACTTCTGAAGAAGGAAATTTATCCCAGAGGTTTGAAGGTAGCAATTTATTTAGCATTTCAAAGAAGTGCGAATAACGCTTTGTTTTTTGTATTTCCTACAAACTTTTATTTCTGAAAACTATTCTACAACGCACCAGTTATATATGGGATGTATCACTTCAGTGAATGACTGCGTATTTCGATTCAACTATTCCATTCTAAGCTTTTAGCCGTTCATATATAAAATCATAGCATCACATACACCCGTGTACAGTAGAAAAGACTCCAAGTTTTCAGGTATGTGGCAAGGGAATCCAATACATAGTGGATATAGGGGGCGTTTGTTGCGCCGGACTATTTCGGACTGGATTAGCTTCAAGGACTAAGCTGGACTGGCTTAGACTAGACTAAACTGGACTAACTTAGTGAAGCGTTTGGTGCAGTATTGGACTAAGAAGCTAGATAATAACAAATTCTAATATTATTTTATTTAATATATAAATTATTAATATTTTATTATGATCTTATCTTTTTCTTCATCTTTTCCTACCATTTCCGTCCCACTCTTTTCCTCTTCTCTCATCATCCCACCCTTTCCCTCTTTTTTTCCTCTCAGACCTCTCAATTCATGTCTCTTTCTCATTCCTGGTCAAACTCCTTATTGATTTCAGTCTCTATTTCTCTGTCCTCCCTCCCTCTCTAGTTATGCGTTGTTCGAACGGAACCTCACGGCTCCAATTTTCCCGACGAGTTGCAGGTTTCCTGATGTGTTTTTTGGCCAACCCTCATTAAATTGGATGAAGTTAGCACCGCCAAAAAATTCATCACCATCCCTGGACCGAGATCTTAGCTTTGCATGCTCGAATTTGTCATGGATTTGAAGAAGCCCAAACAGGCCGAGACTTCCAGGCCATTTTCCGGCCACATTCGACCACATTTTGGCCTCGATTCAAGTAAAATCGTAATCTTGTCACTCCCAGCTTCAATTTGGTATATTTTATATGAAAGTTGGTTGTGAAATGGATCTGAAAGAGAGTCGGGAAGTTAATGATTGATCTAGGTGACCAGCCATGATGAGGAGTCTGTCGGGAGTGGTCGTTGAGCATGACAAGGACGAGAAATAGAGGATAGTCTTAGCTAGTCCCATGGTTATTGGAGGGTCTCACTAAGACCTCTTAGTGAAGGGTTTTGTCCATGCTAGTCCCCTTTAGTCTCATTAATGTTAGTCCCAGCATGGAACAAACACAGTATTGGACTAATAGCTAGTCCAGTCCAGTCCGAGTTAGTGAGGGCAAACAAACGCCCCCTAGGTTTAAAAATCTTGGATTTGGATCCCATCCGGATCCTCTTTGTGAAGATCCTACGATCCTAGGGATCCTCACGTTGTTAGCCAGAAATCATTTATAATTTTTTTTTATTTAAAATTAAACACAAATAGTATCTTATGAAAGTTGACCCCATCATGTAAGATGAAATGATAGATAAGAGGATCCTCATCCAAAAATCCAGATGTACGAGGTAAAAAATAGTGACAAGGCTGACCTGTCAATGATGCAGGCAGTCTTTTCCATGACAAAAGTGATGAATCTGACTCATTGGAAGCCTTAGAGCTTTGATGATCTGAAAATTCTTGGCTGCTGACAATTACACAAGTCCCCGAAAGTATTGTTAAGCTCAAAATTGATGATCCAGCCAACAGCCCAACTCCTATATAGACATATTCCTGAGCGACTTCCTTGGAGTTAAAAAATCCAGAAGCTGTGTGCAGAATTATCAAATTACAGTTACAATTTGCATATGTGTACAATTTTAATATAAGTAGTGAAAGAAAATCAATGAGTTTAATTAACTGAAACTTCCAAATGCATTACTTCAGTAAGTGTGATATGATTAGTTATATATATAATTGTTGGTTGTTTGATTCTTTTAATCCTTTTTATGTTTTTATATACTTGAGTGGTCTTGTGTGCGTATGGTCTTTATGTGCTTTTTCTTCCCTCTGCTATCTTACTGGTTAATTAACATTTAGTAATCACTTCCTTAAACTACATCGCATACAATTATCGTCAGAACTTGTGATTATATTTATTAACCACTTAATATTTTCTTGTTTTTGCCAGGTTGTAGATACATTAATAAGTACAAGATCAACTTCGACGACCTTACAAATTAAAATCAGAATGTCTTCCATATTGGCAGTTGGAATCCCTCGCGTCCAGCTATATACTCTAATTATATTCCTAAACAACAAATTCAAAGAATTTTTATAGCTACCAACTAATACCACAGTCTAACTGTATTCTTCTTCATTTGTTAGTGATATGGACATTGATGATGTATTATATGTGTTGAGTTTGATACCTAGTTAGTAACCGACTATTTGTTTGGCCTAACCCAATTTTCGATCTTTTAGATTAGAAAATCTCCTTCCCAAAAGTAAAACATCGTTAGTATCAAAAATAAAATAAAAAATTTAACAGTCACTATACATTCAGTATTTAATTAACATTTTGATAATATAATATATATAAGATAGTTTGAGTTTTAATACAAGTAGCTGGCGTGACATGTTAAATAATATTTAATTAAATAATGTGTGTAGTACATTAATGAAAAATCAAATCCAATTCATTTGCTACATCCTGTGATGAGTAGCACATGATCATGAATGTGGAACACCTCTTTTATGCAATGAGTGCAGGAAAGTTTTCACAATATCAAGGAAAGGAAAAAAAACACAGAAGAACATTTAGAAGATCTCATCATCTATGATTTGTGACAACAAAAACAAAGAAAAAAACTTGTAAATTGTGTATAGAAATTAAGAAGAATATAAGAAGATACAAACATACCAAGAAGTAATAGAGACTCAGGAAGAATATAAAAAAAAAAACCCCCGTTGAAGTAATTTGTAAAACAACCAATTCAAGCACAATTACGCAATTTTTTGTTTTTTGTTACCGAAAACAAGTATGTTCAAGTCCTCAATATCTCTTTTGTATTGCCCCTGAATTGGATTTTTTTCTCCCTCTCATTCGCTTTACTATTGCAAAATTGATCAGTTACCAGCACCTAGTAAATAAAGAAAAAAATCCACACAGCTCGTTTTTCATCCTAAACCCTAAACCCTAAATATCATCACAATGCATAATATAATACATGAAACCCTAGGTTTAGTAAAAGTAAACAGAAAAATTAGAGTCTCAAACACTCAAAAAAGGCATTTCTTCAAGAATTACAGTAAACCGCAAACTCTCCTACACCATCCTAGTAAGAATCAAGACTTTCCGCATCAGAATTTTGAATTAAAAAAAAAGACAAAAAATACAGAGAAATATCTACAATTACAAAATTAAAACCAATTTCAGCCGAAAGGACGTAAATTGATTCAAATTTCTTTAGAATTTCGAGAAATGAAACAGTAACTCACTGAAGAAAGGTTTGAAGATTTGGAGTGGGAGTAAATTTGCAGGCGTTCGTGGAGTTGCAGAGCTTCTGGAGGTGATTGCGAATGCCGTAAGGTGAAGATCGTCTGAGGAAGTGCCTGAGCAGTGACAAGTCTTTTAACTTTCAACAGTACGAATTGGGCTTGGGCTCCTCAGGCTTAGAGAAACGAAACTAACAAGAGGGCTCAAGGTCCATTTACCAGATGCAGAAGAGCCCAAGCCCAACTCCTATCACCATTCATTTTCTTTCAGTTTACACAAACTTAACATATGACATGCAAAAAATAATGAAGAAAGACTCACTGTTCTAAAAATCCCCACCTAACGCCGCCTAGGCACTAGGCACCTGGCCACCACCCCGATTAATGCATAGGCATTTGAAAATTAAGAAAGGGCGCTTAGACCTGCTAAGACGCTTGTCTAGACCGCCTAGCCCACCCAGACCCTCTTAGACACCAACCTAGGTTGCGACTCACTTAGATAGAAAATAGATAACTTCATTTTGCATTTTATTTAAATTGTAAGAGACTTGTTAAATACTTAAAATGAACACACATTATATGCTTGTGTCCCATGTTTTCATTATGTTCCAATACTTCATAATATATATGTTATTCTATTTTGTAGTTTATGATAAAATTATGTATATTTTAAGTATAAACCAACACTTATTTACACGAAATATAATGGATCTACTTAAATCTGCCTAGTCTGCTTAGACCCCGCCTGGCCGTCCAGGCGCTAGGCCCCAACCCACCACCCGACTAGCGCCTAGCGTCTAGTGTCTTTTAAAACCTTGGAAAGGCCTAAATTGTAATCTATATTTTTTTCGGGGCTTTGTATTTTTATGTTCTATTTTTTTTATGCTCCGTGATAGTGTTTTTAAATAGCGTATTTTTTTAAGATGTAACTTTAATTCTTGATTTTCACGTTTGATTTGTACTATCTTATAATGTTATAATTAAATATCTTTTTTTCATATATATAAAAAAAAAAAAACTTAAATTCAATCCAATCATGTGCACTAAGTGTTCGATGAAATGTCTGAGTTGTGCGCATCAAGTGCTCAATGAAATGCCTCAGTTGACACGCTTTGGCATTCTTTGACATTACTCATTAGTTTCCTATATCTACCCTCGACAAAACTCCACATATCATAGTAGTGGTCAATATACGTTGCCATAAGCTTTTGATGAATGTCGTTAGGAATCGGTAGTTGCCCACCAAGTTCTTGATGAAATGGTCCAATGAAGTTATTTTGGGTCGGAAACGTGACCACATTATTTGAAAATCCTAGCTACTTTTGTTCTAGAAATTTATTTCTATCAAAAGTATTAATGCATCATTAAATCTAATCTAACAAAAAATTGGGAAAACATTGGCCTTTATAAAGAACAGAGAATGTAACAGTTAATTCCAAAGACATGTTCTTGCTAATTTACAAAAATATTACATCCTTGGTGGGTTTAATTCAAGTGTAATTGAGAACATCATTGAGAATATAGACTAAAAGCAATGAAATTGGGTATAGAAGGTAAGCCAAGAATGATGTCCAAAGGGAAAAGGTGGAGACGAAGCTTGCAATCAGACCCATCACAGTGCAGACAATTAAAACTACCAAAACTTCAGCAGAAAAATCCCAAGTCATTTCACGAGCATAAATTATAGCTAGCAGCACAGAAAATCCCAGAACATTGTTCATAAACACCCCACCATAAATCTGCATCCAAATAAATATGTTCCACGTAAAATAATGAAAATAACACAATTAATTAGGTATTTTCTAATTGAGAAAGAAAATATAAAAAATTGGGCACAATGACAAACCTCAGAAAATGTCAGAGATGTGGTTCTTGGTGTTTTTCTTGAAGCTGCATTAATTGCTGAAGCGGCTTGTCTGGCATTGGTTGCCAAGGGGACTAGCACAAATGATACAAAGAAAGAAGGGATGCTTGCAGCTGTGGAGAAATCCTGAACACTATCTATAAGAGGTTCTGCTAAAACTGCCAATACAACAAACCCTAGAACCAAATATGTTATAGCTTTCATCCAAGCCCATTTTGACTTGTCGACAGCTCCACCACTGCTATACTCTTCATCCACCAACTTATCTGTTTCGTCCCAAGTCCTCTGCATAATCATTTTGAAAAATTAATCTTAACGGTTGTATTCATTTAAACTATTACAGTTTGACACGTGTGCAGAAAACTGTGTTAGACGATAATTTGTAGACAAGGAGACAAGTGGTGTTCAATTCAATTCCTTTCCCTTATAGTTCTCAGAGTTGCTTACTTGGTAGATATCGTCCTCGGATTCAAGTGACGGAGGAGCTTGATCGTTGGATTTGTTTATCCATTTTGTTAATCCAGTAACAAATTCTTCCTCACTGATCAACTGATCTCCACTTGTGTCAAGTTCTTCTATCAATTTTACAACTGATTCATCCACGTCTCCCGGAATCTTACCAAACTTGATATCTCCGATCAGTTTTCTCAATTCTGATTGCGATATACAATTATTTCCATCCAGATCAATCTTTTCAAACAACCTGTTTTTCCATGTTGAAGAGAGTGGTCAGTAGACTCAACACCACAGCAAAAAGCATATATAGAGTAATACTACTCGCATCTACATATTACATTGCTGATTATTTATAGTTATATTAGACTACCAAACAAAGCTCCGATACTGTACTAAGTTTAAACTCTGTTACGTCATGAAATATAAACCAACAATGTATGTCAAACTAACAAACTACATCTACTAACATATACGTTATACTATTAACACTGTATTTCTCTTTCCCCAATGCTCAAAGAAGTGCCAAGTTTCCTCTTCCCTCCGTTGATAAAATAAATCTGAAAAACTTTTTTCCATATATATATAGGGTAATGCTATCCACACACCCCTTTTTACCTCCAACACACTTGTTAGTTTTTTTCTCATTGATCTTTTTCAATTCATTAAAGATCCCACGGCCAAAAATTGAGAGGGATATGTGAGAGGTAAAAATAGGTCACTATGTACATATAGCAACCAAAGGGTTAGTCTACATTACTACTTTGGATTAGTCTACAGTACCCTTTCAAAAAGGGCACTGTTACTCTTCAATTAGACGAGTTGTAGTCCTAACCTTCTAATGTTTGGTATATCAGGCATGCCATCATTTGTGACAATGCTTCCAAGTGAATTGCTTTGGACATGTCTTAGTACTTCTGACATTAAATTCTTCTTCATTTCACGTTCTCGTCTTCTATTTTCAATCCAAGGCTGAAAGACCTGCTCAGCAATAGAAGCAGATGTAAATTATTGAGGAGAATGAACGTAAATTGATATGAAAAAGGCAAATGATCTTTTTCACTCGATGCATGACGTTAATATTCTTACTAGCTATAATCCGGGCATGCATGATATATATAGGCCTCATTTGGCATGGAGGATCAGATTGTAACGAGTAAGCAACTACTTTCAAGAATTGAAAGAAGAAATGAAAATTTTGGGGCCAACTTGGAGGTAGATGATGAGTTACCTCATATATGTTCTCCAATGATCTTTCGGTATTTTGTTTATCCACTGACCTGATCTCCTCAATCCATTTTGTGAAGCCATTGATGAATTCATCTTTATTAATCTTCCCATCATGATCCAGATCAAACTGTTTCATCACTTCTGCTGTTCCTTTATCCTTATCGTCTTCTGTTGATATGAATTTGATTTCACGAAGAAGTTCTTTTACTTCAGTAAGCGATATATAATTGTCACCATCTTCGTCTACTTCCTCAAATAGCCTGCAATATTTAATTAGTAACCAATCAAACAATATATGGGGACCTTCATAGAATTCAAAAGAACAGTTCTAAAATTATTGAAGGGGAGTTGTTACCAGTGCTCCTCTTAGTATATTTTCACTCTTATAGTTCCACACGTTTAGAGTTTCGAGTGCTAATTCTCTTATCACATTTGATCACTAAATAAAGTATTTCAGTTATTCAACTTCGGCTCACTCTGAAACTCATTTATTGCTATCAAATAAGATACTTATGACAAAGGCATTATTTGGTGAGCAAAAGATGGATTGTTTGGTGAACAAAGTTGGAGACTTTACCACTATCACCATGGGCAATATTCGGTGAGACCTTACCTTCTTATAGCGGGTATATTTGGTGCCCCTTTTACAGTGAGGACTCTCGCCAGTGCATGTTTTTGGACGTGTTGTAAAATGCTTGAAATCAAATGCCCATGTTTCACAAATTCTAATCTTCTTTTTTGAACCCAGGGATGGAAGATCTGTAAGGTTTTAACAGTAAATATTTTACATGGATACTTCAAAGACATTAATATATACAACGGCAATAATATTATCAGTTCATGTATAGAGATATTCATGAATGCGTACCTGATAAATGAAGTACAATAATAAGAGTACAACAGAAACACTGAGAGCAGTCAAGATTGCGATGCGTTCCCCGGAAGAGGATGGAAAGATTTTTGCCATTTGCATGATAAGAAATGGTACTACTGAACAAATCATTATCTTCGCAAGGCTGCTGGTCTCTAAATCCGTTGTAAAACCACAATCTATGAATTCAAAGGAGAAGAAAAAAATGAGGAGAGGATGAAAACTTGGGACCTCTTCCCACATTACTCGATGAAGACCTAGTCGATCGGTATGAAATTATCAATCTTGTAATGCAAGAGCACATTTTATTATAACTCTTGTTGTTCAATGGGGAGCTCACGAACCACTGGTGCAACTCCCACACTTCTGAAGAAGGAAATTTATCCCAAATTAATTGAAGGTAGCAATTTATTTAGCATTTCAAATAAGTGCGAATAACGCCTTGTTTTTTGTATTTCCTACAAACTTTTGTTTCTGAAAACTATTCTACAACGCCCCAGTTATATATGGGATGTATCACTTCAGTGAATGACTGCGTATTTCGATTCAACTATTCCATTCTAAGCTTTTAGCCGTTCATATATAAAATCATAGCATCACATACATCCGTGTACAGTAGAAAAGACTCCAAGTTTTCAGGTATGTGGCAAGGGAATCCAATATATAAGTGGATATAGGGTTTAAAAATCTTGGATTTGGATCCCATCCGGATCCTCTTTGTGAAGATCCTACGATCCTAGGGATCCTCACGTTGTGTAGCCATAAATTATTTAGAATTTTTTTTATTTAAAATTAAACACAAATAATACCTTATAAAAGCTGACCACATCATGTAAGATGAAATGATAGATATGAGGATCCTCATCCAAAAAATCCAGATGTGTGAGGAAAAAACATAGTGACAAGGCTGACCTGTCAATGATGCAGGCAGTCTTTTCCATGACAAAAGTGATGAATCTGACTCATTGGAAGCCTTAGAGCTTTGATGATCTGAAAATTCTTGGCTGCTGACAATTACACAAGTCCCCCAAAGTATTGTTAAGCTCAAAATTGATGATCCAGCCAACAGCCCAACTCCAGTATAGACATATTCCTGAGCGACTTCCTTGGAGTTAAAAAATCCAGAAGCTGTGTGCAGAATTATCAAATTACAGTTACAATTTGCATATGTGTACAATTTTAATATAAGTAATGAAAGAAAATCAATGAGTTTAATTAACTGAAACTTCCAAATGCATTACTTCAGTAAGTGTGATATGATTAGTTATATATATAATTGTTGGTTGTTTGATTCTTTTAATCCTTTTTATGTTTTTATACACTTGAGTGGTCTTGTGTGCATATGTGCTTTTTCTTCCCTCTGCTATCTTACTGGTTAATTAACATTTAGTAATCGCTTCCTTAAACTACATCGCATACAATTATCGTCAAACCTTGTGATTATATTTATTAACCACTTAATATTTTCTTGTTTTTGCCAGGTTGTAGATACATTAATAAGTACAAGATCGACTTCGACGACCTTACAAATTAAAATCAGAATGTCTTCCATATTGCCAGTTGGAATCCCTCGCGTCCAGCTATATACTCTAATTATATTCCTAAACAACAAATTCAAAGAATTTTTATAGCTACCAACTAATACCACAGTCTAGCTGTATTTTTCTTCATTTGTTAATGATATGGACATTGATGATGTATTATATGTGTTGAGTTTGATACCTAGTTAGTAACCGACTAGTTGTTTGGCCTAACCCAATTTTCAATCTTTTAGATTAGAAGATCTCCTTCCCAAAAGTAAAACATCGTTAGTATCAAAAATAAAATAAAAAATTTAATAGTCACTATACATTCAGTATTTAATTAACATTTTGATAATATAATATATAAGATAGTTTGAGTTTTAATTCAAATAGCTGGCGTGACATGTTAGACAATATTTAATTAAATAATGTGTGTAGTACATTAAAGAAAAATCAAATCCAATTCATTTGCTACATCCTGTGATGAGTAGCACATGATCATGAATGTGGAACACCTCTTTTATGCAATGAGTGGAGTAAAGTTTTCACAATATGAAGGAAAGGAAAAAAAACACAGAAGAACATTTAGAAGATCTCATCATCTATGATTTGTGACAACAAAAACGAAGAAAAAAACTTGTAAATTGTGTATGGAAATTAAGAAGAATATAGGAAGATACAAACATACCAAGAAGTAATAGAGACTCAGGAAGGGCACCGATGACATGAAAAGCACTAGCACCAAACACACCAGGACCCAAAATCTTGAAAATCTGTTCACCTCCAGCCGCCAAATACGACTCACCATGAAACAACAAGTACTCATAGACCACCATTAGAAACACATGCCCAAAAACACTGTCGGAGCATGGCAAGAACCCGTAAAGCTGCTCGCACGATGACTCTGTGGAATCGATATTCTCAACTCCTTTGAGAAGTAAGAGGGAGCCGCTGCTTTGATTTTGATATTCATGATCTGTACCATCTGAAACCAATTGGGAAGACGAAGTACTCCGAGAATTGAGTCCAAAAGAACGACCTCTGACTTCCACTGCTATTACAAGAAGAACCAAAACAACCCAATTTGCAGTTTTCGTGATGTTGCTCATTGATGATCTTCTCTTCTTCGTCCGCTTGAAATGAAGGGGAGCTACAGCTAGAGGATGATATGGAAACGGTTTTTCTTTTTCTTATTTTTTACATGTGGAAGTTGATGGGTTTATATTTTTATGTCAATTGTCATGGTTATGAATTTAGAAAAGTTAGGAAGATCAATGTGCATTAATAAGGTCAATGATTTTATTGTTGATTTTATTGTGGATTAGGTGATATTTTTGGGGACTTTATTCCAAATCAGAAACACCCAAGCAGCCAATTGTCATAAAAATAAGCATAAAAAATAAAAAATTCAACTACAGGCCACCTTGTTTCCTCTTCACTATAGTCTGGTTATTGTGATAGCATATGGCCCTTGCTGGCTGTCATGTTTGATGCACATGGATTTGGTTATTCTGTTTTCCTCAATATTTTTTTTTTTCAATTTTACCATTATTAAAGGGAGAGGAAGAGTTCGAAATTATTATATTAATTTAGAGGATAAAGAGTTAGAACACAGGACGCATAAGTAGAAACTCAATACCTTATCCATTAGGATATTAGACCACATGTGATATTTTCCTCAATGTTATTATACATACTTTTATTTGTACTATTCTATTTTCCTCTTGCAGTGGAGTGGTTTTTTCTCAACTTAGGTTTGATTGTCATGGACATGAATTCGAAATTTATTATTATGGCTGGTCAATTATGTGACTCAACCTAAATACAACACTCTTAATGTAAATATATCATTGTATTAAAAAAAATGTTTTGGGTATTCTTATAAATTTATAGTATATACAAGTTACATATATAATGAAAATGCATTCTAATACATATTGTGTGAGAACCCATATTTTATGCTAGTACAATATATAATTATAAGTGTTTGATGATATAACTAAATGTCCCACATTGAAAGCTAAGAAATTTTGCAAGGGGGTATAAAATGTTGAGTCACTGTCTTTATTATTAATTGGTTTTGAGATGGAACCTCAGCTTCCTTCATGATATCAGAGTTCATTAGTTCACGTGTGAATTCAACATATACAATGTCACCCAACTTAAATAATTCAAGTGCTAGTTTTGAAATTTCACCACATGATTCTTATGAAGTCGCACTGGGAGCTAGTGCTTTGCTATCGAAGAATTGCTCCATGAATCTCAGTAGAAAAATTCATTAAAATCCAACCTAAGCATGACAGGCTCTTTATCATGTGCAAAATTTAGTATTTGACTTCAATATTTACATGTATTTAATAAACTTATCTTCTCGATCAAAAAATAATTGTATTAAATATAAACAAATATTGTAGTCAATCCTACAAGTTTGATTCTAATATTGTAATTTTCATACATAATTTGTACTAATACTACAAAAGCAAAATCCATCAAAGAAAATGCAGACACTTGTCTTGGGTCCCAATGTTAGTGTTATTTTCGTTATATGACACTTAAGAGGCCAGGAGGATTCTCGTCGGATCCTCTAATCACATCCGTTCATCGTACATCGTGCGGTCAGAAATTATTGTAATTTTTTTTATTTAAAATTGAATATAAACAGTACTTGATAAAAACTAGCCGCACGATGTACGATGAACGGATGTGATTAGAGGATTCTCGAGATCCTTCAATCACATTCGTTCATCGTACATCGTGCGGTCAGAAATCATTGGAATTTTTTTATTTAAAATTGAATAGAAACAGTACATGACAAAAAACTAACTACACGATATACGATGAACGAATATAATTAACATATCCTCGAAATTCTCACAAAGAGGATCCGATGAGGATCCTCTCTTATATGACACATGGGCCTCTCAGAGACTCAGCCTATTGCTCTGTGGCACTTCTTTGAAGCCAAGAGCCGCCAGTGTCATTCAATTTGATATATTCAAATTCTTCGAAGCAGTTTTTATTATTTTTGTTTATGATTTTTTTTATGAATTTTTTGTCACTTCATGTTTTGATATAATAGTTTATAATATTGTCATGCAAATTAATGTTAAATTACGAGGTGATAGAGAGTAAATAGAAAGTTTTACTCTAAAAAAGTTTGTTTAGCATTTGTCAAATACCAATTCAATTCAAATAATTATTTTCAGTTGGGGGGAAAAAATTTCAGTTTCAAACTTTCAATACATCAGCCGCTATTTTTCTCTATTAAAAAAAATAAAAAAAATAAAAAATAAAAAATAAATACATCAGTCGCTATTGGTGGATGATAGTGACATGATAATAATCAAATCAACAATTCTTAAGCATTGATCTCAAGTAATTAATGTGATGAAAGTAGCATTTGGTTTTGAATATTACTTCTAATTGTTAGATGCATGTCCAAAAAGTCAACTATATGATGAAATATTTTAAGAATACTTATTATGTTAAATTGGACGGGCAAAGTTTATTTGGCATTCACTTTTATTTCTATTATGTGACAAAATAATAATGTAATCTAAAGAATGTTATCAAACTAAGAGATAAGTAATCTAAGGAAGTTAGATCAATATGGCTTTTCACTTACGTTCATTTCTTATACATTCATTTTAACTAGGAGACAACTCAAAAAGCTCATATCCAGGAGATGCTATAAAAGAGTTTCTATTATATCAAAATGAACAGTCACTCTTTAAATTTAAAGAACAACTATTCACTTGCTAAATATTTTAAAAATAAAACTCAAGGGTGGAACCTTGATCAAGGGGAAAAGGATGAGGGAATGTTGTTTTAGAAAATGCGTGGGTTGGTTTTGAATTGTTAATAATAAAATATATAACATTTGAAAAATTGAAAGTGTTGTTGAAAATAAAAAATTAAATTAAGTAGCTAAAATAATTTTTTAACACTATCACTAACTAGTTTAACAAAATCTAGAGTTTTTCTTGGAGATGCTCGCTACGACAACTCTTGGCTTGCTAGGCATCCTAATATGAACCAAAATAATAAAATACCAAATATCCTCAAAAACTTAGAAAGTTGTTTTGACACAATGGAATTTGGGCTAGTACACAATAGAATTTGGTGGCCACAAATACCTATATACTAGGGTAAAGCACCGAGTCTTGCTCATGAAACCGTTCTTCGAAATAGCGGGTCATGGACATATATATTGAACATTAGAAATCAAATATGTAATTCTTGAACTTCGATGCCGTTTTTGCATATAACAACTGATTTCTTGATCACCATCATGCCATTTGAGATTACTTCACTCAAGACGTCTCGTGTAATGCTCAAGTCCTTGAGAGGTGCTTTAAACAGTCCTCGAACTCCCCTCAAGGCCCGTAGACTAGTGCTCGAACCCCTTCAAATAGGCCCGTCAGAGTAGTGCTCAAACCCCTTCAAATAGGTTAAATTTTAAAAGTCTACAAAATCATCAACAAAAAAGGGATAAAGTCTGTAGCAAGTTCAAATTTAGGCTACTTTTCAAAAATTCTTATGAGTACTTACCATACATTCGTGATATTAATGAAGTCTTGATGATCCAAGGGGGAAGGAAACCAAGAACGCTTGCTCTGAGTGTGAAAGGATAAGTGCTATATTACCAGAGCTACATGCCCTAGACAATCTTTGAGAAATCAGTGGGCAATGGTGTGGCATTGATATCGATCGTATTCTAGTTTCATACATGTGGATTATCTAGTTTGGTTCCCTTTATTAAAAAGAACAAGAAAAAAAATTATATATAAAGAACTTATGTTTTAGGCAAATTGAGGAGAGGGTATGAGCTGACTACAAGCGAATCCGAAGCTAACAACTGTATTCCCATCAGCTATAAATAGAGGCTTCAGATCACTGTATTGGCATACATCCCATTGTAGAATGATCATATTCAATGGAAGAGATGTCAAACATGAAAGAAGAAGCCTTGTTTGGTATGTAAAGAAAATACAATGTATAATTGTTTTGAATGAATTTCTTCAATTGAATAATTCTTTCTGCACAAAGTATTGTATACAAATTTTACAATCAAGCACACAACCACTATTACGACATGTAAGCCGTGATCCACAATTTGTGACATTTGACTTATGCTAGAAAAGGTAAATTATAATGATTATAATATTATAATAATTGTTATAACATTTTCCGAATGTTTGACTTAATCAAGAAGATATTATCATAATCACAATAATATTATAATAACTACAATAATTATTTTCTAATACTCCCCCTCAAGTTGGAGAGTGAAGATCGTGAACTCCCAACTTGTTGCGTAGTGTCACAAACTGGTCATTTCCCAAGGCCCTTGTAAATACATCTGCCAACTGAAAACGAGTGGGAACATGCGAATCGATTAATCATTCCAGCTTGTAGTTTTTTGCAAACTATGTGACAGTCGATTTCTATGTGCTTTGTACATTTGTGGGAAACAGGATTTGCTGCAATGTACAAAGTGGCTTGATTATCACAATACAATGGTGTGGAAGCTACTTGCGAGACCTTTAAATCTTGTAATATATAACGTAGCCAAGTTAGCTTCAAACACGTATTGGCCATAACTCGATATTCGGCTTCTATTGATGATCTAGGCACATTGGTTTGTTTCTTGGACTTTCATGAGACGAGAAAATTTCCAAGGAAAATGCAATACACTGTAATTGATCTCCTTATGGCACGACAACCTCCCTGATCTGAATCATAGAAGGCTTTCAAGGAAAGATTGTTAGAGGCAGGAAATGGTAGGCCTTGACCATGTGTCCTTTTGATGTATCTGAGGATTCGTAAAGCAGCATCCCAATGTGGCTTTCGAGCTGATGCATGAATTGACTAAGTGTCTGAATAAAGTAGACTATATCTGACCTTGTGACAGTGAGATAAATTAACCTCCCAACCAGTCTTCGATACTGAGTTGGGTAATTGAGAAGTGCTATATATGTGGGGGTGAATTTGAGATTCTGTTCCATTGGAAACTTGCCTGGTCGTGCAGTTGTAAGTCCCGAGTCTTGCAGAATGTCTAATGCATATTTTCTTTGAGACATGAAAATACCTTTCTTGGAACGTGAAAATTCAATGCCCAAGAAATACTTCAAATCTCCAAGGTCATTGATGTGAAAATGCTTGAGAAAAAAAATGTTTTGAGGTATTTCATCTCTTGAAGATCATTACCTGTGAAAAGTATGTCATCAACATAAGTAAGCACTGCTGTGAATGAAGTACCTTGTGTCTTGGTGAAGAGGGAATAATCAGCCTTTGGCTGATGGTATCCTACTTTCTAAATGGTGGTTGAAAAGGTAGAAAACCAATTTCTGGATGCTTGTTTGAGTCCATAGAGAGACTTGTTAAGCCGATATACAATGTTCTTCCCCTGTTGGCGAAGACCAGGAGGAGGCATCATGTAAACAACTTCATGCAAATCACCATGGAAGAAGGAGACACTGCAGGGTTGTGAATTTGGCGATAAAAGAAAAATTCTCCTCATAGTCAACGCCCTCAATTTGAGTGTAACCCTTGGCAACAAGATGATCTTTGTAACGCTCAATGGTGCCGTCAGTTTTTTATTTGATTTTGTAGACCCACTTGCAACAGATGGGTTTATGACCAAGAGGCAAATGATTCATACTCCAAGTGTTATTTTGTAGCAGAGCTTCTAATTCAACATGCATGGCCTGTTGCCAATTAGGATCTTGGATAGCTTGAGTAGAGGAAGTAAGCTCGGTAGGACTTGAAGGACGAGGCGCCAGGTTAGATGGACTAACGTGGTTGGACATGTGGTAGTCTTTATGCCATGCTAGATGGTGTGTAGGACGGGTGGAATGTCGTGAATGTGCCATGGTGGGCTAAGAAGGAAGGGATGCTGTCGGGCCAATATTAGCAGTGGGTGTGGTTGTATGAGGAGTAGGTGGGCTTGTATGATTAGAATGGGCTGGCAGGATATAGTCTGTTATCATGAGAAGGTGGGCTGGTAGTAGATGGTGGGCCAACGGAAGTGGGTAATGGCTAAAGTGGCGCGGTGTTGGAAGACACGAGAGGTTGAGTTATGATAGTCCATTGGCATATGGCAAGCATTTATCAGGTGGCATGTGGATGACACGAGATGTTGAGGAGTGACTAAGGTGGGGTCGAGGCTAGCAGATTAAGGCGGGGTGAGGGGTCAGGAATAGGGTGAAGGTTCATTAGGTTTAGTGGGTCGTCATTGGGGGCAAATGGCAGTGGGCCTGGTGGGTTGGCAGGGTGTGAGAGTGGTAATTGCTGCCGTGTGTCAAGCACAAAGCGTGTTGGTGTCTGTGACACGGCTGGAATAGGCTGGCATGAAAGTGACATGGGCGCAGGTGATGAGATAAACCCTCAATCATGAGGTTGTAAGTGAGTGGCAGATGGTGTTGAGAAAGGAAATATGTTTTCGTGAAATCTTACATCTCGACTGACAAGGAATGCGTGAGTGTCCAAATCATAGAGTTTATAACCTTTTTGACCAAGAAGGTAGCCAATAAATATGCAACGTTTGGCACAAGTGTCAAACGTTTGAGTTGGATGGACAACAATAGCATAACAGAGAAAGCCAAAAACTCACAAATGAGTAAGAGATGGTGGTCGGTTGTACAAAAGCTCAAAAGGAGATTTGTTGGATATTAGTGGTGATGGTATGGGTTAATGAGATATATAGCTATTAAGACACAATCACCCTAAAAGGAAAGGGGTAAGTTGGATTGGAATCGAAGGGCACGGGCAATGGTGAGAATGTGCCGGTGTTTACATTCGATAACCCCATTTTTTTATGGAGTATATACGTATGTGTGTTGGTACTCAATGCCATTATTTTGGTAAAAAGCTTTCATGGATAAGAATTCTAACCCATTGTCAACCTAATTGCTTTAACATTGGCATTAAACTATGTGTGGACAAAGGAAATGAAAGTTTTCAAAAGGTGTTGTGTCTCAAATTTAAATTGCATAAGAAATATCCATGTGCATCTAGTAAAATCATCCACAATGGTAAGGAAAATCTAGCCCCCGAATGCGTGGTAATTTTATGTGGGCCCCAAATATAACAATGTAACAAATCAAATGTTGTATGAGTGGAAATTGAACTTAAGAAAAAAGGAAGTCTTGTTTGTTTGGCCATGGGACAAACACCATAATTATTATCAAAAGAAATATTATGCGAAGACAATAAATGAGAGATTAATTTAAGGCGAGAAGGAGAAAGGTGCCATAAGTTGGAAGGATGTGATACTTGGCAATAAATTGGTGTCCGCTGCAATAGAGACATGTAATAAAGCCCACCATGCTGTTTACCCGAGCCAATTATCTTCCCAGTAGCCATGTCCTACAAGACACAAAAGGTAGGAAACAATATGACACAACAATTTAGAGAATCAGTGACTTTGCTAGCAGACATAAGGTTTAAACGGAATGATGTGACACATAAAACATTATCTAAAGTGATGTTAGAATTAAATGGTATAGTGCCAATGGAAGTGATTGGGGTGGTAGAACCAGTGGGTAGATTGACTACAGGTGTAGGCAATGAATTAGTTTTAGTGAAAATTGTGGAATCAAAAGTGATGTGGTACGTAGCTCCGTTATCCAAAATCCAAGGCTTGGTGAACATAGAATTTATTGAAGGAGCAAAAACAGAAAACTGACTTGGAGTATTTGCATAAACATTATGATTACCAGAAGCACGATTGAAATTTATCATGGACACAATATGAGCAAGTTGTTGTAGTTGTTCACTGGAAAGGTCGTGCAATGAATTGGATGGGCGCCAACTGGAAATAGGGGTTGTAGTTATGTCAGCATTGATATTGGTAGCATGATGAGAAATATGGTGGTCATGGTGGAGGTCAACAACATGTCTGTCGGCTGCATTGGCAAACGAAAATTTTTCTGTTGGTGTTTGATCTTTTCCTGTCATGTCGGTTGTGTTTGCGTTCAAAAGAAAAGAAAAGAAAAGTTGGCTTGTGTTTGTAGCGAAAGTGGGATGAGCGTTTAAAGTCACCATGATCGGTGCTCTGACGCCATGTAAAGAAAATAAAATGTATAATTGTTTCGAAAGAATTTCTTCAATTGAATAATTCTTTCTATACTAGGTATTATATACAAATATTACAATCAAGCACACAACCACTATTACGACATGTAAGTCGTAATCCACAATTTGTGGCATTTGACTTATGCTAGTAAACAAAAATTATAATGATTATAATGATTATAATAACTATGATAACATTTTCCTAATGTTTGTGACACGCTCTGATCTCGATATTCTCCAAGTACCAGGATAGGCACGTGCTGGCCGACACCCAAGGGTGATGAAAGCCATTTATTGAGTGCAAATGTTGAAAATAAGGGATAGATAAGACTTATAAATATAAAAGAATAAAGAATAATCATTTAAAGAACGTGTTCAGAGTATACAACTAACTAGAATACTAAAAGAAATAATATAAAATTGAATGAAACAAAGGATGGATCCTACACCAAGTGGACTCAAAGATGCCAATGCAAAAGTTCCTTGACGCCGGGATTGTATGCCTCGATTCTAAGTCCTGAAAGAGGCGCAAAACAAACATGAGTGGACCAAGTTGATATATATATATATATATATATATATATATATATATATATATATATATAATTAAACAGTTATCAACATACTAACCCCCAGGTTTTATGAAAACTATTAGTATCATAAGTAATAGGTTTTTCCGAAAACCTTAGCGTGCCATAAAACGTTTCATAAAACGTATCTCGTATATAGTGTGCTAACTAGTGGTATCATAATCGCCTGAAGACAGAACATATGCCTGAAGGCAGAACATACTCCACGCGCGTGGAGGCAGAACATATTCCACGCGCTCGGAGGCAGAACATACTCCACGTGCCTGGAGGTAAAACATAGAACTCTTCCTTTAGAAACTCCCTCACAACCTTCCTTCACAAGTATAAATCGCCCACATGCTCCTACAACACCCACCCGAAGGCATATATAGTATCAATCGCCTGAAGGCTCCAACCTACACCCACCCGAAGGTATATATATGTATATATATATATATATATATATATATATATATATATATCAATCGCCCAAAGGCTCCAACTTACACCCACCCGACCCGAAGGCATATACAGTATCAATCGCCCAAAGGCTCCAACCTACACCCACCCCGAAGGCACATACAACATCAATCGCCCAAAGGCTCTAACTTACACCCACCCGAAGGCATATATAGTGACCAATAGCTACGCACAAAACCATTGAACATAATCTTTCCAAACATAGGTACATATATCTCAAATCATCTTCACAGTATAAAGTCATCCATCATCTATACTATAAAGAGGTGTTCTAAATATTATGTCGTCATCCATCAAATATTCTATAAGAACACATGTTATAGGAAAAATAGTTATAATTCAAATTAGCCTCAATAAGTATGTTATCTCATAAAACATTTCATAAAACGTAATCATTAAATCATGTTTGTCATGTATGCATTTCTACTATTAAAACATGCATTTTTAGAAGGGGTCCACTTACAGATATTTAGCCGCCGAAGAGCCACACAAACTAGCGGAGACAGAACGCCACAATAAATTGCTCCTAAGCACATAAAGGGTACAATTAATAAAACTATATTAAGGCAATTGAATTTGGGAAAACAGATGTCGGAAACAGATTCAGGACGTCGAATTACTTTAAGAAGAGTCTCGGATAAATTTCGTAAACGTCAATAGAATATTCCAAAGAATATTCCTTGACGAAATATTCTCTAATGGAATATTCCCTAACAGAATCTTCCACATAAAGGGTTTGGACCGGCTAGGGTTTAGGGTTTGAAAGTTTAAAGGGTTTAGTTAAATAGGTGGGCTAGGATTTTTTAAAAGGAATGGGCTATGGGACCTGGGCTCAGGGCCCCCAACGGCTACGGCCCAAAGGCTTTCAACAAAAAGGGTTTTGGGTTTGCTAATAAGGCCCAAGGCCTTTAAATTAACAAAATAATTAGAAACAAAAAGAAATAAAAGGGTTGGGTTGGGTGGCCCAGGGTTTTGGGCTTGGCAGGAACGGCCCAAAGGGCCTGGGTTTGGTGGTTCGCCGGACCTCAAGAAAGGCCAGATTTCAGCCGAAAAACTGAACAAATTTTAAACGTTAATAATTTTGTCAATACTCAACAAAATCAAGTGATTCAAAAATAGAAATCATAGTTCTCGAAGAGACAAAGAGAATGGTACCTCGCACGACGTCTAACTCTCCGTGGTTTGGCCGGAAAATATCTCGAAATCTGCAGAGGTCGCCGAAAACTGGGTAAGATTCAAATGAGTATAACTTATTCAATACTCAATGAAATTGGGTGAAACAAAAAGGAAAGTTGTAGTACTCAGTGAGACGAAGAGATTGATATCTTGCATGTTGGCCATATCGCTGTGGTTTGGCCAAAATTTTCCTCGAAAGATGGGGTGCTCATCGGAAAACTAGGGTAGTTTCCCCTGTGAGGTTCCTACGTCCAAACATCGATAAAACTTTTTAAAACCACTTCCAAACATACACTAAGACATGATCTAAAAATTTTGGACGAGGTTCAAGGCTTACTTTCGCTGGAGGAGGAGGAAACTCGTCGAAGAACTTTGCTGAACAGTGTAGGCTGAGAGAAATGGAGGGGTTCGGGGTGTTCTCTTTCGATTCTAAGCTCACTAGGGTGATAATGGAGATGTTGTTGTTGTTGTGGCGTTGTTTGTTAGTGAGAAAAACCCTCGAAGGGGGTTGAGATAGAGAGAGCTGAGATGGAGTGATAAGGGAGAGATATCCAGGGGTGAGCAAAAAGAGATGGAAGGAAATGAGAGAGCTCAGAGAAAGGAAGAGAGAGACCAGGGACACAAAATTAAGGGTGGGCCCTTGGGCTCACTAAATAAGATCCAAAAATAATTTTTAAAAGGAAAATATCTCAAATTTTGGTGAAAATACAAAAATACTTTTTTAGGTTTGTAATTTCGGGACGGATTGTTACAGTTTGACTTAATCAGGAAGACATTATCATAATCATAATAATTTTATAATAACTACAATAATTATTTCCTGATATGGTAGCCAAGGATGACTTGCCTGCTGCCTCGATTCTAAAGAGTAAAGAGGTTTACTATCCGATAAAAATTTGAAAAACCTTAGTTGGATTCTTAGGCATTCACGCCTTGCTAACTTGACAAGCTAGCTCTTTTCTCTCATGCTAGACTGCTCTCTTCCTCATATTCGTATGCACTTGCATTGTACTACTGCATATGCCATTGAATGTTTGGCAAGCTAAAAGGAGAGACTGCACTCATATCTGTTTCTATGTAGATGACGAAATCAAGGTATCGTAAGTGTTAAATTAATATAAATTGCTAGTCTATTTCATGGTTCTCGACATTGTCTAGATTCACTAGGACGGACCCTAGAATAAGCATTTGGTGCCTATAAGATAAAGGTAAATATATTGCTTGAGTGTCTAGACTCTAGTTTGATTAATAATTAGATAGTGTGGTTACCAACTATTGTGTCTAGACTCTAGTCTAATTAATAGTTAGATAGTGTGGTTACCAACTGTTGGGGACCTTTTTGATCGAGTTGGATTTGGACATTAGTGAAAGTACTCAGTTCTCTTGGTTCTTTTCCGGCATCAAGTCCTAAAATACTTCGAAAGCATTAGCACGTCGTAAGAAGCATTCCAAATGAACCAATGACTCCAATTTAACAATGACTGAGTAATTACATATAAAGAGTAACTTGCCTAAATGAAGCGTGGCGTGCAAGCTAGAAATCGGCCATTAGTAATTTGGCATGAAAGAGGAAGTCTATGCTTGCTTGCATGGCTTTAGGATGGTTAATCTAGGGTTTCTAATGCTTTGGTAGTTTTTGGAGAGACTAGGGAAGCTTATGGGAAGGCTCAGAATGAAGGAAAAGCTTAAAGCTCAAGAACTAAGGTTTCTAGCACTTAGAGGTAGCTTGCTCTTGGTGCGTTCTTGTCCTAGTTTGCCCTCATCCTTGTCGTTGTTGTTGTTTTCCAATGTACTGGCCTTATTAGGAAAACTAATGAAAAGGGCTTGAAAACTTTGAGTTTTAACGATAACGACAAAATAAAAGGTAAAGTGAATAGTACCAGGTTTGACTTTTTATTGTAAAAATGTGGTTTTTCGTTAAAGTGAACAGTACAGTGGGCTTTTCATTAAAACTCCTTTTTTAATTTGTAAGTGCATGGATTCCTCCAATTTCCAGCTGGAGAATCCTTGATTTCTTATCTTCTTCATGTTTTGCTGAGTCTTTTCTTCTCATTTCCAGTGTTGCAGCTATATGGCTCTTCTTTGGTATAATGTCGCATAGGGTTGGTAGCCTCGTGAAGCATAGCTTGAACACGCTGCCCAATGCCTCTTCTTCCTGCACCAAGTCCCACAGCATGACTCTATCTTTGGTGACGCTCCCTTCTGTTTTCTCTCTCGTTTTCCTATATGAGCTTGGACAAAATAGTTCTTCTCTTTGCTCATTAAAGAAGCATGCAATTCTAGGCCAAAAAGTGATCTCGTCTTGATTTAGTCAGCTCATCTTTAAGTTTTAGTTGTTTCCTAAGTGTCTTACTTGGTTTGTAAGGGAAAAATGGAAGGATAAGGTTGTTCACTCTCAAGCTTTCCTACGTGGAGCTTAAAATAATGGGCTTGGATTTTTGGTGCTCTCAAGCAGCAAAATCTTCCACAATTCTAATTCCACGTAGGCCCACCGAACTTCCGTAACTATCCACACCATGACCCACTCAGTAAGCCCCATTACGTGACTTGGGCCCAATTAAGGGTGTCGTATGCTTGGCGTGACGTCACCGTATTAATATTATTATATTGCTTGGCACAATAAATATGCATGATTTGTATTGGCTTGGTGTGATATTACAAATGTTCATTTTATAACATTATTTTATTAGTGTAGCATGATTATAAGCTTACATACCCCTCGTTTTGCACTTTATGCATGAATTTAAGCTTGGCTTGTGACATGTATGCAATGATTGGGTTTTGAGATATTATTGAAATTATAGGTGAAATTTTTGGGCCTTAACACCAACTAAATTGTAGTACTAGTTGGTATTCCTCTTTATTCTTCACTAATAAATGAAAGATCTCAAGCTCGACTCACATGAATGACGATGGCGTATTATATTTGTGTTGAGTTCGATACTTAGATTGCTAGCTCATTTTGTGGTCTAGTCCAATCTCCCCTTCCCTTTAGAATAAAAAATCCCCTTACCCTTTAGTAGAATATCGTTGTATAGAAAAGTTCAATTGTTGTTTTCTTGATGTTTATTTTATTTCGTGTGTTATGAATTTCTTGTTTAAGTTTCGAGGTTCAAGTGTTTCTTCCAATGCTTTACCAATTCCGTGTGGACATAAGGACGATAGGACAAACCTTGAGCTTCAATCATTTTATGATCAGCTTAATTATTTAAGTCAAAATTAAATTGTCAAAGAAAATAACGAGTAATGTGAAGGAAGTTTCTATTCTATTGGCTTGAGCAAATAATCTAGAACGAGAGAGTCATCATGACTCAACTCACGATTCAATTCGAAGATTCTCTAAATATCGTAGAACTGATTCGGTCTCTCATCACGTATATAGCACGTGATAGACTAACAATTTTCATAAACTAATTTAACTAATGGTTCAGAATATGCATACATACATACGTATATATATATATATATATATATATATATGAATTTGACTAGAAGGAATTGTCCAACAAATAAGTTCTTGTAAAATAAATAAATTCAGGAAACAATGCCAATCAAATTAACAGTCTAACAAATAAATTATTGAAAGGATAATGTTTGAGAGACTATCTTTTTAGATCATATTTTGTAAATCACATGATGTAAAGGTTCAAGGTTTGATTCCTTCTCTAAATCGTTAAAAAAGAAGTCCAACCATCAATCATCACATATAATTTACAAAATATGATTTTACTAGCTCTTTCCCGATTGAAAATATGTGCAGTCAGTATAGAATGTGTTCGTATAGAGCAGTCGAACGTACTCAAATGAATTTCAGTAAAACTAAAAAGTCAGCTAGTAAAGAATCTGACCACTCATTACTTGATGAAGGATTCCAAATGATGAAAATTCAAAGGAAAACTTATTTTGTCTTTTGGAAAGGTGTATGAAGAATAGGGGGTTATTACCAGGAAATTCAAATGGTGACCTTGACTTCGCCAATTCTAATTAATAATTAAATAGATATTATTAGAGCATCAATTAATTTACTAGTCTGTTTCTTTTAGGTTTCTCTTGCACATGGATGTAAACTACGCAAGGAAGTATAGATTTACAAGAGTCGATTTGATAATATTTTTTCAATTAAACAACAATGTCAAATTCACTTTAGTATTGGTATCATGGAAAAGACATTGTTGAGAATAAATTGATAAAATAAAAATTAAAAGTACAATAAGTTAGAGGGACAAGAAACCCAACCCTAATACAGTATCAAAAAGCTAATAGAAACAACAAAAAATGAAAATGGTAGAGCTAGAAAGAATGACCAAGGCTCAAACCAACAAGGAAACTCAAAATTAGATCATAAGAAAACCATTAAAATAACTCTTAAGAGAAGTGAAAGTTCAGAAGCCCCCAAAGATTATGAACAAAAGTTGCAGCTGCATACAAGGGATAAGCATCTGACCACCAATAAATCCAGTTGGCTAAACAATCAGCCACGTAATTACCTTCACGATATATATATAAGAAACTTGAATCCAAAAGAAACTAAATTCGACATGATCCCGAAAAGCTCTATTTTATTTATTTATTTTTAAATTTGCCAACCACAATATTTGTTTGTTTGTTTGTTTTTTTTTTTTTTTTTTTTTTTTTTTTGACAGATTTAATTATATTGCTTGATCACACATTTCGACAAAAACTCAACCTAATCAATGTGAATAATTCTAGTTCTGTTGCAAGACAATCTGACATGAAAAAATTTACACTACGCGTGTGTATGAGTAACTTAATGATTCATATCAGATATTGGAAGTTTAATTAACAAAGATATAAAAAGAACAAATTTAGAAATTTTAAGCCGTGTACAAGATGTAATTTTGGCCAAGGAGTTGAATTAATTCCACGCACCATACGGCAGAAATATTATGTATATATGTTCCTGCAAGGAAAAAAGACCGAAGTATTGATTAAGTCTTAGTGCCGACTTATGACTCAAGAAAAAGGAGGAAATCTTTGAACATTGACCGAGTAAAAGGTATGGCAGCATTCTTGAATCTTGTCCATATAAATAGGAAGAGAGCTCTGAAGTCGTTCTTCAAAACAAAAACAACAAAGGATGTCTCAGTTTGCTCTTCTTTTTTATTTCCTGATCACAGTTTCAGGTTTTAGGGAAGGAATTACAACATTTGGAAATGGCAATACAATCGAGAATGGACCCGGAATGGGAATACTAGGTGCTATTATCGACAACAGTTCTCGGATTGGCAAAGAAGAGAGAGTGGCAATTCAAATGGCACTGGATGATCATTTTGATACCACTGGGAATCAGAGACTGGTTCTGCACGTAAGAAACTCTCAGAGGAAGCCCTCGCAGGCAGCTCTTGCAGGTAATTAAGCTTTCTAACCTTCCTTGTTTTTATTTTTTATAAAGGCAATATCTATGTTGCACTGACACTCCGAAGCCCAAGTGCCGGAGTGTCCCTTATTTTTATTTTCTATAACGGCAAATAGTATGGAGAGGGGAGAATAGAAAACAAAACTCTTATCTATCTACTTGTAAACCTGGAATTTTTTTGTTTCTTCTCACGATACAAAATAAATTAGTTTATCCTTATTTCTAAATTATTAAGTTTGAAGTGTTTTTTTAAGTATAATTTTATCGATATCTTACATGTGAAAACAAATAATTTTCTTATATAAAATGAGGACACAATTTTTTATGTCATCTTCGGCCTCAAAAATCTCTAGACCGGCCTTGTCAAAAGTTATATAATTGTATATTCTTCAATCTAGGAATTTTAATGCATATAGGGATCGATGTATCATGCATGTATGCATTCATTTTTCTCTCTTCTTTGCTTTTAATTTTAGCTTGAAAAAACTCAATAGTAAGGTAAGTAATTGACTGTTGAAAGATGTGCCATTTTATCAATCTGCAGCTAAAGGTCTTATAGACGAGCAAAAAGTGCAAGCCATTCTAGGACCTCAAACATGGGAAGAGACATCACTAGTAGCTGAGGTTGGCAGTGAGACTCATACCCCAATTGTTTCATTTGCTGAGGCTAATCCAATGTGGGCAGCTGAGATGTGGCCCTTTCTGGTTCAAGCTTCTCGTAACCAGTTGAAACAAATGGAAGCAATTGCCGATATAGTTCAGTCTTGGGAATGGCATCAAGTCACTGTAATTTACGGAGATAGAGATTCTTCAGCCAATGAAGTCTTACCTCACCTCTCTGATGCCTTGAGACAAGTTGGTGCAGAAATTAGCCGCCTGGTAGCTCTCCCTCCTTTTGCTTCTTCTTCATTAATCACAGAGCTTGAGAAGATTCAAAATGACCAATGTAGAGTCTTTGTTGTGCATTTGTCTGCGCCATTGGCGGTGCAATTATTTGAAAAGGCAAAAGAAATGAAGATGATGGAAAAGGATTATGTATGGATCACCACTGATCCTATTACAAGCCTTGTCCACTCTTTTAATGCCTCCACCATCTCCTCAATGCAAGGGATCATCGGAGTCAAGAGCTACTTCCCCGAAAGTGGGAACCAATTTAAGGATTTTGATCGTAGGTTTCGAAAAAGGTTTAGCACGGAACATCCTGAAGACGGTAACAATGAGCCCGGAATCTTTGCTGCACAGGCTTATGATGCTGCAAGGGCAGTGGCTCAAGCTATGACAGAAAACAGCAAAGGGAGGAAATTGTTGGCAAAACTTTTACGAAGCGATTTTCATGGCTTAAGTGGAAGAATTAAGTTCAATGACCAAAAATTAGCTCCACAACATGTATTTCAAATCATCAATGTGAATGGAAAAAGTTACAGAGAAGTTGGATACTGGTCAGATGGATTAGGATTCTCACAGACTATCGGTGAAGGTGCTACTAACAGATCTTCTATGAGAGATTTGGGGCAAGTTTTTTGGCCAGGAGGGCCTTGGTATACTCCAAAAGGGTGGGCTGTGCCAACAACAAATGCAAAAGTGCTGAGAATTGGTGTGCCGACAGGAGCAACATTCAAACAGTATGTAAATGTGAAGAAAGATCCATTGGGAAATAACTTATCTTTCAGTGGAATTGCAATAGATCTCTTCAAAGCAACCGTAAATGAGCTGCCTTACAATTTGCCCTACGAGTTATTTCCTTTTGAAGGAACATATGATTCTTTAGTGAAGCAAATCCATTTGCATGTAAGATATTTACTTTCTGTAGTTAGTCTCTTCATGTAGTTGGTTAATTAATCCAAATTGCATGCCAATATTTGATGTTTAATTTCATGGAATAATTAAGATCAATCAAACTTGTCATGCAGAAATTTGATGCTGTAGTTGGTGATGTAGCAATAGTGTCCCGGAGATATGAACACGCAGAATTCACACACCCCTATACCGAATCAGGATTGATAATGATAGTTCCAGTCAGGTCCAAAACAAGTAACAAAGCTTGGTTATTCATGAAACCTTTCACAAAAGCAATGTGGGCACTTATAGGAGCCATCAATGTCTACAATGGCTTTGTTGTATGGCTGATAGAGCGAAACTACTGTCCCGAACTTAAAGGCTCTGTGCTAAATCAAATAGGAAGCTTGATTTGGCTATCTTTCACCACTCTCTTCTCCTTACAAGGTAAATTCGTAACCCGCATTGATGTTTAATTTCACTCTCTTCCTCTCTATTTTTTTAAAATTGTCTAAATACAACTTCTATTTGATTAACTGAGCAAAGGAGATAAGCTGCATAGCAATTTGTCTCGGATGGCAATGGTGGTCTGGCTATTTATGGCGCTAATCATCACACAGACATACACCGCTAACCTTGCCAGCCTGCTCACTGTCCAGCAGCTTGAACCTACCGTAGCAGACGTTGATGCACTGCTGCGAACCAACGCCATGGTTGGTTATTGTAGGGCATCCTTTGTTTCAGCCTATTTAACGGAAGTCTTGCACTTCCCCCACAACAATATTATGCAGTTTAACTCCACAGAAGAATATGCCTTAGCCCTCAGAAGTAAAGTAATTGCTGCTGCTTTTCTCGAAGCCCCTTTCGCAAAAATATTCCTTGGAAAATACTGCAAAGCCTTTATGCAAGCGGGACCGACTTTCAAAGTTGGAGGATTTGGATTTGTAATTATCTAGCTTTTCACCAAGTCAATCTCTTCTGCATTCAAGTAACCATATATTAACTAAGCTTTTATGCTACAGGTATTTCCGAAAGGGTCTATGTTGCTTCCTAGTGTAACGGAAGCAATGTTAAAGGTAACCGAAAGGGGTGACCTTCGGACTTTAGAGAACAAGATGCTGGCCTCTCTGAAGTGCTTGGATGCAGACACAGATGGTGCTAATCCTAGTCTAAGCCCCAAAAGCTTTTGGGTACTATTCGCACTCACAGGGGGGACATCGACAATTGGTCTTGTGGTTTACATTTTTCGCATTCGTAAATCAATTCTTGTACACAAAACCAACTGGAAGTTAATATTGGATGTAATGAAACGATGGGGAAATCCAAACAGAAGGGTCTTAAGAAGAGACAGCGATATTAATGAAGAAAGTCATGCATATCCTTCGAATGCATCTGCCTTGCAGGCTCAAGTCTAGACATTGATGCCTTTTGCAACAAAATTAGATAACCGAAAAGATTTTTCAACGTAGATTAGGATAGAATTCAGTTTTGCAAATAAAAGAGTACAGCTTTAGCCACTGCATAGAAAACATAGGCCAACTCTATGATCCATTACTTTTGTGAGGAGTTCTTCTTTTCTTTTCGATCTGTTGGCTCGTATTCAATGCCATAGAATCAACACTGTAACTTGTAACATGGTGTTTTTTAATACTGAAACTTGTAACATAGTTTTGTGAAAAAGAATAATCATCAGTCAAAGTCCCTAAAGTTGTGCATTATGTATTGCTTTACGATTCGAAGTAGATAGTGCTCTATTATTCCGCAGAATTGTTACTTGAAGGGTCTGATTCTCAAGAACCAGCAGAGGGCTTCCATCATTTTCTTCACCACCATGTCCCCATGATCAGCACCATTATATATAAGAAAGTTGGTAAACACAATGCAGTCTATATATATATATATATGACATATGTTCTTGTCAATATATGATTGTGTAAATCCTAGGTAGAGATATCATAGGAATCCTTTGGGATTTAGAAGATCTTTCCTAATAGACTTTGTATTACTTGGAGAGCAAGTTTCTCCCCTCCTTATTACTATAAATAAAGTCACAAGGACTGGGGAATTAACACACAATTCCTCAAGTATATTCTCCAATCTTTTTCTCTTCCCTTTGCCACACCTCTCTACTAAATATAGGCGACAATACGTTATCAGCACGCTCTTCAAGCTGTGCTAAAGAGAATTCATTCATCTTCAATCAGGGGAGTATTACGTTCCAATTATTTTTAAAGTAAAATTAATGAAAATGGCATGAAAATTTTGAGTTTTAATAATAAGAACAAAATAAAGTATAAAGAGAATAGTACTAGGATTGACTTTTTAGTGTAAAAATGTGGTTTTTTGTTAAAGTGAACAATACCGGGAGCTTTTCGTTAAAGTTCCCTTATTTTAATTGATTAAATTTTGAATTTTTTCAATTCATATACTTTTATTGATTTAATTTATTTCTCTTCTATGTTGAACGTGATACAACCTTGAAGATGAAAGCCGAAATTGAAGAAAGAACTCCTACAAACCCGTTCACTATATTCATCACGCAATCCAAGTTCTTCTAAAACAACGGTGTGTATCTCAATATTTTTTCAGCCTTGATTGCATAAACCTTCACCATAATGCATAACCCAACTTTACGATTTACGAATTTTAGATTCTACATAAATTGTTTATGCATTATATCCATAATATTGCTATTATGTGAATTGAATATGTGTGAATAAAGAAGAAAAAGGAAAGAAAAAACAAAAAGATGTTGAAACCCTAGAACTCATAATGGACCTAGATGCCCTAGTCTACTTTAGACTGGGCCTGATCTATGAAAGCCCAGTGCTTGAGCACCAATCTCGCGCTAGTGTGTGTCTACACCATGGCGTGCAGCCCATGACTGAGCCAAGCCCAGTTGAGCCACGTAGCTCCTGGCCCTAGCACAGAACGACGTTGTTTTAGGCGTCTTCTTCGTCTAGCCTTCTGCACCTCGACGGAATCGAGGACTGCGCTCCCAGCCGCACTCATTACCAAATCTTGGTGATTGCAGGACAGTGGTGATACCAAAATTTATCCACCATCGTCGATCTCGATGTTGGAGATCAATTTTTCCGGTCGACTCCTATTGCGATTCTTGGAACCTCCCCAGCCGTCTTCCGCCGTCTTGTTTTTTGAGATTCCACGACGATGACCTCGACCTTTGTGATCCATGCTCGCTGCCGTCCCCTATGACACCGTCGGGCTCCATTGTTTCCCAACAAAACCCTTCACCCATCGTAAATGGGCTCGGATCTTACATAAGAGGCCTTGGGCCTTTACTTCTCTTGGCCCACACCCAATAAACAGCCCCAGTTTTTGGGCTTAAGACCTCAAGGCCTGTTTTGTTTTTCTGAGACCTGCTGCATTAGCAGCCTGCCAAATAGCCCATTCTGGGCTTGGGCTCATTCTCCATTTTTTGGGGCTTTAAGACAATTTTTTTTTTCCAGTTAGACCTGTAGTCCAATTCGTGAAAGAAAAAAAAAATGTTTTTCTTTTGGGCCTATTTACTTAGCCCATACGAAACCCTAAACCCTATAAATCGGGATTTGGTTTTCACTTTTCTTTCTTAGCCCATATTTGGGCTTGGGTTCCATTAATCCAAATTTTTCACGCTGGCCCGTAGCCAAGCCAATTACAATAATAATTTTTTTGGACCCGAAGCTCCATATATTTTTTAGGGTCGTTTCCCTAAACTTTCACACAAAGGGTCCTGAAGCTACCCACTATAATCTCTTGCTTTATATATTTTTGTTTTGTATATATTACGTTTGTTTGTAGGAATTATGTAAAATCCCACATCGCCCAGGGGTGAGGATCCTGTAAGCCTTATATGTATATTCTCATCTTTACCTAACACAATGCATTTTGGGAGCTCACTAGCTTCGGAGTTCGTCGGAACTCCGAAGTTAAGCGAGTTTAGGCTAGAGCAATCCCATGATGGGTGACCCACTGGGTCTTTCTCGTGTGAGTTCTCAGAAACAAAACCATGAGGGCGTTGTCGGGGCCCAAAGTGCACAATATCGTGCTACGTGGAGTCAAGCTAGGGATGTGGTAGGGGCCCGGGCCGGGATGTGACAAATTATGAACTTGACGTTCATACTTGGGAACTCGAAGTTTCAGAAAAGTGCCATAGAAACCTGAAGTTTCTTAACGCACAACACTCATGTTGAGACCCAAAGTTCTTCATGCTTAAATCCATTTAAACCAAACCATGTCCTAGAACTTGAATGTTCTAACGTTGATGTTTATGGAAATTTTATTTCCTAAAACACCAATCACATTCTTATTTTTGCCATTCAGTGTATTGTCGAACCGAAAAAAGTTCGATTTCACTGATTTGGAAGTTTTAAGAAACTACTTTATGTGGATACAAGACGTGACACCGTGCTTGACTACGACTAGTTGGAAATTCATTGTAGCCAGTTATGGTGTGGAAGAGCTGAATAAGCCTCCACTATAATCTTCATTCGAAGACTTATGCCTGAAGCATATCAAATGGAAGTACCTCACTGCCAATGACTCTATGGCTCTTTGACTCGCTATGGACTGTTTCAAATCATGCAAAGATGAATTCTTGCTCGAAGTAAAACATGATTGAAACCTTTACGTCCATGAATAGGTACAATTCTGAAGTTTATATCTGATCAAATTTTGACGGGAAGAAAATCTTTCTCGTCATTCTATATCTAAATTGCTTATGAAGTAGCAATATAGATAGCAGAAGTTCATCAAATTCTCGGATCTGACTACTACCACACTTGTGAGAGAATGGTACTGCTCTGCTTCGGCAGAGGTTTACCGAACAGACCCCTCCAGTTTCGGCTGAAGCCTACTGAACCCAAGTCTGGGTCTGTCTTTCTCTTATACAATATAATTTCGAGTTTGTTTTACAACCTATGGTAGAATCTGGGCTTGCCAAGAGGTGGTATCATGCTTGAAGCATGATCCTTGGCACCTTAAACTTCAAGAATAAGGGATAGTCTTCCCGAACCTTAACCCTACAGAATCTAACTCCGTTTTGACAGAATAGATCATTGGTTATGCATTTTTCTGTACCTTTACCAATGTTGTTGAGGAGTACCATTCCTGTAGTCAATCTATGAGACTAATTTTGCTCCACCTAACACATTTGGAATAGTGAAATTTGAGATGGAAGGCCATACTAGCCGAACCCCCTTGTATATTTGGTTTATTTTATGAATAATTTATTTTGTTCTAGGATTTAAGATTGGTGTTCGGATGTCACTATTATTCTCGAATAAAGAGTTAATTAACGAAAAATACCACATGTGACTACAATTAACTCATGCTTAGGTATGTGTTGTGGGGAAGTTAGCTATCTGGTTGTATGCTAACTTCGTACCTAATCATCCCCTGACAACCTTTCAGGCTTATCCAACCTGATTGTGGGGCATGGCATTGTCCTATATTGTCAAATGGTACTAATTTTACCATAAAAGGGAAGCCTTATACTCACTCGTTCCAGAAACGCCCTTTTTGAGCTTTAAGGATAGTTGAGAGTATTATTACCATATTGAAACCAATGTAGAAAAATAGAGTAAAATTCCTTATCATATTACCATATTGCACTTCCTACGAATATCGCAAAAATGCATATTCTAAAGAAGATGGAATGCTTAAAAAATGGATATACCCATTCAGGCCCACTATGTGGCAGGCCAGAAGCCTGCGATTCTAAAGGAATTTTTTCTATGTATGTACGTTTGGGATATCTCGAATGATTCGTATACGCCGTTTTGGGCATCCTTTTACCAGAAGTAAAGAAATCATACCTGGACACGTATTATACCTTAGCACCCTCTATCTTTTCTACAAAGGATTCAAATGGGACATTTGTGGACTAATTCAACCACTATGCGGACTATTTAGATACTTTATAATATCGGTTGATGCTTCTACACGTTTGTCACACGTGTGGCTGTTGTCCACAAACTGCATTCTCCACACTGGCGGCTCAGATTAACAAGCTCAAGGCTCACCACCCTGACTATCTGATCAAATTTATTTGATTGGATAAGTTGGAGAATTTACATTGAAAACTTTCGATGGATAATGCATGTCGGTTGGGTTTTAAAGTTAAACATCCAGTCCCATGTTCATACCTAAAACAACCTAGCAGAAGCATTCATTAAACGCCTTTAAATGAATGTGCGATCAATTGGTCATACGTACCAAAGTTCTCGATCTCTGCTTGGGGCCATGCAATATTGTAAGCAACCATGTTGGTTTGCCTGAGGCCCGTCATGACCCAGACTTATAAAGCACGTGTCAGTTGGTTACCAGATATGAACCTGACATATTGCATCTACGCGTCTTTGGTTGTGCGGTTTATGTGCCATTTTGCGCCGCCCTTATGTACAAAAGAACAAAAGGGTCCTCAGGGAAGGATGAAAATCTATGTCAGTTATGATTCTCCTTCTAATATTCATTACTAAGAACCTTTGTTAGGCGATCTCTTTACCGCTCATTTTGCTGATTGTCACTTTTATGAGATAGTCTTCCCGTCGTTAGGGGGAGATAAGAACGTCAACGTTCCTTAAGAAGACGTCCCTACTATATCTCATCTCGATCCCAATCTAGATCGTCAGAGTATAACCAGACACTTACTCTGATCTAGCAAAAGTGACGAGATCACAAATACCCGTTGCAAATGTGCCTGCAAAGATATGTACCAAATGTACGATGGACCTTCATCCCGAAAGCAGGAACGCCACTACTATGGCCGACCGTTATACATTGGTGGCTAGCTAATCAATCTGTCATACGCCAGAAGCGTGGCAGATCACTTGGTTCGAGGATTCACTTCCTCAAAATTGGAGGAATATGGCACGAATGGATCTGTCCCTCGATCCCTATCTCAAATCTTTTCATCTCATGAGATTAAATTCGGATTACTCCTGAGACCTGAAGTTCTTCGTCTTGTATACTAGTTTGGATAAGATATGGAATTGGAATGAGATTATCATAGATGATGTTTCATTTATATGGTTACCACCGACATAAATGAAAAGCGACGATAACGAACCGTGTGCCGTTGATTAGTGTCGACGTAGAATTGATTGGTTAACTAAAAGAATCAATCTATGACGAATGAGATGAATGAAATAATGCGATATGACGCCTTGTGGCACAAGGCTTCTCTCATACGTTATGTGATTGATTGCAACATTATAAACGACGTGGTTGTAAAAAGTATTTTGACAACTTTTTAAATTAATTATTAAACCCACATCAGCACATAACAATTTTTTTTACAGAATTGTGGCGAAATGATCATATTGATTTGCGACACCTATTTTCAAGGACTACATTGATTGATTTTCAATTTCATATACCATATTTATGGTGTGGGTCAATTTCAGGGATCATTTATGATAAAAATCCGTAAATCTTGTGGGGCCCATTTATGTGTCACATCATCACTTAACGGAATTTTAAACAGAATTGTGACGGAAGGACCACATTGATTTGCAACACCTATTTTCAAGGACTACTTTGATTGATTTTTAATTTCAGGGACGATCTTGATGACGAGGGTCAATTTTAATGACCATTTATGATAAAAACCCATCTCTATATATATAAAGGCAGCACTACTCCAAAATGATCAAACATTCAAAATATCAATCTGACTCCATCATGAGAAATTTATCTAATGTTAAGATATCTCTGCCTGCAAGAACTTATGACTAATAACAATTCGACGGCCATTGTTTTCTGAACTTTCAACAGTTTGGACCAAAAGTAATACCCATATTTTTAATCATGGTCAAGCTGATGAGGAATGTAATTAAGTTTGTCTAGTCATGTCTCCGGTTCAAAGAAATAGAAACTCAGAAAAAACGTACCCACGTTTTTTTTCTCTCTCACAGTTTTGTTCAACTTCTCTGTTTCATAATTTTATTTTATTTTTTTTCTCTTTAAATTTTTTGTATTTACTATTTGTGTGGACTCCATCTAGTTTTTATTAAAAAAAAAAAAACCTAGAAAAAACAGGCAGGGCCCTCAGCGCTCCTTCCACGTTCAATAATGCTTTGTATTCGTATTTTGCAGTCCCCCCTTCCCGTTCTCCCGTTTCCTGTACGGTAGCATTTTTGGGATTCGAAATAACAGAAAGGATTGTTATTGTATTACATTAGGAAATTCTTTTAGCTGTGAATGGTAAAGGAAAGGCACATGCAAACCACTGATTATCATATATTCGTTGTATGGTTATACTCAACGCTTCAACTCACTGTTCTTTGTTCAAACTCTCCTTTTTTTATGTAGTTTATATATATATATATATGCAACAATTTATTTACATTTAAAGGTGAAAAATAAATTTATATTGAACTCACAGGTTTATACTTAAGACTTGTCCATTACAAAATTACAGCAATAGGTTGGTTATAAAAATTATATATTAATCATGGAATAAGCATATGTGATGAGCGGAGGCGATGATGGAAACCCTAGCTACAAACCATTGATATTTTTTTTTAGTACACCGATATATTTTACATTAAGGGGAGAGGGAGTTCAGCTAAGCTACATAATGGGCAACCTAATTTGATATCGAATTCTCCACTCACGAGATTTGAACCTAAGACCTCTCACTTACAAGTGAAGAGGAATACCACCAGATCGTAATAGTACTGAATTACAACTATTGATACATTTGACTTTTGATTATTAACAAATGGTGGAACAAATTAGGATTATGTGTTCTATAAGTACATTATCAAGTGGGTGAAATTTGAAATGAATTAATGCATGTAGATGGGGTACACCTATGGAACAAACTATGGGATCAAGTACTTAATTAATTAACATGCTTTCTAACTTTTCCACTAATCATTATTAGTGTCTCCTAAGTACTTTCATTAAAAACCCAACATGACTGCCAACATAAGATAATGGAAAATACCAAGAAACTTGTCATGCATATATATATATATATATATATATATATATAGAGAGAGAGAGAGAGAGAGAGAGAGAGAGAGAGAGAGAGAGAGAGGCAAAAGGGGACTCTGAAACCCTCCCATGTGAGGCTGATTTGGAGACAAAGCAAACAAGGGTGGACTCTTACTAGCAATTCACATGGGAGGAGGAGGACATGATTCTTACAAGCTCTCCCTCCCTTTCACAGCTCATCCTCTCTAAATTCCTACATCCTTCCACTATATGTATTTTATATACCCAAATATATAGGACTTCTCTTATATATGTAATTAGTCTCCCACATCCCTAATTACTTGTACATACATACTTCAAAATCACGACAATTTGTGAATTAACATGGCCATTTGATCGTATAATAATGGTCACGTTCCATTCTTTTTCATTACAGAAAAAAAAATAATATTACATATTTATGTATCATAAAAATGATATGATCACTACTAAGTGTTAATGATTCAGGTGTTATAGCATAGATGAACGATGAACTTATACTTTATAATTTAACATCAATAAATATAACATGTTACAACATTGGTCTAGCCACATTACCTGATTGGTGGTGTGACAGTCACATGACAATGTTGTGATCACACCACATGTTAGTATTGGATAGCACTCTCTACTAATCTATGTATTATATGACATAAATAAGCATCATAGTTACACTTTAGAATATAATATAACTAATATCACGTATTATAATATCTTTGGATTGATCATACAACTTGATTGTCTTTGTCAAAATCATACTATTAGGCGGTTTTACGATCACAATAAAAATATCTACAAAAAGCAAATTGAGGTAAACAATTATAAGAAAATAGGGCAAAAAAAAGTTAAAAGAATGCATAAATCATTCCCCATAACTATTAGATCCTACAAATCGATTGCAATCAAAATTCATCCCCAAGACCTTGGTCAGTGGTGTGAGATAACTAACAAAAATGGGCCATATGTGCCATAGATTTTTGCAGCATTATTGTATCCAAAGGATCAAAAAAGCTCAATAATGCTCTACAACTACAAGCAACTTCAAACTCGTATCCATATGACATATCTTTTGTACATGCATAGTGTAATACATAAGTGATATATATATATAATATGTATACACACACAAACACACTATGTATTCAATGCTTCAATTCGTTAAATTATAAGATACATGTATAGTAGGGTAAATCTCAGTTTACTACCCTCAAGTTTCATGGTTTTCAATACTTGGTACATGAAGTTTTTTTCATCCCAGAGTCATACCTAAAGTGTTAATTTTGGGACAGTCTCATACATCCGTTAGTCTGGTTGTTAAGTCTCCCGTTAACTGATGACATGGCGCCCAAGTAGACAATGACTGGACTCTACATGTCAATAAGGGTCCCACGTGAATATTAAAAAAAAATATTAAAAATCAAACATTAAAAAATTACAAAAAAAAAAAAAAAAAAAAAAGGTTGTCTTCTTCCTCAAACCCTCGACCCTCCTTCCCTTCTTCCTCCCTTATCTCCTCTGCACCCGCCTGATTCGGTACTTTCTCCGAGAGCAGCGCCTCGTTTTCATCCTCATCGACATTGCTATCACCACCGTAGGGTTCACCCTCTTCCCGTCCTTCACCCCTCGCTCTCCTTATGCCTCTCACAACGTCCCAATCTTGAACTACATCCGGTACAACTTCGATTTGCTGATGATGACCCAGTACAAGCCGGCCTAAGAACGTAGATTCGGGTTGAATAGTTGGGGTTCTAGCAGGAAGGTGCCACTAGGGCTAAAACGAAAGGGGCTTCGGATCGTCGTGACAGGCGAGGCCAAATCTACTATCTACTCGAGGTCGACCAGATATACCATATGGCTTGCCGAGATTCGAGCTCATCCGACATGACGTCGTTGAGCCACTTCTGCTTGAGGTTGACCAGATCTACCATCTGGCTAACCTTACCTTCCCTGTCCATCCTCTTGAGGCCGAGCTTTTCAATTTTTCTGGGGCTTCGACGACGACAAGGGGGAATATGTGGCTGGCGCGGTAAGTGTGGTAGAGTAGGAGGGAGGGTGTGGCGTGTGAGCGATGGTGTTGGATGGCACCATCGGGGGGTGAGGTAAGGGAATGATGGATGTGCAAAGGTTGGGTGCATGCAGATGAGAGAAGGGAAGGAGAAGGGAGGGAGGGTTGAGGTTTGAGGAAGAAGACAACTTTAAAATTTTTTATTTTTAATATCCACGTGGGACCCTTATTGACACATGGTGCCCAGTCATTGTCTATGTGGGTGTCACATCATCAATTAACGGGAGACTTAACAGTCAGACTAACAGATGTATGAGACTATCCTAAAATTAACATTTTAGGTATGACTCTAGGACGAAAAAAAAGTTCATGTACAAAATGTTGAAAACCACGAAACTTAAGGGTAGTAAACTGAGATTTATCATATATAGTATATAGTATAGAAATACTATCCATACACATAATGTAATGGGGTTGAGAGGGAAAAAGGGGAGGATGAGGTGTCACATCGGCACATGGCGTGGGGGGGGCTGATTCCCTTCGGTTAGAGAAATTTGTGATCGGAATACGAAGGGTACACCACGTGTTTTCATATAAGTGGTGGAAAATTTTATTTTTTAAGTTATTAACTTTTTAACACACATATCCCACCATTTGTATAGTGACACATAGGGATGGGCAAAATACCCAGGAGTTTGGGTAACCACAATTACCCGCCCATTGAAAGTTCACAGTTACAGTTATGGGTAACCGTTTAGACGAACAAATGGTTATGGGTATAACCGTTTATCCGTGAAATTTAAATGGGCGGTTATGAGTATTACCGGCGGTTATAACGGATATCCATTTACCCATTTAAATGAAATTTAATGTTTTGAATTTGACGTCTTGTTTGGAGATGCTACGAGGTGTGAGGGGGTAATGCTAATGTTGATTTTTATTTTGGTCAAAATAATGGTAATGTTGGTTCAGTCGTTCATTCAGATATATAGAGATTTCAACCAAGTTTGCAAAGATCCTAAAAAAAGCCATTTGCTCTTTGCTCTTTGCTCTTTGCTCCTGCAGTGCAAACGACTGCAGTGACCTTTCTACGACGATATCCATATTCTGATAAACCCGTCTATAATTAAAGACTTGCTTGGGTGTAGCAAAAAAATATCGTTCGTAAATTATTATTTCAATTATTGGAATTGTATGATAACTTAAATGATTAAAATAGGGAAATGCATGTTAAAATGTACCTATAACAGTGTTTAATTATCAAAAAACAAAAATTATGACAAATTTATCATTTCTAATTTTTAAGTTGTTAAAAAAAAAACATGTAGACGGATGAAAAATGGGTAAATGAGTAAAAAAAATGATAAACGGATTCAAAAATGGGTAAACGGGTAAATAGTTATGGTTAAATGGGTACACAGTTATGGGTATGGTTAACCGTTTATAAATGGTTATGGGTATGAGTATAACCGTTTATGCAATTACCCAACGGATAAACGGTTATGCGGGTATGAACATAAACGGTTATGGGTAAATAACCGTTGTTACCCGTCCACCATAACTGTTGCCCATCCTTAATGACATGTGATGTATCACCCCATGATCACACTGAAAAATTTCTCCTTCGGTTGATAAACCATGCAGAGAATGCAGTGGTGGGATACTTTTTCCTGTAGTGAATCGAAACCATTTTGGAGGGAGTCCCACCACCCCAATCCTCCTCACCTCCCTCCCACCCCAGCTGTTGCTAGCTGTCCCTAATCCCCACCCCCATGTGACCCACCTCCCTCCCTCTCCAAAACCTCAGGGCCTTAAAAAAATGTCCCCAAAAATCCAAAGGAAATGCCACTCATTCATTTATGTTTATGATTATTATGCTAGCTGCATGTTGCATTCTGATTCCTGCTTCTCCTGCAGCTGCCCATGTACTCTTGCTGCCCTGCTCACTTCCCTTTAATATATCTCTTTACTGTTTTTTTAGGACTCCCGAGATTTATTTGCCCTAAATATTAAGGGATCATTGCAGTTGTAGGTTGTTTGTTGGGTTGGTTGTTGGTGTTTCCATTTTCTTTTTCTTTTTTCAATTTTTTCCTTGGGATTTGGTTTCTGGTTTTGGATTTGGGTTTCTCTCTCTAATAACACACATATTTTAGGGTACCCTATATTTGGGAGGGGAGGTCACATTGAGAGAATGGCACAATTACCTCCTAAAATACCAAGCATGACACAAAATTGGCCATCCTTCCCTCACCAAAGGCTACCCGCCATGGCCAATTTCATCCCCACCACGACGACCACTTCTGCCGCCACAATTCAACCCTCGTCCAACCAACCGAACCAACAACAACAATCCTCGTCGTGCAATTGGATGGACGAGTTCCTCGACTTCTGCTCCGCCAGGCGCGGGGCCCATCGGAGGTCTGCAAGCGACTCCATTACCTTTCTCGAGTCCCCGTTGATACTTGACGAGGAATGCAGGAATCCTACCGCCACCATGATGCATCATCACGGATCGACCAACAACCTCGGCTTCGATAGACTAGACGACGAGCAGCTCATGTCCATGTTCTCCGACGACATGTCCGTGACCGTGCCACCTACCATCTCGTCGTCCAACCCGTCCACGCCGTCCGACCAGAACAGCAATAACGACGAGAACAATATTAATAATGGCAATAATAATAACATGAAGCCATTGATGCTTCATTTGGACCAGCAGCAGCAGCCTAAAACGGAGCCCGGAGAGGTTGAAAGCTCGTCGTGCGAGGCTGGCGCTAATGCTCAATCTCATCCGCCACCGCCCACCTCCCCGGCTGACCCCAAGAGGGTCAAAAGGTAATTTCACAACAATGTGTTTAATTTACAATTTTGTTACAAGATTATGCATGCACGGTTTGGACAATCAAAAAATTTGGGTTGCTGCCAAAATGTCATTAATTATAACTAGATAGCTTAATTTAATTACAAACATTTTTGGGTTGTGATTGTAGGATTTTGGCAAACCGGCAATCAGCACAGAGGTCGAGAGTGAGAAAATTGCAATATATTTCGGAGCTTGAGCGCAGCGTTACAACATTACAGGTATACAAGAAGATCAATTACTTTGCTTTGCTTAATTCCTTATCATTGGTAATTAACTTGGTCTGGTGAATAATTGAATTAATTAAACTTGTATGTGTTGTGATTAATGAAAATATTTGAAGTCGGAGGTATCGGCGCTGTCACCAAGGGTTGCATTTCTAGACCACCAAAGGTTGATTCTAAACGTTGATAATAGTGCTCTCAAGCAACGGATTGCTGCTTTGGCTCAAGACAAGCTTTTCAAAGATGGTAATTAAGATATAAGTTTAATTAATAAACCATGATTAATTAGTGTTTATTTAGTGATATGAAGATAATACATGCATGAACCCTTTAGGCTTTATCTCAATCTTCATCTTATGGTGGAGAACAAATTCATAGGAATATCACCGAAAGTCCTTTCTTTCCTTTCGCTGTCCAACTTCCTTAATAGGAAAAAAAAAAGTATTGATTTAGAAATACCTTTTAATCCCTTCCCAAAAAAAAAAAAAAGAAGAGAAAGTGGAAGCATAATTGTATTCTATTGCGTTATTATTAACCCTAATTGTTACTACTAGTTGTTTTTCTATTAAACATTGATACGATTAAGAGTGTTGATCTCAAGATTTATTTTCACATCTGGTGTAGCCAAATTGGCTAGAATAGTGTGCTCTCTATTGCATTTAAGTTTGATTTTTTCTTTTCATAATTTAAATAAATGTAGTTCAGAATATCTTACATGTAACCAAATAATAACATACATTTTATCCAAATTCCCAAAATTTGTTTTTGTTCCAAATTTTATTTCAACTTGACATTTTGCAGCTCATCAAGAGGCACTAAAGAAGGAAATAGAGAGGTTAAGGCAGGTCTATCACCACCAAACCCTAAAGAAGATGGACAACCAAGGAAACCGAAACCAAAACGCTCAACAGCATCAACAGCATCAACAGCAGCAGCAGCAGCAGCAATCAAACCCAGACATCATGGTCTGTACGGATCACAATGAGCAGCAAATTCCCAATTGAAGTCGAAGATGCATCGTGAATGATATAATATACAATGCAGAATGCAGATGCATATAGTGGCATATAATGCTAACTTTGGCCTTACATTCACGTGAAGTGTTTCCACTTAATATGCGTTATATGTGGTACCCCTGACAATGTAGTGAGATTGGAGGCTAGAACATGGACACGTGGACTGCTTGGATAGGGTGCTGAAAACATTTTTTTTTATTTTCAGTAATCAATTGTTTTTGTTGGGGAGGTTGGCCACTTGGCTTTGTTTTTTCCTTTTTTTTTTTTTTTTTCTTCAGATTATTATTTTCAGATTTCTTTGTTTTTTTTTTTTTTTTTAACTTTTGATTAATTTTGGAAGAATGGTTGGGGATTTTTTTTTTTCCTTGGCGGGGAGGGAGGGATCTGTAACATTGAAGAAGAACTGGTCCGGGGAGGAGTGGTCATGTCTGAGTCTAATTGTTGTATCTTTTTTCTGTGCTTTTCTTTCCCCTTCGGACTAATAATGTGTTATGCCAAATATTTATGTTATTTGATTTTTTTGAAAAAAAAAAAACTGTAAAATATATCAAAATTCATATGCATCTTGAATTGTTTATCTGAATTTTGATTAAATATGCCATTTGTTCTGAATGATTCATTGTAATTTCATACCTTAGTTTATCCAAATTGGTTCGAGCAGTGTGTTTTCTTTTGCATCCAAGTTCAAATCTCTTTCTCTCTACTTTAAATGAATTCAGTGTAGACTACTAATGTATCAAATGAAAAAGAAAAAAAAAAAAAAAAAACCCTTGGTATTTAAGATCGACAATTGTATGATATTGCATTATTTCGAGTAACATCCATTTAAGTTTGGGCCAAAGATTAGATCTTAAATTCACTTAGTTGTACTAGACGACTTGACACTAAACCTAATAGGTCGAAATTAGATAACAACTAGCCTAAAAAACTTAGGGGGTGTTTGTTTGACCGGATTAGGGGGGACTGGACTAGACTAGACTAATTGCTAGTGTAGTCTCATGTTTGGTTTGCACAAGGATTAGGTTTAATGGGATTAGATGGGACTTGTTGGGATTAAAGACTTGGTTAGGAGTTCTTGGCCAAGAACCCCAATTTCAGCCGGACTCGTAAGACCACCTGCGAGAGAGAGTCGTCACCATCACTCCCTGCTCCCTCCTTGCCCTACTTCCTCATCCTCATCCTCATCACCCTCATCTCTGTGACCTGCTTCCCCTCATCAGCATCGTGGTCGCCCTCCACCTAAATCGCCCCTCCTCCTACCCCGTTCGATCCCAGTCGAAGTAACCCTCTCTCTCTCTCTGTCTCTGACTCTCTCTGGTTCTTTTGAATTTTTTCCATCTGTTTTTTTATTTTTTATTTATTTATGGAATCTGGGTTTATTGAAAGGCGTTGAATTTCAGAATTTAAGTTGAGTTTTTGCAGGTTGTATAATGCGATTTAGTTAAGGTTTATGTGTTAGAGTTTGTCAATTTGTTAAATTTTATGGACTGATTGGATTCTACCCGTTGTGTTGATTGTTTGATGGGTTTCAAGCATATTGCTATGTGTGTGTGTGTGTGTGTGCAATGTGCAATGTGCTCCAGGGCTCCAGGGACAATGACATGGAGAAAGAGTCCCTGCTTGTAATTTCTAGTGAAGAAGAAGAAGAAAGAGTCCTTGCTTGTAATTTTCGAAGAAGAAGAAGAAAGAGTCTCTGTTTGGACCCAATTTGAGTTGTTTGTGCTAATTTGGTGTCGGATTTGTGAATTGCATGTTGAAAATTTTATTATCCTACTTCTTAGTTCGACATTGCACCAAACACATCACTAAGTTAATCCAGCTTAGTTTAGTCTAAGCCAGTTCAGCTTAGTCCCTGCAGCTAGTCCAGTCTGAGACAGTCCGATGCAACAAACGCACCCTTAAGTTGTTAAGAAATCTCTTTGTCACCAATATGGCTTTGTATCTTTCAACCGTATCATTTAATATCTGCTTTAGAGTGTAACTCCTAAATCTACATTCCAAATTTCCAATTCATTTTTCGACGGAAGAGGAACCAGTTTCACTTGTCTTGCATCTCTTCATTCGTTGCATTTGTTCTTCCGTTTAGGATCTTTCATAGCCTCTTGTGCGCTAACCGGAATCGATACAGAGGAAAATTACTTCACAAAAGCAATATATGGTGCAGGAAATTTGCAAGTTCAACACATGATTATTGATAAGATACTTTATGTGCTTGATTTTGAAGCTAAAGATACATATGATCTTTGACCCTCATGCTGGCCATAAATTAACCGGTTTAACGCAGAGTACTTTAATACAGAAGCGGATACAAACACACATATTTGGTACAATGACACTTGCTTTATTGCACTGTGTACACAGTAGGGTTGTGTGTTTGCTTACAGTCTTCGTATACGTACGCTACGGTTTTGATTTGTCTAAACTCAGCACGGCAGTCTCCACTTTAATCCGCCCTTCCACGTTTGAAATGTGATTTCAGTCCAATCCAGCACTGGTAATAATCACGATCAATGAACGGAGACTCGAGAGCCATGTGCATAAAAGCCGAAGTATCACTGATTCTAAATGGTCCTGCCTCAGTTCCTAGCGCAATGGTAGCCTGTGAGTCCAACTGTCACAGTGTTACACAAGAACTGATCATTCAGCGTTTACAGTTATTGTACCACTAAACAGGTGAAAATCTAAATCCAGTCAACTAGCACAAAGGAAAAGAAAATTGAAACCGCAGTCAACCAAATCTAAATCCAGTGAATTCACTAAAAAACTAAAATATTTCAGTGAACATCAAGCCTTTCCTTCCGTGCTACTAGAAAAAGGGTGTGAACAGAGAATCTCGTGACTGCTAGAAAAAATATTTCGGTGAACATCAAGCCTCTCCATCTTTGGGTAAATTTTTTGTTTTAATTTAAAATTTTAACGGTTAAAATTTTCATAGTATCGGATGCTCTAGAGCACTAATATAAAAAATCTCGTGACTACATCGTATGAGTTTATATATTAGGACAAGAAAATAAAGATATAAGACATACATAAAACGGATCACCGTTATATGATTTTTTGTCAAATAATATAATAATGTAGATAAGTTTCCTTATACTTCACGTGACATTCTATTTTATTCGCGTATTAAGTCAAGATGTGGAAAATGTGAAGAAAAAAATGTGCATAAACTCTTTCCGATAGTAGAAAAATTTATCAATATATGACTGCAAATTTATGTTTAAATAAAAACAGTAAACGGAGCTTTTAACAAGTCCGCTGTAGCAATACTAAACTTGGAATATTGATCTACCGGGTTCGACTCCCGGCAGCGGAACATTTTTTTTCATTTATTTTAATTTTTATTCATAAACTTCTCAACCAAACCTTGGAACCCAAATTTTCTACTCGTTCTTCAATCTGCGAGCGTATTCCTGGTCTTTGTTGATTGGTTCAGTAAATGGTTTTATAAGGTAAGAAAGTCGCCAAGTTTATTCAGAGTTAGTCGGATCAGACGAGACGGGTAGGTCTGGTTCTCTGAACGCTGCTAAGAAAGCCGGCATCGGCTCCACTACAGATACTTGGATCGAAAGTAGATCCTAACAAATTGGAATTCCTTCTTAAAAAGTCTGACAGTTACCTTACCAACGCCTGCGCTGTTATGGTGATGATTCCTTCTTTTTCTGCTATGAGATACTGCACTAACATTATATCATTCAGATAATCTTGTTCTTGAGCATTTTAACTTCCCTTGATTTTTGGTTCGGTTAGTTGAAATGAAATACGTTGTTTGTGGACAATGGTTGTTTTGAGGATGTCGTGAAGAAAGATCCAACCTGTTATGATTCATTCGCAAAACTTGTTCAACTGCATCAAAAGGGTACATGATTTTTCTCACTTTGATACTATATGTTGTCGACGAGAATGAGTTCATCATTCTCGCAATCAGATAGAAGGGACTAGTGTTTTGACAGATTATTAATTGTTTCTTATTGTTTTCTTCTCGTATATATTTTGCAGAAGAATATAGTGCCGAGTCCCCACTGGAGATGATAGCTTTGCATTTAGATGCTACCTATGCAGACTACAACACCGGGAGAGAATTTGCTTTATGTTTCCTGAAGCTTTCTCTGTATGATGAGGACCGAATGTCCGCGTGTCTGAATGAAAATGAAAGTGTGTTCTAAGGTGCCCGTTGCATGGTTTTTCCCACAGGACGTGCGTGTTAGCCATTTTGCCGAAATAGTCTGTTATATATTGCTGTTGTGAGCCGATAGACTCAGGCATCCATTCTCTACTTGTTGGAATGATAAAAGCGCAGCTCATTCCTGATTGGCCAAGATGCTTGCTAGATGTAGAGTGAGATGTAAATGTGGTTTTTACATCTCAAGCCTGAGTGGCCAGGATGCATGGGAGACCTTAACGGCCATAATTTGCTTTGTTCTCGTAACTATTTGGACTTCGAAGTGATTTTATTCTCGTATGTTTTTCTAAACGTTATGTGTATGTTGCATAATTTTCACCAGCAGTATTATACAGCAATTTGATTATTTGCACGTAAAATATATTGCATTACAACCACATTATTTGAGGATAACTACTCAACCTTTAAGGTTGTATTTGGTTTGCAAGGAGTATAAGATACTCTAGATTTCTAACCGTTAGATTTTGAATTTTATATATTTTTGTGAAACAAAAATCTAAATCTATTGGAGCCCTTTAGGAAGCGTATTTTTATTGGTGCCTAATTTTTAGTCTAACTGACAAAATTTATCACCAAACTTCATATATGGATCGCATCGTTTGCTGAAATAATCTGCACACCCATCTTCGTCATTTCTCGGTTGAGCAGAAAAGAACCTACGGAGCAGCAACAGAGGTTCAAGTGTCTTGTTCGCCGTCTCTCTGCACCCAGCAAAGAGACCGATGTCTCTTGCCTCTACAACCTCCTACAGGCCTCCGTGACATCTGCACCTTACAGATTCAATGAACGTCATCCTGATTGTAAATCACAATTTCTGTGGGAAACCACCGAACAGGCCAAATCTTTATGATTTACGGTGTGATTGGAGACCGTACGTGGTTTGATTCTCGTCCGGCAAAGAGAGAGATATTTGCTCCATCATTTACATAAGCTGGGATTCTAAACCGATTTAATAAGTTTGGATAATCCGAGAGGATCCTACTTGAGTAAGGATATCACCAAAGGATCCGATTTGTTGGCATAACAAAGGATCTAAATGATAAGAACCAAGGTAAATAAAGAGGTCAAAAACACAAAAATAATACATCATGTACTTATGATCTTGAGTACAATAGATTCAAACATTTCAGTAATATGAAAAATATTTTGCACGTTCAAAAGGAGCACTGGCTATCAGCTTAGTGCCCAAAAAAAAATATTAGGTAAAACGACTAGCCTAAAAAACTTAGGTTGTCAAGAAATCTTTTTGCCACCAATCTGGCTTTGTATTTTTCAACCCTACCATTTTATTAACTTTAGAGTGTAGCTCCTAATTTTACATTCGAATTCATTTTTTGATGGGAAGAGGAACTAGTTCACTTGTGTCATTCTTCTGGAGAGCTTGCATCTCTTCATTCATTGCATTAGTTCTTCCATTTAGAATCTTTCATAGCCTCTTGTATGCTAACCAGAATCGATACAAAGGCAAATTACTTCACAAAGGCACATATGGTGTGGGGAATTTGCGAGTTTAACACGTGATTATTGATAAGATGCTTTATGTGCTTGATTTTGAACTAAAGATACATAGTCTTTGAGCCTCATGCTGGCCATAAATTAACCGGTTTAACGCAGAGTACTTGAATACAGAAGTGGATACAAACAAGCATATTTGGTACACTAACACTTGTGTTATTGTACTATGTACACCTTAATCCGGTTTCTGCCCATTCTGAACATCTTCATTTTTTAGCATCCGCCCCTTCACGTGTGAAATGTGATTGCAGTCCAATCCCGCACTGGTAATAATCATGATCAATGAACGGAGACTCGAGAGCCCATGTGCATACTCTGGGGATTAAACATGATTCAAACACAAAAGCCAAAGTGTCAGTTAGTCTAAATGGTCCTGCCTCATTTCCACGTGCAATGACAGTCTGTGAGTCCAACAGAGTCATGTTACACAAGGTCTGATCATTCAGCGCTTACAGTTATTGTATGACTATACAAGTGAAAATCGAAATCCCAGTCAGCCACATCGGCTCGGCGAATTCACCCAAAATAAAATATCAGTGAACATCAAGCCGTTCTTTCCGTACTACTAGAAAAGGGTGTGAACACTTGACATCACCAAAATATGTAGTTTTTTTTCCTGTGTATTCATCACAAGAATATAAGTTGCGCCACCCGTAATTTCTCATCCATAGTAGCATGGCTCTACTGACATCTCCACCGGAATCAAAGTATGGAGTAAGGACAAAAGAAACAAAGCTCTGTGCTAAATTTTAAATGGGAGAAGAGAGAGCATCTTTTATTTATTATTCTGTTTTTTAAATATGTTTTGGTATCAGGACCATGGAGAGTCATGCAGCTATGGAGCTAGGCTTGCACCACCAGAAGAAAACCATCGGCTTTCGCCTGAAAACAAGAATACATGTTAATTCTTTTCTGCTGAGTCTAACATACAGATGATCCTCAAACCTTACAAAAAGCCAGGTCGCTGGGAAACAACCGGTTCAAGTATTTGGTAATGAGATCAAAGTTTGCAGCTTTCTGGGTTTAATTGGTGTTCAAAACCGAATAGTAGTAAATTAGAAAAAACACCCCGACAATTATAAATTTTATGAAAAACACACTTAGAAAGCTCAATGAGAAAGGGAAAAATCCCGTCATTTGTCCACTTGTCATGCTCTAACTGATTCTTAGTTGGGTTTTTTTTTTTTTTTTTTTTTCCAAAGATTGAACTTGAAGTGTTTTTATCGAGCTATTTGATTGTTTTGAGAATAACCCTTTAACAGTATGGTAATTTTATTGAATTTAAAAATTAATTAATTATTAATAAATTATTAATTTTTTATTTAACAATTAAAATTTAGGATAAAGTACAAAAAACTATCTCAACTATTGGCGTTACGACACTTTCATACCTCATCTTTTAAAATTAACAATGTCATACCTCATCTTACGAATTTGTGTCAATGTCATACCTTCCGTTAGCTTGGCCGTTTATTTCTTAGTTAAATGCTGATGTGTCTTGATCCGGAACCCATTTTTTATTAAAAAATTATTAAAAACTAAAAAACATCATTTAATATTTTTTTAATTATTAAAATAATAAAAAAAAGTTATTTGAAAAGAAAAAAAAATAAATAAACCAACATCACAACATCAGTCGTCCCCTTCCCCCCTTCTCTCTCTTCTTCCCATCTTCATCTTCTTCCCCCTTTCTGCAATTGCAACCCAGAAAAAAAGAAGAGGGGAAAAAAAAAATCAATTTGTTTTCCCCGTTCCCCACCCCCTCTTCTCCCCGCACCCACTCTCCGCACCCAACCTCTCCACCTTCGCACCCACCCTTTGCACCCAACCTCGCACCCATTACCTGCAACCCATAAAACAAAAAAAAAAAAAAAAAAAAAAACCCAGATCCGAACGAACTGGGTTTTGCTTTTTTGTTTTTTTTTATTTTTTCTTTCTTTCTTCTCTCTTCTTCTTCTTGTTTTTCTTTTGCGCAGGGTGGGTGGGTATTTGGGGTGGGGTGGGGGGACGAGAGTTTCCCTTTTTTTTGTTTTTTTTTTTTACTCCTTCTTCTTCTTCTTCTTCTTCTTCTTCTTCTTCTTCTTCTTCCTCCTTCGGGTTGGGTTGGGGTTGGTTTTTTTTTTTTTTTTTCTTCTTCTTCTTCCTTCGGGTTGGGTTGGGGTTGGTTTTTTTTTTTTTTTTTTCTCACTTCCTTCTCTCTTCTTCTTCTTCTTCTTTTTCTTTTGCAAGTGGGGGGGGGGGGGGGGGGGGAGACGAGAGTTTCTCAATTTTTTTTTTTCCTTCTTCTTCTTTCTTCTTCTTCTTCTTCTTCTTCTTCTTCTTCTTCTTCTTCTTCTTCTTCCTCCTTCAGGTTGGGTTGGGGTTGATTTTTTTTTTTTTTTCTTCTTCTTCTTCTTCCTCCTCCTTCTTTTTGGGTTGCAGGGGGTTGGGTTTGTGGTGGGGGAAGGGGGGACGAACTGGGTTTGGTTTGGGATTTTTTTTTTTCTTTTTCTCTTCTTCTTCCTAGATTGCAGGAAGATGGTGAAGAGAGAGAGGGACAAAAAGGAGAGGTTTATTTTTTATTTTTTTATGTATTTTTTTATGATTTTAATATTTAAATAATATTAAATGAATTTTTTTAATAATATTTTATTAGTTTTTTAATAAAAAATGGGTCTCGGATCAAGCCACGTCATCATTTAACTGAGAAATAAACGGCCAAGCTAACGGAAGGTATGACATTGACACAAATTCGTAAGATGAGGTATGACATTGTCAATTTTAAAAGATGAGGTATGAAAGTGTCGTAACGCCAATAGTTGAGGTAGTTTTTTGTACTTTACCCTAAAATTTATTAATAAACTCTATCTCTCTCCTCGCGTCTCTCTCCCTCTTCTCTCCCTCACCGACTCCTTCATCGGCTTCCCAAATTCGACCACATCTTCTATCCAGATTGCCTCAAATCTCATCACTCGTCACCGAAACCTCACCATAATTCAATCTCTAGCCCCATTTTGTGACGACCCATCCTATAATTTACGGAATTGAAGGGTATTTTTGTAATTTTCACTTTGGGTTTAAGATAGTTTGAATTGGGTTACTATTTGGTCTTATTTGGTGTGCCCAGGTGGGGCCAACCTTTGGTTTTTGTCCCCCGGCCCAAATACTTCACCTTTCTCTTCTTTCCCCCGTGTACAATTTCAGGTCATCTCTCCCTCCTCTCTTTGTCTCTCTCTCACTCTCATTACCTCTCGCGAGCTTCACACACAACACCACACCCACACACACCAACTCTCTCCCTCTCGGATCTCCCTCACCTCCCTCATTCCTCTTCTACCTCTGCAAGTGCAAACCAGGAATGGCACCATGGAAACTGGAGCACAAACTTAGGGAAATCTAATGAGTTTGATCACCTTCGACTAGGTGAGCCTTGGAGCCTTTTTTTTTTGTTTGATTACTAAGTCTTACGCATTGTTATGAAGGATTTTAACACGATTTCACCTCGGAAAGACTTTTCCCAGATTCCAGTGAGGTTCGACGACTTTCGAGCCGATTTTCAGCCAACTCCAGCCACTACTAGGGAAACCAAAGGTATAATCCTAATCTACACTTGGTTGTCTTCAATTTGGTGGGTAGATCATAGGTTATGGTTGAGTTTCAAGGTTGACCGAAGCTTGGGAAGGTAGAGTTTTATTGATTGGACCCTTTATGTGCTTAGGTACAATTGTTTATGGCATTTCTGTCTTCGCTAGTTTGCATGGCTCTTCGACGGCGAAGTACCTGTGAGTAGACCCATTCTAAAATGCATATTTTACTATTAGAAATGCATACATGAAAAACATGATTTTTATGACTACGTTTTATGAAGCATTTATGAGTAGATTGGTTTCATGCTTTATGAATTATCATGCTTTATCGACCTTACGTTCTTTGTGGTATATATGATTGATGACTATATATATACATGCGAACATGGTTTTACGATATTATGTTTTAGTTATTGAGCTCCGATTTGATATATATATATATATATATATATATATATATATATATATATTAGAAATATTATGTTAATTTTTTTATGTACTTACTTAGTGGTTGTTCATATGTCATGCCTACGGGCGAATGATACTTTTGATTGGCTTTGGTCAGGTGTTGTAGGAGCCTATGGGCAATTGATATTTATATATGGCTTCGGCCGGGTGTTGTAGGAGCCTACGGGCGAATGAAGGCCTTTAGGCGAATGAAGTGTTCTATATGCCTACGGGCGAATGAAGACCTTCGGGCGATTTTGATACCACTACTAAGCACATTATATATTATATATGTTTTATGAAGTTTTATGGCATGCTAGGGTTTTCGGAAAACCTATTACTTATTATACTATCGAGTTTTCTAAACCTGGAGGTTAATATGTTAAAGATTAACTGTTTTAGTATTATCTATATATCAACTTGGTCCACTCATGTTTTGTTTTGTGCCCTCTCAAGACTTAGAATCGAGGCGTACAATCATGGCGTCAAGGCACTCCCGCATCGGCATCTTTGAGTCTTCTTGGTGTAGGACCCATCCTTTTGTTCATTTAATTTTATATTATTCCTTTTTAGTGTCTCGGATTAGTTGTATACTCTGAATACGTTCCACAATTGCATATTCATTATAATTAATTTTACAAGTTTTATTTATGTCAGTTAATTGTTCTTAGTTCTCATGCATTCTAATATGGCTTCGTCACCTTCGGGTGTTGGCCAACACGTGTCTACCTTAATATTTGGAGAAAATCAGGGTTGGGCGTGTCACTTTTCCTCTTTCTCTGCTCTCAACCCCTTCAACGACGGAAACCATTTTTTTGTCTATACAAAAACCTAAGTCCCTCGTCCATTGTCTCTCTCTTTTCTCCCACCACGCTCTTTCTCTCCACATTCCCCCCATCCCAAAATTTCAAACAGTAATAAAACCAAATGACATTACATACCAACAATTCAATTGGTCTATACACTATCCATAGTTTACCATATCATAAATGGCGTCGATGATGTCACTGTTAATCAGATACCCGATTAGGAAAGTCGGCATCGAAAGACTTTCCACCATGTTCTTCGAAATAGCAGTTTGCATCATGGTAAATGGCACCATGATTGAGTGAGGAATCAGAGGTAGGGCTGCAGCAGAAAAATTGGGTGGAGCAACGGTCACCAGAGTAGGATCAGCATTGTCGGGTCTCATTTGCTTGACAATTCGGGTGGCTACCTCCACATCAACAGGCGTAATTCGACCACATGGGACGATGCCCACTACGGTCTCGCCTTCCCCGACGAAGATGATGGTGATGATGTTGTTGTAGAAGGTCTCGATGTCCACGTCGGCCTTGTCAGACCTGACAGCGGAGTAGACGAGAGAAAGAAGAATGAGAGAGACGCGAGGAGAGAGATAGGAAAAATTAATAAATAAATAAATAATTAATTTTTAAATTCAGTTAGGTGAGGCATGGGCCCCAATCCTGACACGTCATCACTTAAAAGCAAAATTTACAAAAAATTTAACAGAGGTCTAACATTACAATGAACTCAAAAGTGGAGGTATGACATTGCAATGTTTAAAACATGAGGTATGAAATTATGATTCGACCCATTGCAATGTTTAAAACATGAGGTATGAAATTATGATTCAACCCATAATTGAGGTAATTTTGTTTAATTTACCCGTAAATTTGTAACGCTTTTTTGTTTCCTTGCATCTCATTTTCGTACAACCGGTAGATTGTTAGGATGGCATTTCATACCAATGGTCCAAGAATGTGTGCTAGCTTATCTCCACATGTACTATACTAATATCAAAACTGAACACAACCATCACCATGCGTGTACCCACGCTTTTAAATTGTTGGCTCATCTTATTCAATCCACTTCATCCTTAATTTAAAAAATCCTCTCACGCTTCGGTCCTCTATGTCTAGAGGCGACATAGCTGAAAATTTGGATCACTCATTTTAAATCATACAGTCTCCATTACCTCGTTTCATAAGCTCACACACATCAACCCGAATTTCTCCCTCTTTCTTGAATAACCTGAATTTCTCAGCCCCGAGATGTAAGGTCATCTCCAACCGAGCCAGCGAAAGAACTATAGGCCAAAATATAGCCCGTTTTGACACAAAACCCATCCCCAATTAAGGGGTGCGACAAAAAAATTTGGAACCTACCGGGCCAAAATATAGCCAAATGGCCAGAGGGCTGGGCAAACAGAGCCAGCCAGCAAGCCCCGAAAGTTGGGCCCAGTTGTACTGCTAGCTGATGTCATGTAGTTTTTTTTTTTTAAAACGAAATTTAAAAAAAAAAATTGTAAAATTCTAATTTTTTCCCTATAAATACCTAAGTCATTTCTACAACATTTCTCACATCCTCTTCACCCTTTCATACTATGTTACCTCATTTTAATGTTTAAGTTGTTAACATGCAAGTAAAATTAAAATATTTTATAACATGAAACTTAAAACAACATTTAGCGACAAATAGCCCTCAAAATATGTCCGGAAACTATACTTTAATATGATAGTTCAATTTAATTAACCAATAAAATTAAAAAACAAACTTAAAATAATAAATTATTGAGGGGGCTAAAAAATAGTCCCATTCAGTTGGAGATTGTATATAGATATGGTCTGATACTGTTCATTAAAAAACGATATAGACGGAAGCTAAATATATCCCTTTCAGTTGGAGATGGCCTAATGATTCTGAATTCCAATTTTTCTCCGCTCATACCTAGCACACAACCCTGGGTTAAGCCAACGCTGGGTGAACTATTCACAAATCTTTATTTTTGGCTGTTGGATCTTTTACTCCACATAATCCAACGATTCATTTAATTGGCGAATGCCCTCGAAAATTTCGAATATCTCGCGTGTTTAGAGCAATTCCACCTCTAAAAAAATGCGCTGGTACCGAGCCCATTTAATCCATTCAGTGAACAGTGATAGACCCCAATGAACAATAATTGGCCAAATGCATCTCCACCCCTAAAAAATGCATTGGCACAAACAATCTTCACTCCTACAAAATGCGCTGGCACCTAGCCTATTTAAAATATTATTATTATATTTTTTATAAAATAATTTAAAAAAAATTAGTTTTAATTTCGGAAATGATTTTTAACCAATTTTATCATGCTGTGTCATTATCCGAAAGTATTATTTTGTGGATAAATGTCTGATAAGATTTTCAACCAATCCCAACACGCCGCGTGTCACTATCGGTTTACAATAATTTAGCCAAGATTTCGATCAGATTTTCAACCAATCTAGTCATACCACGTGTCATTATTCGAACGTACTATTTTGTGGATAGATTTCCGATAAGATTTTCAACCAATCCCAATACGTCACGTGTCACTATTTATTTACAATAATTTAATCAAGAATTCGATAAGGTTTTCAACCAATCACGTGGCATTATCAGAACCTCATCCTCTTTTTTTTTCTTTTTTTTTTCTTTTTTTTTTTTGTGGTCCATATAAACCCTACATTGATTCTCATTCATACACCAATTCCCAATTCCCAAATCCCAAATTTCCGAATTATTTCCCAATTCGATTCCTGCAATCTCTTTCTCGATTTCACATACAGAGATCCAATGGCGACGGTGTCCAATACCCGTCCGGACGGGGACGATGAGGATCCGCGACCTACCAAACAACCACGGCTTGGAGAGGCAGAAGATGCCAAGGAGGAGTAACCTAAACCTGAACCTGGTATGTATGTATGATTTTGGTTGTTGTGTTTTTTTTTGTGTGCCAGAAACTGGGTGTAGAAGAATAAATGTTTAGGCATGCTACCTCCCAATTCCCAATCCCCAGTTTCCCACCACCACAAGTTCATTACAACAAACCCTAACTTACAATCTCTTTCTCGATTTTACACAGACACAGATCCCATGGCGCTGGATGATCAATCACCGCAGCCAACTAGTTGAGGCAGAAGATGAACCTGCTGGTACGTATGCTTTTTGTGTTTTGACGAATTTCTTTTATTTTTTCATTTTGGTACCAGAATTTCTGATGTCGAAACTTGTCCTTATTTTATATTGAGTTTATTCACCTTTTGGTTTATGTAATTGAATGAAATTCTATGTGATGTCGCGAGAATATTTTTAATTGGTATAAAATCGAGTAAAATTTCCAACAAATTTTTGCTCATAATTGTTGTATTTCTGTTTCTAGGAATTGATAGGTGTCTAGACTATCCTTGTGCAGTTCTTCTGGGAATGAATTTAGTTGCTTAAAAAAAAAAAAAAAAAATCTAGTAATTTGTCAATTGATGCAACCAGAAAGGAAGAGGCAATTGGGAACAATTTCAAGTAACTAGAAACTTTGTACCTTTCCAAAGGGAATTAGAACAAAAGCCCATTACAGGCAGTAGATATAGCTGTTCTCTTGGTCTTCAGTTTCTGATTGCAGATTCTTAATTTGCTTTGGCACCCGTGAAGACTGGTATATAGATAGACAGATTCAGGATGGACGAATGCGGTTTTGACACACTAACTTAACGCCTTATAAGCTGTTGAACATTCTTAATTTGCTTCTAATTAGATTCCCTTCGGGCATGACCCATACTTATTAACTTGTGCAGACATTCTTAGATATGTGCTCTATATAATCTCTACAAAAAAAAAAAAAAAAAAAAAAAGAGACCAAAGTGTCTTTTAATTTGTTTTGTGCATGATTGATGGTGCCTACCCCACATAGGGAGATAACATATATATCAAGAATCTAGTCATTTTTCAACAGGGTCGATCTTGAATATAGCTAGCTTCCCTGTTAATTTATATTTTTTAATCAACGATTCAAATTCGCTCGTATGAGTATATATATGTTTAGATTCAGGAATGCTGTTTTGTCACAAATATAACACCTTATTAACCATTGCTTTGAAAATAGTATTTAGGATGTATATACTTTGAGGAAATTGGTATAAAAATTGTTGTGTGTTTCTGTTTCTGGGAGTTGATGGGCATCTAGACTATCTATCCTGGTGTACTTCTGAGAATGAATTTGGTTTCTTAAAAATCTTGTGTAATTTATTGAGTAACCAGTAATATGTCAATTGATGAGATCAGAAAGAAAGAGGCAATAGGGAACAATATCAAGTAACTATTAACTTTTTACTTTTTAAAGGGAATTAGAAGAAAAGCCCATTATAGGCAGTAGATATGTTGTTCTCTTGGTCTTCAGTTTCTGGTTGCATCAATCCTTTGCTGGTGATGTTTTGGGGAGATATTGTTATCCTTGTGTTATTTTCGAAAATGGATATTTAGTAACTAGTAATTTGTCGATTTTCAGTAACTTGTTCATAAATATGTGCTTTCATCAATTTGCTGCAGCTAGCTTCTCCATTAACTTTATATGTTTCATTAACGATTCAAACTTGCTTTTAAGAGTTTAATGGTATATATGTAGTCAGATTCATGACCCGTACTTAATAACTTGCGCAGACATTCCTAGAAATGTGCTCTATTAAACAGACCAAAGGGTCTTTTTAGTTTGTTTCGTGCATGATTGATGAAGACATATAGCCTAACCCACATGGGGATAACACACATATATATATATATATCAATGGTTGGTTTTGGTGAAGATAAAAAGATGAAGACTTACTGTATAAGTGAGACTTTACTTCTATTTTTTTTGTTTTTTTGTTTTTTTACTGAATGATTCTTCTTTTCATTTGCTATTAATTAGTAATCTGTTTCATTGTGTTATGTTAGATTCCGCTGTGTACACTAAATTCACTAAATATAGAATTGATGTTTATGCTACAATGTTTGGTGCCAAAAATGTCATGTAGAAATTATTTTGTGAATTAGCCACTTATCGTGAAAGTCAAAATGATCCTGTCTCTGTAAAGGACCTTGCTATAGCTGCTTCCGACAATCTAATAAGATATGGGAATACCAAGAAGGGTCAAATTGGATCAGACCCAGGAGATAAGAACTCTAAAGCCTATAAGATATGAAAATACGAAACCAATAGGTGGGAGCAGAGATACGATCACAGTGCTGCATTTATTTGTGATTATGAAAATAAGTTAGGATAAATTAAGTTGTTTTAAAGGTTCGTCTTTTGATTTTCGTGCGCCTTCTTTCTGATACTCGTTTCAACGGCTCATGTTGTTTCAAGTTCCAAAAAATCTATGTCTCTCGATATTGCTATCGTGTCCCCTTAGATATCTCCCATGAGTATACTAATGATCAAATTCTTAAAGGTGTGACAGAAGAAGAAGCTTTGAAAGCACCAATCAAAGATCATCCACCTTATTTTGTGCTTGGGTCATCACGTAAGGTGGTGGATAAGTTCATGTCCCAAAAATCTACTCTTTTTGTGGAAGGTATTTTTCTTTTTGCGTTAATTAACCCTTTGATTTATATGTTAAGTTATCAAAATTTTTGTGTTGTTTTGTGTTAATAAGATCATAATGTTTTATGTATGCAATTCATATTATTTACTTTTTACAGCTTTTTGTTAATTTTGGAGCCTCTGTTTTGGAGTTTCATTTTGCTTAAGTTGTGTAGCTTGCTGTTGTTATTCTCTTTTGTCTTTTTGGTTGGTTTGCATGAATATCGTTTTTTCCGAACCAAAATCCGTGGTGACTGAAGATTTTTTTCTTTCAAATGAATGAAGTAACCGTTAAAGATGAAAGGACTAAGTGCCTTAACTTTGGTAAAGCGGCAGTTGTTTTTTTCAGTTTGTTGTTGGATTTGGAAGGATTGTAATAGATGGGCTGAAGTTCCGTTAAAGATGAAAGGACTAAGTGCATTAATTTTGTATACGCACATTAATTTGTGGTCAGATTTTGAAGGATTGTAGATGGTGTTCTGAAGTCCAGTAAAGGGATGTAGGAGGGAAAGTGTCATTAATTTGTGTTTAGATTTGGAAGAATTGTAGATGGTGTTTTGAAGTCTAGTAAAGGGATGTAGGAGGGAAAGTGTATATTTTCTTTCTAAAGAATGAACAATAAAAGTTAAAAAAAAAAAAGGGTTTATTATCTTTGGTGCTTTTGTTTGCAGTCATAGAATTAGTTTTAGGGTTGGACTTTTGTATCGTGGAGATATGTTTGATGGCCTATCTATTTAACTAGCTAAGGCTGTGGTTGGAGCAATCATTATTAACGTACAAGGGGGGGTGTGAAATCCACGGTAAGTTTTTTAGTAAACATTTTTATCTTCTTGGATTATTTTACCAACTTATATAATTTTGTTGTGACCGTTAGTTAGGGGAATCTGTATGGGTGGTCGTACCCTTGTCTTCGATTGCGACGTCACTAAAGTGTATACCTCTTTTGGCAGTGTGCCTGCTCTTCTTGTTTTTGTCTTCATTCTCGCATATGAAGGGATAGGCCATGAGTCTAACATTCTTTTTTGGGTTCTTCAAATGTGGTGGTTTTTGTTAGGTTGGGATCTATTCGGGGTTTTGGAATGCATGTGGTCACCTTTGAAGTTGGAGTTTTTGATGCACATATTTGAATTATTCATGACAAGATCTTAAAGAAGGCAAAGGGTTGGGGCAAACTAGGTTTGCATGAAGTGATGATTGGCAATATGGTTGTGCAAGTTTGAAGTCCTAGATTGAATCTCAAAGATATCGGGTCGATTTTAAAACTTTATCTTTGAGAGAGATTGAGATAGAGTTGGAAAAAGTGGGCTTGTTAGTCTTTTTGTTCAAACATCAGGAATATTTTAGTGTGTTTGTATGGACATATTTTTTTTTTTTGGCATGGACATATAAGGTTTTGTCCATGCCAAAAAAAAAAAATGTCCGTACAAGTAGACCAAGATATTCTTGTCCATGCCAAAAAAAAAAATGTCCGTACAAGTAGACCAAGATATTCCTGATGTCCAAACAAAAAGAGTAACCAGCCCACTTTTTCCAACTCTCTCAATCTCTCTAAAAAACGAAGTTCTAAAATCGACCCGATATCCTTGGGATTCAGTCTAGGACTACAAACTTGCATAGCCATATTGCCAATCATCATTTCAGGCAAACCCAACTTGCCCCAACCTTTTGTATTCTTTAAGATCTTGTCATGAATAATTCGGATATGTGTATAAGAAACTCCAACTTCAAAGGTGACCAAATGCATTCCAAAAAGATCCCAACCTACGAAAAAGCACCACACTTGGAGAAACTAAAAAGGACTGTATAGACTCATGGCCTGTCCCTTCATATGCGAGAATGGGGACAAAAACAAGAAGGGAAGGCACACTGACAAAAGAGGTATACACTTTAGTGATGTCGCAATCGAAGACAAGGGTACGACCACCCATACAGATTCCCCTAACTGACGGTCGCAACAAAATTATATAAGTTGGTAAAATAATCCAAGAAGATAAAAATGTTTACTAAAAAACTTACCGTGGATTTCACCCCATGTACATTTGATTGCTCCAACCACAGCCTTAGCTAGTTCCATAGATATGCCATCGAAAATATCTTCACGATACAAAAATTCACCCATAAAACTAATTCTATGACTGCACACAAAAGCGCCAAAGATAATAAACCCTTTTTTTCTAACTTTTATTGTTCATTCATTTAGAAAGAAAATATACACTTTCCCTCCTACTTCTCTTTACTAGACTTTAAAACACCATCTACAATCCTTCCAAATTAATGACACTTTACCTCCTACATCCCTTTACTGGACTTCAGAACACCATCTACAATCCTTCAAAATCTAACTACAAATTAATGTGCATATACAAAATTACACATCAATAAAATTCTATAAGAATAGCTCTCCACCTTGCCAAATACAAAGAAATAAACCCTTAGTTTGCTTCTACAGTTGATTTTTGAAAAAACATAAACGAAATACATATAATCTTATCTAACTATATATAACAACCTCAATAGTACGCATGTACACTTCAGAAATCTTTTGACTATTTTGCTCTCACTAGTGAAGTTTAAATGTCTAAACAACAAACGACAGAATACATTTTCCATCTTTTAGATACCTTTACAGAACTTAAGCCCATCTATTACAATCCTTCCAAATCCAACAAAAAAAACTGCCGCTTTACCAAAGTCAAGGCATCGAGTCCTTTCATCTTTAACAGTTACGTCATTCATTTGAAAGAAAAAAATCTTCAATCATCACGGATTTTGGTTTGGAAAAAACGATATTCATGTATACCAACCAAAAAGATAGAAGAGAATAACAACAAGAAGCTACACTACTTAAGCAAAACGAAACTCCAAAATAGAGGCTACAAAATTAATAATAAAAAAGCTGTAAAAGGTAAAATTATGAATTTCATACATAAAACATTATGATCTTATTAACACAAAAATTTTGATAACTTAACATATAAATCAAAGTGTTAATTAATGCAAAAAAAGTACATTCCAATAGATTTCTGGGACATGAACTCATCCACCACCTTACATGATGATCCGAGCACAAAGTAAGGTGGATGATCTTTGATTGGTGCTTTCAAAGCTTCTTCTTCTGTCACACCTTTAAGAATTTGATCATTAATATAATCCTGGGAGATATCTAAGGGGACACGATAGCAATATCGAGAGACATAGATTTTTGGAACCTAAAACAACATGAGCCGTTGAAATGATTATTAGAAAGAAGGCACACAAACATTTAAAACAACTTAACTTATTTTCATAACCACAAATTAATGCGGCATTGTGACCGTATCTCTACTCCCACCTATTGGTTTCGTATGGGGTTTGACCCTTGGCATTCCCATATCTTATTAGATTGTCGGAAGCAGCTATAGCAAGGGTCCCTTACTGAAACATGATCATTTTGACTTTCAAGATAAGTGGCTAATTCACGAAATAATTTCTCCATGACATTTTTGGCACCAGACATTGTCACGTAAACATCAATTCTAAATTTGGTGTACACAGTGGAATCTAACATAACACAATAAAACAGATTATTAATTAATAGCAAATCAAAAGAAGAATCATTTAGTAAAAACACAAAAGTAAAGTCTCACTTATATAGCAAGTCTTTATTTTTTTATCTTGACCAAAACCAACTGTTGAGGTGCCGCTTTGATCATCATCGTCTGCAGAATTGAAAAAAAATAAATATTTAACAAAATAACAACAAATTCAGTACAAGGAAACATCATTAGAAATTAAATGCTGCAAAAACCGAATGCCAATTTTTTTAGAAACATTGATGAATAAAAGAAAAGAAAAACGAAGATCCAACAAAAGAAAAGACAATGACAAGTAAGAGAATAACAATGACGAAGAATGCAGAATGAATATGAAGAAATTTAAAGCATTGATCTTAGCAGACATTGACGCTTAAGCTTGAGCTCAGGCAGGTAGTGGTATGTATGGGTTTCAAGGGAGGAGTAGTGAGGGAAACGAAATGGGGGTGAAAGGTTTAGGGTTTAGGAAAGAAATTACCAAGACATGGGCTGGGCTTGTTGTAATTTGGGCCGAATGGAAAAAAATTCCAAGCATAGAAAAGTCCAAAAGCAAGCCTTCTGATTTCCGATTGGGATTAATTAAAATAAATTACAATAAATAGATCTAATTAAAACAAATTACAAATTGTTAAAGAGAAGAAGAAAAAAAAAATAGATAGCTCAGATTTGATTGAATGCGTATAATGATACCTCTCTTTGCAATCGAACAAAATCCCTTCTTTGAGATTGGCGGCCGAAGGCATGGTATGACATAGATCGATCGGACCAAAGGCATGGTATGACATAGATCGATCGGACCAAAGGCATGGCGCCGATTGATTTGATATATAGATAGATGCATGTGGTAATATGAAGGAGACCCGAAAAATTCCGAAGAATTCTGCTTTAGATTTGCTTATTTCATTTCACAACATACATCTGCAAACAAGCAGGCGTGATGACAGTGTACTTGTGACATGACGACATGTATGTTGGTTGCTCCCTGCCCATCCTCACAAGGCAGGCAGTGTGACAGCGACGATGGTAGAGAAATGAGATGGTTTTTTTTTTGCCTTGAGGGGAAATTTCTATGTACTTTGGCTTTCCTGCTTATAAAGCAGTTGTCTGAACACAAACTAAGACTCTTAGGTCTCGTTTGGCATGCCGGATAACATACCGGATATGATTCATAATATTGAAGCAGTTGTTCGGTGCACGTACTAAATAAGCACCTGCTTAATTATCCGGTCCACCAAATCTTATATGGTTGACACCGGACTATTAAAACACCCCAAAAACTTGGGATAATTAGTCGGGCCGCATCCTCTCCACCTAAAAAGCTGCCCTTTAACAACTTCTCAAAGTGGGATGTCGAGTCCTCGACGAGTTATCCACCCCAGCCGCCACTCCTCTACAATCAGTTTTGAGCAATTTCCCATCTAGTTCGCCGCTTCCTATTCCATCGCGTCTCATTCGTCGATATCGAAGTGCGATAATGTGGACGAAGATGTAGTTCAGATTAAGAAGCCCGATCTTCATCATCAATAACAACAAACGCAACAGCTCAATCATCCCGCAACCAATGGCGTTGGAGCCAGCTCTGACGACTCAGGTTAACTTAGACTAGTATCACGAATTGATTTCTTTTCTACATCAATTTTCATCTTCAATTTAATTAGTAGTATTGTTTTGGTGGTGAATTTATTTGGGTTTTGGGAGATTGAAGAAATTAGGAAGGAGGTTCGTATGGGAGGGAGGGGAAGAGAAGAACGGAAGCCACGCTGGGAGATAAACCTCAACCTGGGGTCTTTTTTCCTTTTTTCTTTAATTTTTATTCTATGATAATTATTTCTTTCTTTCTGTTTTTTTTATGGTTTTCTCTCTTTTTATTCATTTTAACAACAATTATTTTAGAAAATTATTATAGTCTGACATATTATTTGATGGATAGATTAATTCGAATGTTAAAAATAAATGAATTAAATAGATCCAACGGCTTCGATGCGTAGGTGGGTCACAATTTCTTTTTTGGTTAATTAAATTACCGCGTGCAAGATTCATTTCAGGGAAAATCAACGGTTTCACGTTGGAAATTAACTTTACTGCTTTCAATTTCATATTATTTAATAATATAATGATATTAGCCTATTTGACTGAACTGTATTCAGGGCTAAAAGGGAGAGAGGTCGACGTCAAGAGAGATAAGAGAGATTTAATTGTGTCTTTATTTATAGTAGTAGGATATGTTTAATCATTACCCTAATAGGATTACAACTCTAATAGGATAATAACTACCAGATGGAATATTCAAAGATATCTTTAAATACACTATGATTTACAGAATCACATTCCTATTCTATATATGACTGCAACACTCCCCCTTGAATGTGTAAATACTCAAACAAAACATTCAGCAGATGAGGTTGAACAATTGATGAAGCCGGCGGCACAACGGGCGAATATGAGTCTCTAATATAAAGAAAGTATGCATTGGTAGTAAAACTCACAAAATTTTGCTATGATAAAACCTAAGGCAGGTAAAAACTTATAGACTAACGAGAAAAGTGAGAAGTATGCATAATGTCTAAAACAAACTCAAACATGACAAAAGTAGTGAACTCAACAGGGTATGATCATCCCAGGATGAGTGCCTCATCAAAACCTCGTTAGGTAGCAAAACTCTAGTAGGAAAAATGCTCTTAATTGTAGGAACAATAGTACATTAAGATCAAGTGAGCATGTTTCAGGATATTTCCCCTTAGTTGGACAGAACTTCCAAATAAGAGAACTACAAGCAATTCAACTCAGATAGTTTACGCATACTGATTCCTTGGACGAGGTTCTGAAAAGTAGACTTGGGAAATGACTTTGTAAAGAGATCGGCCAGGTTGTCCTGGGAATGGATTTGCTTGACTTCAATGTTCTGATGGTGTTGTTGCTGGTGATAATAAAAGAACTTCGGCGCTATGTGCTTGGTGTTGTCTCTCTTAATGTATCACTTCTTTAACTGCTCGATGCATGCTGCATTGTCTTAAAACATCGTCGTAGAAAGGTCAATGACGGTAGTAAGACGACTAGTGCTTCAAATATGTTCCATGACTGCTCTCAACCAAAAACACTCACGCGATGCTTCATACATGGCGAGAATCTCAGCATGGTTCGAAGAAGTCGCAACTAGCGTTTGCTTAGTAGACCTCCAAGATATAGTGATGTCTCAAACGGTAAAGATATAGCTCGTTTGAGAATGTGCACTATATGAGTCAAACAGATATCCAGCATATGCGTAACCAACAAGGTGGGAATCAACCCGAGAATTAAGAAGGACGGTAGCTCCTTTCGAGGATTCGTGGGTGTAGAACAAGTTCAAATCCATCGTACCCTTAAGGTAGCGGAAAATGTCTTTAATACCATTCCAATGTTTACGTGTGAGTGCATTGCTGTATCTAGCCAAAAGATTAACAGCGAAGGAAATGTTCGGTCTAATGCATTAAGCCAAGTACAATAAAGCCCCAATTGCACTTAAGTATGGAACTTCAGGCTCCAAAATCTCTTATTCATCCTCCTTGGGACGAAAAGGATATCGTTTAGCATCTAGAGTCCGAACGACCATAGGAGTACTCGAAGGCTTCCTTTTATCCTCATTAAAACGCCACAACACCTTTTAGGTGTAGTTCAATTGATGTACTAGGATTTCATTCGAACAATGCTCCATTTCTAGGCCGAGACAATATCGATTTTTCCCAAGATCTTTCATCACAAATTCTAATTTCAAGTGAACGGTAATTTCCTTAAGCTCTGTGGAAGTTCCAATGAGGTTTATGTCGTCGACATAAACTGCAACGATCGTAAATCTGGAATGTGACTTCTTTATGAACACGCATGGGCATAATTCGTTGTTCACATAACCCTAACTTATCAAATATTCACTCAGACTATTATACCACATCCGCTTGGATTATTTCAATCCGTAGAGTGATCTCCTTAATCTAATAAAGAGACTGTTCTGTGGTCTAGAACTATTTGAACCAGTCAATGAAAGTTCTTTTGGAACTTTCATGTAGATTTCCGTATCTAAGTCCCGATAGAGATATGCTGCATATTCAATTTTTCGAAAACTACCAAACTCATAAGGTAGCGGAATGTTATGACGTCCATTATGGGGGAATACGTCTCATTTTAATCAATTCCAGGTCATTGAGAGCAGCCTTGTGCTATGAGTCGTGCTTTGTATCGCACTATTTCATTATTTTCATTACGCTTCTCATGAAAGCCCACTTGTAGCCTACAGATTTCACATGTGGTGGGGTAGGAGCTATAGGTCCAAACACCTTACATTTCGTAAGCGAATCGAGTTTGACCTGGACTGCTTATTTCCAATTTAACTAATCCCTTCTACATCGACATTCATCAACGAAACGTGGTTCAATGTCATTGTTAAGCATCATGTCAATAGCTACTGTGTACGCAAATACATCGTCGACGATCGTCTTATTCCGATTCCAAACCTCATATAATACTGCGTAGTGGACCAAAATCTCTTGATTCTAGGAAGGTCGGATTATCTCATCAAAGACATCACCGTAATCTAGAATAACTCATGCGTTGGAACAGTTGAGTGTGCGATGGTCAAATTCATACTAGGGTCATTAGTTTGTGTCGTTTTCATCTTCCGAGGATGTGAATCCTTTGAACCAATGGGTCTGCCATGCTTCAGGGTCGGAGCAGATGATTGGCTAGCTGCCAATGTATCGAGTCGCGTGGAAGGTGCGGCCGCCCCACCCTTGGGGACGGTTCGGCCTTCCTAGGCGGTATTACGGCGTACTCGAGGTATGTTTATCCTTGCAGGTGTGTTTGCAGCGGGTATATGTGATCTTGTCACCTTAGCTAGATCAGTAAAAGCATCTGACATGCTTTGAGCAATGCTCTGAAGATCTATAATTTGTCACACCTCAATTTCAAACGTGACGTTATACAAGAACGTGGGAGCATACCACGATAATTCGTGATGTTATACAGGAACGTTAACATGCTTATCTTCCTCTAACGATGGGAATATTATCTCTTTAAAGTGGCAATCTGTAAAACTTGCAATAAAGAGATCTCATGTCAATGACTCTAAATAGCGAATAATTAATGGTGAATCATAACTGACATATATTTCCATTTGTTTCTGAGGACTCATTTTGGTACGTACTGACAACGCTATTGACACATAAATTGTAGAGACGTCAGACTAGTATCCAGTAACCAAATATAATGGTGAATAAAGTTGGGTAGCAGTGGGACTCAGGCAGACCAGTATAACTCTATGCAATATTGCATAGCCCTAGGCAGATATTGGCATTTTGGTTCGCATAACCAAAGTTTGAGCTATCAATTGAAGGCGCTTTATGAAAACTTTTGCCTGACTGTTCTGGGTGTGAACATAGGGTACATGATGTTTGACTTCAATCCCAACTAACTTGCAATAGTCGTCAAAAGTCTGTGACGTAAACTCTATAGCATTATCCAATCTAATCGACTTCATCGGATAATCAGGGTGGTGATCCCTAAGCTAAATAATTTGTGCTAGGAGTTTCGCAAATGCAACGTTGCATGTGGATAATAAGCAGACATGTGACCAACGTTTCGATGCATCAACCAACACCATAAAGTATCTAAATGGTTCGCATGTTGGTTGGATAGGCCCACAAATATCCCTTTGAATCCTCTGAAGAAACTTAGGAAGGTTATGAATAATCTTTGTAGTTAAGGGTTGAGTAATCAACTTCCTCAAAGAACAAGTTTTGCATGGCGAGAATCCAACATGGGGAGGTAAATAATGCCCATGTGATGATTTGAGGATACGAGACATCATGTCACTTCTGGAATGTCTCATACAGTCATGCCAAAACAACAAAGTGCTTTGTAACTCAGGCACAGGGTCGGCCACATGGTGGGCTTCTATGCCACGAAAGGTTGTGATGTTCAACCTACTCAGGAGACGTTCCAACTTATTGTGAATATCCTTCTGGCCATACTAGTAAGAAGTGATACAAAGAAATTCAGAACCATTCTCTTAAGTGGTTTCAATATGATATTGATTATCTCGAATGTCTCTAAAATTCAGTAACGTTCTGAAACATAAAGAATAGAAGGCCTCTTTAATGGTTAACACGGTACCATTAGACTACATGATACAGGCCGTACTGTATCTTTTAATCAGGTTGGAAGAGCCTGAGAGAGCCATCAAATGTGCTTTCTTAGGTACGAAGTTAGTAAAATAGTATTGCTCACGCATTATGGTGTGCATAGTAGCGCACTATCAGCCAGACAACTAACTTCCTACTAAACATACCTATAAATAAATTGATTGAATTGGTCACATACATAAATATAATTCCATTCATTCAATTAATCAATTCGAGAAATAATATCCATAAAATAATTATCCATAATTCAAAACAAACCAAAACCAAAAAAATTATTCCAAATACTTAGAAAAATTGTCCAAAAATTAAATCATAAACCTAAAAATTAAAGGGGGTACAACCATTCCTAGTGGGTTCGGCCACTTGGGGTAAAAACACCATAAAAACATGTCTAGAAGAATAAAACTTATTCGTCTATAGGAGCTGATGCCTCCTGAAAATCTGATATCTCCATGGATGTAGTAGCATCTTCGGGATGTTCCACAAAAGCAAAGTTAGACTTGCGACGGGAATGATACTTGGCAATGGCCTCGCAGAGGTGTGTGTGTGTGGGGGGGGGGGGGGTTGTTTTGCATATGCATGACTAATGATCCTTTAATCCACAGTGATAGCATATATCCATTTCAGTAGAAGTCGATTGAACGATAGCTTTTCCCTTATTCTCGAAGTTTAGGGCCTTAAGGGCAAGGGATTGGCATTCTGGGTCAAATTGTCTCCCTTGGGTGGGCATTGGCTATGTTGACCTTGGGCTTATGGGTGGGCTTGCCACCTATTACCACGACCACGACAATTCTTTCGTTGTTTGTGGCTGTTAGAATTGGTCGCATGTGCTTTAGGTGTAGTATTCAAGCCAGTAGGTTGAGCTTGATTATTTTTCATCAAAAGCTGGTTCTGCTTTTTAGCTAGAAGTAAAATAGAGATCAAATCGAAAAATTTAGTGAACTTTTGTGCCCTATATTGTTGCTACAGGACAATATTGGTGGCATGGAATGTCGAATAGGTTTTCTCCAAGAGATCTGCATCTGTTAAGTCCATTTTATAGAACTTAAGCAGAGATCAGATTCTACAAACTTCAGAGTTGTATTCATTCATGGACATAAAGTCTTATAAGCGTAGATGTTGTCAGTCATGTCTTACTTCAGGCAAGTAAATATCTTTCTGGTGATCGAAACGGTCGGCCAGAGGGTGTATAGGTCCTCCTCAGTGAGGTACTCGAACTGCAATGTATCATGGATGTGTCTTCGAATGAAGATCATTGTAGTAGCTTTTTGAGCTTCGTCGATGGGGCTAGCATCAATAACTGCCTCAATGGTGGCTGTAATACTCTTTGCAGTAAGATGGAGCTTCACGTCATGAATACTTCCAGAGCAGTGAAATCAAACTTGTTCAAGTTCGACATGTCCCTAAAACGAAGGGTACAACAAAACATAGTCATATGGTAATCCATACACATACATCGTAGAACATTTAGGTTCTATAGACATGTATTGGTTTAATTTAAACATGAAAGGTGCAGGTTTCATGTGGTTAGTTTTGAATGAAAACTTCGGGTTTCAAAGGCACTAAATATGAAACTACAGGTCAATTTAGTTTTATGAGCGATTAATTCATAAAGGAGAGGTTCCTACAAGAACACAGAATGCAATATGTTGATTGAAGTGTAGTGGATTTAAGTTGTTTCGGGAAGTCAAGTGTGAGAGCTTCAAGACTACGAAAGGATGTCAATGGTTCAAAGTATAAAAATAAATTATTGAATCGTTAATGTCCAAAAGTGATCTTCAAGTCAATAATTTTGGATTACTTATCAGATTAATGGAATGCAGGTTACTTTTAATTAATCAATAGATTGAGATCAAATAGGGTCGATTGTGGAAGCAAAATAATGACAGACAGGTCATATTAGCTTCAGTTGGTGATAAGATAAACCAAGTGATAATTAAATTAGAATTAATTAGCGTAAACCAAAGTACCCAGAAAAATATTGGGCATGATTTATAACTCGGGGATGCCAAAAATTAGCATTGGGTCGAAAAAATAACGCAGCCCAGCCAAATGCGGGTTGGTATCTACACAAGGACAGGCTCTGCAACTCAGCTACAAGCCTATAGGCCGTGTGATCTGGGTGAGCCCAGGAGAAAAAGCTGCTTGTTTAGGCCGAAAAACCAGGCACACGGCAAGCCTAGCCCAAGGCTGGTTTGTAGGTTGGTGCGGGGAAGCCAAGCCGAGGTTGGGTTTCGGGTTTTTGGGTCGGGGCAGGTCAAGCCTAGCAAAAAAAGCTGGGGGCGAGTGGGCTGAAGGTTAGGCGAAACCCAGCAAGTAATAGGCTGCTGCGGGCAGGCCTAATCATGGGTCAAGAAAAGCCCAGCAGCTTTGGGCTGCTGGAGTTGGGCCAGGGACGCGCGGGACAAGGGCCAAGAAAGCTAAAGGCCTTCTCAGATTGGGTTGGGGGCTTCAGGCTCGTGTAACCCTATCAGGCCTAGGGCTTGGGTTGTCTGACGTGAGCCACAAAGCCTAAAGAGCTACTGCCGTGTGGTCCAAGGCGCCAAACGACGCCGTTCCATGTTTGCTCCAAGCGGCTGGGTTGCAGGCCAGCTGCAGTTGTCAGCAGTGGTGCCACAACGGTGCGGTTGTGAGCCGTGCTGTATATTTCCCTGAATGTTTTTTTTTTTCTCGACATCTCTATGGTTATTGCTTCTAATTTATTTATATGCTTTGACTCACAAATTTCACATAGCAAAATAATTGCGTAAGACATGAAACATATATATATATATATATATATTGACAAATATATGAATTATATACAATATATATATATATATATATATATATATATATATCGGAAGGAAAATATAAATATAGGGGGTTCGTGCATCATGGGGAATGTTTGCATGCTTCATGGACGTTTCAAATATCTTACTTTATTTTAAGCGTACCTAATTGGCAAAAAACAAATAAAAACCTTTGAATTTTGTAGAAGATAGTCTCCTCCTACGATCCTTCAGTTCCTTAGCTTCTGGCAAGAATGTGCTAATAACATGTTGTAGGCCTATTTGACTAAACTATATTTAGGACTAGAGACGGAGAGAGGCCGGCGGCAAGAGAGAAGAGAGAGATTTAATTGTGATGTGTATGTTGTATCACCTTATTGTACCTTTATTTATATTTATTGTAGTATGATAGATTAAATCATTACCCTAATAGGATTACAACTCTAATAGTATATTAACTACTAAAAGGAATATTTAAAGATATCCCTATATACACTAGGATTTACACAATCACATTTCTATTCTAAATATCACTACAACAAGATTATGATATATCATTTAATTATTCAATTTTTTTGTATTATTATTTAATAATAATAATATTCGATTATGATCTCTCGCTCCGGGTGGTAAAAGGACGGAGTTTTAAATTATATTATGCCCGTCCAAATTCAAATTATCTCTCCTAACTAAATATTTAACAGGGTTTTCCAATTTCAATACAGATGATGTTATGGAGGGGAGAGACAGAGATTTTTGGGGAATCATACAAAAAATTTGTTCCTTTGTGTATTCAATTAGGAATTGAAGAGATTTTAATAGATTTATAAATTCATGGATTTTTATGGAGTTCAATCCCTCGAAATCTCAGAGAGTAAAGATTTGTAGATACTTAAAATACACTACAGAATCTCTCCAATTCTCTCTAATTCCCCAACTTTTTGAATTTTTTTAAAATCAAATTCTAATTGAATACACCTGGAATGTTATAAACTTCTTTAAAATCCTAATTAAATACATCTAGATTTCTAAGGATTTTAATATACTATCTTAAAATTCTGATTGAATACACATTGAATTTCAGAGAATCACTTAAAATCTCAATTAAATACTCACAGATTCATTAAAAGAATTAAAATCCTTCAAAATCTCAATTGAATACACTTCCCTTAATTTAAATTCCACCCATTATATCTCCTAAATACAATAGGCATTTGGCATCACCACTAATTGCTCCAATGAATCAACGAATCCTACTAATCACGAGCGGATGGTCTAGTGATAAATGGTGAATTACGAGGCCAAGAGGAGGTTGAAATGCATATGTGAGTCTCCTCGATTCTCAGAATGGATGGATAATCATAGCTTGTCACCAGTTGTCCCCTTTTTTTAAGGAAAAAAAAAACCGCCTTAGTATATTTTATTTGCTTAATGGATGGTAGATTTACACCACCACTAATTACTCACATATACAATTTACACCTTATAATAAACCGTTGAAAATTCCAATTTGCTTAATGGATGGTAGATTTACACCGCCACTAATTACTCACATATACAATTTACACCTTATAGTAAACCGTTGAAAATTCTTAATTTGCTCTGGGACGTTAAGACTGAATCTTTGGATATGTGCTGCTAAAATTTTAGTGTAATTTATTGAAGTAACTAGTAATTTTTTTTTTAGTTTGGTTGCAGATTTAGTTAGAAAGCCCCGCCGCTGTATAATTTGCATGGAGGAGGGTCACGGTGTAGTATAGAGTGGCCAGGATGCATGGCAGACCTTAACGGCCTTATTTTGCTTACTCTCTTCTCCTAACTATTTCGACTTGGAAGTGATTTTATTCTCGTATGTTTACTAAACGTTATATGTATGTTGCGTAATTTTCACCAGCGGTATAATATATATCGCAGTCTTTGTTTTTTTGGCACGTAATATATAGTGCATTGAAAAAAATTATGGCAATGATTCCTCAACTCTAACCCAATTGGGACAATGTTCTCACAACACTATTAAATTTTGCATCACTTTGCCGTTGTCTCACTCTCACAAGATGACAAGGTAGAGTTAGGGAGGATTTGAATGAGCTATGAATTTGTGGAAAAAAATATGTATAAAATCAAACGGGTTCTTCATAAAACGGGTCATGGATTTCAAACAGGCTTCATGTTTTAAGTTGGCAAAATTTTCTAAGCTGTTGGATTTTATTTATACATAATCGGGGGTGTGGTTTAGGCTTTCTTCTTCTTGTTTTTGTTTGCTTTCTTCTTCTTTTATTTTTGGCGGTTGGATCTTTTACTCCACATGATCCAACCATTCATTTAATTGGTGTATCTATGCCAATTATACAAGAATAGAACATTTTACCATAACGGTGTGATATATGTTGTGGCCATTTTTCTAAAGGGTTGAGAGAGGATGCGGCAAGTGAGAGCGTGGAGAGAAATTGTAGAATGTTTAAGATTGTGTGATTCTCACATGCCAATATTTTTATTAAGGGTAATGCTAGGGAGATTAAATTTATAGACAAAAAAATTGCAAACTAAATGATGTGTCACTCATATGAATGAGCGCGTTTATCAACGCTTAAGTAATAATCTAACCATCAACTTTCACGTCATTTAGTTTACAAAATTTTGTCTACAAATTTAGTCTTCCTAGCATTACTTTTTTTTATTAATAGTAATCTAAGAGGAAGAAACAACTTATCCTCCAAGTAATTACAATTATAATAGTAATGAATCACTATAATAAGGGGTAATCTAAAACTCAATCTAATCACCATCACTATAATAATGAGCACATGCATAGAGAGAATTGTAATTTCTTGGAGGACAAGTCTTTCCTATTAGAATTGTAATTTCTTGGATGACAAGTCACTCCTTCCTCTTAGATTACAATTAATAAAAAGACGGGCATAGAGAGAATCACACTATCCTAAGCATTCTACAATTTCTCTCCACGCCCTCACTTGCCGCACCCTCTCTTAACCCTTTAGAAAATTGGCCACAACATATATCACATCGTTATGGTAAAAATGTTCTATTCTTGTATAATTGGGCATAGATTACCACTAGGCCCCTTACCATGCAATCTTGGAGTTAAATGCTTCACCAAAAAAGCGTAATTCTAAAAATCCATTATGGGATTTTGCTAGCTCTTCTTGCTACAAGGTCTTTTCTTTGTAATTGTTATTTTCTTCTCGAAAAAAAAAAAAAAAAAAAAAAAAGATATATCTTGATTTTGATTGCTTGAGATGTAAGGAAACAAAAAGATGTTTTTTTTTTTTTTTTTTTTTTGGTAACCAAGTTTTGTCACCACAAACTCATCTACTTCTCTATTCAAATAAATAATTTTTTTCTTTAAGAATCACTAAAAGCATCTCTAATGTGTTAAAAGATAAATATCAAATGTTAATTTAATAATTAACTTGCCAAATGTCAAATTTTCTCTTCTTCCAATCTATATATATATATATTTATAAATGATATTTGTAAGACTCACCCAATAAGATAATTATAAAAAAAAATTTGGCAGCACTTTTCTCATATGTCAATTTTGGCAACAGAAAATTCATATGTCAATCCTCGTAGAATTGACAAGTCAGTTGAGAATTCTTCATACTTTTAAATTTGATTGCATGACATTCCTCTTAAAATTTGAAACCTCCTTTAGTCCTTTTAAAACGACCTAAATGTTTTTTTACGTATCGGTGTACAAGTGGTTAATGAAATTTGAGTGTACGAAGATACCTCTAAGAAAATAGGGAATTTTAACGAAAAACTTCATGTACTGTTTAATTTAACGAAAAATCATATTTTTACACTAAAAAATCAATCCTGGTACTATTTATTTTACCCTTTATTTTATGATTATTGTTAAAACTCAAAGTTTTCAAATCATTTTCATTAATGTTCGTAAAAAAATAACTATTAACCCTGCAGGCCCGGGAGTGAAAAACAAGGGCCTTCAAATTTGGGGTGGGCCCACGAGGCACAATCTGATATACCCTCCAAATATCATATCATTTTTTTTATCAGCGGCAGAAAATCTCAAATTCGCCTTCCTTCCCCTTTTCACACAATCCTCCGTCCTCCTTCATTCCATGCCTCCGAGTCCGAGGCGCTCTTCCAATTGAATAAATCCGGGGACCCAATTCGGATCCGACCCGGAAACCAGAACCCAACCGAACCTAACCGCCGAGTCGAATTTGGATTTGTGAGGGAGGAGGGCAGCCATGGCGTACAGGGCCGATGACGACTATGACTATCTGTTCAAGGTGGTGCTGATTGGCGACTCCGGCGTCGGAAAATCCAACCTTTTGTCGAGATTCACGCGCAACGAGTTCAGCCTCGAGTCGAAGTCGACGATCGGCGTCGAGTTCGCCACTCGGAGTATCCACGTTGATGAGAAGATCGTCAAGGCCCAGATTTGGGACACCGCTGGCCAAGAAAGGTTTTTAACTTTCTCGACCAATTCATACTTTGATCATTTCAATCTGTTTGCCTCTTTTTATGTTGTTCTTGTTATGGGATTTGGGTAAATGGGTGATTTGATGATGAGAAAATGTGGGGAAATGGGTAATTGGGTGCTGAGAAAATGTGGGAAAATTGAAGGGACTGTTTAGAGATTTCGTTCGCCATACGAATCGAGATCTGTCAGCGAATTGGGTTTTATTTTTGTTTTCGGTTTATTGTTTGAGCGCTGAACAGAATCTGACACCAATGTAAGATCACTGCTGAATTTGAACATGTTCTCGTGTATTGAATAATAGAATTATCAAATTAAGAAAATGTAAGCTATAATCTCAAAAGAATTGAGCATCGAAAAAGTACATGTTTAGTTCTTTCTGCTTGGTTCATTGCAGAAAGATAAACTTTTGAACAGTATAAGTAGGTCATCAGGTATGTGAAGATGTCTCCTGTACCGTCAGATGTAAATCCAACAAGGGATTCTACTAATGTGGCTCTATGTGTTGAATAGTGTGTTTTTGGGAAATAGGATTGGTACTGAATATTCGTTGCTTTCCTTCTACCGAGCAGATGTAGTCCTTAGTTTGTGTTGCTGAACCTTTTCGGTAGCAGACTAGAAGATTTGAGATAATAGGTTTCAGGGCATTTAATAATTTGTTATTTTGATGTGGTTGCTGTTGTCATTTGTGAATGATGATTGCCTGAATTTTAAGTTTTGAGTAATTTTTTCTTTTGTTGAAGGTACCGTGCAATCACAAGTGCATACTACCGAGGAGCTGTTGGCGCTTTGCTTGTCTATGACGTCACCAGGCATGTGACATTTGAGAATGTTGAGAGATGGTTAAAGGAGCTACGGGATCACACAGACTCCAACATTGTGATAATGCTCGTGGGTAACAAAGCTGACCTGCGTCACCTGCGTGCTGTTTCTGTTGAGGATGCCAAGGCTTTTGCTGAGAGAGAAAACACCTTCTTTATGGAGACATCAGCACTCGAGTCTATGAACGTTGAAAATGCTTTCACTGAAGTCCTAACACAGATATACCATGTAGTCAGCCGGAAAGCACTAGAAGTCGGAGATGATCCTGCAGCATTGCCCAAGGGACAGACCATAAATGTCGGAAACAAGGATGACGTTTCTGCTGTTAAGAAAGATGGTTGCTGTTCTGCATAATCGTGAGAGCGATAGGTCAAGCTGAAGGGTGTCGTCTTCTCATTTTGCTGCCCCTAAAGTTTCAAGATTTGTACCTGTCAACACATGGAATTTGTCGTTAACTTTTTACCGTATGGTATTGCTTGTGTTTTTTGGGGTCGGCTCTTAGTTTTGGAGTCAAAAGAAATGTCACAGCTTCCGTCTTATGTCAATTTCTTGATTATTTACCTACGATCTTTTGTTGATACTTTCGTTTGCTCTAGTTTAGGAACAGTTTCTGGATAATTTTTTTGTATCGGATGGATGATTAGTTGAATGTATGATGATTTAGCGTCTTCCCTTTTATGGCTCACATAAGTACATTGCCAGTCGAAAAGGTTTTACATCATAACACGAGGCGGTTTTAAGGACTCCGAAACATTTTCGAGTTGAGGGATCAAAATATAACTCGAGGACACTTTCAGTGACCATTGTTACGATTAAGTCAAAATCTTTTACACCGTTTTTATCTACCAGAAGAAAATTCTAGAATGCTGTAGAGTACGAGGTACTTCGTGTGTTTTAACCATTAGATTTTAATTTTTTATTTTCAAATAAAAATTTATGGTCAAAAACATCTGGAGTCCGCCATACTCAGGGTGCTATGGAGGAGACTGCTTTCTAAAGCGACTACCATTAAACCTTTTTGATTTAAAAACCTTAGACCAATGACACTTAGTACTATGGTCTAGTGGTATTCCTCTTCATTTGTAAGTGAGAATATTCAATTCTTGCCACAAACGACTTCGAGCAAAATTATTATGGTTAGCCCACTATGAGGCTTAAACCTGATTTGGTACTAAGGTGATTCTCAAAAAAGCTGGTATCAAAAAAAGCTGGGAGCTGTTTTTGTGTTTGGTAAACATTCAGCTTCAGCTTTTTTTCACAGTTTTTTGTGAAAAAAAGTCAAAAACAAGAAGCTGCAAAACCCAGCTTTGAAAAACCGGCTTTTTTTCACATCTGTTTTACATAAAAGTTTACCAAACACTATAATACTGCTTTTTTTTTTTTTTTTTTTTCAAAAGCACTTTTACAAAAAAGTTTACCAAACACTCAACTGCTTTATTTCACAGCTGCTTATTCTCACAGCACAGCAAAAGCAATTTTTTTTTCAAAGCACAACAATACCAAACTAGCCATTACACCGCTCCCCCACCTCTTAGTGTAAATAATATCGCATGTAAAAATAAAAATAAAAATAAAAAATAAAACCTTGGACCAATAAATTTATGTATTTTGTTTAATCAAGTAAATTTATGAATTTAAAAATATTTTAAAAAAACAAATTGTACATTATTCAATGTAATATATTGTTCTATTTCATGAACATTTAACCAAGCAAAAACTCTATTCAAGTAAAAAAAAAGCCATAGTAACACAACACACCATACATACATCAATGGCTTCTCGTGTCAAAGGTGTAAAGAAATCAGGAAACTATTAATTTATGTATTGCGTGAGACTTGTATGAATTTTTTTATGATGTTTAATATTATAAATTTCGCAAACTATTAACATAACACATTATTCTCAAGTCAAGACCGACCTAAAATATTATTTAATCGTGATTATTAATTAATTAGATATCAAATTATTGAAGTGTTACTATATTTTGTTAAATAGATTCTCAAATTTAGAGATTATAATCTCTCAAAAGAATCTCATAGCTTGTTGTACCATATTCTATATCCAATTAGTCACCAACGGAGCTACACACCACAAACATGCAACATGAAATTTACAGTGCCTAATATCAACATAAGAAACAAAAACATTAAATTCTCATTCATAGTCATAATTCAGCATCGACCGATCATTTTTCATCGACAAAGATGAATTATTCAAAAAAATAAACAAATAGTTGGCACAAATGAACAAAATGTGGCTTAATTACCAAGAGTAATACCGCAGAGGCAGAATAATAAAATTAAAAAAAAAAAAAAAAAAACAAAAAGGTCTGTACAAGTTTGATAGGTACACGACCAATGTTGGTAACAATTGGTCGATATATATTATATGCCGGTGCATATACAAAAATATATAACAAAATAAAGTTAGATGAAAGAACAAAGGAAGAATCCTTTGTCATTCAACTGTCGCCCCTTCTATACATTCTTCTTCCCTGTGTTCAACGCTTCGGATTTGCAGACAGGGCAGACATTTTTCACAAGCAACCACTTCTTCAAGCAACTTGCATGATACTCGTGTCCGCAATGGAGAATTCCTATCTTCTCGCGGTTCTTGTAATTATCCTGTAAAATGCCGAACGCAACAATGGTGAATTGACCAGCAAGATCGTATTTTTTTTTTTAAACAGTAACTATTAGAGATTCACAAGTATGAAGCTACTCAATTGCACGTAACTATCAAGACGAAAAAATATGTTGGAACAAGTTTTATGGTACCTGGCATATAATGCAGGAATCGGCTTCCTTCTCTGGGGATCCAGCATCTTCGAGGTTTAAATTAATTGAAGTTGATAAATAAGACCTTGTCTTTAGTTGTTTTCTAATGGCCTCATCTGACAACCCAGTGCTTACATGGCCAATTTGCTCCCCCAATGCAAGAAGCTCCTGCAGTCGAAAGTGGGGTTTTCAGGTTAAAACTCTGCAGAAGTAGCATAACTATCGGAATAACAGAATAAAAGTGGTAAGAACATAAATATATCTGAGAATCCATTGGCATAGCTAAGGAACTCTTTTATCTTTTGCTTATCTGCACGATTCCGCAATTCGTTGATGTATCTAAATGAACAAGTAGGTAAGAATGGAACTACTTCAGTTACCTCATATGACATGTCCTCTATGTCCAACCGCATGTCTCTGTGCTGGTCAAGAAAGCTTCCATAAAAGTTGGGAACATCTACTATGACACCCTCCTACAAAAAAATTCCAAAAAGGTTCAGCCAAATATAATCTCAAACGTAGATGGTAAATACTAAATGCATATACCATATACTTCCAAATAACACACAAACAATATATGTGAGTATGTGTGTGTGGAGAGAGAGAGAGAGAGAGAGAGAGAGAGAGAGAGAGAGAGATTACATCAGCCTGAAGAACTCTGAAGTGGGGAAGGTTCTGGTGTCTTAAAGCTGCCTCGGGAATAACTCCTTGGTGTGGCCTGTATACCCTAAAACCATTCGAGGGAATAGATCCTGGTTGCCTACGACCAATCTCCAAACCATTCTGAGAAGGATTCATGGTGCTGCGCGAGGAACTTGTGGGTAATCTATATGAAGCTGCTGTGGCACCCTGGGGGATAAAATTAAGGTTGTGGCCTCTTAATCCTTGCATGGGTGGTGCTACACGTTGATTATGATGGTGGTGGTTGAGCGGAGGAGGATGCCGGAGAATAGAGGAATTTCTGTTGCTAGATGAATCATGATATCTTTGCATACCCATGTTCGCGCTGTCCATAGAACCTACTGTGACATTACCCCCTGTGAGAATGAGCCACAGAGAGTGAGTGTTCCAATTAATAATTAGCACACTGATCATTAAATTAAGACACATAGGTGTGTTTCCTTAATTAGATCAATATGTTGTAAGAGCAACTGAAACATGACTTTTCAGACATTAAATGACCTAAAGCAGATGCAAATAGGAATCCAATTATAAGGGAAGAAAATACAAGCCAGTACTGACCGTGCATAAAAGGAATAGTAGGAACTGGATTCCAGGATGGAGAACTTCCATCCCCACTGTTACTACTTAAATGTTGATCCAACCAAAGTGTTCCAGCCGGCTGAAAGTGCTGACCCGCATAATTTACTTGATTTAGAAGGTTATGGTCATGTGTCATAACAGAATCAAGCCCAGTTGTAGCTGATCTGTTCCTCATATTACTCTGAGGTCCTGCTTCCATAATTGGTGGATTGCCAGTTCCCGCATACTGAGGCAAGGCATAAGTTACAGCATCCATTACAGCAACTCCATCAGGATTCCTCAAATTCAAAGGAGGCACTGAAGAACTAGGGGTTGCAAAGGCATTAAGATATTGGAAATTCCCTGGTAGGCCTTCAGGGTTTTTTCTCTTAAACTGACCTCTAGCATCATCCATTATGCGATTATTTCTACCATACTCATCTGCAGAAATCCCAATGGCTCCATAATGGCTAGAAGATGGCGACGGATCAGAAGCACCATGATTTAGAGGAACAGGTAACACCCCAGTACTAGACGAAGGAGTCATGTACGAATAATAATAGTTGGCTGGAGTCGCAACGCCCAAATCAAGATTATGATGATGCTGAACACCAGTGTACTGGGCCATCCCGTAGAGTGCGGCATTATCATAACCCTCGGGTAAATGTTGGGCATCAAAACGAGTAGTGCCCCCTGAAGCTGTTACCATTGTGTGAACATTGTGCTGTTGGATACTAGAAGCGCCCCCAAAATGGACGGAGGGTGGGGGACAGAGATAACCTTCCCCTTGTTGATTCATTTCCAAATCGATCATCTGACTAGGGCATAGCATATTTCTTTGCCCCATTGAAGTCTCAAATAATCCCTTCACTCCAGCCAAGGTATCTACAAAAATCAGTCAAATGATCAGTTAGGACATTATAGAACATGGAACGAGTCAAAAAATAACATTTAGATGCATACACGGTCCAGTTACCTGCTTCACAGTGAGCAAGGAGTTCCAGGGTTACCAACTTTTTGGGATCCACTATACATTGTGATTCAATTATCTAAACCATTTATTTTTAAAGTGTCCATTTAAGGATCATGCCAAAAATAATCCAAATACGCAATCATTTAACCACTTGATTATCCTCAGCTATTATTTTAGTGTTTACAGACAATATAAGTGTCCATCTAGTAGCTGAAAGGTTGGTTGACCGTGGAATTCCTCACTCCCCGTGGAGTGGGTGAACAGGTCTATATGTTATACCCTCCAACGTTCAAACTTTAGCACTAATTTCCTTTGCCATCCTTTATGAATGATTCAGTTAAATTATAAACAATCTTTGAAAAATAAAAATAAGGTCATTTTATATATAAATTTTTTTGTTCAAAGAAGAAGAAGCAGATAAAAACAAAAAACCAAAAAAATAAAAAAAAATAAAAAAAACCCGGTCATATAGTCTTCTAGAGTAAGAAGTTCAAATCTTGTACCTAAGCACAACCGATGTCACTGTCAATCACAATAAAAATAACCTAAGGTTTGGTAGAACATCTGAATCAATCTTCCAATTAAGGCTCGGTCAATTATACAGTAACATGGTAACTGAAATTTGATACTCAAAATGCACAAATCATCATAGAAACTCAAGCAAAAGATTAGTCCATGCAGCCACAATAACAGGGTGATCACACTGACCACAAAATACTTCAGGAGTGGAAGGAAAGCATAAGAAAACCCTCAAGAAGCAAAAAATATCTCAAAAAGAAAACTGTTTCTTTCATCCGCCGTACGAGATAATGTGAACTCTTTAGGTTGCCAAAAATCCAATTATCCATTCTTTTTAAAGGTAACTAAAATCATGAATCCCCATTCCCTAGTGAAACATGATGAAAGATAAGCATACTTTGATAAAACAAATACCCACTGCTTGTCTTAGTCTACTACTCTCTACCACAAGTTTGTAACCTTAAAAGATACCATGTGCACCTGAAACTAAAGGAAGGGGGAAGCACAGGTTTCTCTGTTAAAAAATATTTTTAAGAAAATGTGGGAGAGAAGTTCACTCTTCCAAATTTATACCAACAAATATTACCTTTCTCATCACATCCCATAAACCATACAAAGAAGTCTTATCCATGACTTTGTCCAAACTAATTCCATACATAACTTCCTATTCTCCTCAGAAAGTCAAAAACTTCCCCATTATTGATTAACCCATCTACCAAAGAATCCCACTCGGCCATACACACGTTTAAGCAGTGGCGGATGCATTGAGGGGCAGCTGACCCTCCGAACTTCGGTGAACGTCCATGGATACCTTGGGTGCTGACCCTCCGAACTTCAGTGAATGTCCATGGATACCTTGGGTGCTGCCCTTTTGAAGATTAGAGTTGGCTTCATACATGCCCTCCAACTAACTTCAGGCCTACCAAGACTTGGTGAATGTCCATGGATACCTTGGCTGTTGCCTCTTGCATACATTAACAGGTGTGCAATATGCCTTTCCAAATGACTTCAGGCCTACAAGACTCAATGAAATGGCAAATGCATGCTATTTCTGGTAAAAAAATTTGCACGCTGCGCAAGCTATTCTTACTGACCTCCTAATATTATTTCCTGGATCCGCCGCGTTTAAGTGTAGCATTGATCTCATGTTCACAAACAATACGTCCTTTTTCGATTCAAACCTAGGATCTTCATACTCACCTCACCCTTCTCATGCCACTTGAGCTAAGGTTCACGGGCGAAAACAAACAAAACACTCCAAATCAATGTAATCAGCGGTTACGTGCGAATTATCATAATTATGAGATTCCATGAGCTACGAAAAACAAGTCCTATATTGACAAACCTCGTGAAGAAAGAGAATCAAGCGACAGAAAATACAATACCACACAGCTTTAGACCATACAATCACAGATTAGACCATGAAATCTAATATAACATATAAAAAAATTAAAAAAAAAAAAAAAAAAAAGTAACATGCAGATGATAACTTCAACAAACTTGGTTCCATAAATTCGTGTACCGTTGGATATATATAAATTACCCCTTAGTTTTGCTCATCAGTTTAATGGGGGGCAAATTATATGTAATATTTATTTAAATTTGAAGTTTTTTTTTTTTTTTTTTTTTTTATAATTTCTTTGACTTTGCTAAGAAAATCAGAAGAAACCCAAATTTATTTCAACAAAAAATAAATAAATTTCCCGAACTCTTAGAAAAAAATTAACATAAGTACAAATTACATACTTTATTATCATAAACAAAGGGATTATATCCGAAGAATGCCGAATTTCTTCAAAAAGTTCCTGCAAAAGAAAAAAAAAAAAATACCCAATTCAAATCGTCGAAATTGTAATCGGAAAGAGCAAAAAACCCTAGAGCTCAAATTAAACGCTAACGGCCATAAAAGCTTCAAAATTTGCAGCAAATAAAGGGAAAATCATGAAAAAGTTTGAGAATTTCAGTGAAATCGGCGTAGAAAAAAAAAAACCTCACCGTAACGAAAACCGATCAAAGCAAGCGAGATCGAAAAGGGTACTCCCAGAGAGAGAGAGAGAGAGAGAGAGGGGAGAGAGAATGGGGAATTCAATGTAATTGGGACACAGAGAGAATTGAAATTCTGGGTGTTGTTATTTTATATCCAGGAATCAGGATTGAAAGGAATATTGATTTTATATACGGTTTAATGGCTCTGAGTTTCTAATTCTGACCGTTTATAATTTAATTTTTCAAAAAGGAAAACAAATTTAATAATTTTTTAATTTTATTTCCAGTTTTTCTTCGGTCACTTTTTTCGATTCCAGTTACGACTTAGGTGGTTCTGTTTTTATTAGCTAATAATTAGGTTTATTAAAATCTAATTTTTTATTTATTTCAATTAAATTATGTAAAAATTAGATTGGATTTTGTATTTTCTAATGGAGATTTTACTTGCCCAATAACAACGTTAGTTTTCTGTTTCTCGAAGGCAAGTTACACACACCTGACCTGTTAGAGAGATTTTATAGTGAGCTTGGAATACAAGGCTAAATACTACGTGTTATTATATAATTTAAAAAACAATTAACCTGTTATATAATTGTATGATAATATATAGTTCTGTTCTGTGTTTTGAACACTAAAAATTCTCTCGACTTGTTAAGGCCTTACTCATGCATTAATTTTTGCACCTTTGTTTTTTAGGAAAGAAAATAAAGTGTAGGTGGATCAAAAAATCATTGGACTTTTACTACATTTAATCATCTAATTTGAAATTAATTTGTATTTGTGTGTAATACCCCGTATTTAAAAGAAAATGATGATTATATATGATGAGTGAAGTTATTTTTATGTAATAATTTTATTGGGTTTCTTTTTATACGCTATGTGTACATGAATTTATACTTTTGATATATATACTAGTGTCAACATAGGTTCATTTTGCTACAAGATTATTTCAAAAACTATAGTATTATTTCATGTTTATATGTAATTAGAGATATTTTTAGTTTGAATTGGAGAAGGGGATTATGATGAGTTTGGCTAAATTTTTCTCACAAAGGCTAAGTGGCGTTTTGGCAACCATTAGAGAATAAAGGGGAGAGGTTAGTCACTACTCTAGATAGGTTGAGGTGGAAGTTGGTAATTAATAGAAGCTAATAATTAGGGTGAAGAGGTGGAGTCTATAGCATGTGAATGTTAGTCTATTTGCATGTAGGTGGCAACACTTTGAGGTATTAGAAGTGCTTGCTCATCAATCTATAGGAATCTTAATTATTAGGATGATATTCACCACTATAACTAGAGAAAGATGACAACTTATTGTGGTTAGAACATTTCATGTGGCCTTTGATACAAGGAACATCCTGCATGATATTCATTAGTTCATGATTAGGTTAACATTTGGTGTGTTTCTATGGAACACATAATAGGGCAAGTGATTAGCTTAGCATTTGTTGTTTTTCTATTGGACCACATTTCATTCTTAATGAGTAGGACAACACTTGTTGCCTTGTTATTGGAACACATTTCATGGTAATGATTAGCACAATACTTGGTTTCTTCCTATTGGCACGCTTGGAAGCTTTCTCCTCAAACTAGATGGGAATGAAGATGTCATACAATCTTTATAGAGGAATGAGTAAAGAACCAATGGAGAAAAAAGGGAGAAAAGAGAGAGAAATAAGAAGAAATAAAGCAACTCCAACAAAAAGCCATCCTCCCTTTCATATACCTCTTTATTTTTCTTTTACATGTTGTTAAGGCTTTAAGCCATCTTTCATTGTATTTGTAAGTCTCTCATATATAGTGAAATACAATGAAAGCAAACCCAGTGGATGTAGTCGATTTGGTGAACCACTTAAATCTTGTGTTGTTTATGCATTTCTATTTTGGAGATCATTGCCATAAGAAGCACTCCCACCAAACTATCAAAAATATTCATTTACTTCCCTTGAGAATGTTGTAAAATAAGGGGAGGACAAATCCTAGAAAATGCATGAGAGCTTAGCCAACAGAATTGCTCTATGGAATTCAAATGGATTTATGCATCAATATCACCTAGAGAGAGATGGAGTAAAATGGTAAAAGTAATAGTTCTCAATTAAATTGTTGTGTGTTATTCATACTATATATTATTGATAATATAATTTTGGCTACTAACAATTTGATTAGTGTTGCATATATAATACAATTTTGGCTACTAACAGTTTAATTAGTGTTGCTGATGTTATAGAGCATGTGATTATTGATATCCTTGTTACATGGCACATACATAAACATTCATGCAAAGCAAGAAAGAGAGTTCAATTGTGTTGAGTTTTGTAAAGTGTTTGAGTTGTGATGATATTCAAGGGCTGAAGTTTGCTTTGAATATAAAATATTGAACCTTGTATATGTCAGGCGTAGGGTGCAGGGCTTGAGTATACAATTGGTTGATTATAAAAATAATGAAATCTTGTATATGTTAGGCATCGGGGGAAGGACTTGAATATACAATTGGGCGTCGGGGGAAATGCCTGTATAATAAAGTGGAAACTGAGAGTTTAATTATAAAAATTGGGTTTAAGGGATGAACGGGAGTTAACTCATACTCTAACGTATCTGAAGCCAAGTAGTATAAGCATGGTATGGGACATGCAGGCTTGGGTGCCTTAGGTATGTGTTGACGAGATTAGAAGGGAGTGAGTACATTCATCCATCTCATCTGCATATATTTCATGCATTTGAAAGAATTGTTACAATCTAATTATTATTTTGTTAGTAGTTTTTGTTGTGAATTAATTTGTGCACTATAGTTATTCCGTTGCATATTTTAAAATTTTGAATGTAAGATTTTGTTGATGTATGGTGTAATTGTTATAATTTTATTTTATTTTCCACCATATCTTGGTCGTAAAATTTATTTTTATAGCTAAGATATGGCTCACATCCTAACTCGTGAATAGTCTTTATTCGCGAGTCGGGGCGTGACATTGTGATGCAAATATCTTGGGATCCAAGGAATATATTTTTTAGTTTCCCAACAAAAAGAGGAGATATATGTCATTCCTCCTTTTTTTTTTTTTTTTTTGGGTTAAACGATAGATTTTGTTAGATTAGCCACCGATAAAGTTTGAACTCACGCCGTCATGTAAGAGAGATCAATACCTTTCCACTACTATAGTAAATAACTACTTGCTTTATTTTGTTTGTTTTTAACGATAATGCTTTTTAGGAGTTATTATTTCAAAAATTCATTATGCACTCTTTTATGATTAAAAAAAATTACAAAGAAGAAATAATGCATAGTAACTCATTTTGATTGCTAATGATATATATTAAGAAAAACAATTGTATTTATGAAGATGTTTTTCAGAATGAGCTAGAAAAATAGTAAATGTCATTGACATTCTAAAAATTTTATCATGCATTCTTTATAAGTCTATTTTTCTTTTTAAATATAAAAAATTTAGAGTACAAAATGAGAATACTAATGTGCCAATAAAGATCCCCGAAAAATATCTTAATAATTTATTTTCCTTCGTAAAAATAGTCTCGTCTGCCAACAAAGATACACTTCCATGATATGAATAGTGTATTTTTGCTTAGCACTCTCAAGCACTGTTTTAAAAACTTCCACCTAGCATTTCTTAGGCGTTTGAAAATTAAGAAATGACTCATAGGCATCCGCCTAGGTCGTGACTCTCACTTAGACAGAAAATAGATAATTTTTATTTTGCATTTTATTTTTTCTATAAATTGTAAGAGAGTTGTTGAACAAACACTCATTATATTAATGTTCACCATCATATTTATTACCATTTGATGAGTTTGTGAGATTTGTGTCTATTAACTACACAGATTTTGAAATTCAAATTTTTCTACCTTTAATAAATTGGGTGATGAATATCACCATTACTTGAGAGTAGTAAACAAAATATTCCCGTAATATGAATAGTTGCAACTATTCATCAACTTATTGCAAATGTTCATCGTTTTGAATCTTGTTAATTAAATAAAACCTAGGAGATCTTCTAACCAAACAGAAAAAAAAACTATACAAAACTTCATTTTAATCCTTGGCAAAGATGACGTTTTGATTAAAACCATGAGTAAGATCAAAATCTAATTTTAGTCCCTTGATACATTAATGACCTCATTTATTAATTATATTTTGATGTTTTAATTATTTATCTTTTTCTTTCTAATTTTTAATGTATTAATTTTATTTCATTATAATTTTTATTTTCATTTCATTCATCGTAATATATTTTGTTGTGAACATTTAGATAAACTAATTTTTGTTATACAATATATTTCGATGTACTTTATCTTCTTCATTTAGGTATATTAAATTCATTATAATACATTTCAGTGCATACATTTAGGTACACACATTTGGGTATATGCATTTCGATACAAACATTTAAGTACATTAATTCAATATAATACATTTTCGGTACTATCATTTTGGTGCATACATTTAGGTACATTAGTTTAATATTAATACATTTTGGTGCATATATTTAGGTACATACATTTCGGTACTAACATTTAAATATATTAGTTCAATATTATATATTTTGGTACTAACATTTAGGTACATTAATTGAGTTTTTCAAGTTTGAAGAATGTTAAATAAAATTAATAAATTAAAAAAATCTTTTTTGGTCAAAAAATAAATTAAAATTTGTGTATTAATAAATTTAAATATTTAATGGGAGACATTAAATAAAATGCACATTAATTATTTTGAATTAAGGACACATTAGGGACTAAAATCAATATTCAATCTAACACCAGTTTTTTTTTTTTTTTTTTTTTTTTAATTTTGATCTTCTTAAAGGATTAAATTTCAAAAACCCCAAAAAACTATGACTAGAACAATAATCAATTGGACACATGTAAGGTTATCTCATATACAAATGCATTTCACATGTATGTAATACGATGATTTCTAATAGTGCAATTAGAACAAGTAATTTTACGTAATTTCAGAGTACGACTGTTTCCAACATAAGAGCATAACTATTAATTTTCTCTCTTGTGTACTATGTACATAGTTGACCGCTTCTACCACCACCAGCACCACAATATTGCATTATGGTTTCATATCCACATGCCAAAAAAAAGGGACATCAATTCATGTGATAATGACATTTTTATAAAACAAATGATGTTGTTATATCAAATGATATCGAATGCATGATATTACTAAATCCAGAAAAGATCAATGGTCAAATAGTAATAAAAATGTGTAAAAAGTAGAATGAGTGTGAATATCACGTCCTTAAAATGATGGAGTACCTTTTGGGGGTGGCATTAAGTATATGTATATTTGGGAAAGGGATCCTCTCTGAATCCCTTCCACCTGAGCCAACTGAGCACGAAAAATTAATCAAACAGCTAAAAACAAGGAGTCTCATTAAAAGTTATAATAACTTTAACTGTTTGATAAAATTTCAAGAGCTCATATTTTGTGCTTAGTTGGCTCAAATGGAAGGAATCCGAAGAGGATCCTTTCTCGTAGATTCACCCCTTAATCAATCCCACATGGCATTAAATAATCACTAATTATCTTTTCTTTAATTAATTTTGTTTTGAAACAAAAACGATAAATCATGAATACTTTGGTGACCAATAAAACCCACTTCCAGGAAACTCATTTACAAACTAAACAATATGTAGAATTGTTGACCTAAACAATAAACCTACACGCACTGACACACACACACACACACACAACAGAAAATTAAGAACAAAAACGTTTTTATCGTGCTTCTTTCTCCTCTGTGTCATCCTCTTCTCGAAGCCGCCGTTTGGCTTTTCAGTCAGTGTGTTAATTTTTTTATGTTGGTCAGAGCTCAGAAATGTGTGTTTTGAAATCAGAAATCGTTATCCTCATTGCAACTTATTTCTATTGTGATAAGCAGAAATATGTGAGAGATGGGGGAGACGACTTAAATGGTGCAGGTACATTGTTATATTGCAATATTTTTTTACAGCTATATCTAATCTCCTGATCCTTGTGGAAAGGAAATAGAATTTTACGTTCTTCCTTTCGAGAATGGAGGATTAGAAAAATCTTAGCAACTTTCTTCAGACCTCAAGGTAATATGCTAATGAAACAATGATACGTGGACAAAAACTAAGTATGCCTTTATTTTGGTGGTACGGAGTGTAACTGTAACAGTGTAACTGTCCTATATAAGGCCTTCTTGAAACTGCTACGGTTGTCTCTTAACAATGAAATAAACTATATGTTATTTTTGTCCACGTCATTGTTTTAGACAAAAAACATTATGTCACGGTCGAACTTGGATTCTTTCTCCTCTTATTTTCATTTCCTTCTCTCCATTCCTCTCACTCTCCATTTTGTCTCTCTAAAAAAAATAATATAAAAATTTAACGTGATTTAACTATAACCGTTCAAATAGAAGGGGAAAGAAGAAGAAGAAGAAGAAGGAAAAAAAATGAGGAGGAAAAAAAAAAGAAAAAAAAAGAAGAGAATCATACTTTGTTACAGTCTACTGGTGCCATAAGAGTGGTTCAAAATGCCAAAAGAATATTCCTCACATTCATGGCGCGTTTACGTAACGGTAATGAAAATAGAAGAAATTGAATTGAGGAGGAGTTGGAATGAGGAGAAGTCAAAATCGGATTCTTATTGAAGCTGTTTACTTAAATGTTCTGGAATTGGAATAGAATTCCATAAAGCTGTTTACCAATTCAGTAGAATCGGAATATAAACCAGTATGATTACTAAAATGCCCTTGTCCCAAATCAAATATTTTATATAGTTTAATGGGTTTATAAAGAATAGTCTTGGAAATAAAAAAAAAAGTAAGTGAGGGCATAAAGGGAACAAAAGTGTCATTCTGATTGCCCAAACAAGCAGGAGTTGGATTACCACCTATATCTAGGAAATCCAATTCCACCAATACAGGGAATTGAATTCCAAAATTTTTCTGGTCCCCATAGCTTTTTTGATTCCTCCATGTTTAGTAAACACTAGAGTACTCCGTAATCGAAATTTAATTCCACATTTTTATTCTGATTACGAATACGTAAACACGTTATCAGAGTTGTAAATTACATATTTATAGAGGGAAAGTGCAGCTTTTGTCATGTGGTCCATTCTCTTCTAAATCCCAAAATAACAAGGATTGAGTTGAGGTGGGCTCATTACCCCCTTTTTTTTTTTTTTTTTTTTTTTTTTTCTGGCTTTTAGAGTGACTAATGAAAAAAAGAAAAAAAAATAGAAGAAAAAAAGCGTTCAGAAATCGTTTTCTTAATTTTGGGTATTAAATTATGAATTTTATGACATGTTTGCTTAATGTGAATGTGAGGAGATGTGAATTGGAGAATTTATGAATATGAGAAGTAAGGAAACGTATTCAGATCAATTTATTCCTAAGTTAACTTAATCTCAATTTTCAGGTATTCATTTATATATTTCAAGGAGAAACCCGCATTTTCTCTAATTCTATATGTATTAGTAAACATAAGAAAAGTTTAGAGTTGAGGACATGTTTACTTGGTATGGAGGTGAGAACGAATGCGTATGACAATACCATGAAATGATTCTAAACACCTGTATTATGATAAGCACAAAACACTCAACAATCATATGATTCTAAAATATGTCATTAATGTGGAATTCACACTTTATAATACATGTATGTTAGTAATAAAAATAGTTATAATATCCATGTTTTGGTAAATATAAAATTTGTTAAAAGAGTGAAGTTAAGAATCGGAAAAATACCAATACTCATTTTATATAAGTAAGAGTAATGCTATGTAGATTAATTTTTTGACTACATTTGTATTTGATGTGCATTGATAGAAAATAAACATGTTAATCAACATTTAAGTAATAATTCAATCATCAACAACCACGTCATATGATTTACAAAATATGCTTTAATAGATGGTCTCCCTAATATTAGGAGGTTTTTCAGTGTGCCGGGAACACAGACCAAAACACGAAGTGTCATAATACAACTAGTTCAAAACTTGAAAAAAAAAACAAAATTCAACCTATTGTATTATGACATCTAGTGTTTTGGACCCTATTCCCGGCACACTAAATTTCTTTTTTTTTTTTTTTTTTTTTTTTTTTTTTAGTATTACCCTGTAAGTAAACATGTGGTTCATATCATCTTCAAAGAAACAATCCCCTTTTATAAAGATGAGATTAGTTTTTGACCAAAAAAAGAGCGAAGAAGATGAGATTACCTACCAGTTATACTCAACTAAAGTCATGTCTCTAAACTTTTAAGTTTTCAATACGTTCTTTTTAATCCAAACCACTTCAGCTCCTAAGCTCTTACAATTAGCCAAGAGTCAAAGAATGAATTAAAAATTATGATTAATCAATAGTTTGATTACCTTTCTTTTTTTTAACTACAAGAAATATTTCTATTTTAACAACACTAAAGAGACAATTTTTAGCCAAAATGTCCTGAAATTGACATAATTTTTCATTTTGGTTATTGAGATTGAAAATCAATAGAAGTAGTCCTTGAGGTTATCCACCGTAAATCATTTTGGTCGTTCTATGAAAAATCTTCAACAAATGTATTTTTGTCAAATTAACCACCCCACTTGATCTCGTGGTTTCTTCAACTTAAAAAGAGATTTTTCACATAACAACCAAAATAATTGACAGTGAATAATTTTAGAAACCAAAATAAGAAATTGTATCAATCTCAATGACTATTTTAGCTAAAAATCTAAAAAAGAAATAAAAATTAAACTCGGACGTAATAAATTGAAAATGAAAACCTTAACAACCATAACAATCCGTCACTTGCAATTACTTTTAATTTAAAACCACATACGAAATGAAGACTCGAATTCCTCTGTTGTTCTCTCTTTCTTTCTTAGGCTGCCGAGCAGCAGCCCAGCCATTCCAATATTTAATATCTAATTATGTCATCAAATTTGGGTTTACGAGTTGTCCATGAGAAACTTTTATTAACTACATATAAATATTTAATAAATTAAGCATAACTGTTCAATCCTTACGCATATGTTGGATTCTAGCAAAAGTACAAACAATAGCCAGTCAACGTTCCACATCACTTGGCATGTCCGCGGTTATTCTTCGCCAGAATTAAAAAAAAAAAAAAAAAAAAAAAAAAGGGCAACTCTTAACCAACGTGACTCTCTGCTTTGCGAGGGTTGTCGTGGGAAGAAAACTTCTATTGTACTTAGTTTTATCTTTATTTTGCAAAGAGCCAGAATCATCAAAAAACCAGAAAAAAGATGCAACATCGGCATGGGGGAGTCAAATACGGGGTCTCTAGTGCTGGGGTCGATGCCCTTAGTGAGTTGAAGACTATTATAATACAACCCAAAAAAAAAAAAAAATAAAGAGTTGCTCGCTTTTGATCCAATAGTATCTATCTTCTTAATCTTGGAAAAGGTTTTAAGTTTGAATCCGTCCCTTCGATCAAAGAAACAACACACAAGCATTTGCTTTCAAATTCACTTTCTATGCAAAAGCGAAAGCTACAAGTTGATTGCAGAAACCTTGAGCACGGACAAAAGCAAAGCACAAACACATTGTAAAATTGAGAGATTCATCATTCATAAAGATTATGCTTTTAAAAGGTTTGTGGATCATGCAGCCGCCCAAATGATGCCAAAATAAACCAAATCAGACATTTAAGTATCTTCCTTCTTCCTTCTGTAATTTGCTTAAACAGTGGTTTAAGACCAGATTCTTTCACGTTCCATAACCTCAAACCAAAGACCATCGACAGATACGCATACGTTTGCCTGCTTTTTGTCAATTCAGGATGTTTGCCTGTCGAAAACCCGCCGGCCACGACTTCTATGTTTTCCATTTATCTCCCTTATCCTAAGCCTCAGAGATTCTTTGTTCTTGTATTTGTTTAGAATAGAATCACTAAAGGTTGAAAATTTGGTTACAAGGTAGGAGGGTCTAGAGAGGGAGAGAGAGAGAGAGAGAGAAAGAGAGTACTACAGAAGCATTAGGTACCTGAAACGGCAAAGTTCGTTCGAACAACTCACTCACCGACAAATTCTGCAAGGCAAATGATACAGTGGAGTGAGTTGAACAAGAAACTCACAAAGGATTACCGTGTGCTCAACTCAACGTAACCGAAACCTGTATACAGCGACCATGGGATGGCAACAGTTCAGTTTGGGGACGAAAATGCTTTATTCATCCCAATAACCACGAAAATTAACCATATTTAGAACCGCAAATTAACCATTAGAGATTATCCATAACCATATCCACTAGGTAACGGATTTTCAATCGGTTATCGGTTATATCCATCTTCATCAAAAAACAAAAAAAAAAAAAAAAAAAAAAAAAATTATATTCATCCAATTGACACATTATAAATTTTAGTAGATACTAATTCCTTCATTAAATAGCAACATCCAATTAGGAAAGTGTTATTGGCACTCCAAAAATCTCATTCTACACTCCTGACAAGTGTATTTTTCTTTCTAAATATAGAAAGTTTGGAGTGTAGAATGAGAATTTTGGAGTGCCAATAATAATTCCCTTACAAAAAACATAACAATATATTTGAAGTTGTTCATGATAACACACCAATTTCTTGACAGTGAGACTCTTGAAGAGAGATGAATCTGATAAACTTGTAACATTTGATAATTGATATATAAAATGATTCAATGAATTAATTTAGTTGAGTATAACAATAAGAGTATTGAATTGATGAGATTGTTGGTATGCCACATGTATCGTGCATAATAAAGATAATATAGGGTTTGATGCATGCATAATGAATTAGTATAGGGAGAGTTTGGTAAATTGAATAAAATTATATTATATATCAAATATATATATATATATATATATGTATATATAAAACATTTAGGTCGGATACAGAGACGGATACAGATTAAGTATCTCTATAACCATATCCGAAACCATTACTGAATAAACTTCACGGATTTTCCCCATATCCATACCATACTTAAATTTTCATATCCAAATCTAATCCATTCGGGCGGTTATCCACAGTTATCAAATTTAACGGTTAGAATTGTGATCCCTAGACGATGTTAAGTTTAGATGACCAAAATGGAACTTTCCCCAAACCATGTTTCCAATAAAATACGAACAATTTCCATACACTTCATAAATACACTAGTAATGTAAAATAAGATTGCGAAAACTTTGGTAATTTAATTTGAGTCTGCTTGGGCTACAGATAATACAGATAAAAAGGTCAAACGTTAAATGGAAAGCAGCCGAATTCAATTACTGGGCATCTCCATAACTTTATTTCACTTGCGTCCCTCGCCTTTTTTCTGCTCTTTAGCTGAAATGATCATAGACCATTTTGAGTAAGGAGAAAAAGAAGAAGGATTATTAAGATTTTGAACAAATAAAACATGAAAGGCAGAGGAGTATCACAAATGGGAACAAAAAAAATAATGATGAATCAGGGTACACACCAGCCTTTTCCTCCTCTCGCTTCTTAGCGGCCTCAGCCCTCTGTTGGCGAATCATGGCTAAGCGTTCTGCAAGAACAACTTAAATTAAAGAATGAAACAATGGCAATAGAGGCGATGCACAGGAAAATAAACTACCGACTCAGATAGAGATATACAGGGTCACAGACCATATTGTTAAGCTATACAGAGACGCACATAACAAGGGTAACAAACGCATTGAGAAATTATTCCTATATCCTGGAACTTGATGCCAGAAAGCCATAAAGGAAAGCAAATATGGAAAACACAATATGATAGTGGGTACAGTGGAGCAATTTTATGAGCTGCATCTTTATATTAACCAAAAGCATTTAGAACCATGCAGGGATACATGATCACATCGATATTCGGCACAACCAAACGACACTGTAAGTATGCAGGTGACTGAAACAAAAGACAAAATTCCAAATCACTTGCAAAGTTCCAGAAACAGAACTTTCATAGGTTGGAGTACAAAAAAAGTCACCACCTAAGTTGAAAAATCTATCCAGGAAGAACCATGGATGGCCTGGACATGCTATGATTCTTCCGTACAACAAATTGTCACTCAACTTTGGGCAAAGCATACATCTAGTTTTAGCCACTAGTTACTGGAGTGACATATCAGCAAGGAGATATAATTACAAGATAAAAAATGACTTTTCAAGCAAAAATATCGGAACCCATGTTATGTGTACGCGGATTAAGAAATTTCAGCTAACATATCATTACGTGCCTAATATAATTAAATCAACTGCCAAATACAAAGCTGGAATTTGTCAATTTCCCACATTACCTAAATCCTTTTTTGCTTGTTCCGTTTTTCCCTGTTCCTGCAACCTCATGTATCGCTCATGAGCCTTTTGCTTCTCGATCTCCTCTCTGCAAGGGATGGACATTAAGTTGACACAATACTTGGCCTTGGATCACTCAAATATTTGACTAAGGACAACGAAATTCAAAATATTGATCATGAGATTTCACAAATCAATCATATCGAAATAGAAAACTGCAACTAAAAATTATGTGACCTCAAGGAGGTTCAATCGTCAAAAGTACTATTTGGAAGCATAAAACTATGAGAATAACATCCAGTACCCCTATGACTAAAGATACACGGAATCACAGACAGAATGCCAGGGCATAAGCATAACATGACTAACATATTTCAATAAATTCAATTTCATCCACCATTGTCCTAAATCCTTTCAGCAAAACATAACTTTTGATAAAACTATTATTTTGTTCAAGAGTGCGGCTGCCGGCTGGTGAAAATAATCTAAAAAACAAATTATAATTTACCCCTATAAATTTCATTTTTGACAAATTATGTATAAAATTCCGCTTCCCTATGGTTCAGAACACTAAAAACAGAGTGATGAGTTAAATGTTTTAAGGGCTTGACCAAAAACAAAAATGTTTTTTAAGGTCATATCATCACAGGGTACAGAGTCAAAAGCCTCATATGAGGTACAGTTTAACAGATTTCATATCCATTGAACAAATTCCAGTGGTCTCTTTTGAGATAAAACCGGATGCCACTATTAAAGCCTCATGCTCTACTGACAGTCGCATGAAAGATGCATTAATAATCATATATTTGATATTAACAAGTTATAAATATGTGAAAATAAAACTGAAGAAAAATGGGATAGAAGAATCATCAATGAAGAAGCAAGATTTTGTTTCACAATTTAGACACTGCTCAGATACTTGCCACGGAACTTGTTCCGTAGATATTGAATGTACAGGAGGTGAGGAACATTGCATACCTTTCACGCCTTGAGAGTTCAGTCGTTTTCTCAATCTGCAAAACAATAACAGAAAATAAATTTACCATAATGAATTAATACTGAAAATATACAAAAATTCTCTTCACCAACTTACGTCGACATTTTTAGCCTTTACATTCTTTGGTTTTACTAGATTGGGATTCTCAATTTCAATGATTCCCTGAGTGCCTTTCCGTTTCTGTTAACACACAGCCAAAATTGCAGTAAGGTACAAGTAGGAATTAATAAGATAGTTCAATATAAAGAAGAATGGAATAGAAATAATGAGTATACTGACTTCGGATTCTTCCTGTTCTTCTTCTGATTCCTCTTCAGACTCTACTTCCTCCTCTTTGGCTTCTTCCTGACGATATCAAAGAAATAAACCTTTAATACCCAGCAACAGCACAAAACTTAAATTCATCCATATGCAAGAGAAAGAGGGAGACATAGTAACAGACGAGGCAGGGTGGATATAATCAATAAAGCCACTATATAGCTCACATACGTTGCACACAATGATATCAATGGCACAAGAAATTTCTCTTTCTTAAACTGGTAATTGAGCAAAATTACTACATGAAACTATCAGTGCCCATGTTATTTGTAGGCTTGTAGCTAATATCCATATTTGGAAAGTAATCTCATATTTGGAAACTAAGCACTTAATAGCCCAACATTCATGGCCTGCCCAAGTCATTCTTACTTTAAGTTTAATGTGCGCGTTTCACTGGATCAAAGACTCAAAGTCCTACTCCCAATGCCAGACTACAATAGGAGCAAATCAGGAGAACTTATTGACTGTTTTGAGCTCAACCCCAAAAGGAGGAAAAATATAACATGCTACTCAAGAAGCAATTCTTATTAAGAATTCTTTTTCATTTATCGGGAAAAATATGATTTTGGTCCCCATAGTTTGGGAGAAGTTCTATTTTGGTTCCAGTAGTTTAATTTTCAAATTTAGACATGTAGCTTACTAATCGTTGCAACTTCAGGACAATGAAATAATTTTGTCAATTTCTTTCACAAAGTCAGCGTGTTTTGGGCAAATGTGAAACCTACAGGGACCAAAATCAGAATACGTCCTTACTTATATGAGATTCATATTAGGGACAAATCTATTATGGGTTTTGGGTCGATGGGTTTACAAGAGTCCTTAAAACACTGGAGCCTGCCCATAACTGCCAAAAGGAGACATACCCTACAGGGCAAAGAAAACTTTGTTTCACATGGTCATCCTTTGAAACATGCAATGCTTAGAGGCATCCACAAAAGATGCATTCTTATTGCCTATGGTTGGTTCAGCCACGATTCATATGATTCATATGATTCCTATCGGCCAGAAAGTTTGGGTTACAGAACATCTTGGTTCTGTGACTTCTGCTAAAATAATTTTCCTTTGATAATATGACGGATATGAAACATCATTAAGTTAATATAGATGTCTTCAGTGCATTAATTTAACATTCCAATTCTATGTTGTCCCATCAATGCAAACTCCATAATGAGCATAATGAGCACCTATACACTTTGTACGTATGCATGCTCAAACAAAATACTATAAAAGCCTATTGACACCGTCGCCTCTAAAATTGAGAATCATGACGGCAGCATGAAAAGTGCAGTGTCTTCAATTAAATCATATAGGAAAAGTGCAATACAAAATGAGAAGGGACAGATTATTACCCTTTTAAAACTACGTGGACGAGCAGAGCTACCGGCAACTGCAACCATTTGAAGTATAGACACAAAGGCAAGCTGAGTCAGCTCATAGCAGATATAAAAGTTCAAAAGCATTTGAAACAACTTTACCAATCATCCATATAATTTGAAGAAAAATGTCTGAGCTTAAGTGAAACTGATATTGTTAACATCACCCAAATATACAAACTCACAAACCGTTAACTTCATACAGTCTTCAGTAGTACAACTGATAAACTCATAATACAACTAAACAATCATAAACAACAAATCTTAATTGCTGATATAAAAAAAAATCTTAATTTTTTTTCCTTACATAAACCAATAAAGCCGTCCAAGAGAAACCATGAGTAGAATTAACATAGTGGAGGGAAATATTCTTTCCTAGTCTGACATATACTATAACCCAAGCAATAGTTAAACTTCATATTTTCTTTACTTTGGTGTAAATTTCAAAGCGTCCCTACAAAGTCATGGGTTTTTCAAGTAAAAGTAGCAGGGAAGTGAAAATCTGACTGAGAATGTTTTCACTTTTCAGAGAATATATCTGAAAAGGGATTCATCATTCATGCACCAACCCCAGGGTCCCCAACTAACAATTAATAAAGCTTGGTTACATTGATTCATTTAACCAACTAATCATCCCAAATTTCAAGCCGACCCGAGTGAATACTCCAGCAAATATATTACAAATTCCAAGGCAAATAACTACCAATAAGCTAGAAGCAACAACTTTGAACAAGTTATCATTTTCTATTTCTTACAACGGTTATCCAATCTACTGGTCCAGACTCCAGAACATTAAGCCGGGTGAAAACAAAAAGAACCCGCATACCAAAATGAACAAAATAGTCTTCAAGCCAAGCCACTACCAATAAGCTAAAAGCAACCACTTTGGACAAGTTTTCCATTTTGTTTTCTTACAGAGGTTATCCAATTAACTGCTCCTAAGCTGAACTACGCAAAAAGAACCCACACGCAAAAATGACCAAAATATTCTTCAAAAAATCTCCAAAATATTCTTCAAAAAATCTAACTTTCACGAAAAAATTACGAGCTTTTAGACTAGCTAAAATTTTACAACCAGAAATGCTTACTGAATTAATACAAATAGAACCCACATGCTGAAATTATCAAAATATTCTTCAAAGAACAAACTTTCATGGAAAAATTTACAAAATTTCAGATTGGCAACCAAAATTCCACAATCAGAAATGCCTAAAACGTTGAAAAATCAATCTAGATCTAAAAGAGTCGAAAACAACTGAGACCCTGCCCATACACATATCAATACACATCTACATATACATATACAGATAGAGAGAAAAACATATAAATTGTTCGAACCAGATTTGAAGTACAGAGAGAGAGATAGAGAAAGAGGGAGGTTTTTTACCCATCTCTTCGTGAGTGGAGAAGTGGCGGTGGCCGGTGGGCTTGCCCTTGAACTTTCCTCTTCCCATTTTCTTAATTAAAGTTGCAGAGAGGGAGATAGAGAAGAGAAGAAAGGTAGGGATTAGAGAAAAGGGTTTGGCCGAGTATTTATCGCTGTTGCGGCAGCTGCTGCAACTTTTTGGGTTTTGCCTCTTTGCACTTGAAACCTACCGTCTCTCTGTGGGTGTATTTTTCAGTTTCTGTCTATTTAACCATCTTGATCCATGTCAAAGTACACACTTGGAGTTTAGGCTGCTAATTTTGGACCATATTACTGAAATTTTACATCCAAGTATTTTTTAATAATGCTATGGAGGTCAAATTTTTTTTAAATTAAATTTGTAAACCAAATGATGTAATTGTTGATGATTGGATTATTACATAACCGTTGATTAACGTGCATGTTTCTTATTAGTGACACATTATTTGGTTTGCAAATTTAGTTTAAAATTTAGTTTCCCTAGCATTACCCAGTACTTGTTATCCAAGTAGCTAGAGAAAAAAAAAACAAAGAAAAAAACTCACATTGACAACATTTCTCTTTGGCCTTGCGGTCGGTGGCAATCTGGATTGGTTTTTCCCCTCTATTCCATTTTATGTTTTTGTTACCTTCTAACCATTTTCATTTCTTGTTTGTGGTCGTTATTCATTCTATCGAGGAGAGCCTTCGTTGTTGTGATCACTCACTCGCTCTATCGATGAGAGTTTCTTGTAGTGACAATACCTTAGTGCCTAACCTAGGATCTTAGAGCGACAATCATTATCCAGATATGAGTTTGTGGTTTTTGTGATTCTTGTGGTTTGTGCGTTTGGCAAACAACTATAAAATTGTGTGTTTGTCACCAACTTAGATTGAAAACTAGTTAATATCGTATTGTGATTTTTACCAACAATGGTACGCAAGTTGTCAGTATTGTTCTCTTACACCCCATGGTCCAAGGAAATTATGATCTCCTATCATTTGACCGTAATTTAATGGTAGGTGATTATTTAGCCTTCGATGTTGTACCTTACCGTCCACCATTGTATCAAGATCGAACGATGGGTGGATAACTACAATTTTCTTAAACTATAAAAAAAATGGAACTATGCAAACACAATCCAAAACTATATTCTCACTTGCTAAAATCCTACTGAGTTTATTCTCATTTATATTTATATTTTTGAATGGAATTTTGCTAATGACAATTATGGGTTTCACCTCGCAAAAATCGTAACGCAAATGCCCAAAATAGCTTCCATCTTTGTAAATACACTGTGCATATGCATCAAAAGTTGCCAAACAAAGATCCACTACGGATCTCACTATCTGGAGTTCAAGACCAAGCAACACAGACCACTCAAACTGAGTCCAACAATAAGATGTGCCTAAATTCTTTTTTTGTAATTGTAAATAAAGCAACTTCCTTTTTCTACCTACTGTCACCTTAAGACTCAAAGCGGTGATCCAATAAGTACCCTTAATGATCAATTAACTCATTCAAATGGTTTGCCTTACACAAATCAAGGGATCCGATTTCTCTTTCACACAAACTAAGAGCTCATATTTCTTAATCCTTAGGCTCCGGACATTAAAATCCGGATACGATCCAAATTCCCAATATCTTTCTCCACTTTCTATATTTACTACTTTTTACCACTTTTGCATTGTATGTAAAGATTGTTTCTTTTCTTCTTTAGTGTAACAATTCTTTCAGAAAAAAAAAGAAATATATACATACATATATATATATATATATATATTCTTTTTCTTTTGTTGCTATTCCTAGAAAATTACATATTGGTCCCCAAATGCACATTAGTCAATGTTCATGGAAAATTGGGCGGTGTAAGTTGTCAAGAACATTATAAAAGGGAAGGAATACATGGAAATGGAATCTTCACCTTTCTCTTATCCGATTGTTTGGAACCAGATACTGCCTACAAGGTTTATTCAATCAAAATCACACACAAAAAAGGGTTATTTCCAATTTTGTTTTAAAAAAACTTGGCCGCAATTTATCACCTATTTAAACCAATGTGAATGCTTTTAGTGGATTAGTATTGTGGTTGAAAGATCAAATTTCTTCAAACTATATATAATAATTAGTCATCAACCTTGCTATTCATGTAAGTCAACTACAACATTCTATGATTTCTTCAATTTATCTTTAGTTACGTTGAGCTTGTAAAATAAAGAAGGATCTGAATCATGACCTAAGTTCTCTTTAGTTGTCTATTAAAATACCAAAATGTCCTTAATCTAAACGGTTAAATTACCGTTTTTCTGGAACCCAAACCGTTATCTTAACAAGTTTAACCAATATCAACCTAAACCAATAGAATAAAGAGAATTCAGAGTAGTATATTTCAATACTTGGCTATTTATAAGCGAGACTCCTCACATGTAGCTATGAGGTTAGGCCACATGCCATGTTAGGTAGACTTTCAAGAGTCGACCCTACTTTCTTGAGTTGGGAAAGGCACTGTGGCATATTATGGGTTTGAATGACGCCTTGATATGTGTATGAACATGAAGGCCTAGGACACATGGGGCAGACAAATGATTGGCCCTTTAAAAATCAGTGTGGCCTACTCACGACATCAATGATAAATAATGGCTTTGTTGGTCCTTGTCACTTCAACAAATTAACGGATTTTTTTCCAGAGTTGGACAACAACGATGAGTAACAAAATAAATAAAAGACTAAATTGATGAGTTTAAAACGTAAAAGACCAAAGTGATACCTTACCAAAACATAAAGGTTAAATTTGCAACGTCATTGTTTTAGTGTTTACGACTACTCGGGCCGCCGTTTCAGTTCAAATGTGCAGACACTCATGGTGAAGCACTTTCTCTGTCGCATATTTGTTGTGTTTCCCGGTAGAAGAAGATGAAAAAGAAGTGTAACCAGTAGCTTCAACTGAACCCTAAATGGGCTCAGCTCCAACCACCAACCAAGGGCCAAAGGGTCAAACATAATTTATTATTTAAATTTAAAAATTACAACAACTTGAATTTAAAAACTACCACTTAACTTTAAAAACTACAACTAAAATTTAAAAAATACAACTTAAATTTAATAACTACAAGTAAATTTTAAAAAATACAACTTATATATTTCAAGTCAAATGTGAGAGGTTTTATTTAGTGTCACATCCCCGCCCGGGGCGAATCACTTCCTGGGGCCCGCTCCACCACCGTAGCACGATATTGTCCGCTTTGGGCTTACCATTCCCTCACGGTTTTGTTTTTGGGAACTCACGAGCAACTTCCCAGTGGGTCACCCATCATGGGATTGCTCTAGCCCCCTTCTCGCTTAACTTCGGAGTTCCTACGGAACCCGAAGCCAGTGAGTTCCCAAAAGGCCTCGTGCTAGGTAGGGATGGGAATATACATTTAAGGATCACTCCCCTGGGCGATGTGGGATGTCACAATCCACCCCCCTTAGGGGCCCGACGTCCTCGTCGGCACATTTCCGACTAGGGATTGGCTTTGATACCAATTGTCACATCCCGGCCCGGGGCGAATCACTTCCCGGGGCCTGCTCCACCACCGTAACACGATATTGTCCACTTTGGGCTTACCATTCCCTCACGGTTTTGTTTTTGGGAACTCACGAGCAACTTCCCAGTGGGTCACCCATCATGGGATTGCTCTAGCCCCCTTCTCGCTTAACTTCGGTGTTCCTACGGAACCCAAAGCCAGTGAGCTCCCAAAAGGCCTCGTGCTAGGTAGGGATGGGAATATACATTTAATGATCACTCCCCTGGGCGATGTGGGATGTCACATTTAGAGTATAAAAAATTAAAAAAAAAAGAAAAAAAAAAGAAAAAAAGAAAAAAGGGAAGTGGGCGGGAGAGGAAGTAGAAAAAAAAATGGAAGTAGGTGGGAGAGTCCCACATCGGTTGTGGGAGAGGAAGTATAAAAAAAATGGAAGTGGTGGGAGTCCCACATCGATTGTGGGAGAGATTTGAGCAAGCTCCAAAGCCTATAAAAAGAACACCCAAACATTCAACTAAACATACTTTCTGGGCCTATAATTAAATATATATTTTTTTTTCAAATTTGGCCAAATTTTTTTTTTTAATAACGGTAACTAACGTCAGCTAGCAGTTGCTAGTTGATGTGATATAAAATAGCACACAAACTTAAACCCCTTTTACGTAGTTGTAGTATGAATAAGTAGGGATCGTTATAGGCGGGGGATTGGAAGGTATGCTAATTGACTCAATTTTAATATCTAAAACACTAAACTAGACTCAAAAACAGAAAACTAGACTTTAATGACTCAAAACAAACTAGAATGACTCAAAACAGCACAAAACAAGCAAATTGACTCAAAACAGAAACTAAGGATGACTTTGGACGAATTTTAACTTAACTTTGACTCAAAACACTAAAAGAAACAAATTTAAATAGAGTCTAAGTAAGTAAACACGAAATATTAAAGGGGGGGGATTGGTTTTGACGAATTTAAAACTTAAACAAACAAGTTGCAGAAACAAAGTAAATTGACACGAATTTGGGTGAATTGATGGGTGATAGGCTAGCTAGAGGGTCCTTCTTTCCTTTCTCCTTGCAAGGCTGCAGCACAAGGGATTTCTGTGTATGATGGATGAGTGGTTTGAATTGTGTTGTCTTAGGGATGAGTGGTTGTACTTTTGTGCGGCAAAAACATATTTATTTCAAAGGAAGAAGGACACGGCATTAATTAAATTTTGGGAAATATTTGCACTCCAAATCCACAAGGAAAAAGGCTAATTAAAATCAGAATCCAAGATGGAAAAAGGAAAGAAGATGCGGCAGGATCCTAGAGGAAAAGGGAATGCCTTGCACGGCAAGGGAAGGGGTTTTCTAGAAGGAATAGGTGCGGCTCCCTTTAGGAATGGGATTAGGCCTTCTAAAATCATTTATTTAAATTTCCTAATATAATTAGGGATCCTTCTTGCAGCTGGAACCTAGGTGGTGTAGGATTAGAATAGGGTTAGGACAAAATAAGGTAACTTGGCTAACATTCATTCTTTCTTGCTAAGCTCCATATCTTCTTTGTCTTGAATTAATTCTTCCATCTCTTTAGCATATTCTTAGCCCTTCTTGAACTTCAAATTCGTCCATCCACCTTGCTCCATGCATATGCTATCCATTTCAAGCCCAAAACTGCTCTAAAATGCTCCAAATTGCATTTTCTTGCCACTTTCGCCAATTGAACCTACAAACACACGAAAATAGCTTAAATAACTATAATAAATAGAAACTAACTCACTAAATGCAAAGAATTAGGCTAACAAAGTCGTATAAATATGCTCCTATCACTAGCTGATGTTGTGGAGTAAAAAATAATCAAGAAAATTATGGAGGCGACACATGAACTCTTGGGTGAAAAAGACAAAATTACCCTTGAGGCACACCGAAGCTTTTACTCGCAAGTAGCGGACAATCAAAAGTCAATCAAGGTCAAAAGTGATCAAAATAGGTAATTATTCAAAACCTATTTCATCCATCCTCATCAAATCCTCCCCACAAAGGTAACTCCCAAATTATATTAATTAGCTAATTAATTGATTTATTACTCAATTAATTCATAAATTAGCTAATAAATTGTGAATCACACCCAAAAAACCACTAAAGTGGCCGGTTCCTATCTCTCCCAAAGGGGCTAGCCACATACTATAAATACCATCCTATTTTCTTCAAAAAAACCAAGTTGAATCCTCTTGCAAAATTCTTTAAATTCTCCAAACACTTTTTTATCAAAATTCTAACTTTGGCATCAGAGGTTCTTCGGCCAAAGCCCCCTCTATTCTTCGTGGGCGCGTGAGGCTCTTGGTCTTGACCTAAGGTGTTAATTGTTTTGTAGGTGCAATTTTGTCCAAGAAGAAGAAGGCATATTTTTACATCTACAGGCATCACGCTGACGTCAGCTAGCCGTTGGCTTCAAATTTATGGCTCGGCCCGGGGCTAGCTAGTTGACTCATTTGGGCCAGCCGATTGGCCATTTTTTGTCCAATGGGGTCCACGAGTCCCTTGGCCTGGCCCTCGGTTGGAGACGGTTTTCGGGCTATTTTTGGCCCTCTGGCCATCTAAACCTTTCGGTTGGAGATGGTCTTAGGTACCTAACAAAAACACCTTTCTTTTTTGCCTTTTATATTAGCACCCCACAAAATGTTAAATGCACCCCACATTAAACTTTAATATTAAATAACTTATTTACCCCACTATGCAATGACAATTTTGACCTTATTAGGTTTAAAAAATAAAAATAAAAATTTCTAAATACACCCCAAATCACTTTTAGCATATTATTTATCTTCTCAAATATCAAAACCCTCTCACCCTCCATTGTTGAACAAAAGCCTAACCAATGAAACTACGAACATGTTGATTGAGAAAAATTTCTTTTGACGAATGGAACACGAAATCGATATTTTGGAAGCTTCACATGAGGTAAGACTTCATATTTTTCATTGTTTGAGTAATTTCGACAACATCGATAATTATTTAATCTTGTGTTTGATGCGTTATTTAAACTTCTATATTCATATTCACCTTTTAGAGATCACAAGGATTACATGTAGAATTAAACACCTAAATTACCACCATATATTAAAAACAGACGAGATGGGTTTTAATGGTGGAATTGAAAGCAAACCCATATATGATTTAAATCCCAGAAGACATTTTTGTCAAATTCCAGTCGGCATTGTTGGTCCAAATTAAAAGCTTTATCTCTGGCATTTGAGTGCAAGGTCAACACATGTGCTTTGAGTGCCCAGTGCGAATACAAAATGAAACACCTCCCATGAGACAATATCATCATCCTGAATTGCTGAGGAATAGATGAGGAATTGGGAAGATTGCATTGCGTGCAACTGTTGCATGATTATTAAGCTCATTCGTATGTCATGTCTAGTCTTTATTTCCTTGAGTTTCGGTAGTGTGTTCGTATGTCATGTCTGTCTTGGAATAAGCTCCGCCATCGCCATTCATGGATGTCGGATGGATGGATAGATACTTTGTTCAGTTGTTATTTTCTTGTGTTTAATAGGGGTTTGGTTTGCTTGTATTGCTTGTCTGGGAATAACTATTACTATAAGCTAGCAGCAGCGCCTGTTATTGTTGGGATTTCCTAAATGTATATGATCTCGTTCATTGTTTTCACTATTATCTTGATTTTGGGTTTTGTCTTGGGTGGAATTTGTCACATCCCGGCCCGGGCGGGACCACTTCCCGAGCCCGATTCTACCATAGCACGATATTGTCAGCTTTAGGTCCCATCACACCCTCACGATTTTGTTTATGGGAACTCACACAAGAACTTCCTAGTGGGTCACCCATCATGGGAATGCTCTCGCGCGCTACTCGCTTAACTTCGGAGTTCCAATAGAACCCAAAGCCAGTGAGCTCCCAAAAGGCCTCGTGCTAGATAGAGATGAGAATATACATATAAGGCTAACAAGATTCACTCCCAGGGCGATGTGGGATGTCACAATGCACCCCTCTTAGGGGCCCAAAGTCCTTGTCGGCACACACGCGGCCAGGGTTAGGCTCTGATACCAAATTATCGCATCCCGGCCCGGGCGGGACCACTTCCAGGGCCCGATTCCACCGTAGCACGATATTGTCCGCTTTGGGCCCCAGCACACCCTTACGGTTTTGTTTCTGGGAACTCACACGAGAACTTCCCAGTGGGTCACCCATCATGGGAATGCTCTCGTGCGCTACTCGCTTAACTTCGGAGTTCCGATGGAACCCAAAGCCAGTGAGCTCTCAAAAGGCATCATGCTAGATAGAGATGAGAATATATATATAAGGCTAACAAGATCCACTTCCCTGGGCGATGTGGGATGTCACAGAATTTGTATTGATAACTTGCTCCAGTCAAGAACATCATCAAATGGTACTGTTGTAATTAGTCGAAATTTAGAACAAGGACGCCTTGCATACGTTGCCCCACAACTCTAGGCCTTGTCACTTTCAGATGATTTGAAATCTTTTAGCAAACTAAACGTTCAAATGGTTAAATTCAGTCCCTGAAAATTAAAAATGAGTGTTAAAGATTTGAGAAATGTGGGGTGTACCGAGAACGATTACTTTTTTTAGGCCAAGGGGTTGATAGCGAGATCTCGAATCAACTTATTGGTCTTATGGTATATCTCAGTATAGAGGATGATACCAAAGATCTATATTTGTTTATAAATTCTCCTGGCGGATGGGTAATTGGGGTTCACCAGGCAAGAACGAGAGGTCCGTAGTGTGACAGGCTAGGTACGCCGCTCACCTGTATCAGTTATGGGGGCAGAAACTGAAAGATTATAAAAGGGATTAGACGCAGAAGAAGAATCTTATGCTGGGCACGCTGTACAAAATATAAGGTGTATATTGAGAATGTGGGGTGTGAGGGTATTATGGAAAAATATGCGGAGTGTATTAAGATAATTTTTAAGTAAAAAAGCAAATGTGAGATGTATTAAGTATGTGAGGTTTATTCAACAATTTGTGGGGTGTTAATATAATAAGTCTTCTTTTTCTTGGGGTTTTTTTTTTTTTTTTTTTTTTTTTTGATAAAGACTTGGGTTTAATTTTAAAGAGCACAAAAGCCTTGATTTTTTCTATTTTTTTTTATTTGATAATTTTTGATAATTTTATTTATAGGGAAGCTGAAGGGGAGACCAGATGAGGAGTTGGATAATGATTGTCCGTCTCGTATCAATCCACTCACTCTAGTTAGTGATGATTCTGGATGAGGAGTTGACCTTACCTTCTTGAGTTGGGAAAGACACTATGGCATATCATGGGTTTGAATGATGCCTTGATATGTGTATGAGCTTGAAGGCCTAGGACACATAAGGCAGACAAATGATTGGCCCTTTAAATTCAATGTGGCCTACTCACAGCATCAATGGTAAATAATGACTTTGTTGGTTCTTGTCACTTCAGCAAATTAGCATTTTTTTTTCTTCAGAGTTGGACGACAACGATGTGTAACAAAATAAATAAAAGACTAAATTGATGAATTTAAAACGTACAAAACTAAAGTGATAACTTACCAAATCATAAAGGTTAAATTTGCAATGTCGTTGTTTTAGTGTCTACGATTACTCAGGCTGCCGTTTTAGTTCAGGCGTGCAGATAGTGACACTCACGGTGAAGCACTATCTCTGTCGCGTATTTGTTGTGTTTCCCAGCAGAAGAAGAAGAAAGAAGATGAAAAAGAAGTGTAACCAGCAACTTTAACTGAACCCTAACTGGGCTCAGCTCCAACAGAAGCTCAAGAGCCATGCCCCAACTACCACAACAATCTTAGGTACCTAACAAAAGCACCTTTCTTTTTCTTGGGTTTTTTTTTTAAATATTTTTTAAATAATTTTTGATAATTTTATTTACAGGGAAGCGGAAAGGGAGACCGGATGAGGAGTTGGATGATGATTCTCCGTCTCGTATCAATCCACTCACTCCAGTTAGTGATGATTCTGGGTAATTATTTGAACATGTTTCTTCTTTTAATGTGTGTTTGGTTGCTGAGAAAATGCTGGAGAAAAGAAAAAAGAACTTTCAAATGTTTGTTTTTTGGGTGGTCGTTTAGGTTTTTGTATGAATGTTGAAGAATATTGGTTTTACCGTAAAATTACTAATATGGGTGCAATACAATCTCTTAGTCGTTGTAAGGCCCTTTCACTGATGTGATAGTCTTTTACCTTTACATCCTTACATGCCCCTTCACGGGAATTTGCTTTCTCCTTTTACTGATGTGGGACTTTTTTACCTGCATATCCTCACACGCTCCTTCACGTGTGACAAATTTTCAAGCTGTTGTTGACAACATAAATCATGTAATGTTGAGCACGTGGGCCAACCTACTATGATATTATTAAGAAAGTTGAGGAATTGGCAATATGAGGAGTAACTGAACATCTTATTTCTTGTAAGGAATTTCCTTTCAACGATGTGAGACTCTTTTATCTTCACATCCTCAAAGTTCAGTTTTTTGGGTTTGTTGAGAGGTGAGGTTTTTCTTCTTTTTGTTTATGAAAACGAGTAATTGTTTCAGGTTGTCTTCACGATCACCCCGTTTAATTTTGTTCAAGTTCGTCTCCATTAAACATTTAGATAGACCTCGAAAGCTATGCTGACTAATTTCATTATCAGTCGAAATCTAGTTGACATAGAATGAACTCAAATTTTGTGAAATTTTGAACCACTCAAGGGTTTCAATTTTAATAGAAGAAAGAACTTATATCTTTCATTTTCTACTCAAGTAAAGAGAGACACTTAGTCTTATTGTTTCTTTCTATCCATTCATCAGGAGATAGATATGTTTTACTAGAATGCAACTTCGTGTAACTAGATCATGAATTTGACATTGATTTCCTATGTGCAAAATCTAGATGCTCTAAGTGGTCATATCACTGAACTCATGAACCATTTGACTGCTTGATCGTAGAAATAGCCATGGATTGTGAAATGGTTGGTGTCGGTTAAGGAAACAAAAGCGCCCTTGGACATATTACACTGGTAATCCTTAGTTCCTTTTCTTTCTCTCTGTTCTGTCATATTGTCATTGGACATGCTAGATCCCTGAGCTTGGCATTGTTGGCAAGCAGTTTTGTATCTATTATTTCCTTAGTTGATTCGTTAGTTGTGTTTCAGTAGTTGGATATTATCTTACGATTGGTACTTTAACTTGTTAGGATCACTGATTTCTAATAGTCCAGTTTCATGGCAGGTAAATAGATGGGGAAATGTTGTATATGATGAGTTTGTTCGCCCGGTAGAATGCGTTGTTGATTTTCGCACTGAAATAAGTGGCATTCGTCCCCAAGACTTGAGAAAAGGTTGACTTTTATTTGAATTTATGTTGAATGCAGGTGCTCTTCATTAGTCAGATGTGATTCTTTCATCTGATGGTTTGACTTAAACAGGCATTGCTTTTAAGTTATCCCAAGGAGGACATCAGGGATACATTAGAGTATGAACCGTTTATGAGGTAATTTTTTTTCTTTCTTTTATACTTCTTCAAACATCAAAATTGTGCCGATCGTCTTGAAGTATTATGATGTGTCCTCATGATATATGTGGTTGGGGAGGCAGGGGGAAGGGTCCAGAAGGGCACTTCGGCGTATTGCAGCTGAGTTTCTTGACGTCAAGATCCAAAATGGAGAGCATTGCCCTGTTGGTAATTTGATTCTTAGATGATGATTATTGATCGTTTTTCTTAATACAGTTCGGTATTCTTATTGCAATGTCTGTACTGCATCTTAAGCCTTAGGAATGTAGGATATTGATTTCAAAACTTCCACTGAAATGTGAAAAGGCTAATCAAAATTCAAAAGGAACAACGCTATACAGCCTGACCTTTTATCCCGACATTTCTTTCCCATGCTAATATCGGGTTTGACACATTGTTCTTCTTTTATTGCAATTATGTGCATGTAAGTTGGGGAAAGAAAGGGTGGGATAAATATCATTTTCCTATCAAAAGTTTGAATTGGTGTAGATGTTTTCATGCCAAACTAATGTATTACCTGCTTGGCTGTCGTCCTGGTAGTCGTTTTGCTCCATTTCTTAATGTGTTTCAGGGTTTATATTAATTAACTTTCAATTCTTCCGTGTTTCTGCATATTATCTATCATTGGCTTCTCATGAACAAAATTTGTTGAAACTTTGCAAATGGTCTAATTGATGATACTGTGTCAGATAGAAGATGCTTGCGCTGCAATGGTGCTTTATCAGAAAAACAGAAAAGCATGGGAAAAAAGAGTTAAAGATCAAATTAAGCTCAAACAAAAACAGAAAAAACGCAAGCCTAAAAGGAAGTGGGCGAAGGGAGATGAATTGGAAACTGATGATGTAGAAACGGAATCCTAGTACTAACTGTGTGTTTGCAGTTCCATTTTCAATTTGGAAGAGAAGGAAGCACAAAATCGGTGGACTACCAGACAATTTCCGTCACCAAACAGAGCTACGCGTAGTCTCAAGGGCTTGGTCGTTAACTTTCCAATTGATCAGAAGATTTTCCTTCATCACCATTCTTTCTCCCATAGTCGAAAACTTCCATTTTTGTCTGCTAAATTCTATTTGATATGTGATCATTTGGTAAAATCTATGTACCAACAATATATATGCTGTAAAATCATTGCTTTTATGTACAATTCCCACCCCCCCTCCTTCCTCTTGAAATTGAATTGTTAGTGCAACATTGATCTTAAATTTTCATCAGAGGAAATGATTGCAGGATAGACTTGTGAATCTGCCCCTATTTTGTAGAACTTTCATATACATGGGATGCTACAGAGGTGGTATCACCAGTCACGTAGTGCAACATGAGAAAGTTGTTAAAACGTACAAACTTCCACAACAACAACAAAGCCTTATTCTACTAAGCAGAGTGCGCTATATGAATTCTAAAACGTCATTGTGCTCGGTTTCGTGCCATGTATTCTGTAAGATCCAAGTAGCCCAAGTATTTTCTTAGAGTCTCTTTTCGAGTCTTCTAAGGTCTTTATCTACCCCTTCGGCCCTAAGCATCTGTCTCGTAATCACATCTTATAACCAGAGCGTCTGTGTATCTTTGTTTCACATGTCCAAACCACTTTAGCCAAAAATAAATGATTTAGTTCTACAATAAATTTTCTTCCAAGACACTATCTGTTTTTAAATTTTATTAGTGTTTATTAATACAAGTAAATTAATGATGATACATCAAATTAATGAGGAAAATAAATGATTTACACGAATTGAGTTTATCGTTGTCATAACGTCTCATTTGTACATAAAAATTTACAGATCGATCCTTGAAAGAGGGTCTCGCTAGCGGATTGGGAGTGGCACCTCGGTTCGAATTTGGCATGATCGGTGGTTAGATTGTCCCCATCTGTTTAGACCTATCATGCCTTCCTCACCGGTTCCTGGAGTAGAGTTCGTTGCATATTTAATTGTCATGGAATCGGTGTCTTGGAACTATGATTTGGTGAATGGTTCATTACCTCTATCGTAGGCAGCTTTGATTCTTGCTACTCCACTAAGTTGGAGTTTGCCCACGGATAAGCGAGTATGGAATTACGATGCGAAAAGTGTGTTCTTAGTGAAGAGCGCTTACAAGATTTCTTTTACTCGTTGTTTTGAGGACTCTTCTTCCTATTCAGTTTCGAAGGGAGTTCCGGTTTGGAAAGCTTTATGGAAGGCTACTGTCCCAGGCAAAGTTCAAATGTGAGTTTGGAGGGTGTGTAGAGACATTTTGCCTACTCGTGCTAATCTGGTAACCAAGGGAATTGTGGTGGATAATTTATGTCTTTTTTGCAGTTCCTCTTAGGAGTTGATGCTACACGTTTTCCCTGTTTGTCCATTTGCTCGTGCAGTGTATGATGCCTCTCAACTAAATCTGGGATTGAGACTTCCGGCAAATGCTTCTTTGTGTGATTGGTTGTCATTATGTGTGGATCAGGTTTCTTCAAGTCAGTTTGCGCTACTGCTTATGATTATACATGGCATTTGGCATGCCAGAAATGCCTTGCTTTGGGAGAATAAGGTGGCGAACCCGGCCTTAGTCTCTCATATTTCCAAATTGCAGTTGTCGAAGTTTATTAAAGCTAGGCTTGGCCTTGTTTCACGTCCCCTACAGGTGCTAAAGCGTTGGAGTCCCCCTCTGGCTGGATGGGTGAAAATCAATGTTGATGGTTCTTTCCTTTCTAGGTCGAATATGGGCGGTGTAGGAGGGGTATTTCGTGACAAAACCGGTAGCTATGCTGGAGGTTTTGTTTGCCAAATACCTTATGCATCGTGCTTCACTATGGTAAAGTTTCTGGCAGTCCGTGAGGGAATTCGCTGGGCAGTGGAAAGGAATTTGGATTGCATTATTGTGGAATGTGACTCGTTGCAGGTGGTTCAAGTTGTTGGCAGCCGATTCTAGGGGTCTGCTCCTATGGATCTTCTAGTGGATGGCATTCGTGCTAGTTTGCGAACCTTTGTGGATTCATGGGTTTGTTATGTGCGCCGTTCTGCGAATGTTGTGGCACATGGTATAGCCAAATTGGTTATATCTTTTCCTATTGAGTTTTGTTGATTTGAAAAGCCTCTGGATCCGATTGTGGAGGCCCTCGTTGATGTTGTTTGATTTTTGTTGATTCAATAAAAACTATTGATTCTCTTCAAAAAAAAAAAATAATAATAATAATAATAATAATTTAGACTTTGTTATTAGTTCAAAACTTCATCGGCAGTAAAACCGGTTTCGCGTAAGTTTATCCGAGATACGTATTTGACCTTTGGCTGTTTAAAAATGAAAAATATTTCTTACGTGGCAAAACCGCAAGCGTTTGCCTATAAATAGAGAGTAAAGACCGCCCTTGTTTTCCCCGGCAGGAAATATAGCGTGTTTTGTAGACCAATCATACGATTTAGCAGCGCGCCTTCTCACTTCCAGGTACGATCTTTCTTTCTCCCTCCTCAATCTCCGTTCTAGGGTTCGTAATTTTAGGGTTTCTTTAATTCAATTCTCACATAATTCTAAGCTGCTGTCAAATTTGGGGTCTTCTTTCTTCCTTCATCGTATCTTAATTTCCACTTTTCTACTTCAATTTTGTTTCTTTCACTGTAATTTTTCTAGGGTTTTTGGCCCCCTTTTAGAATTTTTCTTTTCTATTTCATATATTGCGAAATTTGGAATTTGGGTAGCATGTTTTCTGCTGCAAAATTTCGTTCATGATACAATTAACAACACACACTTTTCTTTCAATTCCAATGGTTTTTAGGGCTTAATGTCTTCGGAAACCCAGTAGTCGCTTTCTCCTTGTACTTTTCATGCATTTGAATATCGCAGCATTGCGATAATTTTTTTACACGAAATAGTTTAAAACCTCTCTATGCGCACTCGGCACTCCGCTGCACACAAAGGGTTTATGTAATTGTTGATTGGATCATATTCTCTAAAATGATGGTAGGGATTGCACCATCTATCTATGTGGGGAGCTCAGGTGAACTGGTGGCTGTATGTTTTTGTTAGTATCTTGTATGCAAACTGACGGGTTAAATTATGACAACAGGACAGAAATTTTTTGAGAAATGGGCAAGAGAAAGGCCAAGGCAAAGCCTGCAGCTAGGAAGCGAACGGACAAGCTGGATACAGTTTTCTGTTGCCCTTTCTGCAACCATGGGAGCAGCGTTGAGTGTCGCATGTAAGTACTTATTTAATCTGTTTTTGCTCATGTTTTGGTGTATGTAACTTCTTAGGAAGTATTGAGTTCCGCTGGTTCTTGTAATTTCTATGGTACTGCTGATGAGTGTGGTTTTGTCACTTACGTATGAGAATTATGGTCTGTCACATATGGTGCGAGAATTGGTCTATGCCATTGTGGATAATGTGTCACTGTATTACATTTCCTTTTCCACTTTTGAGTTTCATTTACAAACTAGCATCTGATTGGGTAGCGTACTTGCACATGTATCTTCTCTCACTTTGTATCAAATTGAAATTAAGTTATTTGGTTTCAGTGACATGAAAAACTTGATTGGCGAGGCTATCTGTTGCATTTGCCAAGAGAATTTCAGCACAACTGTCACAGGTATGTCAAATACTTTACTCTTGTCTTAATTTACCATTGGGGCGTAGTGTTAGTATAACAGGATGGAAAGATCATTATAACACATAAATCTCAGATGTAGGAGATGTAGTGAGGTTTAGGTAAATCATTCAAAATGGAAATATGTTTCTGAACAGACTTGTGAATATTTTGATCACAAGGTATGGATTGTAATGGTATATGGACAGAAAAAGGACGGCATTAGGAAATTTGTGGATAACTTGATTAAAATTTTTATTTCAAATGTCTATCAACCTCAAATTGGTAAACTAGATAGGAAGTTCCTCTAGGTTGTAGGAAAAAGTGGTAGATCTCTTTTTAACTCACTACTTTGTTTAGGTACTTCTCTTGTTTTTCATATAGGGACTGCCTTATCCACATGTATTCGTAATTATTGATATATTTTTTGTTTGTTTTTTTCAGCTTTGACTGAACCAATAGACATGTAAGTAGAAATTCATATGAATTTGTTCTTATTATTTTCTGGCTAGTGGGTTTATTAAAACTTAGTTTCTCTTTTCCTTTACCTGTGTTCTTGACCATAAAATTTTCGATTACAGATACAGCGAATGGATAGACGAATGCGAGAGGGTCAACACTGTCGATGATGACGGTGCTTAGGTGGAAAGTTCAGTCGTATTGTGAAGGAAAGAGAGCGCTGGAAGGTTCTGTGCCCTTGTGTCCAATTAAGTACTAACGAACCTTATTCGTGCTTTGGTTGTGAACGTAGTAGTTTTGAACCTATGCAGGCAAATGTATATTGATATCGTTCTGTTTATTGAGTGAGCATATATAAATACATGTACTGTAACATACTCGTAACGTTATGCGATAATGGAATAAATAACATATCGTGTTGCTGTCCGTCTGCTTCAATTTACCTGTTGGTGGCGGTTCTTTCAGCTAGTGTTTATGCTTTTCCGGTGGGGGTTGATGTGGATGATTAGTCACTTGTCTGTCTAGTAATTTCACGCTGCTGTGGGCGGCTTGCCAGTGTGATTGCTTACCTCCCATGTATTCTTCTAAGGGCATGTTTACTTTTTAAGGAATGGGGATATGAAGAAGTATTGGTGCGGTTAGGTTTAATATAATCGACGTTTTCGATATGGTCCGGTTTGGTTCACCAGTTCATCGAACCGCTAAACGGAATTGTTAATAGTACGGTTTTACAAAAGAAACTAATGATACTCCCTTTTATGTTTCATGGGTGGCGCTATTCATATTCTTTTTTTATTTCTTATACACTTCTTTCAATTTTTACCATTGAATCGTATGGAGTGAAAAGGATCAAAGGAATTAATAGAGGGTGTGTAGAAGGTAAAATTGGTATATGAATAGCACCATCCTATTTGATTTTATCAAGGTTCTAAAATATGCTAATCGGGCGACTGACTAGGGCCTAGCACTTAGGCGGCTAGGCCCCTAAGCGGATTTAAGTAAATCTATCATATTTCGTGTAAATAAGTATTTACTTATACTTTAAATATATATAATTTCATCATAAACTACAAAATAGAATGCATATATTATGAAGTATTGGAACATAATGAAAACATGTGAAATAATGATATAATGTGTGTTCATTTAAGTATGCAACCAATATCTTACAATTTATTGGAAAAAAATAAATGCAAAATGGAAGTTATCTATTTTTTGTCTAAGTGAGTTGCGACCTAGATGGGTGCCTAGGCAAGTATGGTCGGGCTAAGTGGGCACCTCAGCAGTCTAGGCGCCGTTTCTTAATTTTCAAAAGCCTAGGCATTAATCGGGACGGTGACCAGCCACCCAGTGCCTAGATAGCACTAGACGGGAATTTTTAGAACAGTGGATTTTATACACAAATATTAGAGTTCGTTTTTCTTCCATTTCTTTCTTTTACTGCATTTTAAAGAAACTAATCTAAGGCTGGAATCCTTACCATAAGGGTCCATTTTGAATAGATTTCTAAATACAAGGATATCTAGAAATAAAAGGTAAAAATTTAAAAATTGTAAAAGATACATTTTGGCTTATTGGGTTTTTACAAAAGTAGCAATTTTTCTCCCATGAACGTACATCTTCATGATTAAAAAAAAAGAAAAAAGGAAAACTAATGAAAAGAGCTTAAAAACTTTGAGTTTTAACGATAAAGGTAAAATAAAAGGTAAAATAAATAATACCAGATTTAACTTTTTTAATGTAAAATTATGGTTTTTTGTTAAAGTGAACAGTATTGCTGATTTTTCATTAAAACTCCCTAAAAAAGAATGAATAAGATTAAAATAAATTTTTTAATAATTATGAAAGTTAAATTTAACGGTTAAAAGATTCGTAATACTATCACGTAGCAGCATGAAAATCACATCTCAAGACTAATTAAAAAGCTAAAAGCCTTGCCCCCAAATTTTGGTTTTATTTGGGCTTCAAAAGTACATCGCAAACCAAAAACCCACCTTCTCCCTCCTCTCTGTCTCTCTGTCTCTAAATTTCGGTGGTAACGTTTGTTTCCTTTCCCAGAATTTGCGAGTATAAATTGTTGCGATTTGTCTGTTCCCTCACACTCACATAACGCACTTTTCGAAAACCCACCTCTCCTCTCTTCGTCTCTAACTTCCCTTTTGCTTCTTCTGCACAAAATAAACATATCAATTGAAGTTTCTCCTTTGCTCGTTGGAGTTCCACGCGTAGAGAGAGCTGCCATGGGTCGGCCTCCGAGCAACGGAGGCCCTGCCTTCCGCTTCGTCCAGTCCGAGGTACCTTCTCTTCTCCTTCTTCTTCCTCTTGTTCTTCAATTTTGTTCATATTTTGACGATTTTGTTGATTAGGATTGTTGTTTGTGTTTGGGAATCTGCTGCATTTCGAAATTAGAGGTGGATTTCTTATTGAGTCTTTGTAGGTTTTTTATTCTTATGTTTGCGCGTGTGCTGAATTTTGAATTGGAGTTGGATTTTGGAAAGTGGGGTTTTCGAAATTTTGTATTTGTAAGTAGAAAATGTCAAATTTCGAACTCAGAGTCGTGATTCTTAAATGGGTCTGTTAGATTGCAGGGGTTTTTTTCCCCGAACTTTTGGGTTGTGCTTTTGATTCCTGTTTAGGATTTTTTTTTTTTTTTTTTTTTGTGATGGTAATTAAATTTTTTTGAATGTTTAGAATTCCGTTGATCGATCTTCTGTTTCTTGAAAAATGTTGTTAAAACTCTGTTTGATAAGCTTTTCGTTGTGTAATACATATGGATCGGATGGTTTGTCTTGCTGGTCTGTTGTAAATAATGCCTTTGTGTATTCAGTTTGTAGTTGGATTTGGCGGGCTCTTTCTGTGGGCATTCCCCGCGGTATCGATACTTAACTAAAATATTTAAAATGGAATAGGCATGGCTTGTGAAATCATGCATCTTTTCACGACTTTATTGCTGTTTAACTAAAAGCACAGGTTGAAACTGAAAGCACCCCTTGGTGATCCCCTTTGCATTTGAAGGGTTTGGGATTGAACATTTAGAGTACATCTCAAATAAACCTTTTGTACCGTTTTTGATTTCTAACATTTAGCTCTCTTCTCAATATCAAATTGGAATCTGCTAACGGTATATGCATGGTAGGACCATAAAGTCCAGTTTGGATTGTATACCCGTTATTGGTTGTTAGTTTACCCTAATGAGAGCTCTGTATTAGTTAAAAACTTAAAATGCATCCATATTTGCCTAAAATTGCCCTTGGATGTCAATTCTGTTGAACAGGTAATCATATTTTTCCTCCACACAATCAAATGTTTAAATGCTCTAAAATCAGTTGATGGAATCACAACATATGCAATGTAGGTATAGAAGTAATTATTCATAAGGAAAGGAGAAGTTCCACGAAGGAAATTTTCACTTTTTAACCGTTCCTACCTCTTATATATGCATATTGCATATCCATATTCCACATGCATGTGCATATATGATTGGATTCTGACATTTTTTACTACTAGCCTCCATGTACGTGCTCCGGTGCGTGAAGAGCTTCCTTTAATGTCTTTGTCCACGTGTGCGAAGGCTTTCTTTATTGTCTTTTTCTATGCGCGCGTCTTATTAGTGACTTTTTACATGTTTTGTGTAGAACTTTTTTCGTGCTATATTGAAAGAAAGAATAATGCCAATGAAAATATAACGAATGCATCTAAGATGAAATAATGAGAAATATGAAAAACATATAAAGAAACAAAATTAAATCGTGAGTGCATGAAAGTGAAAGTGAATGCTTTGCAGGACATGTTTATAAATTAAATGGAACTAATATGGAATGCACAATAAACGACTTGAACCACCAAATGAAGTCAAAGACTTTGTACCCGTTTTCATGTTTCATACCGGATTTAATTTTTTAAAATGGTGGTGCACTGGTGATTGATCTTAGTCTTGTGGTAAACCTTGTTGCTGAAAGTTAAGGCAAGAAATTTAAAAATTGAAAAGCAAACATGGAGATTAAAGAAACGAACTTCCTCTCAGTGGGTTATTGGTTGCAGTGCACACTTATCAGGAGCTGTTGGGAAATTGCATATAATACCTAGTGGGTTGTGGTACATTGTTATTTTTCTCTTTTTCTTCCCACACAAAAACCATTCTTCAGAGGATTATTATGGATGGTTACTGATTAATTTTTCTTCAAGGTAGTTGCTATTTTAAACCTTAATAACAGCATGTACTAATTGGTCATAATTAGGTTACGGAGATGGAAGCTATTCTGCAACAATACAATAACACAATGCCATCACGTGAAGTGCTTATGGCCCTTGCGGATAAGTTCAGGTGTGCCTTATTTCAGAATTTGAATAGATTATGTTCTTCTAAGCTTAAAATATATGAGACATTTTTGTTTGGTGTAGTGAATCACCAGAGCGGAAGGGCAAGATTACAGTACAAATGAAACAAGTATGAAAATTTTCCATTTTTCCGTAAAGGAATCTCATTTATTCTGCTTGTAATTTCGAACCAGCTTTATAGGGTTTGAAATTGATATGAAAAAACATTTTAACTTTATTTCTAATTTACGATCTTCATATATTTATAGGTTTGGAATTGGTTCCAAAATAGGCGATATGCTATTAGGGCAAAATCAAGCAAGGTTCTTGGGAAGTTAGATGTGTCACCTATGTCTCGCGATGATTCGGCTGCAGCGAGAAATGTTCCTCAAGGCCCTCAGCAGATTGCTGCTCCTATACATGCTCCTCCTGGTATGATGGAACCTACTCTATTTTTAGTTTAATATTTTTTCTCATTTTCCTTTGTTGAGGGCTTACTTTTCTGGTGGTATTATATGCTCATGTCACTTGTCTGAACGTGTGTTGGTTATCCTATATTAAAGGTGTTTACTTGAATTTGTTTCTTTAATCATCTGCATATGCCATTATATCTTGGACTTCCTTGTTGCATAGATTTGTGGTCAATTAACATCATTGAAGCTTAATGTTCTAGAAATATTTTAAACCGTATATCCTAATAAAACCATCTTTTGGTCTTTAAGTATATAAGATGCTTCAGATATAACTTACTATAATTATTTACGTTAACTGGTGTTTACATTTGACTGCATTTATGTACATTCATGAATTGCCAAGGAGGGATGTCGTAATGGAGGAGACGACTCTTATTTTAGGTATTTCTTATTAGTCCAAGTCACTCAGAAAAAGATTTACAGTCAAATTCTGATCAAGGGAGGTTCAGTTTGTAGGTTTAGGAAAATCGATAGCCTAACATTTTTTACCATTGATAAGAGAATTTCTCCCTGTACAAATGGTGTGTATGTACTTCTTCTATGAAAGGAAAAGAGAAGAATAGTAGAACTGTTGCAGGTTCTTCTACGTTTGAAGATACATGAATTGTGAATAGGTACTAGCCAATAAGAAGGCATTTTTCTTTCAACTTCGGTTCTGTATGAGTCGTATCATGACACATGAGATGGCCTACACATTATCAACTCTCCAAATGTTTTGGATAATATCATATTATCTTCTTATAGCCCAGGATTAAACGCAGAGAATATAAGGACCCTTTTTTCACCATCAAATTTTTATTACTGGTGCACACAAAGTGGTTTGTATTTCGTTTCTTCTTCACTTTAGTGGGAAACACTTCTAATTCTTCAGTTGCAAGCAATAAAAGATTACTATCATAAAAAAGTGCTTGGAGAAAGACAAAGATCATTAGTGTGCCAGAGTTTTTGACAGGAAGTATGGCTGAATGAAAGGTGTTATATTTAGTAGATGTAAAACAATCTTCTACACTATCATATGTGTAGATGCTTGTATTACATCTATTTGAATGTAAGGCGTTATAAGATAAAAAAGTTGTCTAACTGCATGGTTCAGCCCAATGAAATGTATGTGCTGAAAGTTATTGTAGAGATTATGCTGACGCCTTGACGCCTTGAGTGTCATTCTATTATTTATTATTATCCAATTATTCTTAGCCACATCAGAAGTAACATAGACAATAGAATCCCATTTTAAACGCTGCTTAATGTAGACAATAGAAACAGAAGCTGTTGAGGGTGTTACTTTGTACGCCCGTTTTTATATATCTTTTCAGCATATCTTGGATCTTTCTTGCCCTTATTTTCATTTATTGACCAGTTCCAGGCTCAGGAAAGGTTGTTCCTGAAAATGCTATCCATGAGTTTGAAGCTAAATCGGGGAGGGATGGTGCATGGTCAGTATCTCTTTTCTTTATTTTAATGAGTTCCAGTTACTGGCTTGTTAGTGTTTCTCTCCTTCCAATAATATAATTTTCTTTTGTCAGCAATGATTATCATTTTTTCAGTAATTGGACTCATAACTGAATTATCATTAGTCTTATGATTTCATTGTCTTTTGTGCTCAGGTATGATGTTGCTAACTTTTTAGCTCATAGAAATTTGGAGACTGGTAATCCGGTAATTTTCTAAGCTCAGATTCCCTTCATGAACTGCAAGTTGTTAAAAAGGACTCAATTATAGATTTTTATTATAAAATTCTCTTTTTACTATAGTTCCTTATTTTTATTAGAAAACCCATTAAAGTTTTTTATTATCCTCAAACATTTGCTTGAACCCAAATTGAACCGGTTTTCGATCCCAACTAATACTATGACATATGTTGTAAAATGAATCTTGCTGGCTGTTTCAGGAAGTTCTGGTTCGGTTTGCTGGGTTTGGACCAGAGGAGGATGAGTGGGTTAACGTAAGAAAGCATGTCAGGCAGCGCTCTCTCCCATGTGAATCATCAGAATGTGTTGCAGTTCTCCCCGGAGATCTCATACTATGCTTTCAGGTGGCATTCATATTTAATGTCTTTGAAAGAACCATATTAGATCAATGGTTACAAGAAGTTCATTGGCAGAAAGTAAAAGTTGAGAGAAGTTATTTCTGATCAGTTCTTGGGAATTGTATGCATTTGAATTTTTCAGGAAGGTAAAGAGCAGGCTTTGTACTTTGATGCCCATGTCCTTGATGCTCAAAGACGACGACATGATGTAAGAGGATGTCGATGTAGGTTTCTAGTGCGCTATGTTCATGATCAGTCCGAGGTATAAAACTGCCTGTGTATTTTCTTATGATTTTGTTTTCCACTTGTTTCAGTCTCTCTTATTTTATTTCCTCGTGTTACTGCTGGGAATTGTTTTTAAAGTGGTGTTGTACATAAATCCAGCTTAGGTGTTGACAAGCAGCATGCAAAAGCTATGTGCTCCCTTAAATCAAAGTTGAATTTAAAATTTGAAAGAAAATTATACGTTATCTTGACATGCTCTTATGATGAATATTATCTTTTTAATTCTTTCTGAGGGTGTCCTTTTGATCACAAAACATTTTTGTCAAAAAATGGGACACTACTAGCCCCGAAAAGCAAGGGAAAATTTTCGTTTTCACTTAATATATTGGGCCACATTGGCATTAAATCCTTCTCCTGCAGGTCATTCTTTAACAATTACTGATTACCGTAACCTTTTGTTTTTTGTTCTTAACATTCACTGTGCCAGGAAATTGTTCCATTGAGAAAGGTCTGCCGTCGGCCTGAAACAGATTACAGGTTGCAGCAACTGCATGCTGTGAACGAGGCAATATCAGCAGAGCGGAAAAGTATGGAGCATTTTATGGTTTCCGCTACTTCTGGCGAAATGATGCAAAAGCAGCAGAATGCAGAAGCAGCGCATGTGCCCCCAACTTTTCATGTTACTGCTTCTTTACCCACCCAAGCTACAACTCCAGAATTGCAAAGAACTGACATCAGCACGGTTGTTAGTGCAGGGAATTCTAATGCCCCCGTAAGTAGTACTGCAGTCACAAGCGTGCCGGCTACAGTCACCGCTCCCGGTGGTTCGGTCTCAGCCGTGCCAAAAGGAAATTAGTAGGTTGCTTTTGACAAATTTGTCAGACCCTTGGTGTCAACACAGTTTTCATCAATGTGTGAACTGAGTATGAGCGTCCCCTGTATACTAATTCTGAATGACAGGACTAGTTGAAGAGTGTTGTGAGAGATTTTATGACTTCAATTGTAGCCTTCAGTTGTTCAATCAAAAAGCTTTCAGTTAAGTATTTTGGCAATGCTCCATGAACTGTGGGCCACGTTTCGCGGCGCCCTCTGAACTTTCAATTTGATTTTGAGAAATTTCAATTCCTCTAAACTTTTAATTTGGTTTTGAGCCTCACTAAAATTTCAATTTGTACCAATGTCCTATCAATTGTCACAACTTTTTGTTAGTTTCACGTGTAAGGTACGTGACGTCACTAAGGGCTATGAGCCACTTTTAGCTTGAATTTGTGCAAAATTTGTCTCCAGCCAAAGACTAGCTACATATAGCAAGCAATCCCCATGACGGGTCACAACATGTGCATCTCAAGCCAAAATAGAAGGATTCAGCCATGCATAGGTGGAAATGAAAAAATTTAGCCTTACATTATTGTTTAAATATTAATTTTTGAAGGGCTAAAACATAGTCAAGGACTACGTTTAGCTTTTCATGATCGGAAATGACCTAACGTAGATTAGTATAGAATTTGCTCGATTTAACAAACAGAAATATTAACAAGTGGTTTGTAACTCAGTTAGTTAAAAACATTCGTCTTTGCACTCAAAATTTCGTGTTCAAATCTCTCTCCTCGTAATTTGATGAATTTAGTACAAATTATCACATGTATGTCAAAAATCAAACAGAAATATTGAAAAAAAAGTAATGAAAAATTAGCAAAAATACTAATCCGAAAGCCCAAGCAAATGTGGTCCCTGCAAAATCCAACAAAGCAAAGGCGCCACCACGCACTGTGGAACATAACGACCGAACTCCCTCTCCTTCTCTGCGGACCGAAACACAGACACGTCTCTCTCTCTCACCGAGATTCACTTCCCACGCTTCCTTCTCTCTAAAACCCTTAAATCTCTCTCTCTCTCTCTCTCTCTCTCTTTCTCTCTCTCTCTGTGATGCACTGAGCCTTTGGGATTCGATCGCAAAGGAACAATGCGAATTCTTAAGTCGCGCAGCTTCAGAGCCACAGTCTCTGGCTCCAATCACCCCCTCAAGGTAGGGTTCCGGCGATTCGTCACCAGCTGCAGAGCCGTGGTGCTGCCGCGCTTCGGCGGGCCGGAGGTTCTGGAGCTCCGGCCCAATGTCGAAGTCCCTGATCTCAAGCCCCATGAGGTCCTCGTCCGCGCTCGTGCCGCCTCCATCAATCCCCTCGATACCAGAGTGAGTCAAATTTCACCTCTTTCTTTGATTGATCCCTTTGTTGCATTTCCATGCTCCATTTGGTTGCCGAGAAAATAAGGGTAATCAAGTGTTTGACTTTCAGCTCATTTCTCCGTTTGTTCTTCGAATCCCAACAATAATTTGAGCTATATTTGTGGAAATCAAATTCTATATGTATATGTGTGGATATATAATTTGTTTGTAATTCAGCTACTTTTATAATGTACTGGTGCTGCTGAGTCTAGTTGTGGATTGTGTTAATTTTTTGGCACAAAGTCTACATTTTGTGCTTAAATTATTTGGCTTTTACTGATATTAGGTTGTTTAGTCCGATTTAATTTTGTTAAATCCATATATCATTTTTTTTTTTGTTTTCTATCGATTTAATTTTGTTAAAGGACTAACTTTAGTCCTTTAATGTCTTAAAGTTTTTGCCAATATTTTTTCTTACAGTTTCTCTTTTGCTATTGTGACAACCGGTCCATTGGTAACTTGAACCCTTTGATTCAACTCTCCTAAAGTTATTTGGTTATATTTTTGTCATACGGCTGAGGTTGCAGATGATTGCTAGTACAGTTATATTCTGCAGAAAGATTATCTTTGTATTCAGTGTTCTGTTTTTCGAATTCTTTCCAGATTCGATCTGGCTATGGTCGTTCCTTATATGGACCTCTACTACCTATTATTTTGGGTCGTGATATTAGTGGTGAAGTTGCAGCTGTGGGAAATTCGGTTCGAGGATTGAGTGTGGGACAAGAAGTTTTTGGTGCATTGCATCCTACTGCTGTAAGGGGTACATATTCTGACTATGCAATTTTATCAGAAGAGGAACTTGCACCAAAACCAGCGTCAGTTACACATGTGGTAAATATTCTTGTACTTGGTTTCTACCAAAGTACTGTAAAATGTTACTCATGGTGACCTGTTGGATTTTATTGATTTGGTTTCTCTCTATGGTTCTATTATTCTTCATGCCGTCAAATTTATAATTATGCAAAAAGTTTGTTCTTTTTTTTTTTTTTTTTGTTTATTGATTAATTCGTGAAATACTAGCTTTGAAAGGTTCACTAGCTTCAAAACCCAGTGAAGGGCAAGAGAACAAACATTCAAATTTGAATTTTCCACCTGCACAGCAGAAATAGAATTAGAAACAGTTTTCTTAGTTTAGATTCGTTAGGTGAACTGAAGTAAAAACAACCTGATGTGGAACTCAGATTTGACTACAATTATTAAGCAGCATGTTGCTTCGTGAAAATGGAAAGATAGCAATAAGAGGAAATATCAAATCCTTGTAGGTTAACTAGGGTATGGAAAAGGGGGGGTGCATATCAGACATAGAAAATATTGAAATGTAGGGGTTGTTGAAAACTTTTTGTTCTGTTTCTAGTTTCTGCTCCCATTGTTGTCTTAGAAAATATTGAAAGTGACTTATAGAGTTATAGGTGTTGAAATTCCATGCAAGATGCAATGTCAATATACTATGTTATCAGTTCTCTTGTGAGGTGATATATATTGTTATGCTGATGAGAGTTTTAATATTTCAGATTCTGTTAACTGCTTTCTAACAACACAATTTGGCCTTATGTTATTCTGTGTGATTCTAGGAAGCAAGTGCCATTCCTTTTGCTGCTCTGACTGCTTGGCGTGCTCTCATAAGTACTGCTAGGATAGCTGACGGGTATGTTAGTATATCTCATATATTAACTTCTTTTGACATTTCATGAATTCTTCGTTAAAACTGTTGTCAGCAGATTCTTTCTTTTTTTTGGGTTACAAAGCCTTTGTCATTTTGACATGGGTTAGTGATTGTTTTAATCTTCTTTGTTCACCCTTTTCTAATTAACAGTATAAGAGAAGGTTGTCTTTGTCTGGATGTTACTTTCATAGTGTTTTTCACTTTACTGCAGTTGAACTTTTTTTGTCCAAATTTTTACCATCTTCCCTGCATATTTTAGGTAAAAAGGGATAAAAGAAAGTATGACATTTTTAAGTTGCTGTGTCTTTGCTAAACATGGATCAAGAGGCAGCTTAATCTTTTTATTATTTTTTGGTTTGGGTTTGATGTGGATAGTTGTACTTGTACCGTTGATAGTTGCAATGGTCGAAGGTTGTGATGATATGATTATTGCATCGTATCTGGGTGGAAGCTGTCATTAACAATTTTGCGTCCTTTTGTTACTGCATCTTATCTCTACAGTCAAAGGCTGTTAGTTGTGGGTGGTGGAGGAGCTGTAGGTTTGGCTGCAATTCAGATTTCAATAGGCAGAGGTTGCCATGTTACAACTACCTGCGGAAAGAAAAGTATAGATCGAGTATTGGCAGCTGGTGCTGAGCAGGCTGTTGACTATACTGCTGAGGTGATGATGTAATCAACTATTACCTAGCTTTCATTTCATCTCATAAGCTGAGTGAAACTCATATAGAAGTTTGTTTCATATGGGTGTTAATACCAAGAATGATTTCTTCCTTGAGTTAACATGTTGAATTTACAGAACATCGAATTCACAATAAAGGGGAAGTTTGATGCCGTACTGGATACCATTGGTGGGCCAGAGACTGAAAGAATATGCATAAACTTTTTAAAGAGAGGTGGCCACTACATGACACTTCAGGTAGGAGATGGGAACTGTTAGCATTACTTCTCTCGAAGGGACCTTTGATGTTTCCTTTCAGAATTTTTCCACAAGTGCTCTCAAGGCTTTTTATCCTCGTTTTCTTGTAGGGTGACGCAGCATCTTTGAGTGATAGGTATGGGATAGCTATTGGGCTTCCTGTTGCTACAGCTGTTTTACTGAAGAAACAGATTCAGTACCGGTATTCTCACGGAATAGGTAAATCCAACATTTCTTGTTTGGTACATGTTTCATCATGCTGCATACTTTAAGCTCATTGTTTGTATAGTGACATCTGATGCCCTAAACGCATGTTTTGATATTACCTTTTATCAGGCCTAAGTGTATGTTTGCAATCGGTCTGTACAGCAGTTTTAGGGTTACATTTAAAATTCTTGCAATTGGACATTAGGCGTTAATTTGTTAAAGTTTGCAAAAGGAACCCATAGAAACATATGGAAAGCTGTCAAACGCATCTTTAGGTTGTTATTTACACGGCTTGTAATTTTTCTGTTGTCGATGTAGAGTACTGGTGGACTTATATGAGAGCCGACTCAGAAGGGTTAGATGAGATCCGAAGGCTGTCTGAAGCGGGAAAGTTGAATATACCAGTGGAGAAAACGTTCCCCATTACTCAAGTGATAGAGGCTCACGAGGCAAAGGAGAAGAAGCAGATCCACGGGAAAATAGTGCTCGAATTTGACTGAAGAAAGTTACACTAGCCTGTACTGGTTTTGCCCCTACACTTTTGCCATTTACGACTCTATTTGCCTTTCTTTCTTGGTTACACTCATACCATTTGTTTGGAGCATCCTAGGCCTTCTCCATACAATAAAAGTTGGAAGCTGTACAGGAGTTGCAAGTTTTAGTTGAAAGTTTTTATATATCCATGTACTTTGAAGTCATTAGCCTTTTCCTCAAAATCGTTAGCCGATAGCTTACGTTAAACATACTGCTTTTTTTGGTGAAAATAGGGAAGGATTGGGCGAGATTAGTTCGTTGTCAACATATCGGTTTAAAGAGACGTGCAATGTTTCATTGTGATTGCAAACTTTTGCTCAATGCGACTAGAAAACCGTACCAATAAAATGAAATCAATTTTGTACATAATCATTATATGTTTCAAGGTACAATGGTACATGCTTTGTACCAATTAATTAGTCTTTCTTTCCCTATGATGCAGAAAAATATAGAACCATTAAGCCACGCTTGGTGACTTAGGATTGAATTTTATCGGAGAATTCATTATATCTTGAAGGAAGAAATGGACGTCAACTCTAAATTTTGTTTAAGTTGGAGGTAGAAGATGAATTAGTTATCAAGAAAGCCTAGACCTACCATTTTGTAGAGAACTAGAAGAGAGAGCAAGTTTTTTTATGACCATCCCATCTATTTCATTTATCGTGGACAAAACTATTACTTTAACGTACATTGAACCAAATGAGTTGTCCAACACAATCCAATCCTAGGCACCAAACATGGCTTTATATTAATGAGTTAGGATTAGGGCATGTATGTAATAGGATGCCTTTCAATGTAACTAAAAGTTAAAACAAAACCAACAGAATGATGGTGGTTTCTGCCTCCTTACAACCGAGTTCGATCTCCATCCTTCACATTAAAGTAGTTTTGAACATCGCGTTATCCAAATTGCAAAAATCAGATAATTTATTTTTTAATTTTTACTTTTGGGGAGAAATAGAACAAGAGAAAGCCACTAACACTGTCCACACCAATTACTACCTCCCACACGCCCTTATTAATTTATGCCCGTGATCTTCTTCAAGTATTCGATCCGACGGCCTAAAATTGAGAAGGATGTGTGAAAATTAAGAAGGCATGCATGGATAGCATTACCCTAAATCTATTATCTATTTGTGAATTGGTCAAAAAGATAAGAAGAGTTTCCTTCTTAACCTAAGTTACCATTTACTTGCCAGAGAAGTGGTTTTATACCTTCCATCCCGCCAATCACTCTTATCTCGCACTCTTTCTTGCTCGTCAAGCATCCAAAATATTTTACACACCCAATAATCTTATACGCACGCACGCATTACAAATCATTGAATCAGAGAGAGAGAGAGAGAAAGGGAGGAGAGAGGGAGAGAGGGAGAAGAATGTTTCCATTGTTTAAGCTTGGAACACTAGCCGTACGAACTATTTCGAAACCCATCGCGAATAGGCTCAAAGCCGAGGCCGGCTTGCACCCGCGGTTCCGCGAGTACATCATCAGCCTCGCCCAGGTACGTCTACTCTCTGTTTCGCGCTTTCTTGTAGATGTAATTGCTTTTTAATTCGAGTGATAGTCTAATTTAATCCTAAACTAAATTACGGGAAGGAGAATTCAAACTTGGGTTCAAAAGAGGAGTACTACTCTAGCCTCATTTAGATGTAGTTGATAGATTTTTGCTAGAAGCTCGAGTTTTTAAGCGGGTTCTTCCTTTTTGGTTGGGGACTTTTGTCAAACACCTCAAATCAATTGATGTATTTTGTTAGTATTTGATGTCAATTTTCACCAATGGTGAAGGATCAGCCAAACATAACTAGCAAGAAGATCACATAGTTTTCGTTCTTCCAACAATTTTCTTCTGTATTTATAAAGTCTATGCACCTTTAAATCGAACAACTGAGCTCGAGGACCAAATTAAAACCCGGTTCCTAAGTTCAGTGACTAATGCTCTAATTTACATTGAATTTCGAAGGCCCTCAGAATTCAATATATGAATTCCCATGGATGGTGGCATTTCAACTTTTGTGTTCTTTATCCAAACTATTTCTTGTTTTAAACTGATGTATAATGCAGTAACCCCTGCTACTGTAATCAGGCGAACTATCGTTTCACAACGAATCTCCAAAGACGTCTATATGGACGCGCAACAGATGTTGTGATCCGTCCTCTGGATGAAGCAAAAGCTGTTGGAGCTGCTGCTGAGTTTCTTGGGGAACTTGTTATTTTCTCGGTAACTAGCTGCCGCATTACCTATACGCTTTTTCAGTGTCTCTAGGTTTCAGAATTGCGTCACCCTTGAGGAAGGAAAACCTGTATGGTATGCAGGTTCAGAAATATAAACTTTATGTTTGCTCTTACCTTCTGCATTGATATATTTGATGACATCTTATTTGTTTTTGTAATTAGATTTTTCATATAGGCCACTAGAAACTAATCACAAACGTAGGATTGCGGCTGCTTTGTTTACTTGTAGGTTGCAGGACTCGCTGTTATCTATGAGGTGAACAGAAGTGCTAGATCAGAAGCTAGGAAGGAGGAACAGCGCAAGCAAGAAATAGAGGTAAGCCACAAGCCTTTCTTTACTTCTTTTCGGAGGGAGGCTTTGGTTCTTGGATTCAGTTTGCGATTTCTTGAAAGGAACGCATATGTAATGCCACAAAAAGAGGAAAAATCTGAGTACCAAGTATAATAGAGGCAGTTCCAATGGGTTTAGAGGCGCTAGGCGAACTATAGTTAGAGTTTTACTTGTAAACTGCGCATTTTTCTTAATGTGACGTCTTTCTGCAACATGAAGTTCAAGATCGTAGGCCTTGCTCGCCTTGCCTTTGGGTCTGCCCTAAGCCTTAAGTAGTTTGTGGTTGAACAAGAGCTGTCGAAAACTACTAAAAGATGACCCCTTAGGATTTAGCCGTTTAATTTCATGTGATCATCAACTTTTTAATAAAAATCTTGCCTACTTAGTGAAATTTAAAGCACAAGTTGCAGGCTTGCAGCTGTTGTCTGAGTCAACATTCAACCGCAGGGAAGTGATTTTCGTATTCTCTTTTCTGCCCTACACTCATTCCTTCCGTTCTAGCCTTCTGATTAAACATATCAAAGGAGAATCAACGGACAAACAACGAGAGAAGTGCGTAATAAGAAGAAACCAGGAGTCTGAAAATTACCATCCTAATTATATCTCTCTATCTGCTAAGTTAGAAAGATCATGAGTAACTATTGTTCTTTACATTTTGAAAATATAGGGACTGAAGAAAAGGGGGACAGATTTAGAAAAACAAGTGCAATGTCTAAAGGTCAAACTGCAAGAGATGGAGCAACTTGTCCAGAGAAGAAGCTGGCTAGATTTCTTTAAGTTCTGGCACGCCCAAGCAATGTTACAAGACCAAAAGTCTGCAATGTCCTGTGATTTCCTCCATACTGATGCTGCTTCCAAGCTATGAATGGTGTACAAAAATGGAAATTTCGTATTTGTCTTGGAACTCAGCTGTGGTCTGCCTGGAACGAGTTTTGTGTTCCTTGGAACGTGTGCAGGACATGAGTTTAGTCAAATTAGTTAAAGCAATGTCTTCGGCCCAAGTTTGAATCTTTCTCCTCAATGATTTAGATGAATTTAGGTAATTTTTATATTGTTTGTCCCAAATTAAAATGAAAATTATACTATACACTGAAACTTTTAATTGTTAGATTTTGATCATTGTGTCATTGATCAAGGATCTAACGGCTAAAATATCAAGCGTATATCTGTCATAATGTGAAACCAAAATATGAATAAAAGACCAATTTATATGGCACGTGATGTCATGATAATAGTGCATTTGTGTTATGAAAGTTCATCTCCCACTATATGGGAAAGTCTTGGCTATCATCGGGACATTACGAGTGCTATTAAAAATGTGAAATATTTCCAATTGTATGCAAGTTTTGATCACACGGCTGGCTTCTCCAAGGTATAAAATGGCCCTGCAAGCTTAGATTTTGGGCTTCCAAGAGTTTAAATCTGAAACCTAAGTGAGAAATCTGCGCCGGTCGTTCGTGAATGACAAAATTTAACATGTCAATATTCAAGCAATTAGTCATTGTCTTAATGAAACTGTGCCATATCACATATGGGCGAGTCAGACAGTACCAACGGCAAAGGGTATGGATGACCTATATCCATAGGGAACCGAGACCCTACCCTTTAAGTTTAGGGGTAGTGCATATTGGCAAATTTGGGATTCGAACCTTGAGGTGTTGCAGTATTAAAAGTTCAAGTTTTTTAAATAGAAATAGAGTGCGAAGCGCATAAAAAGAATTTCAGTTTAAACGCTGATGCATTTATTCGAATACTAGGAGGGCTTGTTGGCGTAAGCAAAATCATATTGCGCACATGTCAATAGATATAGACATATGCCGATGGGTGATATTAAGAGATTTTGTTAAGTGCTGTCGATACAACATGTCGAAATATACCTAGCAGACATTACATCAAATACTTGATGAACATAAAAAAGATTTGTACCAAACATTCGAAGAGTCATTGAAAAACTTTCACATGTTTATTTCTGATACTCTAAGTGATCTTGAGACTACCTTGATTCCAGTGTACATCCGCACTTAGTGCAGATACAGGCTAGAGCCATGGACCACCTGACCTGGTATTGAAGGTAGGTTAACATAGCAACATGTTCATTAATCATCTTGGGTCCAAACATGTATTGAAAACCTCAAAGACCAAACTTTAATTTGTTCGATTACAGTTGTCCTCACCTGACTTTAGGGCTTAAATTAAGAAATAATTAAGTTTTAATCTGCTTTTGATACTGGTTTTGTCTGGTTCTGGCACTGCTAATGGTAATGGTCAAACCAAACTCCTCTATTTGAAGAAACCTTGACCAACTTAATCATATGACTCATGCTTTTGCTTCTTTGATTCTGTGAGGCTTTGTTGGCAGCTTGGCCTTTTTATATTTTAGATTATTTGCCTGCCTATGAGAGAAGGAAAATTGTTGCAGCAATTGTCTGTTGAAGAAGCTACAGCCTACATTATCATATTGAGACTCATCCAAGAGGCACATGCCATGTTAACTCAACACAATATATACATACATACATATATATATATATATATATATATATATATATATATATATATCACTAACACAATGCCACCACTTTTAGTTAATGTTTGATATGAAAGTATTGTGATTGTGTGTAATGACTAAATTAACATGGCATGTGGTGGTGACAAAGATGGTGCGGGTGATGGTGAGGGTGATGGTGAAGGTGGTCAATTCTAAGATGGTGGTGGTAGTGGTTGTAGTAATCATGGGAGTGTAGAGGCAACTTGGAAATAGGGAATGCGACAATGACGATGTTCGTTTAGTCAATCAACTGTAGCAAATAGATAAATGACTTGTTTAGCAAAAAAATGTAGTATTACGAGCCATTTATCTATTTTTTTACTGCTGATTTACTAAAACAACCTTAGTTTTAATTGATTTGTTTGTAGAGATACTTTTATTGAGTGATTTATAGATCAATTCTAATTATAAGCCTAAAGTTTTGTAAATTGAATGTAAAAAAAAAAAAATATAGAGTGATTTATAGATTAATTTTGATTATAAGTATAAAGTTGTGTAAGTTCTGATTTATAGTGTGATTTATTATTTGTGCCAACACAAGTTTTACAGAGTTTTTTTATTTAATGATTAAAAAGAAGTATATCATTAATCTTTCTGGTCCTTCCCACAATGGATAATAACCCTTATCTTTTATTTACCTTTCTTTTCCTCACGCGCTGATTGTGTGCGCTTCTCTATGTGAAGCGTGAGAATATATATCCACTGGAAGTCTTGAACCCTGGGCTATGCAATACTCACACCCACTCTCCAAACCCACGCGCGTAAAACAGAATCCTTAAGTACATAGATACTCCAGACGACAGATTGCTGTCCACGCTCTACTTTCTCGCGTGGGTCAACAAATTTTCCACCCTAATTATAGACCATAATTAAGATAGGTAATTAAGCTTGATAATGAGGATGATGATAGTAATCGTATTCCGGTCACGTGCTCCGTTTTGGATTCTTCTCTGTTTCTCACACCGTTCCCTGTGTGGAGCCCCCCATGTGATCTCGCTTTCAAAAAGGCCCACCTTGTTGCATGTAATATCAAAGATTTGCCACTGCGTCCTTGTCATCTAGCTGCCAAGGCCAAGAGGGAAGGGAATAAAAACTGCTAGTGAGTGGGAAAAAAAGGAGAAAGTGGCGACACCACACGGACAGTGAAATTGGTGATTTGATATTTTCAAGACACACTTGTCTCTCACTCACTTGTCTTTTATTTTTGTGAAAAATTAATGAAAATAGTGTAAAAATTTTAAATTTTAACAATAAAGATAAAATAAAAGATAAAGTAAACAGTACCAAAATTGATTTTTTCGTTAAAGTTCCTTTATTTTTATTATTACCTTTACTTTTCCCATCAGCTCTCCACGTTGCTTGAAGACCCCTTTTTGACATCACACTCACTTTGGAAGATATTCGTTCATGGAGATGGGGTCGGTACGTGGCGTTATTTTAAATTAATTATGTATGTTTAAGTTAAAAAAATATTTTATTGTAGATAATTAGAGGAGAAATTTTTTTTCATCACAAATTTGCTATTCCTTTGTGTTTATGTTGAAAATGTCAATCTCACATTGAAATTTATGATCTTGTATAATAATTGTATTAAAGAGCGTTGCACAATAGTTTAAAACCCTAGTTTAGATGATGTTGCATCTCTCTACCCATTGCTAAATTAATTAATATGGATTGCAAGTTTAGCGGGAATAGGATTTAAATGAGATAGATGTGAGGATTGGAGATTAGAAAGTACCAAAGAGTGAACGTGACACGCTTGACCTTAGTATTCACCAAACATCAGGGTAGGCATGTGATGGCCGACACCCGAAGGTGACGAAACCATATCAGGATGCATGAGAACTAAAAACAAATAACTGAAATAAGTAAACTTATAAATTTAATTATAATGAATTTGCAATTATGGATCGTGATCAGAGCATACAACTAATCCGAGACACTAAAAAGTAATAATATTAAAATGAATGAAAAAAAAAGGGATGGGTCCTACACCGAGAGGACTCAAATATGCAGATGCGGGAGTGCCTTGACGCTATGATTGTACGCCTCGATTCTAAGTCCTGAGGGGGCGCAAAACAAAACATGAGTGGACCAAGTTGATATATATAAGTAATATTAAAACAGTTAATCTTTAACGTATTAACCCCCATGTTTAGAAAACTCATATAGGATAATAAGTAATAGGTTTTTCCAGAAACCCTAGCATGCCATAAAACCTTTCATAAAACATATGCTTAGTAGTAGTAGCACAAGGCATATATATAAATATATATATATATATATATATATATATATAAACATATATCTCCATTCGCCCGAAGGCACAACATCTTCCGGTTAAAGCCAATATAAATATCTTCTGCCCAAAGCCATCTACAAACGCCCCGCCAAAGCCAATATAAATATCTTCTGCTTGTAGACACCAACCAAACGCCCGGCTGAAGCTAATCTTATATCTCCGGCCCGTAGGCATCAACCAAACGCCAAGTCGAAGCCAATATGATATCTCCCTCCCGTAGGCACCAACCAAATGCCCGACTGAAGCCAATCTTATATCTCCTGCCCGTGGGTACTAACCAAACGCCCAGCTGAAGTTAATCTTATATCTCCTGCCCGTGTACACCAACCAAATGCCCTACCGAAGCCAATATAAATATCAATTGACCTGTAGGCCCCTACATCACCCGACCGAAGCCATATATAGATATCATTCAACTCGTAGGCCCTTACATCACCCGACCGAAGCCATATATAAATATCATTCGAATAATTACTAAATAAGTACATAAACGTAAATAGAATATTTCTAATATATATATACACCTCAAACGTAGCTCAGTAACTAAAACGTCATATCGTAAAACCACGTTCATAAATAGGTATATAGTCATCAATCATATATACTACAAAGAACGAAAAGTCGATAAAGCATGATAATTCATAAAGCGTGAAACCAATTTACTCATAAACGTTTCATAAAATGCATCCATAAAATCATGTTGTTCATGTATGCATTTCTAATAGTAAAATAATGCATTTTGGAAGGGGTCCACTCACTTTACACCGTTGGCGAAGAGCCGTGCAAACAAGAGTGAACGGAAACGTCACTAACAAACGCACTTAAGTACATAAAGGTACCAATTAATAAAACTATACTATAATGATTGAATTTCGGGAAACGCATGTCCTAAATGGATTCAAGACATCGAAAAACATAAGGGGGACCTCGGGTACCCTCATGCATCGCCTCACATGCCCTCACGCACCGTTACACGCCGATTTGGGAAAGTTGGCAGGAAAAGTCGTCGCGGAGGCGAAGCGCCGCCCAAGACAGACACCCACACGTGCCCACATGTAGGCCTATGCGCGGATTGACGCGCCAACTGGGTTATGGGTTTGGCCTTCAGGGCTTGGGCCAAAGGCCTAAGGTTTGGGCTCGGTCTAGTGGGTTAGGCTTTGGGTTGGGCCACGGCCCAAAGGTTTGGGCTAGCCTAGGGTTGTGGATCGGGTTTGACCCGTTTCAGGCCAGGTTGGCCGGTTTCCATGAAAAAGAAGGCTAAAGCTTCCCAAGCTCCGTTCAACCCCAAAACTCAACTAAAATCTATCATGCAATATACCAAATTAAATCCCAAGGAACAAGGAAGATATTCATACCAATTTCAAGACGTGTGGTGGCCGAAGTTGGCCGGAAAAAGGCCTGGAATCCATGGGTTCTCACAGGAATCTAGGAAAAGTCCTTTGAAGTGTTTTTGCGTCAAACATTCGTACACAACCTAAAACTAACCTTAAACCAACATCCAGAAGGTTGGGGCCCCACCTACATCAAGGGTTCGCAGGAGAACACATTGAATAGTGGCAGTGACATTGTTCCATGAGAGGGAAATAAAATGAGAGCCTTGGTGGTCCGGGGTCACGACGGGAAGGTCATGAGGGTGATGGGGTTCACCAAAATGGCGAGGCCAGTGATGGTGCCGTCGTTAAATGCCTAGCTTGGGGGGGGGGGGGAAGTTTGGTGCCTCGGAGATGAGGGATGAGAGAGAGAGGTTCGAGAGTTGTGTGGAGCGAGAGAAGACATGGTCCAAAAGGAAGAAATGAGAGAAAGAGCCGAGAGACCAAAAACCAAAAGTGGGCCCCACCTGGGCACACCAAATAAGACCCAAAAAGTACATTTCAAAATATCTTTCAACCTAAAGTGAAATTACGAAAATACCCTTCCATTCCTTAAATTTCGGGACGGGTTGTTACAGAACGTAATTTTGCAAAATAATGCAGAACTAAATGGAGATCTCAGTCATAGAATACAAGCTAGATGGATGAAGTGGAATAGTGCATCAGATGTGTTGTGCGACGGTCGTATGCCAATAAAGCTCAAGGGAAAATTTTGTAGGATGGCAATAAAATCATTGATACTTTATGTCACAAAAATGTTGAGTGGTCAAAAAGCAAAACGTACAAAAAATGAGTGTAGCGGAGATGAGAATGCTTCGTTGCATGGGTAGGCACACGAGAAAGTATAGGATTAAGAACGAGGACATAATGGGTAAGGTAGAAGTGACCGCAATTGAAGATAAAGTGAGAGAAAATCATTTAATATGGTTTGAAGGTGTGAACCGAAGACCTACAGATACTCCAGTTAGAAGATGCGGTTATGAAATGGAGGCTCAGGGCAAAATGGGGTAGAGGAAAACCTAGAAATTTTTTGAAAGAGATTATTAGAAAAGATATGGAGTACTTAGAGCTAACGGAAGACTTGATATAAAACTGTGCGCAATTACATTATAAAATTCATATAGTCGATATCACTTAGTAGGATAAAAGCTTGGTTATTGTTGTGATTATTATTGTTGATGTCCTAGTATAAGTTGTAGCCGGGTTGCTATGGGTTCAAGGTTATGGATATGTTCAAGTACAATCTGATGCACCTATTCTATAACATATCTAATAATCCAACCTTTTATGTTGTATTCGACTAAATTTTTTAATTATAAGCGATTTTACTATATTAAGTTACAATAAAAGAAGAAAAAAAAAGAAAAAGCTTAAACTCAGAACATATTGATATTATAGTCGTAAACTGCCACTTAGTACTATGGTCCAGTGTTATTCATTTTCACTTATAAACAAGAGATTTTAGATTTGATTCTCTCTAAAGACAGATTTGAACCATATTATTACTAGTTCATTATGATGTTTAACCCATTTCATTCTCCTTAATGTATATAATATCGTTTGTTAAAAAAAAATAGCGGTAAGCTATCCACAACCAACCAACAAATCACACCACTTTCTAATAACTTCGCTGCAAATAGTTGTCAAATGCTTTGTGGTATTATTATAGAGCTTTTAAATAGTAAATACGTATAGTGAATATTAGATAATTTGAATGTTTAAACAAACAATATTATCTACACTAAAAAAATAGGGGAATATGTTAAGCCTTATAATAAACTAGCAATAATCTGGTTCAAATTCACCTTTAGTGATAATCGAATCTAAAATTTTTCATTTATAAGTAAAAAAAAATATCAATATATCGTAATACTAAGTGAAAAATATTTGAAAACACTCAAGAATTTTTGTGCTTATGTGCCCCCATTAGACTAAGGTATACTATTAATCAACGTCAACTATTAGGTACTTTTTCTTTTATCCCCCACCTTTTCGTCCGTTGGCTGGTCTTTTGTTGTTGCCCTTTTTTCCTTGACTTTCACATTGTGTACCAAGATTCTCCACTTAAAGGCGAAATCTAAAAAGCAAAGCCCCCATGCATGCTCACTCATCCCCCACAACCTATGAAGTACTCCAACTACCCGACTATCCATCTACCTACACACAACTCAACACAACATCTAAGTGATATTCTATGAGAGTAATATTAAGCGTACAACATATTTGCATCACAATTTTTTGTGCACTGATATATTCACACTATACAAAGAAAGAATATACTATCAAATTTGTCATCTATTAAATTCGAATTTAAAACACTTCACTTATAATGAATAAAAATACCGTTAAATTATAATAATAAAGTGATCTATTTGTATCACACATAATCTCCGACCATGTGACATTGATATTTTAACTAAGCTCTACTCAGATAATTTATCAAAATAAAATTATCAATTAACTTGACATTTACACATACCACCACACAAGAATATAAACATGTCATATGACAAGCATTACTCAATCAACAAGATCAAGAGTATCCATATACGAGCTAAGTCAAGTTTAACTACAATAGGATTATGTGGATTTGATCACACCGTCTAATTTGAATACCACGAGATATTTATATTCAAGGGGTAGAAGATTTGGGCTAAGTCATAATGAGATTGTCCTAATAATTGACGAGGATAAAAACTTAAGACATTTCATTTATAAGTAAAGAAAAATACTATTAGTATGTAGTGTAAACTATTGCATTGATAACATTTGATGTTCCTTACGGTGTTTTTGACACACCGAAAAGTTTCTTCCATGTAATCACATCCTTACACTCACTCAATTACATTATGATAAAGACAGGAACTGGATCCTCTTCTAAGCTCAGGATGAGGATCCTTCTGAGCAGCTCATTCGGACCGTTGAAATTTGATCTAACGGTTTCAAACAGAAAATCCCTCTAAAAATTATAATAATTACAGCCGTTGGATTAAATTTGAACTGCCCGTATGGGCTTCTCATAAGGATCCCCATCCTAAGATTAGGAGGAGAGGATCCAGTTCCATTCTGTCACCCTTCCATTCCCAATATATCTCTCAATCTCTATCTCTCTATCTGCAGGAAAAGCAGCACAACCCACCATACAAACCAAGCAAATCTTCATCAATCATAGCCTCTCCTCAGAGCCAGATCTTCCTGTTCATGCTATTGGCGGCAACCACACCCACCACAGCTCAGTAAAAATTATAATGAGAAGAAACAATGGAATCAGATCAGAGACCCCATCGCACCAAAAGCAGCAGCAGCACCGCTAGTCCGGCCACCAGCGAGCTCTTCATCTGCTTCACCACATCCCGCCTCTCTTCCTCTTCCATGAAGCTCTCCTCCAAGTCCCTCCTCAGCCCCGGCCGAGCCAGAGGAGCAGACCCCAACCAAATCTCCCTATCCTCCTCCCTCAGCCGCCGCCTCAAAACCAGCGGCAGCATGAAGGGCGGCCAAGCCTCCCCGATGTTCCCGAACGGGGGCACAAACAGAAAACGTGGGTGCGCTTTCGAAAACCCAGAACCCTCCTCCCCTAAAGTCACGTGTATCGGACAGGTGAGGGTGAAGACCAAGAAACAGGGCAAGAAAATGAGGATAATTACCAGATCCAGACGCAGGGGAACCGAAGCGAGTTTCAGAAGAACAGAGAGCTCCAACAACAATGCAGCTACTCAAAGTCAAGAGCTTTTCAACAACAACTTCCAAAGCTTGCACTTTCCGAATCACCAGATCAATGGAAGTAGTAGCAATAGTAATAATCAGCAGGAATGCATGAGGCAGAGAAACCAGAGTTGGGTTCATCTTCCCCTGACGATTTGCGAGGCCCTGAGGGCTTTCGGGTCGGAGTTTAACTGCCTGTTTCCGAACCGGTCTTCGTGTTTGGCGACTGACAAGGAGAAAGAAGAGAGTAGTAGTAGTAGCAAGGAGGTGAGATCAGAGAGTGGAGGGTCGTCTTCCTGCGGTGCGGTTTTTGCGCGGTGGTTTGTGGCGTTGCAAGACGGGGATGGGAAAGGGAGGGAGATTGAGCTGGTGGTGGGGGACGATCAGGAGAGGACGGAAAGGGGGAGTAAGAGCAGCGGCGGCCGTAGCCAGCGGAGGCAGGTGTTTGAAGGGATTGAGTTCAAGGAAGAGAGATTCAATGAGGGTGGTGGAGCGGTGGAGGAGGAAGGAGGGAGAGCGAGTATTTGTGTTCCTCCGAAGAATGCGCTTTTGCTTATGAGGTGCAGATCTGATCCGGTTAAAATGGCTGCACTTGCTAATAGATTCTGGGAGATGCCTGCTGCCGAGGAAAATGAAGAAGATCAAGAGGATGACAATGAGGGTAGTAATGTAAAAGCAGAGAAAGTTGCTGGACGAGAAGTCGTTGAGAAAATGGGAATGGGGTCGGAGGTGGAAGCGGCGGCGGAGGCGGAGTCGGCGGAGCGGGAGGATGGAGAGTGTGAGGAATGGTTTCGCGAAGGCGAAGAGCATGGAGATTCGGAAGAACTAGTAGAAAGCTTGGGCTTCGAAGTAGACGAGGAGTTGAAAGAAGATTTGGATGAGAACTCGGAAAAATGTCTGCAAATTTCTGAGGAAGTGCGAGACATTAAAGAGAAAGTCCAATGCCAAGTGGAAGAAGAGTTCTTCGAACAAGACGAGGAACAAAAATCGGATGTGACAGGACTGCAAGCAGTGTCGGAAGATTTGTGTTCGACAGAAGTTGTCGTAGATCCGGAAAATTTGGAGCTTGAAGAACAAGCGCAGCAAGAACAAGAAGAAGATGAAGAGAGAGAAGAGGAAGTGAGTGAGGCGAAGATTCCAGAACCTTCCATTGATTCTGTACAGTCAGAAGAAGTAGAAGGAGAAGAAGAGAAAACGGAGGCTGAAGTTGCAGAGGAGTCAACGGAAGAAGAAACAGAGACAGTGATGGCAGATAGACCCGAACCGGATCCCGAGCCGGAACCAGAACCCGAACACCCGAACATGCATTTGGGTACTGGGTCGAAGCGGATCGGTCAAAACTCGGTCTTGCCGGACTGCCTGCTGCTAATGATGTGCGAGCCGAAGCTGTCGATGGAGGTGTCCAAGGAGACCTGGGTATGCAGCACGGACTTCATCCGGTGCCTGCCGGAGCGACACGTCAAGAAAATCGACGTCCCGAATGAGGCGAAGAAGCGAGTGAGCATCGACTCGAAGCCTCCTTTGGCGCCAGTGGTTCAGCAGCCGGTAATGATGCAGCCGCCGCGGTCGTCTTGTTCATTTCCGGTTCAGGAAGGCCCCGTGTCGATGGCGACGATGATCGGACAGAAGCTGGTGGGGTCCGCTGGTTACGAACCGTTTGTACTTACGCGATGCAAGTCGGAGCCGATGAGGTCGGCGGCTAAGCTAGCGGCGGCGCCGGAGACGTGTTTTTGGAAGAATAGGAAGCTGGAGCAGCATAGGCAGGCTGCGATGGGCGTCGGCGCGGCTGGGGTAGGGTTTTGAGCCGGAGATAATTAATTTGGATTGTGAAAAAAAAAAAAAAAAAAATGTAGGAAGTTTGTACGATTATATGTATGGGATGGGAGTGACTAGGGTTTTGCAGAGTGCTAAATTATTGCTCTCTAATTTCGTTTGTACATTTTTATGTAGGGATGATTTTCTATAAATTCATTTTTACGTTGCCCTTTCCGATCCTCATGTTCTGATAAGTTAATTTGACGACCTTTTCTATAAATTCATTTTTACGTTGCCCTTTCCGATCCATACAAGTTACATTAAAAGGAGGAACGAGGTTTTCTTCTCTCAACTTGAGAGCTTCTCTTAGTGAGAGATTTTCTCAACCTCAGTGAGGGTTTCCAATCCTGACTTCCGGTCTAGCTGTCGGTTTTAGCTCCGGCTAAGGTCGGTGGTAGTCCATTTTCTTTTGCTTTTTCTGATTTTCTTTGTTTTCCAGCCTTGTTCTTCCATTTTAACCCTTCCTTGCTTTGATCGGAAAATTTCTTTTTCCGATCTCCCTTATCTTCTTCCTAGTACAGTCACATCACCAACCAAAAAAAAAAAAAAAAAAAATGCAAACACTTTGAAGAATAAGGAGCAAATTCAAATTGTGAATACTTTATTTCTTTAAAGGAAGAAGTCGACTCCAAAGCCTTACTGAAAGAAAAAAGGCTTAAAGTACAAAGAATGGAAGACATTACTTGAAAGTTATGTCCCTAAAACTACGGCGACGATCTTCAAGCAAGCCTTCCAAAGTCTTCAAAGTCTCCACATCAGTGGGAGACAAGATGGGTAACTCCATAGCCATGCTTTCTCTTCCTCTAGGCGTGAAATCTCCTCTTGATGCTGAGAAAATGTAGCTTCTTGCTTCGAGAGAACACCCTAAAGTCGTGATGCTTCAACTTCTAACTGTTCTCATTCTCACACCAACGCTTCTAGACGTGCTTGGACGGAAGCTAAAGAAGTCCCTGTGACTTGATAACTTTCCGAAGCAACTTGCTGAGAAGACCGAACTTGGGCAATTGATAAGTCTATTGCCGCAAGTTGCTGAGCTTTAACCTCTGGATTCAACTTCTTAGAGGAAACAATATGCAAAAAAGAATACTCAGTTGAGGTAGCCATAAGCTCGACAATCTTGACTCTCAAGAGTGAGAAATCAACATTAAGTTTGTCAATCACAGAAACAAGCTTCGACAAGTCCTCATTGAGCAACGCAAGGTCCTTCAATGGGCACTTTGAAATCCTCTTCTCAATATGGCTTTTGATATCCATGGCCACACGAAGGTTGATGTGATGGATAAGCTGCTCAGTACCACTAAGGTTCGGCCCTCTCAAAGAGATCTCAAAGCTAGCTGGCAAAGGTGTTGGACGAATGGCGGGCTCTTGCATACCTACACCTACACATGGAAAACTTGGGCAACTTGGCAGATTTGTAGCAAGCTTTGCACTAGGCGGATCCCCAATCTCCTCGTCTGTGGGTAGATTGCCTCCAAATAGCATCTCCGTAAATTAATGAACTTCAATGCTCAAAGAAAGCATGAAGGATGGAAGGATGACGATCATAAATAAACAAAGATGTGTATATGCCCACGTTAGTAAGCACATCTTTGGATCATCTCAAGACATCTTCAAGCCACTCCTAGTAAAACTCAGCAAAGACGGCTTCTCCAGTAGTCGATAAGGTGCTATTCTAGTCATAGCTCCGCTACGGATGCAATCGCCAAGCAGCTTAAATGAAGTCGGTGAATTGTCACGAACATGGTGCGAAGGATTCAAGATAAGAATCCTCGACGTACACGCCTTCTTCTTTGTATTTGGTCGACCAAAATCTGTCACCTCCCAAGATACTTTAGAAGACCATGACTTGATATGCATCGAGTTGTCTTTTGTAGGAAGAACAAGCACCTTAGGGCCAGTCAACGGCCCACAAAGCTTCAACATCATTCCCCTATCTTGCAAATTGCCTTCATTCACAAGAATGGTGATGGTATTGCTCTTAAAACACTTGAAAAATACCATGGCTGCAACAAAGCAAACAAGGCAACATAAGCATAAGAGTGGGGCGGCAAAAAACAAAAAATTTGCTTCACTAAAGGAAATGACATGCAAGACAAGCCTCGTGAGTGTTGAAAGATGAAGATGACAAAGTCACAACGACAAAAAGAAATCAACCACAAGCTTGAGCAGCACAACAAAGAGGACAACTACAAGACGGTTCTTCAAAGCACGTTACAATAGCAAAGAAAACCAAAATGCTATGCAATCGCACTACGCAACCCCGCAGCGATTACGCAAGCAGTTTCTTGTACTGCACGACAACGTCACCATCGAGGGAAACTGCGACCAAAAGGCACACAGCGTAACCTCGATGCAGTCTTTTGCACAGCACCACGCGGTAAAAAGTGACACACTGTAACAAGCTTTAAGCAGCTACAACTCATGGCAGCAAGCAAAGTCAATATGCACGGCAAAGATGTGTTGTGACAAGAACACACGCCCAATTGTCCTATAAATAAAGGTCAATTGCTTCCTAATACTATAGGGAAGATACGTACCAAACAACAAAAGGAAAAAAAAAAGGAAGTACATTCCAACCAAAAGAAGGAAGCAAATTCCAAGCAAAAAATGGCAAGAAGATTTTGGCCATAAAGGGAAAAAAGCATGCTGTTTTTGCAACGAAAAAAGCAAAGAAAAGAAAAGGACAAAAAAAGAAAAAAAAAAAAGAAAAAGGAAAGGGCTTCAAAATTTCCAAAACATCAAAGGAAAATACCTTTCCTTGACAAAATATAAAAGGCAATCCCTCCAAAATAAGGACAAGCCTTCAAGTTTCCCAAACCAAAAGGGAAACACTCCCTTGGCCGAAAAAATGGAAAGGGAAAGGGAAAGAAAAAAAAAAAAAATGCAAATCCTACTTACCTAAGGACAAGCATTAAATATTTCCAAAACCTTGAAGGGAATCACAAAAGCTTTCCAACACTTTGAAGGAAATCATCCTTATTACCAAAATTGAAGGGTAGGAAGGAAAAACATTTTTTCCCACAACCACAAGAAAAAAAAATCCAAATCTCAAAATATACCAAATTTATCTTTTCAAAATTATGGAAAATCAATACGCACAATAAGTATGTGCCGATTTATCCATTTCCAAAATTTCTTTCAAGATCAAGCCTCTATGGCCCTTGAAGAAAAGTTTCATTTCTTTCAAGATCAAGCCTCGATGGCACTTGAAGAAAAAAATTTCATTTCGTTCAAGACTACGCCTCTACGGCCCTTGAAGAATAGTTTCATTTCTTTCAAGATCAAGCCTTTACGGCCCTTGAATAAAAGTTTCATTTCTTTCAAGATCAAGCCTCTACAGAAGGAAAATTTCATTGCTTTCAAGATCAAACCTCTATGGCCCTTGAAGAAAATTTTCATTTCTTTCAAGATCAAAGCCTCTACTGCCTCTGAAGAAAGTTTTCATTTATTCAAGACCAAGCCTCAACGGCCCTTGAAGAAATGTTTCGTTCAATAAATACACCTCAACGGCCTTTGATGAAATTCATCATGTCAATTCAAGAAGTACGCCTCTACAGCCCTTGAAGAAGCAAACTAATTCAAGATCAAGTCTTAACGACCCTTGAGTTAGAACATTCACATTGCAGGACTTCAAAACACGTTTTCTACATGTGACAAGCACATGCCTACAACGCACCTTGAAGTGGGGGCATTTGTAGACATGTAAATTTCGTTGCATGCAAATGATGCATGTGACATATGACTCATCACAAATGGACAAGTCATCAATGACATATGGCACAAATCAAGCAAAGGAAGCTCAAAAGCATTCCTAAAATGCGGCAAAGGGGAGGAAATCTCCTTAAAATCGGCAAGGGGCCCAAATTGCTTCCAAAACCGGAATGAAAGCTAAAATATCTTCACAAAACAAGCAAGAATTGAAGATTGCTCGCAGAATAGGCAAGAAAGCCCTATAAATCAGCCATGCAAGGGAAATTGGTTGAAATTAAGAGACAAAACATGACTAAATTTTCCCATGGACGAATCAAGACACAAATCAAAGCTAAATCCATCCAAAGGCAAGCTTTGAGAAGTCTATAAATACAAGGTTCTCAGACAAGCATAAAGGTTGACAATTTCTACATTGAAGGGCCGAAATTCTCACAAAAGGAGAACCTCTGCCAAATGTTTGAAGACTAATACGCTACCAAAGCTCTCTTCGAAGGACGTACAACCAAAGCCGAAGCTTTCTTTCGACCAAAGCCAAAGCATTCCCTTGAAGAATCAACAATCACTTGTGCCGATTCCTTCAACACTTTGTTGCAAGCTTAAAACTTGTAACGACATTCGATTCAAGATCAAGTCGCCAAGACCCTTGAATCAACAAAATCCCACATCAACATCACCTTTGCCATAGATCATACACAAACCTAGAGGTGAAGACTATCCACACATTGTTTCAAGCTCAAAACTTGAAGCAACTGTTCAATCGTTCGCCCGAGATCAAGTTATCGTGACCCTTGGATCAACAACTTACACATCTACATCAAATTTGAAGACTGAATTAGAGGAAAATTGTAAACAAAGATTGTAACCTACAAATTCATTAATACAAATCTACTTTGTACACGTGTTCTTGTTTCATTTATCACAGGAATTTTCATGTTTATAGGGTGTTTGTATTTTTGTTATCTGCTTTTGGTGAATTGAATGGTGAAAGTAAAAAACACATGATGTAAATGGTGAAAGGTGGTGAAACATGGGTGCTATAATAATGGGGTTTATCTACAGCCATTGTCAAATTCAGAACTACCTTTCGATAGGGAATTCAACTCCACCTTGCAATTTTCTGGGGATTTTATTTAGGCTTATTTTTAGCTATAGAATTGTAATTTGTATTATTATTTAGTATATTTTGATATATATTATGGTTTTAGATTGTTAGATGTTGGATAAATAATTCAACGGTTGAGATCTCACAACAGAACAATTTAGTGTATAAGATGATTTTTGTCTTATTCTTTATAAAATTCCATTTTAATCATATGCTCTCTTGTCTTGTGTTACCGTATTTCCTGTATTCATCATTCGTCTCTTTCAACCCTATTTCATCAACTAGGTTAAGAGAAACATTAATTCGCTAACTCTCTAATTTTTTCAGCAAAGATAATTGAGATAGGTCAAATAAATTGCGAGTTTTAATGACAAATTGTCAATCTTTGAGAGATTGAGCCATTTAGGATAGCCATGGAGGAAACTTGGGGTAATTTGACAAGGTTTTAGTTTTGGATAATGTTAGGAAGATCAAATTTCTAAGGTTGTTTTTGCTATCTCATTAATCCTAAACGTGAAGACGAGTTGCAAAGTCCAAAGAGCCCTTGTCTCGCCAGTGAAGTTAATGTCTCCTTCAACCTTGTTGACGGAGCGGGTAATATGGGACACAAAAATGTGTATATTGAGTAAAGTGAGACATAACAAAGTGTACAGAGTATGATATGATTTTGTACAAGTACATGATTGGCTTCAATGCTATGTAACACTTAATGATATGAGTGTTTCAATTGTTAGTTTTGATTTCTAAAACTATTAGATATTTTATTTTCAACCTCAATTTTTAATTTTTCGTAACAATCAATGCTACTGCAATAGATGAAAAGTTGCTTTATTTTCACCCACATTGGCTATAGGTGGTGGCATAAAAAAGTTGACAACTATTGTAGATAGTTACACCAACAACAAACGTACAAAACAAATAATAATTAACGAATAATACCAAAAACAAGAAAAGTTGGGGAGGGAAAAGCTACGATGGGAAGAGCTGTAAAGAAGAGCAAAGAAGGTTTTGGTTGGCCTTATTATCTGTCTACGATTTCCTCATGAATTGGACAAATCGCCTCACTTTCTACTTGCAAATCCATAAATCATGTAGCAAGGTTATTGGTGGATGCTCAATCGTACGAGGGACAAGTCTTGTCATGTTTTCCATTTCTTTTGTGACAAATGCTGAGAGAGAAAGAAAGAGTTTTTTCTTTTTCATTTTTGTTTTTGATTAAGGAGTGTAATTAGTTTTTAAATTTTTTTAAAAAGAGTATGAGACAATGATAATGAGATCTCTTAATAAGGGCATATTTTTCTTAATATTACATAATTACCATTTTACCCTCTTTATGTAAATGTTGTGTATCAAAAGTGAGGGTAAAATAGGAAAAATGAGGATATAATTGTCATTTTGTCAAAAGGTACAAAATTATTATTTTGCCCTTCTCATGTCAACATTGTGCATTTAACAGTGAGGGGCAAAATTGGAAGAAAAGGGGGCAAAAAGTTGACAAGCCTTCTTCTCTTAATAATATAGATAATAAAACACAAGGGGTTCATTTTGTCGTGAACTGAGGAGACTCACAGACACATTTCAGACTCTCCTTAGCCACCATCGTGTGATTCACACAACGTCAGGAATTGAACTCAGAACATGCCATGTGAAATACAAGCCTAAAATTTGTCCCCAACCACTAAACCATCACATGATAGTTGATAACACAAAGTAGTTGTTGAGCTATAATTGGATATTGAAATCATCACAAATATGTATAATTTTTAATTTAACGTCCACATTAGTCAAACATGAGACTTATGCTAATCAAGTGTGAAACAACTACCCGGATATGCTAATTGGTCAAGTATGGTCATGTTGAGTTAGTAGCATTTGAGATTTGCAGACATAGACGTAGTCATATTAAGTGGTAATTGGTCAAGTTTTGTCATGTTGTTTTACACAACATATCGGGGTATCTGTGCTGAACACTGAATATGTTTGTGTATAAACATGCTGTGCTATTTGCAGATATCGACTTAGCCATATTGCCTAGTGTAAATGCGCTTCTTCTATTCACCTGCAGTTAAACTCTATTCATGCAGTTTAGATTTGTTAAAGATAAAAGGCTTTTTAGCTAAAATGGTCTCTGAGATTTGCATAACACATAACTTTGGTCCCTGAGATTGAAAATCAATAGAAATGATCCCTGAGATTGTCCATTATCCCTCATTTTGGTCCTTCCTTCAAAAACTCTTTGGGTAATTTTCAAAGCCTCATAACTCAGTCGTTTTTTAACCAAATTCAACCTATAATATATCAAAATGAAGATAGAAAAGTGTAGAACATGATTATACCTATTTGAAAGTCCAATGGTTGCCAGAGATGGCCGGAAAATAGCCTGAAAAGTGACTGGTCCGCGGGAAAACTGGAAAACTTGCCAGAAACAAGGTAAATTTTAAACATTCATAACTTATTCAATACTCAACGAAATCGAGTAATTGAAAAAATAAAATCATACTTTTCGACGATATGAAGAGAATGGTACCTTTCTTGACGGCTAGATGGCCATGGTTTGGCTGAAAAACGACTCGAAAGTGGCTTTCTTGGTCTCGAGTTAGCCACTTTTGAACCTTTTTCTGGCCAAACCACCGCAAATTAGCCATCGAAAAAGATACCATTATCTTTATCTCGTCAAGAAGTATGATTTTCGTTTTTTAATCACTCGATTTCGTTGAGTATTGAAGAAGTTATGAACGTTTAAAGTTTACCCAGTTTCCGACGAGTTTTCCAGTTTTCCCGCGGACCAGTCACCTTTCAGCCTATTTTCCGACCATCTTTGGCAACCATTTGGCTTCCAAATGGTATAATCTTGTTCTACATTTCCCTATCTTCCATTTTGATATATTATGGGTCAAATTTGGTTAAGAAACAATTGAGTTACGAAGTTTTGAAAATTGCCGAAAGAGTTTTTAATGGAAGGACCAAAATGATTGATGATGGGCAATCTCAGGGACCATTTCTATTAATTTTCAATCTCAGAGACCAAAGTATGTATTATGCAAATCTCAAAGACCATTTTGGTTAAAAAGCCAAAGTAAAATATCACAACATAGACAAGCCTAATAACAAAGTAGTTAGGCAAGTGGTCATTTACCACAATGGTGGAAAGATGTTGAGCCATTGCATGACAGCGTGAGGTCAGTGGTTAATATAACTTCTAATCTAACAAAATCTATCGTTTGACCAAAAAAAAAAAAAAAAAAAAAAAAAAAAAAAAAAAAAAACCCAAAGTAGTTAGAAAACCTATATGTGAAGAAGGGTATCCAATTTCAAAGAGAATATGGCCGACCTTGAGAGAGTGCAGGCGATACACCAACACATGCCCTGTAATGAAAAGAATTGATTAATAAGGTTCTTAATTAAAATTCCGCACATAGAACACCCGAAATCTTAGAACCGGTCATGGAAGAGAACACCTAAGCCTTCTATATTGATTAACAAAACTGTATCATCAGCCCAAATATAGAAAACTGTATCATTGTTCCACTTGAACTTTGAATTCAAAAAGAAATTAATTTTGAGAGAATGTATAACGGTCTTGCTATTGACGCTTCAAAAATATCATTCTGCACTATTTTTTCACACATTTCTTTCTGTTTATATAAATTTAACTGTATGATGACTTTTTCCGAATACTAACAGCTCCCAATATTGTATGCGTGGTAGTCCGTCAAACCAAATCCATATCCTTCATGTCAAGGTGGTCCTTCGAAGTTCAATACGGTTTCTCACAAAATCTTCCATGGAGAAAGATTTGTTCCACAAGTGGAGAAAGATATACAAATTAATCAGTACACTTAATCACAAAAACCCTTACAGAAATTCCCTTGAGCCCTGTGTACCTCCGGCCTAAATGTAATCCTACTAAAAAAAATGCTATGTTTCAAAAATTTTGGTAGGCCAAATTCCCTATGGTCTAGTAATGGATGTCTATGTTTTGTTTGAGAAAGTTTTTAGTTCGATTCACTTAGATGAGAAATGCTAGCAACCTTTTTATTTACTCGTTCTACTTTTTTTACTCTTTTTTCTTATCATACAATGTTGCAAAATGATCAAAATTGTCTGTTTTTTAGGTCTGTAAAGATTTCCTGTACTAAAATTGAACCAAATTCGAAATCTTTTATTCATGAAACAATTATTCAATAAATAAACTAACTATTTTATCAAACGATTAAACAATTGTTGATTTGATTGATTTTTTACAGAATTAATCTAATGATCTTTAGAGGATGAATTAGAGAATAAACAGTTTTGATCATTTGCAATATTACAAAATGAAAGAAAGAAGAGTCGAGAAGGGAGAGCGAAATGTGAGTAACATCGCCCACTCCAATATGAGAACAATATTTACGTGATGAGTTCGACAATATCACCGCCATGCAATGAGCTAAAAGCATGTTCTCGTACAACTTCCATTTCCCCGTGAAGTAAAAGAACAGCTGCATGCATGGTATTTCTAAGTTCTTATTAGTCACGATATGGATCATATACACGATTAATTAATTTTTAATTGAGAAGTCGGTCAACTTCTTCCTTCAAAAGTAAAGCCAATTTTATCTACTTAACCAAATCCACTATACTTGTCGAGCTTAACGTTTAGCCAGAATAATATATATACTTTGATTAAAATACCAACCAAACCCAACAATTAATCTGTTCATTTTACTTGAGAGAGAGAGAGAGAGAGAATGGTTTGGAAGAAGGAATACTTAGATTTAATCTTGGTCCCAACTGGGTTGCTAATCATGCTTTGCTACCATCTTTTTCTTCTGTATAGATACCTGAGACATCCTGAAACTACAGTCATTGGCAATGAAAACCACTGCAGAAAAGCTTGGGTTGAGAGAATGTTGCAGGTCAGTATATAAGATTCCACTTTTAATCTTTCTCTTTGCTTAGAATGCGGGATGCAGATTCACAGTCTGACAATATCAACGTATGTCAGACAGTCTGGCAAGAGAAAACACAGTATATAACTCTATTTGGTCTTTAATTAATTGCAGGTTGATGCAAAGGACAGAGGTATGTCCCTAGCTGTAATCTCTAGCACCACAACAGCAGCAAATTTCTTAGCCTCAACCTCTCTAGCCTTAAGCTCTCTCATCGGAGCATGGATTGGAAACTCTTCGCACAATGTCTTCACGAGCAGTATTACATACGGCGACACAAGTCCTGCGCTAGTTTCCGTTAAATATATTAGCATTCTGGCCTGCTTTCTGCTGGCCTTAGCTTCTTTTTTACATTGTATAAGAGACTTTGTTCATGCCAATTTCCTCATCAGTATGCCAGACAGTGATATTCCTCAGGAGCATGTCGAGAAGGCGGTGATGAGTGGAGGCTTGTTCTGGACATTGGGGCAAAGAGCTATCTACTTTGCCACTACTTTGCTGCTTTGGATTTTTGGTCCGATTCCGATGTTCGTTTGCTCAGTGACCATGGTGTTGGTTTTGCACAGGCTTGATTCAAATTCCACTCCTTTGCATCAGTTCCGACCAGTTGGGAGACGTGATAATATGATCAGAAAAATTGATGAAGAAAAACACAGAATCGAAAGGGCTAATGAGCAACATGAAAACAGATCACAAATGCATGGAAGCACAACTCAAGAACCACCAGAACCAAGTACGAGATTAGATTCAGAGGCAACAAGTTAAACTCTAGCAGAAGATTTTGGAGTAACAATTGATCGAGAGAAAGAGAGAAACAATCACATGTTTTGTATTCTAATTCCAGTCTTAAAATTTTTATAGCAAACTTTGACATGATGTGATTTGGTGATTTTCGTAATTTCAATCATTTTTACACTTTTGAGCATAGAAAACTGATTTTTGCACTCTCGTTTTCTTCTTTCTGTAAAAATCAATGAGCAAAGATACACAAACATTCATGGCAGCTGCTAAGAACCGCTTCATCTTTGACAACCATATATTAATATTGAATAGGATCTCGAGTGCAGAGAGATTGATCATGAAAAATAACACGGCCAGAAATGGCACAGATTTCATTCAAACAGTATATTTACCTAGAAATAAGTTGAAATGACAAAACCAGCTTCTGCGTCAATGTTGGTTCTACTCTATTGTGTTCCATCTGAACTTTGATTATCCTTATTGCTGTTCTCACCACTATTTGCGGGGCTTTCAACCGTTGAATTCAGTGAGCCTGACTGCTCCGTACCTTGAGTCTGAGTGTCTTCATTTATATCTTCCATGATAGAGTTGATGGCGAGCTGACCAGCATAAAGGACTAAACCCACAGCATTGATGCCGAACACAAATGTTGCAAGGTAGCACAACCCATTTATAATGGTCCTGCCAACAGAAGAAAAAAAAGGTGATCATTTTCCGATCACTTAAGAGCAAGGAAAACCGGAAGGAATTAGTAGTAGGAGCTACCTTATGGTTATTGTAATCTGACGAACCTGAAATGTAGAAACACAAGTACAATGTTCAAAGACCAACAGGAATACAAATGAAAATTAGCCAAGTTCACACACCAACCGGAATACAAATGAAAAGCAGTCTTGGAGTGCAATATTTCTACCACCACATTCAATTGGATAAAAAAAGAAGAAAAAAGAGCAAGAGTATTTTGTGCCTCAAGTCGTGTAAGGTATCACCAGTAATAGTCCGAACTATTTAAGAACTTAACTTTCTTAATCCTACGGTTCTATTTTGTATTTACGCTGAACTTAGAGCACACAGGTATCCCAGTACACAAGAAATGAAGCAACATGAATTCAGACGCAGTAAAAGTGCAAGAGATTTTATCTGGATCATTATTCTTTCCTATGGAATTGAGAGAAAATGTGATAGTAGCGTAAACTCATAAGAACTATTGTGTTAGTTAAACAAAAAAATATGTCCAGAACAGAAAAATCAAGGACACGAGCAATGAAGGGACAAACCGAAAAATTATCAGAAATAGTTTGGCGGTTGAGAGATGCTTCAATTGTAGTAGTGAACTTATAAAGAATAAGCGCAATGACGCCAGCTGATATTCCACCCAACAATGCCTGAACAGGTGACGGTGGACCTTTTGCTTCAACAGAACCTGTAGACAGTGCTTTCAGGCTATCCAAAGCCTCATCCTTCAATGACTTCTTCACTCCAGATGACCTATATTTCTAGGTACCAAAATCACTCCATCAAAGCCCACAAATTGGCTCACACTAACACATAAAAATTGTATTTAAAGTGAACGGAAAATTGTATCCCAATTTCTCAAAATGCAAAATTAACACATTAAAATTAAAGTACATATAATCAGTGAAAATCATTCCTGGCAAGTGGTGGATCGCCGCGGGTGGATATGGCTTCCTCTTCAACCTGCAACGTTATGGATTCAAACCCTCCCTCCAATTTGTGTAGCTAAAAGTAGTGATTTGTGTGTAATAAAATTTAAAAGCATTCCCCAAAACTCCAAAAAACTTGTAATTGAAAGTAAAAGGCAATTCCCACCAAAACCCAATTCCCAAAATTCGAAACTTTAGCAATAACTACACACAAAAAACAGTAATTTGTACACAGTAATGAAGCGAAAGCTACCGTCTTTACCAGTTCTTTAGCACGCTTGGCACGGCGTCGCAGCGAGCGAAAGAGGAAGACAGTGATGGCTCCTGTGAGAAGAACACTGGTGGCCACTTGGAGAGATGAAGGGTCATCATTGGTGGCAAACACTGGAGAAGAAGACGGTGGCAATTCTTCGGGACCGTCTGGAGCAAATTCTAAGGGAGTGTATGGAGTTGCGGTGGTGGGTTCTGGAGCTTCGGCTAGCCATTGTTCGGGTCCGGCTCTGGAATGGGCTGAGACAGGGCAGAGACTGGTGGTTTTGTGGAGAAAAGTAAGAGGAAAAGGTGAGAGATTGGGAGGTGAGAGAAAGTGGGTTTGGGGATGAGAGAGAAAGATGGGGAAATTGGAAAGGAGAAGGTGTTGGGTCTGCAACATTTGAGGGATTTTAGAGAGGGAGAGAGACCTGAGCTGCTGAGGAGTTCAGTTACGGCTGTGTTTTTTGGCTTTTTTTTTTTTTTTTTGGTTTCTCATCAATCAAAGATGACATCTTCTTTTGCATATTTTGGATTTTGGTGGGCTTATGAAAATATCTGTTATCCCCTCCAGATCTTGAACCATATTTCATGTGAACATTGATATATATATATATATATATATATATATATATATATATTATTATTTTTTTTTTTTTTGTTTTTGTAGGGTTGTAATGAATTTCAACATTTAGAGTACATTAATCATAACTCATATTTGTAAAAAATTAGACAAATTCAAAATTACTAAGATATTCATTTGTATTAAAAAAAAAAAAATACGGTTATTCAAAGAAACTGGGTATAGTCAAATTAGGATTTGATAGTATTTTAATAAACTTTAAAATTAGAGTGTAGTCAATTAGGAGTCTGAAAGAGGATTTTAAAAGATTTGAAAATTTTGATGTAGTCAAATTAGGATTTAAGGGAATTTGAAAAATACATCCAAATTCATGGGTAGTCAATTAAAATTAAAAAAAATCCATACAAATCTAGGTATAATGAAAATACCAAAGATTTGCTAAGATTTTTATAAATGAAGGATTTTGATGGATTTGAGAATGGGAAGTATAAATACAAAATGTCATCAACAATCCAACCCTCCCCCTTATGATTTCTTTTCATGAGCAAAGGCGATGAACAGTCCTACCATGAATTCTTCTCCACCTTTTCTTTCACTTCTTTTTGTCCTTCCTCCGCAGATTTGAGGATATATCTACCATGGTTCTGATGCTTGGTCTGTTTCTCATACTATAATTGGGGCTGCTGTCGTGGGAAAAAAATAAGGGGTGCTACATTTTAGCCACTGTAAATGGATTTGAAAGAGAAGGTGGAGGAGGGGGATAGAGAATCTGATGAGTTGCAGAAGCTGGATTTGAAGGAGGTGGAGGGCGGATAGGGAGTAGAAGAAGAACAGAAGAGTTCTAGTGAGAGAGGTTGAGATTGTAAACGGAGAGGAAAATGAAAGGCAAAGTGAGCGATGATGCAACCATGGTTCTGATGTTTAGGAATCAATGTTGATGGGTTTTAGGATTTTAATTAATGCCCAATTTCTGATTTCACAAAATTCCTAATTTTTTAGGGTTTTAAGCCTTCAGTTCAGTTAATAGAAAAGATGGGAGCTTTGGATAATTTCACATAAACTTATGTAATTTCATATTTCTGACTTGAGTTGTAGGTTTAGATGATTGTACATAAATGTCTGGATTTGATGATTTGAAGGTTGCATGTAGGTTGTTTGATGAAATGCCTGAGAGAAATATGGTTTCTTGGAATGTAATGTATGGTGGGTATTGGAAGGGTGGGAAGCCAGAGTGTGCTTTGAAGTTTAGAAAAATGGTGGGCATGGGATTGAAGGGGAACGAAAGGATCACGGTGAATATGCTTGCAGCTTGTGATCGGTATGCTAGATGGAATGAAGGAAGGTCAAACAGAGGAGACTACTGAACACGCATTGGAGTTGTTTAGTCCTAGCCGCATGATTTCATTAAAAATGATCCGGTTCTGCATGTGATTTTCAATTTTTTCAAAAATTCTTAGAAACCCATGAAAGAAATCCATACAAATCCACAAAAATCGTAATGAAAATCTATGTAAATCTGCCAAATCCATATAGGATTACAAAGTCTATTAAAATCCTCTGAAATCTGTCACTTAAAAAAAGTCTATTAAAATTCTCTGAAATTCAGATTAACTACACCCCCTTAATTTAATCCAATAGACATATGGTTTTGGTTTTGGGTAAATTTTAGAGACATGGTCTTTGAAGTAAGACATAAAACTAGAAAAATTTGATCCCAGAAATACATTACAGAGTGAGTCACATACAAATGTGTATCAAAATGTGAGTTAAAAGGGTGGCCTTGGATCCTAACCATATATATATGTATTTGTATTATATGTCCTGTTGTTTTAATTTTATTTATTTAATTTGATGATGATAAATAAAGAGAGAAGTGTGAAAAGCTGAAAAGTATGCGTGAATTAGCCAAGTTAGAGATTTTGATTATCTAATTGTTTTCTATGAAAACAGAAACGCCCATGAACGTAAATTAGAAACATTTATGCTCATTTGGTAATGTTTTACAAGACTGGTTTTTGAAACACTATTTCACAAAATGAAAACAATAAGTGTATGTTAAGTGAAATAATACAATTGAAAGTGTCGCATGAGAGCGGATCATTGAGATTATACAATAGCAACTCCATCTTCCTCTCTGTCTCACACATGATTTTTTTTAATCCAATGATTCAATCTGATCATCAGAGTTATTGAAATTGACCAAATTGGGTCGGATTAATTGGTTTGGGTAGATTATTGGATGTTACTTTTTTAAATGAATCGGACTACATAATCGATTAGTATGTAAATCAAGTTAAAATTTAGAAAAGAAATAAAAAATAAAAAAAAATCCCTAGCGCACATTAGAAGCCACAGATCTAGCCCAGAACTTGATTTGTGCCTTTATATCTTCAGTAGACCTAGTTGCACCCAAATTTGGAGGTGGCGGGGCTGCGCAGCTTTGCGCCAACCACACCTCGGAAAGATAAGGCCTCCTAACATGTATCAAGTTCAAATCTTCACTCCTCTTCTTTTCCTGCAGACCGGGAAGTATGTTCACCACATTAGGGCTCAACTCTTTCGTGTCAAATGTGAACCCCAAGTCCTTGAACCCTTGCAGTTCTTCAATTTCAAGATCACTTAGGCTCTTTCTCGTCGTCAGTTGATTAGGGCACCGTAGTCTCATTTCCTTAATCCCATCTGTACTACTCATGTTGCTTTCCCCTACTGTGTTTTTGGGGGGTTTATATCTTGGAATGGTAGAACATTGTGTCATGAGCCCCTGCAATAATCAAGCGTAACAACATTGTAAGATAACAACAATAAGTTAATTAAACCGTCGTTAAATATTGAGTTGTTAATGTCGCTCCACAAAAGTCATCTGCATCCCTTAATATCAATTTAATGCATAAGCAAGCAAACCTGAGGAGTGCATGGTGACTTTTTTGAATCTATTAATTCATAATTTTAATTAACGTATATTTCTAAACTAAAAACGTGATGATAATAGCTAGCTAGTACCTTGTGTTTTTGCGGAACACTTTCCAGGTTTCTCTCTTCTCTTCCTCACATGGTGGCAAGGAAGGTGTCCTGAGCAAATTGTGACGCACCGGTTGCCCATTTACTCTACTTCTTCTGATATCACTTTCTCTATCCTGAACTCCTGTCCTCCTCCCAATACAAACCGACGGTTGGGTTGGTGTCTGCAGCATTTTCTGATGCGACGTTTCCCTTGTCAATTTGCTCACACTACTCTTACCACCACTTTGCTTCACTTGAACAGTCTCCTGCCTCCCTATATGAAGAGGCAACGACGGTGTCCGAACCAAATTTGGACCGGCAAATCCATTGCCTTCTGTGGCCTTATTCGCCTTCACTGACATTCCTTGACCAAAACCTGATGAGTTGCTATGAGGATCAGAAAAACATCTTAGCATCTTCTGTTTCCTGTTGAGCAAGTTATCAAAATACCAACACTCTTCCAAGAGATCATTGGCTTCTTCCACATTGTCTTCTTTCCTACTTGCAGATTGCTCATTTGGGTCATCACCAATTGGCTCCATGGCTCCACACAAAAGGAGTTGCTCTCAGATTTCAACCAGTAAAAGACACCCATAATATGGCCTTTAAATTAAGCTGTAAAATAGGTTTTTTTTCTTTCTTTCTTTTTTTAAAGAACTATATTAAATTATGAGCAAATACGGCTAACCGGGGGCTGATCACTAGGGATGCCATGTGGGGGAATGGAACCATGTGCTTTTAGGACAATTTTTGGAATAAAAGCATATTTTAATGTGGATACATAAGCATTTGGACAAGAGGGTCCATGATGTGCAAAAGGGACCTATTGGTGGCGAAGTCACGGTGCAATTCATTCTTTTGAGTATCGGGAAAAACTCAAAAAAGTATTTCAGCTTTTTCTTGGCTGTCATTGTGTGATTCATGAGCGTAAAAAATCAAACTCAAGATGAATCGAGTAAATTGGTTCTTTGAAATTTGTCCCAACTACTGAGCTACATCGTGATAATTCATAATGTGCACTAAGTGGAGATAGAGATAAGAATTCAAATCAGGGAATGTGGCATTTAAGGTCATACAACAACTAAGAAATATGGAGAAGGGTGATAGGGCCATGCCAGCACACTCGTGGTGAACTTTTGTTTATAGAGAATGCGCATAATTTTTCTCCCTATAATATATATATATATATATATATATATATGACAGCTAAGGTACTAGGTGTTAAATAAATGCAAAATAAACATTTCTCCTCCGACAACACAATATGGAAGTTGGCAGTTTTAGAAAGAACACGAACTTGTGTTGCTGAAATAGAGAGATTGATAAATGCATACTTGAACTTAGTTAAGTTGCTTGGGACAATGTGTTTCTTCTTCTACATTCGAGTTTGAATTCTAAAAATTCTACCATACTAATTTATGTCATATACACCGAGTAGTAAAGAATCCAACAATCTAAAATTCCGATGCATTGCCATGCCCTAGTACATAGTACGTATAAATTCTCAAGAATAAATCAAATTCATAATTGCAAAGCCAAGAAAAATAACGGATGGTAACTGCAATATGGTACAAACAACTTTCGCGGTGCAACCGTGCAAGTGGGCATGCAGAGATCAAATTTTTTATTCAAAACTAGTCATGCATCTGAAAGCTGATCAATTACTGAGGAGCTAGCTTGATTATTCTTACAAATTAAAATTAGAGAGTCGCGACGTTGATACTAAGATTAACAACCAATTCTTTCTCTTTTGTTCGAATATAGAAAATTGAGGATAGCCAAAGGTCCGTTCAACAGATTGGCAACAAACGAAAAGGGAGTCCTACTCCTTATCCTGCACAGATAGAATGCAGCTGATGCCGCTTCCACTACCACATTGCCAGCACACACAAGGGTAGCTACCCTAAGAGAATCAACTTCGCGTTGGATTTGATGAAGGCATTGTAACACAAAAATTTCCAACCCACAACAAGAAAACCGTCCTGACTAGATTTTTCTCCAAAACCTTCGTACTGGAAGAGAACAACCAGATCCAAACCGCATTCACATACCCCAACAAAAAGAACCAAAAACAAAAACAATTGATAAGAGATGGGGCTAAGGGGCATCTAAATCACCCTCACTTTGGTTAAGCCCCCGCAGCCATAGACAGAGCTACTATGGGCCTAGGGGGCGGATGCCCCCACTCTTTTGTGTGTATGTGTGAAAAAAATGTACAGATTTGCTTCCCATGACCAGCCCTAATTAAACTATAATTAAAAAAAAATAGGTAGACAATTAAAATAATTCTACCGTTTTGCATCTACAATGCCTCACGTGATGATAATTAAATTAATAATTAACTTACTTGCTTTGACATCAGCACTAACTCTTTCAGTCGCTACTGTCACCATTGAAAGAGCATTTTCAGCCATGAAAGCTTTGAAGAATCGATTGACAACGTCTTCAAAATATGAAAACACGTCGAGAGATATTATAATAGGTTGTATGAAAATTTTTATATATTAATATATGTATCTTTTTTTCCAGTAAATTCTTGAGCCTTTTATTTGTGACTTTGAGGATGCTCCCATTCATGCAAATCTCTGGCTTTGTCCTTGGCCGCATCATGCTTGTCCCCGAAATTCCAGCATATGCCGGTCAGGTGAGGGGTAGGTTGGCTGCGAAGATGGCTGTCAGGCGAGAGTCAGAAATAAGTTAACTCACCTGCAAAGATGGCTGGTAGGTTGGCTTCGGACATCAATTAAATCCCATTGAAGAGGACCACCGGCGATCCTGTAGAGAAGTACTTGGTTAGGCAAGTATTATCCTCGTTGTTTCTAACAGTCTTTAATTACCAAAATCAAAAAGAAAATATCAATCATGTTCTGTGTATGTATATATAATATATTAGCTAGTAACATTACATAATGTAACTCATTTATAGATTTAGTCAAGTTGACTAAAGCAGTGTGCTTCATCCTCTGCTCACAAAAGTTTGAATTCCCTTCGCCGTAGTTGAGATGAATTTAGTATTGTATCGAGTTCAAATCAGATGTGTTCACTACCAGCATGGTTTGATGAATACGGATTATTCATGTGTCGAGTCCGCTACCAACAAATTAAGGGTAAAAAAGGGCGGGGCACTATACTCCAAAGAAATCACGCCAAAAAACACTCAGAAAGACATGGGTTTCATGTGTGCAGGCATAAAATGTTAAAAACAAGGGGCAGGGGCTCACGAGATTGAGCATTCATCAAACCCAGCATCCTCCATTATAAATAAAACGAGAGATTGAGAATCGATGATAGTGGAGAACACACACAAAAATGGAGCAACCCCATCGTGAGTTGATGAGCTCTAGTTCTCACATAGCCATGTTCCCATGGTTTGCAATGGGACACATGACTCCATTCCTCCACCTCTCTAACGAACTGGCCGCTAGAGGCCATAAAATCACTTTCTTGTTGCCCAAGAAAGCTCAAATTCAGCTCCAACATCTCAATCTCCACCCACACCTCATCACCTTCCATCCAGTCACCGTCCCTCACATTGAAGGCCTCCCGGACAAGACTGAGTTTGTCTCCGAAATCCCGCTATCTTTGAGCCATTTTCTCACCCTTGCCATAGACCGCACCCGTGACCAAATACAGGATTTTCTGAAAACAAGTGTTGCTGACTGTAAAGTCGACATGATTTTCTTTGACAGTGCCCATTGGATACCAGAGATCGCAAGAGGGCTCGGCATTAAATCCATTTTCTATGGTGTCATTTGCGCGGCGGCATACGCACTTTCTCTAGTTCCGATATGTAATTACGTGACCAAAGATGCATGCATGGCGCCCATGACAATGACAGAAGAACAACAACATAAACCACCTCCTGGGTACCCATCGTCAACTGTGGTATTGACGCGTAGCCATGAAGTTAGGTCCTTGATGACATCAAGATCGTGTGGGGTTGGGATTAGAGTTAACCAGAGGCTTATCACAGGATTCAGAGCCATCAAAGAATGTGACGCCTTCTGCCTTAGAACGTGCAGAGAGTTCGAAGGCGACTTTTGCGATTACTTGGAAGCACAGTTTCAAAAGCCGGTGCTGTTAACTGGACCCGTATTGAGCCTGGAAAAAGGACCAACGTTATTAGAAGACAGGTGGGCTGATTGGTTTGCGGGGTTTGAAGCCGGGTCGGTGGTATTTTGTACATTTGGGAGCCAGTGGGCATTCGAAAAAGACCAATTCCAAGAGCTTGTGTTAGGGTTTGAGCTAACTGGGTTGCCATTTTTGGTAGCTGTGAAACCGCCATTGGGTTGTGTGACAATTGAAGAGGCATTGCCCGAGAGGTTTGAAGAGAGGGTTAGAGGGAGAGGGGTGGTGTTTGGGGGCTGGGTGCAACAGCCTTTGATCTTGAGCCACCCAGCAGTTGGATGCTTTGTGCACCACTGTGGGTATGGGACAATGTGGGAGTCTTTGATGAGTGAGAATCAGATTGTGCTGGTCCCACAATTGGTGGACCAGATCTTGGGAGCCAAGTTGCTGGCCAAAGAGCTCAAGGTTGCAGTGGAGGTAGAGAGAGAAGAAGATGGGTGGTTTTCAAGGGAGAGTTTGAGCAAAGCTGTTAAAAGTGTGATGGATAAAGGGAGTGAGGTGGGTGTTATGGTGAAGAAGAACCATGCAAAGTGTAGGGAAATAATATCGGAGCCAGGGTTTATGAGTGGCTACGTTGATAGGTTTGTTGACAATCTGAAAGAGCACGTTTAATTATATCTTCGATGTCTTGCTGACGTCTTTGATATATGACAATTGAAGTTTATTTCAATAATAATACTGGGTACTAAAGGACGAGTAGGAATTCGAACTAAAAACTTTTCATCACCAATTCTCAAAACTCGTGCTTATGATCTAAATCATTCGTATTATTAAACATTCTGTAAAGATACCTTTGCAAAAAATCAATTAAAACTAAGTCCATTTACTTAATCAACTATACTTGTTATGATAAACTAGCATCATACGTGCTAACAAAATGCAAGTGTCCCTAACCATCAAAATCTTATTTCCACTCGACTCACCTCAGCCAAACTTACAGCCCAAAAGGCATTTCCAGCTCAACAAATCTTTGCTTCAGTTAGCATGCAAAAGCCTAGTTCATACAACACCAAATGCTAAAATTTGAATTGATTCACAATAAACACCCTCCATACAAAAGGAAAGGCAAGATACAAAATATAGTTCAAAGAAACTGAAGCAACCGTGTAATTTTCGACTCCAAACTAACGACGAGTGTCAACCGGAAGACCGTGGCATGAGTAGCTTCAGCACGTCTCTTCACACATGTTCACGTCACCACTATAGAATTCTACCCAAGGCTAAAAGAAGTGATACAAAGCGGATAAGAAATGTATACAGCTCAAAATAAACATCTGAAAATCGATCCATCTTAGGATTTAACAGATGTGCTTGTCTGGTTTCCAACTTTGATGGCTGAATCCATCTAAAACACAATGCTGGATTTACAAAATAGAAAAACGTTGTGAACGCTGCAGTTTAGACAACTTCAACCTGACAAGTCCTAGAGCCCCTTTCAAGCATTAATTCTTTGTACAACTCATCATTGTCAACAGTCATCTTAGTCAAAACTTTACCGCTGTTTAACAAACACTTTGCCACTTTCTTCACATGCGGATATCCCTCGAGTCCCCTTATAGTGATAGTCTTGAGGTGTCCTGTCACACAAATAGGCACAGAGTCTGGTGTACTCCATAGATCCTCTTTTGAGTACCTTTCAAGCTCCTCATGATCCTCAATGCATTCCTCATCCTGAAAAGTACGAATGATAAGAATACTAGAGAGCATCAAGTTGTTATGACTTAGCATGAGCGTAAATACATCTTACTTCTTCATATTCAATGACAAGAGATGCCAAATTATTTGATTTCTTGAGCAACTGTGTTAGCAAATCCCAATGATAGCAATCGAAAACAAGCAACTTCAATTCGGTCAAATGATTGAAAGTAGGCAGACAACCCTGTTTCACGAAATATCAAAAAATTGATCAAACACATCCTCACCGTGCAGACAATAAACATATCCTCATCATGCAGATAAATCACTCCTTCAATTTACTAATGCATATGCTGTTTCAAAGAATAAGTTGTCAAAACGTAATACAGGTTTCAGTTACAAACACTACTTTGTGTTATAAACACTACTTTGTGGTACAAAGAAAGCATGATGTACAGAGTAAAAGGAATGGAAAAACGCGGCATGCCAGGGATGTGTATTTGCCTCATGTAATTAAGGAGAGAAAGCAAATGTCTGCACGCAAACTTTTCCTTCTTAACCCAAAAGCAAAATACTATTTGATTTCTTCAATCTGTCCAACTTTGAAAGGATATAAAAGATGGGTTTACATGCATGCCTGACTGCTCCAGTCTTCCTCTTTATAAATGAAGGGAAAACATATCTTCCCTTCTTCTCTTAAAGAACCCCCGCCCTCCTTCCTATTTTCCTCTCAACCAAAAAAAGTGTACAAGAAACGAGTTGAGGAATATACTTACCGCCACAAAATGAGCTGAAATAGACAGATATTTAACATTGGCAAATGTCTTCAGAAGCGCAGTTGCTCGTTCAAAGAAGTGACGCTGGAGTTTCCCAAGATGGCAATAGAAATCGACACTGCCTTTGACTGGGGATTTTAGATTCACAAATGAATAATTTGACAAAAAGTCCTGCTTAATGTCAAGCTGTTCAAGCTCTGGAGCATTAATAGAAATGTAGTACTTTGGATTATTATCATCATAGAGATCAGTTAAGAAGGTCATTTTTAATCTCTTCAGTTTAGGAGCAGAGACCTTAAAATTCCAAAGCCTACAATCTGTGACACATGCAAATAGAGATAAATCTTCAAGTACAGGGCAGCACGAAAAAATCTTTTCCATTGAGTCGGCTTCAGGATTATCAACTCTGATATCAAGGACCTTGAGGCTTGGGAAACAGCCTGATGTAGGAGGAGCATAGGTAATAAAATCTGACTTCACCTTCAAAACCTCCAGTGTTTTGCACATGAATACACGTCGAGGAAACTCCAAAGGCGGGTCCTCTTGATAATCATCACGATGTGCTTGAACACAAAGATCAAGTTCAACGACATTACGCCTAATGGCAGCGCGAATCCAACCATCAATACGAGGGGCATCCTCAACACGACAGTAGCAATGAAGACGGAATTTTTTAACAACTGAATTGCCACGAAAGTAGAGTACACGATCAACAGATGTCATAAAATCGACATGGTCAGACACATGTTCGTCTTCCCATGTGATACCATCAGGGAGGGACACAGAATCTCTCCATACGATAGGTAAAGTTTCAAATTCGCAGTCTAGATTGGGGACAGAAGCCCAAATGCTCTCCCATCCTTTAGACAGAACGCAGGTCCTCACAACATCTTTTGCTGGAAGAAGGGAGAGTATGCCATAAAGAAGTTCCTTTGGCAATTTACTAATCCTATCTGCAACCATGGCTTGAAGCTTTGAACCCGTTTTTATTACCCTGTAAATTTCAAAAAGAAGTGAAATTTTACTTTCTATCTATCTATCTACCCATGAAATCCATCTTTCGAATTGAAAAAAAAAAAAAAACCCATGAAGAAAATAATCAACGCAACAAACCCTAGGAACTGCATTCAATCTTGAATTTTCTATTGATGATATCTCAGTTTTCTCGGTAACCAAACAGATGATAACGAAGTGAAAAGAAAGGATTGCGAAGAAGAGAAGTACCTTGAATGTTCTGAAATGGAGAAATTGAGAAGCTCAATTGCATCAAGAACGACTGCGTTTCGACCTTTGCTGCTGTAACTCGCTCTCTTTGAAAAACCTTCTTGCTTCGCTCTGCTCGCTGTTTGGGTTTTTCAGGAGGGGGGAAAGAAAAGATATACCAGTTTTGTATTTGTCTAATTGCCCAATAGTCCCCGTACTTTACCAGAATTTTCAGTTTTGCTCTTGCCGTTTTGTTTGTTTCACTTTCGTCTTTGTGTTTTCATCCTGTTTAGCAAAGTTAGTTAATCCTTGATCCCTCAACAACATACTTTTTTCTCTCTCTTAAAAAATGACCTGGCTTCGTTATAACAGTTCATTCTTTTTGAAGACCGGAAAGACTCATAATGATATTTCAACCTCAACAACATACTTGGTTAGACCAATTTTATTTCGATTCCTTAGGTAATGCCTTAACCCTAATTTTACAATTTTCTTTGGAGTAAATATTGATAGTTGAGTATGAAAAGATTTCAGACTACGAAAACTTGTCGAGGACAATATGCATTGAAATGTTATACGACAATGCTGTGAATTTTGTGTTTTAGATGAGTTAATTCTATTTTTCTCTAATACTAAAGTTATTTAAGGTTGAACCTCCATGAATATGGACAACTCTATTCTTAAAATGCTAAGGGTATCATATTTTTGTACCACAATTGTAAGTCTATAAGTGATATGTACATGTCATTTTAATTAATGAGTTTATTTCATTGAATGGTGGGTTATGCATCATCATGTGATAAGCTAATACGGTACAAAAATGCTAACATTACTTTTTATTACACCCCCTCAAGTTTACGAAAGTCACCATATATATATATATATATATATATAGATAGATAGATAGATAGATAGATGAACTAAAGAACTTTATGAGATCCTCAAGAGAATGGATAAACAAACATCCTTTTTAGCCTCATACATACCCTTGTTCAATCATGCATGTTGTTTCTTTTAAATCATTCAATCTTATGGTCAAAAATAAGGAGATTTGTGAGAAACTAAAAATGATGCGTAAAAACATCTCTCAAGCCCAACATCTGGTGTATCAGGTGTGTCCAATACCAGCATGAGTTCCATGAGTGCATATCATTTTTCATGTGTGGAAACCACCACCAACAAATTAAGGATAAAAAGGAGAGGGACTAAACTCCAAAGAGGTCACACCAAAAAACACTCGGAATTCCAGAAAGGCATGTGTTTCATGTGTGTAGACATCAATGTTCAAAATAAAAGGGCAGGCCTCACGAGAGAGTGAGAATCGTTGATAGAGGAGAGCACACAAAAATGGAGTTGGTGAGATCTAATTTTCACATAGCCATGTTCCCATGGTTTGCAATGGGACACTTGACTCCGTTCCTCCACCTCTCTAACGAGCTGGCTGCCAGAGGCCATAGAATCACTTTCTTGTTGCCCAAGAAAGCCCAAACGAAGCTTCAACATCTCAATCACCACCCACACCTCATCACCTTCCATTCAATCACCGTTCCTCACGTCGAAGGCCTCCCAAAGAGCACTGAGACGGCCTCCGAAATCCCTCTATCTTCGATCCATTTTCTCACCATTGCCATGGACCGCACCCGCGACCAAATACATGCTTTCCTAAAAGCAAGTGCTGCTGATCCAAAACATATAATCGACATGATCGTCTTTGACCTTGCCCATTGGATACCGGATATCGCAAGAGGGCTTGGTATTAAATCCATGTATTATGGTGTCATTTGCGCGGCTGTATACGCAGCTGCTCTTGTCCCAGCACCAGAATGTAATAGTGTGCCCATGACAGTGACCGAGGAACGACAGCGGAGGAACCCACCTCCTCCGTACCCATCATCAACCGTGGTAATGACGCGGGACTATGAAGTCCGGTCCTTGATAGCCATTAGGGAGCCGTGTGGAGAGGGGGTCACATTTTACCAAAGGGTGATCACATCCACCAAAGAATGCGACGCGTTCTGCCTTCGAACGTGCAGAGAACTGGAAGGTGATTTTTGCGATTACTTGGAAGCGAAGTATCAAAAGTCTGTGCTTTTAACTGGCCCTGTATTAGGCCTAAACAAAATCCCCCAACAATTAGAAGACAGGTGGGCTGAGTGGTTTGCTGGGTTTGAGGCTGGGTCTCTGGTATTTTGTGCAGTTGGAAGCCAGTGGATCTTTGAAAAGGACCAATTCCAAGAGGTTTTGCTAGGGTTTGAGCTAACTGGGTTGCCATTTTTGGTAGCTCTGAAACCGCCATTGGGTTGTGAGACGATCGAAGAGGCACTGCCCGATGGGTTTGAAGAGAGGGTTAGAGGGAGAGGGGTGGTGTTTGGGGGCTGGGTGCAGCAGCCATTGATCTTGAGCCACCCAGCAGTAGGGTGCTTTGTGCACCACTGTGGGTTTGGGTCGATGTGGGAGTCTCTGTTGAGTAAGAAGCAGATTGTGTTGGTGCCACAATGGCCGGACCAGATCTTGGGAACCAAGTTAATGGCTAAAGAGCTCAAGGTTGCAGTGGAGGTGGAGAGGGAAGAAAGTGGGTGGATTTCGAAAGAGAGCTTGAAGGAAGCCATTAAAAGTGTGATGGATACGGAGAGTGAGGTGGGTGTTATGGTGAAGAGGAACCATGAAAAGTGGAGGGAAATAGTATCGGAGGCAGGGTTTATGAGTGGCTATGTTGATAGATTTGTTCAGAATCTCAAACAGATTGTTTAATGTTGTTTGTAGATTAACTTCTCCATCTGGATTATGTCGACTTTTACTGTCTTTGACATCTTGATGATTTTAACGTACAGTTGAAGTTTATCCAACGACTAATCGTTACCTGTTAATAGATGAGAGTGGCATTATTGCCCTGGTGGTTAAGGCATTCCTCTCCAACTCATTGACTCTCGGGTTCAAACCTGTTCCCCTCCCGTTAATGTAGTTTAGAGTACGACTATCGCTTGGATTAAAATCAAATCACTCATTAAAATCAAAGAAAAGTTTCCATACACGTGTTTCCCCCTATCATTTTCGTATTCCAAAAACTTGTCTCAAGGGTTAGTAACAAAACCATATCATGCACAAGTCCAACTGAACTACTTGCGTATGTAAAAACGAATGAAACAATAGTGTCCAAATCTGCTAACTACATATGGCGATTGGCTCCTCAGGAAGAGCGAAAACTCCACAAGTATACTTTGCAGAAAATAGTTCAGACCACCAAGCCGATAACTACTAATTTCATTTTCAAAGACTCGAGAAAATTTGCACGTCTAAATTCCGCGACGGCACAAAACTTTGCCAGGGGTATAGCAAGCAAACCCAAGCTGTGAAACGATCAAATCAATGAAAAGGCTGCTCGGCCATTAGTATCAACTCTATAAGAGAACAGAGGCACAGGGTCTCGAATTTACAGTGGAAAGAAACATCCTTCTCAGGATCCATATGAATCAGTACACCATCTCTGAAAATAAATTTTGGATCAAACCTGTGATGAGTAGTCGGGGAAGCTTTTGCCGTAGTTGCTGTGTCCTCAATGATGGTGTGGCATTTACATTCCACTGGCAAAAGACTCTTAGTTCCTGAATTTTTGCAGTGACATGTAACTGCTTCCGGCCATTTGAACTTCTCACTATTTCTGTCTCTCATTTTATTATCCGGTGAGTTGCTGAAACCTCCAGAACCGACAATTCTTCTAATGGCTGAAAGAAGATCAACAGACGCTGATGCAACGATATCATGAGCATCCTCTATAGTCCATTGGCTCTTATTTGATCCCCATTTGTGAATAAGAATTTTATGTGTCAAACTGTGGAGGGTATCTAGGCATGTAGGGCAACAACGATACAAGCATAGAACCCCAGACTTGGTAGGGAGAAATGTTTTGTTCGAGGTGTCAACGCCTACAATATGCTCATTGGCATCACACTTACCATTATTAAGTATAATACCAGCCTCCATTGAGGACAAACCGTTAACCTCGTTGCAGATGGCCCTAGAGCTTGAGAGCTTAATGCTTCCAAATTCACCGGAAGTAGAACCATCCTCAGAAATGACAACAGATTCAGTGCAGTCAAATCCATTTGAATGTTTCAAGGATCCAGAATCTCCACTCACTTCGACATGGTTTCTGTCATTTTTTGATTCATGCGGCTTGGGGCTTGTCCCATTCTGATCATTCAAACTTTCATTGGAACCAAGAAGAGATTTATCCAGGGTAGAATCCATTACGACGATTTTCTGTCCAGACAAATCTGAAATTGCAAGTCTACCCTCAGAATCAGGATGGCCCAACTCACCATCTTTGTTTAAGTCAACAAAACCGACTTTTTCAGTATCAAACCCTTGAGGGACACTTTCCGGCGCTTCAAGCTTGTCAGAGCATTTGCTAGTATTATTTGGCTTGGGTTCCTCAGTTTGAACTTGTCCATCCACATGGTGATCATCTGGAGGTCTCACATCGTCATCTTTTGGAGGTCTCACATCAGTTAGCTTAGCATTTTCCATTTTCATTGGAGCATCCAACTCTAAACTGAAAATGGATCAATCATTATTAGATAACCCAGGCAAACAAAAAAATATAAACAAATCTACAAGGACACTAATTGCAATAGAAGCATTTTACCTATGGAGCGTGTATGCCCAGCTATTAACCACGTCTTCCAGATAGGCCACTTGCGACAAAAGGCGAACATATTGATATCTATCTTTCCCAGCCTGAATCTTTGAATTGACCTCAGCAACTAGAAGCTCAAGAACCTTCCGTATCTCAAGGGAGACTTCCCTGAGTGACATATAGACACCTCTATATGCCGATAAACCAACAGCAACAAGGCCTCTAACTAGACCAAATTTTTCTTTGCTTTTAGTATTGCTGGAGCTACAAGCAACAGCTACCTTTTCAATTGAGTTATTAGGTCGAACTATACAAGGATTGAATGGCCAGCCCTTCCAAGGTCCACTTATGTCTGCAGAGGGACCTTCTTTGAGTTTTGAAGTAAACCAACAAAGCTCAGCAAAATGAGGATATTGCAGAATTTGATAGCCAAATGAAGAAATTGCAAGAAGCAAGTTTGACTTCCCCTTCACACTTCTATTGTCAGGCGGTAGATGAACTTTAAGAAGAGATTCATCAGGACCCTGTGTTACACTGTTGTTGACATCAGCTGATCCATGAACTGTACTGTGATTAACCATCTCTGATTGATGCTCCCGAGGATCACAAGTTCCATACTCCTGGTATGAAGTTGTATGGATGTGGGACTTTTGATGAATTAACAGAACAACCTGTTGAACTATATCCCTTAATAACTCTTCTGTGGATAGATTGATCACCAAATCATGGTTGAAATCTTCATCGATCCGCACAGAAAATCGGGGAACTGTATTCTTCATAGGAATTGACTGATTGCAATCTGATATGTCACTCTTGAAGAACTGTCTTATTCTTACTGGAAGTACTGAATATGGAACTTCCGATGTAGCCTGTCAAAAAAAAAGTAAAAAGCATTACAAGCTAATTTTGACATTTATTATAATTATTTAAAATAAAACAGAGATCATGAAGCATTTAGTTTGTACTAATTCAAATGGACCCCAGTTCTTGTTGTAGGCTTAAAAACTAGCAAAAAATTTCACAGTAGTTAAATTTTATTAAGGTTGGTTGAAATCTTCCGCTCTGTTTATCATGTCTCTTCACATAAGGTTTCTTTCACTTCCAACAAAGATGAAATTCAATGCCGACCTTTTAAGCAAGACTTTCCACTGGCCATCATTAGAAGAGGACTTAAACCAAGTCATTTATAGACAATGGAAATAAATGACTATGACCGACATGCAATATAGCCATAAGAGTGGAAACTATATATTTTTCAGGCACAAGAGATCAAAAGAATTAAGACTATTAGAATTAATAGGCCTTTGCCAATGAAAAAATGGTCAAGCTAATACAGTAATACTACATACTCCAACACAGCTAAATCTGTAGAAATATTTGATAAAAGAGGGAAATAAAAACCAAAAGAAAGAAAAAACTGCCTACCAGAATCATCAAGGATGAGGAGACGCAAATAGACTCCACCTGCTCAACAAATAAGTTCCAGGCATGTGAAGCGCTCTGAGAAACACCTGTGCACTCTCCCATTTCTATTGATTTGCATTGCTGTGAATTGGGCCCACTCCCCTCTTCAACAGCTTGACCATGTACAGGATATGATTTTTCATTTTCAGTAAGTAGATGGTCTGATAAGTCGGAATCACTTTCCTCTGTCATTGGAAGAAGTGTCTCCACAGCCCACAAATCAATTCGTGGCATGAAAACTATAGATGACCCAACACTAGCACATTTCACTGCAAGAGAAAATAAAACTTACTCTTCAATATTCAAAATCGAATTGTAAACTTCAACTGAATCTATAGTTCTCTCTCATGCAGTATAACCACATCATTTTTTAGTTTTTTCTATGGCAATTACCTATACTCTAATTTGCAAATTGAAATATTCCATCAAAGTAATGATCTTATGATACCACTCCTATTCCACGAGCTTAAGCTTAGGACAAAGAGTACCTACTACCAAGTATCAAAGAAATTAATGGAAGTGTTGAAAAGACTTTCTAGGAAAATGAAAAAGAAATATAGGATCAACTGAAGTTCAAACCAAGAGTACTTAAAGCAGGGTAATTAAATACAGTAAGAGAATTTCACCTTGGTAAAGAGAACTCGCAGTAGCACAACTATTGAGCTTAAAGCATGATAACACAAAATGTTACAGCATGCAGCTCAAAGTCTTTATCCTACTAGCAAGCAAGCAACAAATTCAAAATAATAGAGAGGAACATACTTAATATTTGTGTTATGCCTTGCACCATATCTCCATGCCCTTCTTGTAAAACTGTAGCCAAATCAACCTTCTGAACTTGTACATTTCCAACAAAAAAATGAAGAAGGCAAGAAGCAAGATGCCTTTGCCCAGCTCTGGGATTTCCAGCAATCAATATCCGGAATCCTGATTTGTTTGTTGAGGCAACGGATATATTCCGCAACAAACTCAGGCGTGTGCCACCATGGTGTTTAACAGAAGGCTGAAACTTCAAACTGTGGTCATCATCATGATCGTCATTAAAAGCATCAGAATCACCACAAGTATCATATCCCAGTAAAATGCCAGTGCGCAAAAGCTTTCTCTCTATGTCCTTTGCAACATCTGCTTCCTGAAGTAAGACTGGTATATGGGACCACCAACGATCACTGGGCATCTTCTTCTTATTCAAAGCAGAAACCATCACACTTTCAATCATTCTTGCAGATTTTCTGAGAGGAGCCGGCAACCAGAGGCGTTCATCAAGATAAAGGGAAACAAGCATAGTAGATAATGGTTGTAGCAGACATGGGATAAGATGGGTAGGAAGAGGAGAGCACACTACATCATTAGCAGCTACTCCTGCTTCTCTACGAGAGCAGGGAGGCGGAGAACATGAGAGAGCTTCCAACCAGTCCCTGTCCTCCACTGCAAAGGCAGGAAGAGAGAGGCGCTTGTGGTCAGAAGCATTCTTTCCAGCGGTAGACAAAACTTCTTGCAAAGGGAAATTTCTCTTCAAAGAAATGATAGCCGCTTGAGTACATAGTGCCTGCAGATCTGCACCAGCAAATCCAGCAGTTCTGCTTGCAACCAACTTGAGGATGGATCCAGCAACTGGTTTTGGCCACTTTTGAGTGTGAAGTGAAAGAATGGCAGCTCGGTCCTCCACTGATGGCAGCGGAAAATAGATTTCCCTATCAAATCGTCCAGGCCGCCTCAATGCTGGATCAACAGCATCAGGACGATTTGTAGCGCCTATAACTACAACTGAACCTCGAGATTTCAAACCATCCATTAAAGCAAGCAGTGTTGACACAACTGAACTATGTGTCTGATCTTGCTGCCTCGTTCGAGAAGGTGCCAACCCATCTATCTCATCAAAGAATATTACAGAAGGCTGACATTTCTCAGCAACCTGAAACAAGAGTCTTAGCTGGCGCTCTGAATCACCTACATATTTCCCTAGACAATCTGCACCTTTGCGAGCAAAATATGCTATCCGTTTATCACCACGTGCACAAGCACCTATTAATGCCCGGACAACAAGAGTTTTACCTGTTCCAGGATACCCATGCAAAAGAACACCTCTAGGAGGTGTGAGACCAAGACTATCAAAGAACTCTGGATATAAAAGAGGCAACATGACAACTTCCTTCATGCACCCAATGACATCTTGAAGGCCTGCAACAGATTCCCAACCCTGAAATAGTTTTCCACTCTCTGAGTCGGAGCCTCCAATGTAAACGGGTGCAATTCTCACCAAATCCCGATGAAGCCTCTTACTTTCACGTTTCAAAAACTCTTCATCCTCACCACAATTCTCTAACCATTTTTCTTCTGCCTCAATATCCTTCCGCAAAGCATCATTTGAAAGTTTTCTCGTTTCCATCTTCATCTTCTTAGCCTTTAATTTCTTTATACGGGCTAAATATTGATCACCAAGAGGTTGGAAGAGATTCCGATGATCAGTACAGGCAATAAGAAATTTGCGGTGATCAAATACACAACCATAAGCTCGTGCACAAGGCTGCAGATTACGGAATGACATCAGCCTTAAAATATATATGAATGAGCATACATATTATGTTTGTGGGTGGGTGGGTGGGTAGGTGTGTTGTCTACTTGTCTGTTTACCATAAGCTGGTATAGCAAACAAATTCATATTATAAACTGATAAGCATACGGCAAATAAAATAACCAACCAAGTGGTAAGTTCTTGGACACCGATCAACGCGGCACCCAATTGTAGCTCCTGCCCTTCCACAGCGGGTGCATTTTAATGCTCTCCCTCTGCATAGTGCAGCCCTCACATTTTTTAAGCATCCTAAACCAGCAAAATAAACCTGCAAACACAAATCACATGCATAGAACATCAGAGTTGACCGAGATACCTTAACACAAAATGGAAAATACAGTTCTTAACTTCACCAATGGATCTACCAAGCAGTTAAAGTTTAAACCATATAAGTAAACAATTGCATGCACATACAACAGTCGCTGATGATCAAACAATAAAGGTTTTTGCTTACTTCCTAATTACGTGTTTCACCACAGGTCGAGACAGATGGTAAAATGTAGATACCTAATAATCTGATAAAAACACAGCATCAGTGAATATTCATGCAAAGGAAACATTCTTCTAGATCAGCAAGGTCAGATAGCTAACAAATCCAGATTGACCAACCATTATTTTAAACAAAATAAGTAAAGAGCAAGCTACTGTAAAAAGGTACAACTAAAAAAACTTAATAGAGTGGGGAAAAAACTTTAACTGTAATTTCACGAAGGTAATTGGGTTCATCAACTAATCCCTCAGATTTGAGAAGATAAACTGAGGGTCGGTATTTTAGAACTTCAAAATAACGTTTAATTAAGGACAATCCAATCTGTAAAGAAGTTACAGAAGAAGCAAATGAGAGGACAGTAAGGAGACACATGATGAGACTTTTACACAAAGCCTACAGTAACACACGGAAACAGAAAGCATTTTAGTTCAAACCCATTTCACCAATCTAATAATTATGACTAACACTTCTTTATTGGAAGACTCTTGCATTTATATACATATCATGACAATAAGGTCCAACACATTATGATAAATACCATGTCTTAAAGAACTTTATATGTTGATCTGGTAGAGTACTTTCCTAGTGCAATAGGCATGTCGCATGCCAGAATACCAAAATTTGACATCATCGTCATGAAAGAGTAAGGTATATATATGCTTGTAATAAGTATCAAATGCAATGGTATTGTTATAATTAAAGCATCCAAGAATACATAAGATTCAAATGTAAGAAAAGCTCCAAGAAGGAGCCAACGCGTAAAAAAAGCCTTGATCTGTACAGGACCAACTTCAAAGTTTATCCTTTCACGATACTACAGGGCCAACTTTTCGGTGGAAGGAGAAGTAAAAAGTTTACAAACAAAAAAATGGTCTTGAACTTTTGAAAGGAGATTTATCTTGAATAACTCATTACCAACCTGGTTGCCAACCACTACTGATAACAAACAGCACCAACATGTTCATAAAGATTAAGATATTAAATGTAAAATACAGATAGTAGTATGGTACTATGATGTAAAGTACAAAACGTTTAAAAGTTAGTCAAGAAACCCCACCTCTGGACTCCACACAGCACAGTTTTGATGGACCCATATTCCGGCAATACCGTAACGATCATTTACAGGACCCAACAGACGTCCAAGCCAACCAGGTTCATCACCAAAACCATCCCATAGGTTATAGTTAAGTTCCTCAGAGGCTGAAGAGCCACAGTATGCCTCATTCTCGCTCTCACCCGTATCAAGAACTAATCTTTTTGGAGGTTTACCATCAGTCCCTCCCCCACACAAACCACACCTTCTGCCCTCCTTAATGTGTAGCTTGCCAAGTGTATCACTTTTCCTATGCTTAAACTTATCCACCTTCGCATTATTCATTTCTATTGCAAGCTCTTCATCAGGCTTGGACGAATCAGAATCCTTCCCTTCATGACACCCTGCTACTTCCACTTCATTTCTTGAAACTCCAACAGCTTCTGACACCCTAGCATCCCCTTGATTTTCTCCTTCCTTCACACACTCTAATTGTTTCACATGCTTACCATTACTTTCTTCTTGAATCACGCACTCAGATTGCTCCACCTGTTCATCAGCATGTTCCGTTGGCTCCACATTGTCCATAGCTTCCAAATGCTCATCAGCATGTTCCATCGTCTCCACATTGTCCATAGTTGCCACAAGCTCATTAGCATGTTCCATCGTATCCACATTGTCCACAGTTGCAACAAGGTCATCAGCACGTTCCATCACCTCTGCATTGTCCATTGTTGCCGCATGCTCATTAACAATGCACGCTTCCTCTAATTTTGAATTCTCCCCTGCCTCAGTTATCATTGTGGAATCATCGTCCACTATTTCCATTTCCTTGCCACCATCCATTTCGCTATCCAATTGCATAGCAACATCTTCATTCTTAATTATCACCTCTGCTTCCTCCTCCACAAGTTCATCTTTATTCGCGGGCAACTCCTCTCTCTGTTCATGGTCTGAACTATTTGTTGCTCTAATCCTCCCTGGTCCCTTTGATTTGACAACTCTATGCCTCCCACTTTCAAATTCCCCATTCTTATCATTCGATCGAGTCCCCACCATCTGCTCTTCCCTTCGGCATTCACTCACCTCTTCATAAAGCTTCCGTTTCCCTTTTACCCCAAAACCCACATTTCTACCCCTTGATCTCAATCTCGATCTCCAACTTCCCGGCGTTTCCAAATCCTCCTCCTTCACACTCATCACAGCACCCACCACTACATTCTTATCAACCTTCTGCCGCTTCTTCGGCGGTGAAGGCGAGACATCAAGCAAAATCGGGGCACGGCGAGCCCTCCCGCTCCGACGCAGCTCCACCTCACCACTCCCCGATCTCCCCGGCCCGGGTCCCACCCCACCATTATGGTTCCTCTTATACTCCTGCTCACATATAGCATCAAGCCTCTTGTGCTTCTTCCTAAGCCTAGGTCCGGACCGATTCGACACCGTACTTTGCTTCGACGAGAGTCGCATGGCAAGAAGCACACGAAAATCCTATACAAAACTCTACAAAAACCGTGCCTATGTATATATCTGCGATTATATGCACAAAAATCTGAAGCTTTGGGCAAATGGGTATCGATTAATCGCTTTGTTCTTCCAATTAGGTGCCCGATTCAGCTGGATTTATAAAAGAGAAGCTGTATTGAAGCAGAACAGAGGCCTAAGGGACTCACCCGGACATCTCTGAGTCGATCGGTTTTCTCCATGGACGATGAACAAAAAGAAATTCGAGAAAGGAACAGAAACCCTAGAAATCAATTTGGGGAAGCATGCTGAATCCCCCTTCAGCTGGTGAGAATTTTGGGGGTGTTTCCGGAAGATTGGGTCTTCTGGGTTCGGGACTCTGCGTCCTTATGAAGGTCTCTCTTTTCTTTCTCTTCCTCTGAAATCTTCTCTGTTTGCTGTTTAGTTATAGAGAGAGACTTAGGGCGAAAGAGAGAGCGCGCATGGAACAGAGCTCCTCACTGATTTTTATTTTTTTTCGGTTTCTTTCCCACGCGCACCCAACATGCGTGTAAACAAGTTTTGCGATAATCGACATCTCTTCTTCTGTTCTGTTGAAGAAATACGATATTAGAATTGGAAACAAACTCCAAACTTGTGACTTTTAGCGTACAAATAAATGTTTTTAATCATTTAAGTTATAAATTTCTTACAAAATTAAATCAAGAGAACAAATATGTAATTTTTTGTGTGTACTAAGGCTTTTTTTTTTTTTTTTTTTTGTTCGAGTTAAAAGATTCGGACAAAATTTAAACAATATTACACTCGTGTATTTAATTTTATTTTTGTACGTATTATTCATGTTGATTAATGAACATTATATTTATTTTCTAAAAAGAATCAAAAGATCAAATGATTTATGAGAATACATAAACAATACCAAAAAAAAAAATTATGCAAAAATACAAGTTGTTAATCATTTCAAATTCCCATACAAAATTTTCAATCTTTAATCCAAAAGAGCAAATGCCATTTCTGCTTTTGATACAAGAGCAAACAGTTTTTTCAGGTCATATGATTTCAAATTAGTGGGAATTGGAATTGAGATTTGGTATTTTAGGTGAAGGATTTGGATTTGGTTTGGTTCATAGGAGGTTGAGCACACGCGCGTTGGGAAAGAGTAGGGGGTGTGCAACTTATTAGTGTAATTTGCTCATTTTTGCTCTAGTGTATTTGTGATGCATGTTGTTGCCGCCAAATGTGTTGGATTCTAATTTTCGATGTAGCAGAGAGAGATGGGGTGGGAGTGTTTGGCTTTTGGCATATGTCACAACTCACAAGGGGATTCAAAGAAGCACCAACGGCTCTTTTTTAAGTGCCAAAAATGTAGTGTGCATGATGCTTTATTAGTTTGGTATTGTTGTGCTTTGAAAAAAAAAATGTTTTTGTTATGCTGGGAGAATAATCTCATTTTTACTACTTCACGTTTTCAACTTTTTTTCATCCAAAACTGTAAAAATAAGTTGTTTTTAAGTGTTTACGAAACATCATTTTCAGCTCAGCTTTTTTTTATATCCACTTTTTATAAAAGTACCTCAGTATCAAACCAGTACATAGGATGGTGTTAATTCACAGACTCCCCTCTATTTGCGACTAGCGAATCAAATGAATTAAAAATGATCAAAGAACATAAATTATCAGATGATGTATGAAAGGTAAAAGGGGTGTGGCACCGCCTATTATATATTTCGCCAATAAAACCAAGTAAAGAAGAAATTAAAATCAATTACAATCCTCAAGCAAGGGATCAGTAATATAGTGAGGAGATTTCTCAATCTGAATCCTTTATTTAAAAGTAATAATATCCTAACGGATAGGGTGTTGAGTTTCTATGTGCGACTTGCATTTGAAACTCCCCCTCCCCTTTATTATTGTAATAGTTTCAAACCTTCTCCATCCCCTTAATAATAATAAACTTCAAAAAAAAAAAAAAGACAATAAAAAATGGGAAGTGATTTTCACACTTCTGTTTAATCTTGACCGTCAATTCGTTTGACCTATTCAATCCGATTTGTGAGAAGATAAAAAAAATGTGTGAAAATCACTTCCCTACAAAAATAACTGGTCACTGGGTGAGTATGAGCAAAGAATTCATACTCAAGATTACCAAGAGGAATATATGATTTACTCATGCTGTATTTATGGTCAAACGATGTCGTTTATAGATTTGAGATTTAGCCCCATGGGAAACTAGAAAATAAGAAAAGATTTAGGAATTAGCATTTAGGGTTTAGGTTATATCTAGAGAAGTAATTTCTGCACATCTCTTTTTTTTTTTTTTTTTTTTTTCCTTACACACTCCTGTTTATTGCAAGGAGATATTTGGGGACACCAAAAAAAAAAAAAAAAAAAAAAAAAAAACTGGGGTGTCGAGAAAAAGAGTGCGGAAAACATTTTCCTATGTCGAATAAAAACTTAAGACGCGTCAATTCAATTCTCCATCCCCCAATATGAATTTGCATAAACAAAACAAAAACAAAAAACTTTGGTGGTAGAAGTGGAGCAACAGAATCACTTCAGATCAGTAGTGGTAAGAAATCAGGATTTTGAAGTGAAGAACTGGAAACCTTTGGTTCCTTCATTGTACAACTAAGTTAATTTTTTAAGAAATCAAACTAGAATCAGCTACCTAATTCTGTTCTTGAACAGAAATTCGACATTCTCAGGAGAATCGGGATTCCTCCTTGCGCTAATCTGTATAACTGCACCATCAGCGAGCATGTGCTGTAATACCCTTGCTATGTTCTTTGAGTCATCAAATCCAAGATGGTGACTTCCCAACAATGGTATCTGAAGTTCCTTCATCATCGTCATCATTCCTGTGGCCTGCAATCCATAACGAAGCAAAAGTCTTAATGTTGTGTGTTGGAATATACTTCAGAAGAAAATGTTTGGATTTAAACTTTTAGTGTAAATTGTTTAATAAGCTTTCGAATTCTTTTGATATTAATAAAGTCCACGAGTGAAGGTGGACGGGTTCTTTTCTTTCAAATTACTCTCTAAACACTTCAATATGGAAAGCTCTTCTCAATCTAAGACAAAATGTATCAAAGCCATCTTTTATGCTTTTTAAACATCTAGATAAACGATTTAAATTAGGTAATCAAATTGAATCCCTCATTTTAATGCAATAATCCAAATGCAATCTAAAACGATTCAACACAGAAAAGATCCTAAGAAAATCATAAAAATTCAATCCCTATTTGATGTATCAGTGAATCAGTGATTTTTCATAGAATTATGCTTGATCACACAGTTAATCGAAAATACATGATATGGTAGACCACTGGAATCAAACAGATTTGGTTCAAGAAAAAGGAAAACTTAAGATAATACGCCATACATGGACAAAGTGAGACTAAACCACAGAGAAGCAAACTGAATATAAGCCAAACCAGGGGAGGGATTAAACAAATTCTCTTTGTTATAAAATTGATTATGATGTGTAACCAGAAAAACTCGGAATGCAATTGTTTCACGCTCAGTGATCAAGAAGCTTAGCATTGACGTGACCCTGTCAATTAATGGAAACTAATACACTGATTCTATGATTTGTAGGTTGATACAATTTAACATCATCAGGCCAAACCAATACCGCACCCAACATAAGTTCAATCTTCAATTGCATCAATATTCAGTATTAATTAGATTACCGCTATGTTTTGGTTAAACCATTCATCCCTCAACTTCCCTATCACATATCATGAACAAAAGGCATGTGACATGCTTTCTTAAAGATATGAAGATATAGTGTGAACTTACCCTTCTCTTGTAAAAATTTAGATAGACATCTTTGATATTGATCCATTCCATAAAATATGAGGGAAGCTTCATCCTTGACACTTTGCATTGCTGAGGAACTTTTGTTTTCAAATCCCAGTTTCCACTGATAATAGTTCAACAAGATAGATCAGAAAATCCAGAAATGATTCACCTCGATTGAATATCATAAGAGAATATTTCCTTGGCAATTTTTAGCGGAAATCGTGGAGTAAGGGGCACCACTCAAACTTGAAGGTACTTACACCAAATTTTACTGGAAAATAATACTTCTATACGCCATGCTCAATATCAGAGCTAAACTAGCATCATTTACAGTTTAAAGTTAAGCAGAAAGAGAAAAGGTTTGCTATCATAAGATACAGACCAGATATATTAATGAAAAGTGAGATTTACCAAGTGACGAATGCTGCTCGATTAAGACACCCACCCAGCTCCTCTCCCCACAACTGATGCTGAATTAACCATGCTTCAAATTGTTGAAGAACATCCTTAAATGGTATAGCTGTATCATGCCAAACACTGCAAATCTGTATGTCATATTTATGTACCACTACAAGCATAACAAGAAAACTCCAAATGTAATTAACTAAAATTATTACAATATGACGATAACTTTTCAGTATGAGGACTAACATATGAAATAGTGTTCAACTTAACACTACAATTCTTGTTTATAGTCTACTTTCTCTCATGGGAACAACCCTTATTCAATTATTGTGATTGCTAGTCCGGCATTGAACCACTCTCTTAAAGAGTTATCCTCTTCACAACATTGTTCTTAGGCTTTTTAACCCAAGCACTCACCCCAAGAAATTTCTTCCAAATCAGCAATTTCTAGGTCTGCAAACTTGTCTTCTAGTTCAAGACCTACAAATGCAAAATATTTCATTCTGACTGGGTCCATTTAGTTTCTTTCTGGTAGTGAAGTTGCTAACAAATTTAATGATACCAACTTTTTTCTTTTTGTATCAGATCTTCAGTTTCATGCCATTCGTTTTCCAGATTACATCAGATAACATCAGCTCTGTAGTTGTATCAGATCGGAAATATTTTAATAAGCTACTAGCTACTGTGAAGCAAAAATTGAATGGCTTTTGACAACAAAATTTTATCACAAAAACATATGTGATATGACAAATAAATAACTACACATAACCATGTTAAAATATTTTTGTCTTCATCTAGCTTTCATTACCCTTCTTTCTAAATTTGTTTGCATAGCTTGATCTACCAGTGTTTTGACTACTTTCTTAATCTGCCAAAATGTGATAAACGTGAAGCATAAGTGCCACGTGGTCACAACTCACAACTAAATTAGTTGCATACCGATCAACTCCAAATTTGCCATACTTTCCTTCAATATATTCATTTATTCTTGCCTCGCTCATCTCCGTTGGCCTCACGAATCTGCAAAGGAATAATGGAAAAAGTTAGAAAACAAAATTACTGTTCTAAATACTTGTGCAGGAGCGCAATGAAAGGAAAACAAACAAACAAGAACCAAACAAAATAAATTATAAAAACAGAATTCGTATGGAAAATCAGCAATAGTAATGGTTTTCCCCTTAATTGTCTGAGCATTGGTTCTTTACAGAATACCAGACAGATTCATTGTTCCTTTGGCAACATGTCCAATACTTATAAAAGAAGTATGAAAAATGTACCAAAGCAGATCCTGCTAGTAAATGGGGAATGTAAAATAAGCAATTGGTAGTTTGCATCATATGCTCCTGGTATACATTAGTTTTATAGCTTTGAAAATTTTAAATCACCCTCAACTATCGTATGCATGAAACAGAAAACAACAACAATATAATCTCTAGCAGGAAAGGCAGATAAGTAATTGAATTGCACTAAAATGTGTTGAGGAGGTGCAGTAATACCTGTGGAAAAAATCCACAACATTCATGGTTTTTGCATCAATCATCAGAACTGGAAACTCAAGAATTTCAACTTTTCCCTCTAAATCAAGTACAAGAAAAAAATCTAGGTTCTGAAAGCGGATGCTGTTTGACATGGGATTCGTCACTTCAAGATCTCTGGAGCAGTTATGATTGAACTTCTCCATGTGCATAGGATCCTCCATCTTCAAAACAAAGTAACTCTAATTAAATTACAAGTTCTTGCTGTAATTTGAATAAATTAAATCATCAAACATGAATCCTTTTCCTGTTTAATTATTTTCCTTCTAAGACAACCTGTGACTATCTATGTCAGAAACTGGTCGTTTTTCCCTTTCTACAATCCCAATATATGGCTAGTGACACTTTCAGCAGCTAATCGAAACTCTAATTACACCAATATGCAATACGTTACTGTTTGATTTAAGACCAAATCCAATATGACATTTAAAGAACAGTAGAAATGTACTAATGCTTATCATGCTGAACAAAAAAAATACCCTGCTGAAATGCCAGCAATGATAACTGCAATGATACAAATCACTACTGATTCTTTGTTTGCAATGCCAAATAAACACACACACACACACACACAAAGACCAAAAAAATCTGTGCGTGTGCGCATGTGATAGAGTTAAGGAGGCAGAAAGTGAAAGAATGGAAGAAAGAGGGAAAGAAATAACAGTAACTCAAAGGGTAGAACTCGCTGGATTTTGCTAGAACGGAAGATACTCTAATAGGTTGGATTTACCAATGGATGAAACAAGAAATCACAGGCTTCAAAACACATATCTCCCACATGTATTTGTTTGGCATATATCATTATTTAACAATATGCAGTTTTTATCTAAACAGACGACAACATTCAAGCGATAATTTCAGCTCACTGACTTCAATTCCACTCACACAGAGGAAAAAAGGCAACAAATCCAAAGAGCACCGTAAAGCAAATCACTTTGTCTGAGGCATTCAATCAAACACATGGAATGCAAGATAATAGACCACTCAATTACAATGCAAACGGTATCCGAAAAACGTCTCAACAACAAGCTAACTAAACAATTGTTTCAGAAAATCAAATCATCATTAGAGTTGATTCGTGGGCTAAGATAGAAGACTTGAGGGTGTTGGTGGTCCGGAGCTGGAACATACCATAGTGCACTTCCCTTGCGTGTAATACAAACACATGGGCTTCCACCGTTTACCGGTCTTTCGAGGAGCCGGTGAGTCTTGGGTTTCGGAAGCAGAAACGGAGGCAAGGGCGGCGAGTGAACGGACCGGAGGACGAGTGAGGAAGGGAGAAATGGGAAGGAAGGGTTTGAGAGTGGTTAAGAAGAGTGAAGGAAGAAGTGGGAGAGTGAAAAGTCTGGCTCTCGGAAACGCCATTACTGCCGCTTTGCCTTTAATTCTCTGAGTCTCGGCCGCTCTGTGCGTGGCGGTTTTGCTTAACGGCCCCTTGGCGGGTAACCATGAAAGGAAACTAGGAAAAGATGGGAACACCGGTCAAATGTGAACCGGTCGGCTCATATTTTGAACCGGTGATGATCTGGTTCTGGCAACTAAACCAATTCGCGTTCTTGAACCGGTTTTTATACTAATTTACTAAAGAATTGTAACTGAACCAAAAGTGCAATTAGTCCGATTAGCGTATTTAGATAGGAAAATGATTTAGGCACATTCGTTTTTTTAACTTCGGCGCCTCTCTAAAATGTATAGTTTTAATCATTATCTCCGTGTTTGATATATTTAATTTAAATGTCAAATATAAACACGGAAGAAGAAGAGTGAAAGTCATTTTTAACTTTAAACCAATTGAACCAACCACATCTATTAATTTTTTGAGGTTTTGAACGTTTTACACCCTGAACTTGCAAGTTATTGTCAATTTTTAGTTTTTTACTATGAACTTTTATTAATGGCCAATTTCCTCCTCAACTATCAAATTTTCACCAATTATTCTGTCCAATTTGCCACCTAAATAACATGGAAATGACGTTTTTACCCTCTTACATGACTCATGTGTTGTCCACGTGACAAATATGAGTATCCCCAATATCGTGACTTGATGGTTAAAATGGTAAATACGTCATTACTCTTGATTGGCAAATTGAAAATTGAATCACCTCCAGTATCTGATATTGTATACAAGGAACTGGAAGTGCTTTCAACTACAACATCTGCAATATCATCAAAACAGGTCACTCTATACAAAACCATTCTACAGAATGCACATGGCTGCTTCACGACGACCTACAAGCATGTCGAAATAGCCAAGCTGAAATGTTGTTTTTGAGACTTTTCACATCCCGAAATCATCCAATTACTCTTCAAACTCGATGACATCCATCACATCAGTCATGACACTCTGATTTTGAATTTTACGCAAGTCATCAATCTCCGCGGCCAACAATGGATCATGCTTCAATTTATCTAGCTGCAAGTTCGCAAGGCAAGCTGACAGGAGGAAAAAGCAAAGGGTTAAGCGATCTCACCAAAGGTATAAGTCCGTCTCATGTTGGGGAACAAAAATTTTAAATACCTGCAACAGGGCAGCGTGTGTTGTTTCCCCGTAAGTCTCTGCTCTTTTGCAGATTTACTGTTAAAAGTTCTACGAAACTATAAACAATTGCCCAACAAACAAGAACACTATGAAGAAATCATCATAAGAACTTACTTTCCGCTACTTCCACTTTATATTTTTATACCAGAGTCATAGAAAGATTGCAACAATCCTTTAACTTCACGTTTACAAACAAGCAAAGACGATTAAGCACGAGTCAAACTTATGAGGCACAGAATGATGGCAAAACGAAACATGCAGCAAAAGAAGGATTTGAAACCCGAATATCAGTAGTAACCTTAACAACAGTCAACACAAATGACTGATCCTACAAGTTTCAAAATGCATCAGAATCATGTGTCGTAAACTAGATATCTCCATATAGAGTAACCACAGGATTATCGTACAACAGAACCTATTGTCATAAGCTAAAGAATGCCTTTATCTACTCCTAAACATGCATAAGAAAAACTACGATAAACAGTATTTCCACGGATCATATTCATTCTGGACAGATATAACACCTAAAACTATCAATTTGCTTTGGAGTTAGACCTGTTATAATCCAATAAGTGGTTTACCTCCCCAACACTTGCCTGACTTCTTTGCCTATTATTTGTAGTTCTAATTCTTTACATATTCTAGCATGGAGCAACAAAGTTACAGTGGTCATTTACAACAGTCTAAGGATTGGCAAATATTAGTAAGAAGAGAGCTTAATAAGAAATACACTTGCTCAGTTTAGCGAAAATATGTACCCTTTTAACCATAGGCATCGATAGCATTCCCTTCAATGCCAGAAATAAAATAATTACACAAAATATTGCTAAGCTAGGCAGAAAAAGTGTTTAAAACAGTTGTTTGGTTTCTAACTAGTTGGCATCATTCCATGTGTACTTGCATGTCATAAGAAACTCGAGGCAAAGTTTATTACAAAAAACCGAATAAGAAGCAACATTTACTAATTCATTATGCTTGCTTTTAGCATTGTCCAACTGCATCATCAAAAGTCAGCGAAAAATTTCAAAATCTTATTCTGTGCATTTAAAGTAACAAAAGTTCATACCCAGACAGCTTCCCGGAATTCACGCATTAGCGGATGGTTTTGGGGAACTGAAGATGAGTTTGCCTTCAGCTGTGCAACCTCGTTCTTGAACAACTTATCAAAATCAGTAAGCTGGTCCATCAACATCAAATAACCATATCTGCTTGGATGGATTAGAGAAACAACAAATAAATAAGCAAAGTCATTGAATCAGAAACTGTGCAAGAAGCAGAAAATTGCTAGCACCTCTGGCCCAGGTTGGTATATAACTCCAACAGATTCAATTGCTGACGAAAAATGCGAACAGTCTTCATAAGTATCCACCAATTCAACAACGGCATTTTCGAGCTCTTTCACCTGTGACCTGTCACATTTTCGGGTTTTTCATATCTCGACAAATGCTTCATATCTTGAATCTATGATCTATCATAGGACATTTTAATCACATCGAAATTCCATTTTCTCTTAACAGTTTCTAGCTAAAAAAATTCAAATGCCAATAATTAGATAAAACCCAAAACTTAAAATTACTCAAAAATTTCAGAAATTTGATAAAGTTTCAGGCCTTTAGCAGCAACACCTACAAATTTCAGAAACTAAAACCACTTCTCGTACAAAAAAATTAAATTAAATTAAATTACATTAAATTTTTTTTTAAGGAAATTACCCTCTCAAACTGCTTAGCCCTTTCAAAATCAACTGCAATTTTCTTCATCAAACTGAAAGCTTTCCCAATATCCTGAAAGCAGAGATAATCTTCCATAAGAAAAACAATAAATTGCTATTTTTTTCTTCAAAAATAAAAAAAGGCATAAGTCCTAGGAGCTTACGGAGATAAGAGACTGGTTGTCCTCGTGGAGATTGGATGTGGCGGTTCGGATCCGTCCGGTGACGCCATGAGTGCGAGAGGTCAAGGCCATGGAGGGACGTGGGTTTTAGGGTTTTTCCACAACCGGGTTTGGGCGAACCAGTTGGCTGATTGCTGGGTTCTTCGCTGGGGAGTCGAGGCAACAGTTCAGGAGAACGGACGGAGGGAGATTTTGGAGGGAGATTGAGTAGAAAGAACAAAAAGTCCGAAACGGCATCGTCCTTGCTCTTCCGAAATGCGACGGCCGAACTTAATTTCACTTGAGGGTAAATTATACAAAATTACCTCACAATTATTGATCGAACTATAATCTCATACTTCATATTTTAAATATCGCAATGTCATACCTTAATTTATAAATTTGTTGCAATGTCATACATCCGTTAATTAATGACGTAGTAAATGCAAGCCCATATTTTGCTGACATTGCAGCCAACTTGTGCCAACTAATAAAAATATTTAGGGTAAATTACACAAAATTACCTTAACTATAGGTCGAACAACACTTTCATACTTCATCTTTTAAAATTAACAATAGCATACCTCATCTTACTAATTTGTGTCAATGTCAGACCTCCGCCAGTTTTTCTGTTAATTTCTCTGTTAAATGCTGACGTGGCCAGAGACAGGACCCACTCACTAATCCGGCTGGATTAAAAAATAATTAAATAATTTTTAATAATTAAATATTAAAAAATTAAAAATAAAATTATTTTTTTATATAAAATTGTGGGATCCACCCTCTCTCTCCTCTCTCTTTCGCCGATCTCTCTTCTCTCTTTCTCTGGACACCTGCATCCCCAAAACCCTTCCCACCCGTCCCCCTCAACCTTCCTCCCCTCACCCTTTCTTCCCCTCATTCCCATCTTCTTTGCACAACCTCTCCCTCCAGACGCTGCCATATATCCTCTCCATCCAGAAACTCTCCCTTCTAGACCCCCCTTGACCTCTCCATCTCACACCTCTACTTCGCCAATCTCCTGCCCCGCCACCCCTCCCTCTCAATCACCTGCCTCACCATCAACCACAACCCCATCTACGCTGCATCGGGCCACGAAAAATGCCTCTGGATCCAACACGCCAACACTGTCATCGGCATCGCCGTCAACAATGCCCTAATTTACTTAGTCTCCTGGGACAAGAGCCTGAAGATTTGGTGGGACTTGGATCTCTGCTACGTCGAACGAGGACGCCGTGAACGCGTTGGCAGTGTCCAACGACGGGACGGTATACATCCGGTCGATGGATTGTCAGATCTGGGTGTGGTCTAAACAGTTCGGGGAAGACAGAGAAGACGGGAACAGGGTGGGATCTGGGTTGGGTGGTTTTGGTTTTGAGTTTGGGGAAGACAATGAGCGGAGGGAAGAAAGGGTGAGGGGGAGGAAGGTTGGGAATGGGGGACGGGTGGGAAGGGTTTTGGGGATGCAGGTGTCCACAGAGAGAAAAGAGAGAGATGCGAGAGAGAGAGAAAGAGATGAGAGATAAAGGGTGGATGTTGCGTCGAGTCGGTCAAGGTGCACGAGGATGCCGTGAACACGTTGGCGGTGTTGAACGACGGGACGATGTACACCGAGTCGACGAATTGTCAGATCTAGGTGTGGTCCAAATCGTTCGGGGAAGACGGAGAAGACGGGAGCGGGGTGGGATCTGGGTTGGGTGGTTCTGGTTTTGAGTTTGGGGAAGACGGGGAGCGGGGGGAAGAAAGGGTAAGGGGGAGGAAGGTTGGGGAAGGGGGATGGATGAAAAGGGTTTGGGGATGCAGGTATCCAGAGAGAGAGGCGAGAGAGAAAGAGGGGAGAAAGAGGGTGGATCCCACAATTTTATATAAAAAAATAATTTTATTTTAATTTTTTAATATTTAATTATTAAAAATATATTTAATTATTTTTTAATCCAGTTGGATTAGTGAGTGGGTCCTGTCTCTGACCACGTCAGCATTTAACAAAGAAATTAACAGAAAAACTGACGGAGGTCTAACATTGGTACAAATTTGTAAGATGAGGTATGACATTGTCAATTTTAAAAGATGAGATATGAAAGTGTCGTGACACCATTAGTTGAGGTAGTTTTTTGTCATTTACTCAAATATTTAATTATTAAAATTATTTTAATTCATTTAAAATATTATTTTAAAAAATTCATTAAAAAAAATAAAATAAAAATAAAAATCTACCTCATGGCCCTCACCCCACGCAACCCAGCCTTCCCCTTACTTCTCTCTCGCCACGCATATCAAACCCAATTTCTGAATCGTAAATGGCAACACAGCAACAAAGCAAAAACCAAATTCAGCCAAGAAAATCAAAGAAAGGCCATGTAATTTACATTAGAGAAAGAAAAGGAAACCAAATTGAGCAAACAAGCAAGAACGGGCTGATGAGCGAATTTGGGGTAAATGTAGGAGGAGTCGAGGAATAGGAGCTTCTTGACTTTGAGTCGGTAACTGCTATCAATGACGTTGGTTTAGATCTGGAGATTGACGGCGATGAAATCTGCCGCATTCGTGTTATTGGCGTGAATGCTGTCGACTTTGGTGGTGGGGGGGAAGCGAGGGCTAATAAGGAATCGAAGTCGGCTTCGCGGGTGAGGTCGAGCTCGGAGTGCATGCGGAAGTCAAGATTCGTGAAGCCTAGAGCTTGGAGCTTGCCAACGATGACGGAGCCGACGAGGCCGTTGTTGCAACGTGAAAGGGAGAAAAGGAGAGAGAATATGGGAAGAAAGAGGAAAGAAAGAGGGGTGGGATGGGTGCCACGTCAGCAAAATATAGCCATGCATTTGCAACGTCATCACTTAACGGTCAATTTGACGGATTAATTAATGAAGGTCTGACATTGAACGAATTCATAAATTAAGGTATGATATTGCAATGTTTAAAACATGAGATATGAGATTGTGATGCGGTACATAGTTGAGGTAATTTTGTGTAATTTACCTTTCATTTTAATACAATGCTTTACATAAAGAAGTAATAAATTAATATATATTAACTCGTCATCCACAAAATTTTAACATATTATTTCTACTACCTCAACTATTTAATATAATTTGCAAGTGACCTTTTACTATAGTGGTGGAAAAGTGTTGAGCATTGCATGACGACGTGGGTTCAAACCCCGTCGTTAGCTAATCTAATACATAATCTAACAAAATCTATCGTTTAAAAAAAAAAAAAAAACTATTTAATATAATTTTCTTTGTCAACCAAAAGAGGATGAAAAAAATATTTATTTCACCACTTCAATTCAATAAAATTATTAAAAAGGAAAAAAAATGAACATTAAAATAATTTCACAAAATTTTTTTTAACTTTTTTTTCTCTTCCCTCACTACATGTCGTCAAGGGAAAATGATATTTGTATAGAGTGATTTTGTATAAAATCAATTAAAAGTTATGATATTAACAATAGGTCAATCAAATTTATTGGAATTATAAATATGTCAATGAGATTTTAAGATACATTAAAACACCTCAATCAAATTAAAATTACAAATGATGCCATTGTCATTTAAAACACCAAATCTTTTCATCTCCCTCATTGTAAATCGTGCAGCAGCCATAAAACACTCTTAGACTTCAACCTCCACACCTGCCACCACCTTCAACCTCCATTACTTCAACCTCCCCCGCCTCCCACCACCTTCAACCTCCATTTTTCGGCCTCACAACACCCTTAACCTCCATCGCCTCCCACCACCTTCATCATCCGACGAACGATTCCGACGAACAATTTGCATTTGAGCTGATTCCAACGAACAATTCGAACTTGCGACTGAGAAATCACGATCAAGGTAATTTGTTTCTTCCTATTTTCTTCTTGTTCTTCAATTTTTAAGTTTTAGGTTATCTAAGTTGTGTTTTTGAGAGATTTGATGTACTTTTGCACACTATACCTTTTGGTTTTGAATTTGAGCTTGTTGGATGTTAAAATTGGTTTGAGCATATAACAAATTTAGTTCGTTTCGACATATTTGTTGGCTCTGTGTATGGTTATTCATGGTGGTTATGTCGTTTAGTTTAATCGTCGCTTCCCGTGTTCTGTGATTTTGCATTCAAATTCAAATAGGTTTGTGGATTCATACACTGCAACGTAGTGTTTCTTGTTATGTGGATTGAGACACTACGTTGCAGTGTCAGTTTCTTATTCTATGATTGTGAATTGAGATTCAAATAGGTTTGTGGATTCAGACACTTCATTGCAGTGTCTGTTTCCTGTTATGTGGATTCAGACACTTCGTGTTCTGTGATTATGCATTGAGATTCAAGTAAGTTTGTGGATTCAGACACTGCAACGCAATGTCTATTTTTTGTTCTGTGAATTCAGACGCTTCGTTGCAGTTTATATTTTATGTATGTGCTTTTACATTAATGGATTCAGACATATAGTATTAATATCACTATCACTAACACAAACTTTATATTTTTTTTCCTTTTACAGTTAAAAAATGTCCCCAAAAAAAGTTAAAGGGATACATAAACAAGCGAGAGAGAAAATGATGGATATTATTGATTTGCACTCGAGAGGATGTTACTGATTTGCACAATGGAAAGTGTTGTTAGTTTTATGTAGCCTCTCATGGAAAATTTGGTTCTAGTTAGGCTGTTTTGTGATCTATATTTTCTAAGTCATATATATCTCTACTGGCCATATATATGGTTCTAATTAATATGAAAAAATTTCCATGGGGTCAACTTTATTTTTCGTGGATACGAACCCTTATCAGGTTCTACCTTAAAGGGCTGATAGGATTTCGAGTTGGGCAACGAGTTTTGATAGAGAGTAGATAAGAATCAGAGAGGGGAAAAAAATAAAAAAATAAAGAAATAAAGTCAAGAGAGAGTGGTATAAGGGTATAATAGTTATTTTCTAACTAGCTTAAAACCATGTGACATGCTTTATTGACCTATGAATAATTATTATAAATATTTGATTGATTATGTCCTAAAAGAAAATTGAGTATTGATTTATGACTAATTTGTAAAGATTATTGACCTTTAGCTAAATAACCTATTTGTATATCACGCTCTCTCTCTCTCTCTCTCTCTCTCTCTCTCTCTCTCTCTCTCTCTCTCTCTCTCTCTCTCTCTCTCTCTCTCTCTCTCTCTCTCTCTCTCTCTCTCTCTCTCTAAATCCTAAGTTTTTTTTTATCTCTCCCTCTAAAATGAAAAAAATTCAATAAAAATCAAGTTTACTCACATTTCTCTCTTCATCTAATCTCACAAAATTTATCGTTTGGCAAAAAAAAAAAATAACTATTTAATATAATTTTCTTTGTCAGCCAAAGAGGATGAAAAAAATATTTATTCTACCACTTCAATTCAATATAAATATTAAAAAAGAAAAAAAATGGACATTAAAATAATTTCGTAAATTTTTTTTTTTTACTTTTTTTTTCTCTTCCCTCACTACATGTCGTCAAGGGAAAATGATATTCGTAAATTTTATATCACGTTCTCTCTCTCTTTCTCTAAATCCCATGTTTTTTCTCTGTCCCTCAAAAATGAAAAAAAAAGTAAATAAAAATCAAGTTTACCCACATTTCTCTCCTCATTTGCTCTAATAAAATTTCAAAATTTTTTCTGCCAGTGTGGGGGATATTTTCTTGTATGACCTAAATAAAGAAAATATAAAACTATTAGTGAAGCTTTGCTCAACAAAAACTCCAATAGCAAACATAACATCAAAGAGTTGGTTGAACAAATAACACAATTCTTGGCTGGTAAGTCCCACCTTAAGAGAATAACATATATAAGCCCACATGCAAACACATGAAACTCTAGAGCCTTTTCAAAAGCCATGGCACCAACAAATACTTCCAAAAAAAGAAAAAAAAAAAAAAAAAAAAGGAGACTTTGGATACGGTCCCTAGCTATCAATATTCTTTGACTTAAGCTTTGTTGGTTTTTAATTTTTCATCGAAGTCCTTGTAATTAATGTGATACTTTATTTCTATGTATGTTACTATATTTTTTAAATTAATATGTTACTATATTTTTTAAATTAAAATTTGAAATTTATAGTTGTTTATATTAATGAGATTTAAATAAAAATCCATGATTTGTGCAATTAATTAAAATATTACATATAAATTATACTATGGTGTGTATGTACATATAAACATGGGCACATTCATCAAAATTAACGGAAAAAAAAAAAATTATTGTACCAAAACATGGGTACATTCTTCAAAACCACAAAAAATTGAATAGATTTTATATATAATAAAAAAAAAGGGTACATTTTACATATAACAAATTGGTATATTTAAGAACAGGTACATTTTAAGATGAAAAATTGGAAAAAAAAAAACTACATGAATGGGTGCATATACGATTAAAAATTTGAAAACATTTTTTAAAAAGCTAATGGGTACAAACTTGTTCTAATTTTTTATTTATTTTTAAAATTAGTTAGGAGTTTAATAAAGGTGTGAGTATTAAAATCCTAAATCAATTATTAATTTTTATTTTAAAAAATTATGTAATTGACATGTAAATTCATTATTACATTAATGTTCGAGACTTGAATCAAAATCTGAAAACTAATAAGGTTTCAGTCAATGAACATTAGTAACTAGGGATCAGATACTAAATTTTTCCTTTAAAATCTATGTGCTTAGGCTCCGGAGTATAGGATACTCTTCACATTCTAATCCCTCAAATCATAATTTTTGTCTGACCTAAAACCTAACGATTATAAGGCTCAAAGTATCCTATGCTCAAGAACGCTATAAAAATAAAAAGTCTCATTCAACAATAGGCTAGCAACGCAGCGCAAAACATTATTTGCTTGAAAGAAGAAAGTTTATTGAGATATATGCAACCAATCTAACGTCACTTCTCTTCCAATATTAAAATATATACCAATTTCAAATCTCTCACGCCATTAATAAAAAGAAAACTGGTCGTAAAATAATCCCTCATTCAAACAGTCATGAGTCCGTTATATAATGTTCATGTTTGCAACCATAGTTTCGCAGTCACTCACAAGCTCAGCTGAATTAAGTTAGCCTTGGGATTTCATGAACGTCTTTGGACTTTCTATACCCCTCTTTGTTGTCAACTGTTGGTTACTACGTATGAAAAGAGGTTCACTGTTATCACGTCATTAGGGTTCAACCATACAATATTATGTAGGATTGAACATGACATTGCAATATTAAATCAGAATATGACATAACGGTAAACTTATTTCATTTAAGTTTTTCTTCCAAATAAGAATTCCGTCATTAGGACGCCCCATACAAATGGGAGAACTACCTCATCATGAGGTACCGCTCAATCACGATGGCCGTAAATGTAAGTTAACAAAACTTTGGAAAGGGAAAGATCAGGGGCCGAAAACCACTTGCATTCCTTGTTGTTTGGGTTCGTAGATATCTACATGAAATATAGAGAAGAAAGTCCACTGGTGCTGTGGTGACATAGCGATGGTTATAAATAGTTAGAGATTAAGGCAGTTAGGAACTCAAACTCATTACAAATGTGCTAAAAGCCTTATGTGTATACTTACGTGTTATAGTAAGAGTAGACAACATAATTAATATGTCTAATTTTTAATGTAAATTAAAAAAAATTACGTGTTATAATTTGAATAGAAATAATAAAATCACATAACCGTGTACACTAAAAAATTACTCAACAAACTGATTGAATATACAACAAACTGTAGAAAAAGGTATGTAGGCTAAAAAATATATTTGTTATTGATACGTGAATGTGGAAAAATGGAAGAGAATGCTTTTTTTCATTATGTTTCTCTACAAGATTACAAGAATATATATACATGATACAAATGTGTAGGTAGGACAAGGTAGCCGTCCTAGTGTGTAGGTAGGACAAGGTAGGACGGCTGTAGGACGGCTTATTCTTCCAATAATAATATTATATACAATTACACAAGGACTCCAACCATATTCCTTATTTGTCTAACACTCCCCCTCAAGTTGGAGAGTGGATGTCAAGAACTCCCAACTTGCGTAACATACCCGAAAACTTTTCTTTCCCAAGAGGTTTGGTAAACAAGTCTGCCAACTGTTGTGCCGTACCCACATGCTTGGTCTCTATTGTGCCATCTACAATTTTATCTCGTATAAAGTGACAATCCATCTCAATGTGACGAGTTCGTTCATGAAAAACAGGATTGGCAGCTATATGTAACGCTGCTTGATTATCACAAAATAAAATGGAAGGACCATCCAAAGGAATGTTCAAATCCTTCAACAAAAAACGAAGCCAAACTATCTCGCAACAAGCACTTGCCATGGCCCTATATTCCGCCTCTGTTGAAGAGAGCGAAACGGTTTTCTGTCGTTTCGTCCGCCAAGAAATCAAAGAACCGCCCAAGAATACACAATACCCAGTAGTCGAATCGCGAGTGATAGGGCAACCTGCCCAATCAGAATCACAAAACGCAGTTAACTTGGTCTGATTGTCAGAACGAAATAATAAACCTTGACCTGGAGTAGCCTTCAAATAACGAACAATACGAAGCGTAGCATCCATATGAGATATCCTTGGCTCGTGCATAAAACGGCTTAGAACATGCACAAAATAGGTGATATCCGGCCGAGTGATAGTGAGATATATTAACCGACCTACTAATCGTCGATACTTTTCAGGATCCTTGAGAAGTTCTCCTTTATCAGATAATTTTGTGTCATCCATAGGAAAAGCAATGGGTCGTGCTCCCAAAAAACCATAGTCCTTGAGAATCTCTAATGCATACTTGCGTTGAGAAATATAAATCCCTTGTTTGGAACGAGAAACCTCAATACCCAAAAAATATTTTAAATCACCAAGATCTTTTATCCGAAAATGATCACGGAGAAAAGACTTCAGAGAATTAATGGCACTAGCATCATTGCCTGTAATCACAATATCATCCACATAAATGAGCAAAGCTGTGAAAGAAATACCAGACTTTTTAGTGAACAATGAATAGTCAGCTTTGGATTGTTGAAAACCGGCAGAAATGATGGCACTAGTGAATTTGGCAAACCATTGGCGAGAAGCCTGCTTAAGACCATAAAGTGACTTGTGAAGGCGACACACAAGATTCTCCCCCTGTCGCCGGAGACCAGGAGGAGGAGACATATAGATTTCTTCATGTAAGTCACCATGTAAGAAAGCATTATTAACATCAAGTTGATGAAGAGACCAAGACTGACTAGCAGCAAGAGCAAGAAGACAACGCACCGTAATCATTTTAGCAGTAGGAGAAAAAGTGTCATGATAATAAATACCTTCAGCCTGAGTGAAGTCTTTAGCAACCAAACGAGCTTTGTAGCGGTCAATAGAGCCGTCGGAATTGTGCTTGAGTTTGTACACCCACTTACAACCAATGGGAATTTTGCCAGGGGGCAAGGAAGTTAAAGTCCAAGTACCATTAGCATGTAAAGCTTGAAGCTCCTCAGTCATAGCACGTTGCCAATTGGGGTCAGTGGCAGCCTCGGCAAAGGAGGAAGGCTCCACAGTCCGACTGACAGAGTTAATGTAAGAAAAATGCCTGGGAGAGTAACGGTGATAAGAGAGAAAATTACAAAGTGGATATCGCGTACCTTGTGTAGAACCGGGTTGCGAAGTCGAAGATGAGTGGGATGGCAGAATCACCTGCGAGCAAACGTAGTCTTTTAAATAGGATGGAGGTTTATGGGCACGGGAAGAGGTGCGGGGAAGGGGAGGATTGGTAGGTAGTGGGGGGGGGGGGTAGGGATGTCCGTGGGTAAAAGGGTGAAAGGTAAGGAAGTAGCAGGGGGGGAAAGAGGGGATGCCGAGAGGGCAGGGGCATGGGAAGGAACGGGTAATGGGGCAGCAAGGGATTCTGTGGGAGGCGTGGAAGGGGAGAAAGGTGGAGGAGGGTGAGGCGTCGGGGCAGGAAGGGGTGGGTTATATGTAAAGTCCAGAGGGGGTGGGATGGGTAGGGTAGGCGAAGAGGATGGGATAGGAAGGTGAGAAACGGCATAAGGGAAAGTAGTTTCGTGAAAGATGACGTCTCGACTAGTGAAAATGCGGTGATTGTCGAGATCGTAAAGGGTATAGGCCTTTTGTCCATGAGGATAACCGAGAAAAATGCAACGATGAGCCCGAGGGGAAAATTTGGTGGTGGGAGTGACAGAGGTGGCATATGCCAGACAACCAAAGACGCGGAAGTGGTCATAAGATGGGGTTTTCGAAAAGAGAACCTTAAATAGGGATTTATGATGGAGAAGACGGGTAGGTAGACGATTGATGAGATAAGTAGCGGTAAGAACACATTCCCCCCAAAACTTGATAGGAAGATGGGATTGAAAACGAAGGGCGCAAACGGTTTCAAGAAGATGACGATGTTTTCTTTCAACAACGCCATTTTGTTGGGGGGTATAAACACAAGAAGTTTGTAAAAGCACCCCATGATCAGAGAAAAAACTACGAAGAGATAAAAATTCACCACCATTGTCAGTACGAATGCATTGGATGGTAGTGCGGAATTGGGTAGTGACATAAGCAAAAAAATCCTTAATTAATTGTTGAGTGTCGGATTTATGTTTCATGAGGAAGACCCACGTAAAGCGAGAAAAATCATCCACAACGGTTAAGAAATAATGAGCACCAGAAAGAGAAGATTGACGATTCGGGCCCCAAATATCACAATGAATTAAAGCAAAAGGGAAAGTTGATGAAATTGAACTCAAAAGAAAAGGTTGACGAGTTTGTTTTGCCAACGGACAAACATCACAAATATGACTAGAATCAAAATTACAATTAAGAGAGCTAGATGCTAAAGCTTGCAAACGAGTGGAGGAGGGATGGCCAAGACGCCTATGCCAGAGGGAGGAGGGGATGGTAATGATGTTGCAGAGAGGTTGACGGGTAGGGAGAGAAGAGGTAAGGGCCACAAGGTAATACAGATCGCCACGTCGCTTACCCACACCAATCATCGCCTTCGAAACCAAGTCCTGCAAAACACACCAAGAAGGAAAGAAGGTTATGGAACACGATAATCCATCTGTAAGTTTACCAACCGATAAAAGGTCCACTTGGAAATTAGGGACACATAAAACATCCTTCAAAGTAACTGATGAATTTAAAGGAAGAGTGCCGGTAAAAGTAATGGGAGCGGAAGCACCACTAGGCAAAGAAACAGGCGGCAAATGTGAAGGAGAACGATTAACCAAACATGAAGCGGAAGAAGTAATATGATCCGTAGCACCACTGTCAAGAATCCATTGACCATGACGAGAGGTGACAGGTAACAAACCTTGGGCAAAATCAGTAGTGAGCACGGCATTGGCCTGAGGAGGGGTGGTGGTGTCACGTAGAGCAGCTAGAACACGGAAGTGCTGCTCGGCAGAGAGGTCAAGCATGGCAAGCTGCAAGTCATGCAAAGTAGGCTGGGCCCCGTGCACTTGGTGGGTCGCTGGAGTAGAAGAGGAGGCAGGGGCCTGGGTGCCTTGCACGTGATGGGCCTGGGTGAAATTATGGGGCCGGGAAGCAGAAAACCGTGGCTGCCGGGGAGGACTGGAAGGTGCATGGCTGCGGGAAGAACTGGAAGCAGTGGCACGGCGCGGTGGTCGCCATGGTTGGCCATGGAGGGGATGGCCAACGGGATATCCATGAAGTTTATGGCAGGTGTCTCGGGTATGATAATCAAAATTGCAGTAGGTGCAGTGGAGGGGAGGACGAGCAGAGGAGGGACGGGACGGGCCACGAACAGCCATGGCAGCAGGTTGATCGACAGAGCGGAGGACGCCCAGGGAGCGTTGTTTTTCAGCTTAAGACACCGAGGAACAGGCCTGACGAACAGTGGGAAGGGGATTCATTAAAAGAATCTGGTCACGAACAGCAGCAAAGGATTCGTTGAGGCCCATTAAAAATTGCATGAGTTGTTGACGGTCATGCTTGGCGTTGCAAGAACACATGCAGCCATCATTATAAGAAGCAAGCTCATCCCAGAGAGCTTTCAGGCGAGTAAAATAGGTGGAGATAGAAGAAGAACCTTGAGAAATTGTAGCAAGTTCCCGGTTGAGTTGGAAGATGCGTGGAGCATTACTCTAAGAGAAGCGTTCGCGAAGATCATCCCATACAGCTTGGACAGATGTGGAAAAAAGCACAGATTCTTGAAGGTCAAGTTCCAAGGAATGCAGAAGCCAAGAGAGAATCATGTCATTGCAACGACGCCAAGCCGCATGAGCATCAGGGTCGTCGGAGGAAGAAGGTTCTTGGATATCGCCAGTGATGAAACCAAGTTTATTCTTGGCACTCAAGGAAAGCTGCATGCCACGGGCCCAGGATGTGTAGTTATCACCATTCAACTTCTTGGATACAAGGACAAGATTCGGGTGGTCGGAATGATGAAGGGAAAAAACACCATCGGAAGAAGAAGAGTCAGCCATGGGAACGGCAGAGAAAGCTGCCGAAAAAAAATTAGGGCTAGGGTTATAAACCTGCTCTGTATATCATGTAGAAAAAGGTATGTAGGCTAAAAAATATATTTGTTATTGATACGTGAATGTGGAAAAATGGAAGAGAATGCTTTTTTTCATTATGTTTCTCTACAAGATTACAAGGATATATATACATGATACAAATGTGTAGGTAGGACAAGGTAGCCGTCCTGGTGTGTAGATAGGACAAGGTAGGACGGCTGTAGAGGACAAGGTAGCCGTCCTAGTGTGTAGGTAGGACAAGGTAGGATGGCTTGACGGCTGTAGGACGGCTAGTGTGTAGGTAGGACAAGGTAGGACGGTTGTAGGACGGCTTATTCTTCCAATAATAATATTATATACAATTACACAAGGACTCCAACCATATTCCTTATTTGTCTAACACAAACTATATGAGGATACTGCTATATGATCTTAATCAGCTCTTCGTACAACATTAATTGTACAACAGATTGATTGTCTCACCAAATAATTCAACAGCAACAGTTGAGAAGGGCATTCAATTCAATTAAGTTAGCCTTCTTTTGATCTTGATCGACAGCTGGTTAGTACAGCACACCACCATGGAAGAAATAATACGAAGACCCAATTATAATCTAATTAATTTACTGATTGAATTATCCCATGTCATAGAGATCAACTTACATGACATGTTTGCGTTCGAAGTATATTAAATTGCAATGTAATTAACTAACAGCCGAGTATGAAAAAGAAATTCTAAGATGAACGAAACTTAGAAGTTTTCTCAAGCAGATTCAAAAGTATATTAATAATATATAACCCCATAATATTAAAGATTAAACCCATCAGTTACCAAAAGAAAAGAAGGATTAAACCCGTCACTGCATGCCAATCAAACAAGCATAGAGCTCCTCAAGTTGCTTAACCTCATGATCCCCATGAGGCTGCACCTGCATGCTGGAACTTCCAACACCACCCTCATCACTACAATTAGAAGAATCAAACACTGAACAAATTACAGGATTAGGTGGAAACACTTGTACTTGTTGGTTCAAGGCCAACACAACTTCATGAGCCCTCTTAAGCTCGCCTCTAAGCCTCTCAACATCTTTCTCAAGCCTCCTCTTTTCAGCTAGGGCACTCTCCAGCTTCGCTTGGATTGCATTGTAGTTGAGCTCGAGGCTCTGCGTCTTCCACCGCGCGCGCTTGTTCTGGTACCAAATTGCAACCTGTCTCGGTGGGATTGCGAGCTGCTTGGCCAGCAGAAGCTTGCGCTCTGGTTCAAGCTTCTTGTTGAAGGCAAAGCTTCGCTCTAGGAGCTTCACTTGGTCTTGAGTTAGCCTTTTTTTGTTGTGTTGGAATTGGTTTTTGTGGTTCGAGGTCTGGAAAAAATCCATGATTTGGTTGATCTTGCTTGCGAGCTGTAGAGTTTTTATTTTTTTGTCAAAGAGCTGTAGAGTTGTGTGATAAGCTTGGAGGTTTTGAGCTGATCTCAGTTAAATATATACAATTATGTTCTCTAATTTATAAGTATTGAAAACCTGAGAGAGACAGAGTCCACGCCCCTGTGGGTTTTCACGTGGGATGTAACCCTACCCCTCTATTTCTGCAATTTAAAAATATTATCTTTTATATATATATGATTTTTAAGTTTTTGTTAATTAATTCTTTTTAATCAAAATAAGCATTAATTCCTTTCCATAATTCTAGTGTTCTAGAATTTTTAGTTTGTGTGTAATGTTTGAATCGATGGTATAAATTGACGTGGTTGTGATTTTTTTTTTTGGTGTTATTCACACATTTTTTTTTTAATTTTTTACATATATTTTTTAATTTTCAAAGTTTGTATGAATAAAAAAAATTAAAAGTTAAAAGTTAACAGAAAATATGTGGATAATACCACTTTTTTTTTATATCAATTTTATGGGATGTTCCCGAAGGACCTTTTTCTCTTTTGTACGTATTACAGTGCAACAAAGACATGAAGCTAACCTATATAGTCTTTGATCAGGAGCTACTTATCAGTTATTGCCACAAATTTATATGCGACCTTTGATCATTTGATTTTTGTTTTTTTATCTCTGAAAAAACAGGACAGCCACTTCTGCTGACTTTAGACCGATTAGCCACAGTATTCATGGACGGCGGGGTTTCCAAGTTGTTATAAATTGCCCGCCATGTCAAAAGTCCATAAGACTTCGAAACTCTTATCTCCTTCTGTTAATCCACTCCAATGTTACTTGAGTTCATTAGGGCATGTTTAGTATTTTTTTTTTTATCCAATTTTTTGTTTTTCAAACTAATGAGTAGCTTTTTATTGACTACATGAGTGCAAAATAGTGCAACAAGAGACTTCAATAAACTTTTATGAGTGATATATACGTAGACGGAGTTTTGAACTTGAAATATTGCATTCTTATTCTAGTTGGTTAATCAGTGTAACAAGAGACTTGAACTTAAATTCTATCATTTCTTTTAGTTTAAATTCATAAATATGTCATTTCAAAGAGAAGAGCGTCACCAATTAAAATTCATACGATGCTGTGACCTTTGGGCCTCTTAGCCAAATTCTGTAGTCTTACTATGCTATATATCTTTCGTATAGCTTCACCCATTTGAGTTGTTATCTTTCATATTATTCAATCGTAAACTTTGATGACATGTTTACCTAACGGGAATAGAAGGGATTGGGAATTGCACTCCTTTCAAGGGATTCCAGTGTTTACCAACACTGGCGGAATGAAAGTGTCAGTGGGGCCCATTTAAAATGGGGAATCAAGTTACTGATTTTCCCAGAATTGGACTACCGAACAATAGGTGGTATTCAGACTCCTGGAGAAAGCATATCTGGAATCAGCTTTTTTTGCCCAATATACCCTTATCTCCTTCTTCCTTCAACCTCTGTCTCTGCTCTCTCTGTCAAAGGAAGATTTAGTAGGTTTCATGGCCTGCGGGATTATGGTTTCATGACCAAAATTAGAAGGGAAGAAGATGAGGATTTTGGAATTTCAATTTTGATCATACTTCGGCAACGACTAAAATCACTTTGATTCATCCCCGACTCAATCTCTTGTGTCAGTGGTGACCCAAATTAAACATTTACAAAATCAAGAACAAATGAAGATAGAGGAATTTGTAGGGGATGGAGAGAGAGAGCAAGGGAAGGCAGCTGGTGGTGACTAGAAAGGCTGTGGCTATGGGGTAAGGAAAACAGATAGGGTAGGACAGAGGGTCACGATAAAAATGAAAAGAATGGGGAAGATAGAGATGGGGCAGGAAAGGGTCTCAATAAAAAATGAAAAAATGAAAAAAAGTTTTACTAAAGAAAAACTATACTCTCTACTATAAAAATAAAAAAATAAAAAAGTTTAACTAAAAATAATTAGCTTATAAATTAGATTAGTTACACTAGGGGTATTTTAATAATCATGCTAATTTTCATTCCGATTTAAGTGAATTAGGAGACAGTTTATATGAATCGATGTCATTCTTACTCCGATTCCAAACAGTTTTAGTACAACTTCAATAAGAATCTAATTCAGTTTCCTCCTCAATCTAATTCATCCTCAATTCAATTCCCTTCAATCTGATTACGGATTAGTAAACACGCCCTGAGAGTTCTCCTATACTTTTTTGCGGATTCCAATTTATTAATTTTTAGGGCCACTTAGTACTACTGTCTAGTGGTATTCCTCTTCACTTATAAATGAGAGGTTTTAAGTTCGATTCTTGCCGAAAGCGAATTTTAACCACATTTGCTAGCCCATTGTGAGGCTAAGCTAACCTTTCTCCATTGAGTGTAGATAATATCGTTTGTTAAAAAAAAAATTACTAATTTTTAAGGTTATTTTTTATGGAATATTATAACCTTGCGTGAAATATAGTACTTTCTCCAATGTATTGATATCTCTATGTTGAAGTACAGATTAAGGGATTTAGATCCTATTAGGATCCTTTTGTGATCCTCACATCCTATCCGTTCGTACATTGTGTGACCATGAATCATTTTGAATTTTTTTTAATTTGAAATTAAACACAAACAATACTTAATGAAAACTGACAACATGATGTATGATGAACGGATAGGATACAAGGATCCCTAGAATCCTCACAAAGAATACCCGGAGAGGATCCTCATTCCAAATTAAGAAGTACACAACAATGTGGAAATTAAGCAACTTGTTTTTGCTGAAAAAACATAAAATATCTCATACATTGCTTTTAACACCAAATGCAATGGTTGGATAAAAGCTTAAATTTTAAGCTTTAAAACCCTTTTTCCTACGCATTTCCAATCATTGGACTAAAATAAGCTACAAGGAGAAAATTTGGTTTTGGGATTGATTCTGGCTAGAAATTGAGCCAAGGATACAAGGCGAGCCTCCCACTGCCCTTGAACGCGTTGGCTTTTGCTTCACACATGGCACACTTACAAACCTCACTTTTGCTACGCAACAAAGCCTGACAATTGGGTCCCAGCATTGACGGCTTTGTCTGCCACTTGCGACGAGCCTAATGACTCTTTTTTTTAATCCAACGGTTGGCGATTTTGAATCGTTGGTTGATCTAACGCTCCATATTCATAAAAAAAAAAAACTTTTATAATTACCTTAAATCTAATGGCTAAGATCGAATATGAGAAAATGTAACAGTAAAATGAATTGGGTCCAACAGCCAACAATAAAAAATATATATTTAAGTCGAAATTCACATCAAAACTCTATAAATGCCTATGTATATGTTCAAACATCCACACGAAATTCACTATAAATACTCTATAAATAATATATAAATACCTAATTTTTATGTGTTTCATTTGTAGAAAGGGTTTCATGATGTTCCATGACTTTCGTGTTTCATGTGGTGCATATGTGTATGAACCTGTGTTTAAGAATGAGATAGGTTGACTGATTTTTTGTTATTCGGAATATAAATATTTTTAGGTGAAAGTATTCATAAAAAATAAAATTAGGATAATCTATATAAATTTCATCTTTGAAAAGGTTGCCAAGAAAAAATTAGGTTAAATTTTCTTTTAATAATCTCATTTTTAGCCATAATCATTTAGGGGGTGTTTGTTTGCCCTCACTAAGTGGGACTGGACTAGACTGGATTAGGTGTTAGTGCAGTCCCATGTTTTTTAGAGGAAATGACTAGCTTTAGTGGGATTAAACCTCACTCGCCTCGACTATGGGGCTCGCTAGATAGTCTTAGTGAGACCCCCTAACCACCACCGGAATGCTAGGACCCTTCTTTTCTCTCGCGTTATCCCACTCGACTCCTCGCTCTGCTCGACTCCACATCCTGCTTGATAACCTCGCCAAACCATCCCAGGACCGCCGCCGCGTCCTCGTAAATCACGGCTTCCTTTGCCACTTTCTCTTCTTAGTTTTCTTCAGTTTTGTTTTGAAGATTCGTGAAATTATTACTGGGTTTTGATAGATTTTTGTTTTTGATCGATTTGTGGGTTTGATTGATTTCTCAGATTTGATTGGTTTATGGGTTTTGATTTTTGGATTTTGATTGCTACCCATTTATTTTCAATTTATCTGCTATTTTTCCTTTTATGAATTGAAATACAAAGTTGTTCTATGTAAATTCTGATATGTTTTGTTATTAACTCATTAATTTTGTATATGATCTTACCCAATTAATTAGTACCTTTTACATTAAGGCTTATGGTAGTCTTACAAAAATCCAACGAATTGAGTGGAACTGTCGGTGAGGGTGAGGGTGGAACAAATGTTCAAGAAATCTTATACAAGGCTCGTTCATCTTCTAAACTACAAATTTGGTTCTATTTGCTATCAATTTGAGTCGATGAAAGTTTGATAATTCTCCAAGTTGCAGAAGCACCTGCAATTTGTGAAGAAGAAGAGGGCTATGCCCTTTTATTTTTCCATATATTCATTTTGATATTTTTAATAGAAAATAAATTAAATAATAATAATAATAATAATAATAATAATAATTTATTGTTAGTCTAGCTTCTTAGTCTGACACTGCACCAAACGCTTCATTAAACTAGTCTAGCTTAGTAACTAGTGTAGCTTAGTCTAGTCTAAGTCAGTCCAGCTTAATCCCTGAAGTTAGTCTAGTGCGAGACAGTCCGATGCAACAAACGCATCCTAAAGGATTAAAGCTGTTTCTGAATTATAACTTAGAATTTCAAGTTTTAACCCATGCGATTGCACATAGTCTAAATCAGGAGATTCGAGAGTTTAAAAGAAAAAATGGCCGCCGGCCCCCGTCTTTGGGTCGAGCTAGATTTGACCATCAATCTCAATTAACCAAGAGAAGATGACCCTTAATTTAGTCTTTACCTGCTGTCTTGATCTGTAAAACTAGTGACAGAAGATTCTGAAGATGACACATTAGCTAGTGCAGAAGTTTAGTAGGGGACATGAAAACATATATATTTGCATCAAGAGATTAACAAGATGTATAATTCCACTAAGCCTTGAAAATTGACTTACATTGATCAATTTTTAATTTCAATGACCATTTTGATGTCATGGGCTAATTTCAAAGACCATTTGTGAGAAGAAGAAAAGAAAAAAAAAGGACTTATGGAACCCATTTATGTGCCACATTAGCATTTAACGGAATTTTTAACATAATTGTGACGGAATGACCATATTGATTTGCGACACCTATTTTTAGGAACTACATTGATTGATTTTCAATTTTAAGGACCATCTTGAAGGTGAGGGTCAATTTCAGAGACCATTTGTGATAAAAACCCATTAAAGAATTAAAAGTTCATAATTAACCTATCGTTACTTTTTATTCAATAATTATTGTTTACGAGAGACGACTTTCTAATTTCTTTCAACAAAAGTAGAGACTAAGTGCCATTAAACGAAATATAGCGGTGTGTAAGTTCGAAGTATCACAGTTTGTATAGCTTCTGCAAGTTGTTCAAGTTGATCATGACTACATGGGTTTGGTTGAAATCAAACCCTTAATATGTTTCTCCTAATTTACGGTGCTTCCATTCCAGATAAAGGTACTGTATTCAAGAGGCTCTCCACGACTTTTGCAGCGTCACGTAATTGGACTTGAAAATAAATCTGTCGGGAAGCCAGAGCGTGAGATAGTTTGATGGATACGTCTTCATCTATAGTGGCTATCTGAAAATGTCGAGACCATGCAACTGGATTGCAAGCAGCAATTTTGACCAACATGCATGTATGTTTAGTAAATTATTGTCCTTTGATTGCACTATATTCTATAAGTAGGGTCACTTAGGATTGGCCCTTATGCCACCATATATGGGATGTGATATGATTGATTCAAGAATTCTGCTTGCATCTCTATCTTTGTTACTTTGCCTCAACATTTTGAAGAAGTTATCGCAACAAACCTGTATACGTACATCATCCACTCGTAACGTCCCTCTCAGTTTCTGCTTGCATCTCTATCTTTGTTACTTTGCCTCAACATTTTGAGAAGTTATCGCAACAAACCTGTGTACGTACATTATCCACTCGTAATGTCCCTCTCAGCCTTCAAGTAAGTTAACGTGAGGTTATCTATATAATTTTATAAAGATGAGATTACTTGGGGAGATGTTATTAGTATTCTAAAAACTTTATCATATGTATTTCTCTTGTTCTTCACGTGTAATTTGTTGTGTTAGTAACAATTTCTAGTCTTATTTTTAAAGATAACACGGAACATTATTGTGAAAAAGTTGGTGTTTATTGTGAAAAAGTTGGTGTTTATGTCCAAATTTCTTATTACACTGTCAAATTAGATTTTTTTGAATGGATACGATTGCATTACTAAATCATCATTCAAATTAATGGTTTACAGGTACACGCCTTTTTTTTTAATTGTACAATAGAGTAATCCATTCAAATTTAGAATACTCACTCAAAACCAATTGATAACAGGTAGGAAAACTCAGGCAAACACAAATTATTATATTAAGTATTTTAAGAGCATCATAGATCAATCCGTTAGAATATCCCACTGAAAACCAATTGATAATAAGTAAGAAAACTCAAGTTAGCACAAATCATTATAGTGGCTTATGAATTCCAGTCCTATCCCATTTACAATCTATTGGATATAATCCAGCTGCGTCATTTCAAAGGTTTTAGCAATTAACTTAACCCTAATTGACAATTAACAAAGAAGCTCAATATATAGTCACAGATTATGACATAATGCTTGGAATTTTTTTGTAGTGATCATGCTTCCATTAAACTCTAGGAACATGCATGACTACCAATTATCGGTATATGGTCAACTAACAGGAAGTTTGACAATGTACACCAAAAATTAGATGAGTAAATTCACATTTAGACCAAATTAAATGAATAATTCAGCCAAAAAATCATAAATAAATCATACACCAAATGGTTCCTATTGTATACGTTTTATCAGTGTGATTCTGTCGTTTGGAGGGTTACAAACACTTCCCCACATCTCTTATATTTTATGGTTTTTGGTGGTTGGAACTTTATCCCCGGTCCTTTTACGATGCACCAAACATTAGGGTTTTCAGTGGAAACATTTATTGTACTACGACTTACGTTGCGCATTCAATGTCTTATTATCCGAGTCTGAGTGCATGCATGAACTTTGCCAAGCCGTCACACCATGACACTGTTTTGACCCACCACCGCAACCCACCCGGCCACCAGCAGCGACCTTTGATTTCTATATATATATATTTTTTTTTTTGGCATTTTTGTTTTGGGGTTAGTGCCTTGGTGGTCTGTTATTGGCTAAAGCATTGATTTGAACGACCTGCACTACTCGAGCCAGGGTGAGCCATATATGGAAACGCATATAGCAGGAACAACTTACAAGATATGTGTACATTATAATGATATTTTGTATCAATGAAAGGAGGATATGTAAACAAAAATTTATAGATCATTTTATTGTATTGACATGAAACATCACTGTTGCGATGTCCTAATGCCGGCCTACAGTCGTTCTCTATCAGATGGAGGTAGACCTGGCATTCGTGTCGTGTTTTCCATGTTCGTGTCGTTTTTGTGTCATACCCGATATCTTAATGGGTCGCGTAGTGTAACACCCGTTAAAATAAACGGGTAAAATGACCCTACCCAAAATCGACCCAATAATATTAACAAGTAATATGACCCGACCCGTTACCCGTTAAGGAAAATATATTTTAAACCAATAAATAATCAAATGAAAAACATAATACTAAATAAGTATATACATATCATATTGTCACATCCAAAACATAAAAACACATTTTTCTTTTAAGTATATATTTACATACCCAAAATAAGAGCATAATAATAAAGAAAATTGTTATTAGCACTCCAAAAATCTCATTCTATACTCCAAACTTTATATATTAGGAAAGAAAAAAAATACTCTTGTGAGAAGTGTAGAATGAGATTTTTGGAGTGCCAATAATACTTCCCATAAAAAAGCATTAGAACATTACAAAATACCATAGCCTTACAAGTTGCAGGTCAACAGGATTTGGAATCATAAACCCACATGTTCTTCACTAACCCCGATCTCCCTTTTCGTATCCTCTCTCTGATTGAACTCTGTCTAGACCTCTTTCTTTCTTTCCAATTTGACAAGATATATAAATACGCATCCCCATCCTAGGCTTCCCAAAATCCATATCCTCATCCTTTTTTAACCTCTAAATTCCCTCCCCACAATGAATCTAAATCAACATCATCAGGCAATTCAAAGTACAGTAAAACTTTGTTCTTGCGGAGATCGATTAAAGTAGTAACGGAACTTAAAATGAAAAAGCAGTAACGAAACTTATTCAGGAAATAGCCAAAGTCTTACATATTTTTCATCCAAGTAAATAGCCAAATTAAGAGGCAAAATCGAACCTGGAGTGGAATCTGGATAATGGAGATGCGGAGATGCAGAGATGCAGAGATGTAGAGACGACTAGAGATGACAAGGATGATTTCGTCCACTGCACGAGGGAGGAGAAAAGAGAGACTGAGAGAGGCTACCGGAAGAACTGAACATACGGCGGGAGAGAAGGGCTAGGAAAAATAGACGGCGGGATCGGGAGAGAGGGTTACGGGAGTGGGGAGAGAGAAAGGGATTAGGGCTTTTGTTTTGATTAAATGGTAAAATTGGAAAATAATGGAATAGAGAAAGGGTATTTTCATCCAAAAAAGTTCTAATAATATAAGTGAAATAGAATCCAACAATACATATTTACTTCCATTTATCTTACGGCTGTTATTTAAGTAAAGTCTTTAATAGTTTTTTAATTAATTTAGAAGTGTAAAAAATGTAGAAAAAATATATAAACGCTCATAATGACAAGCTTTTCAACTTTCGTGAAGAGCTTAACTTTGAAATTTGCCACTATAATCATATAAATCATGGATCAAAATTTAACAGTTGATTGTTGTTTACATTTACGCTTCATTTTTCTCATCAAATTTTTTTTTTTTTCGGATTTTCTTTTTTGAAAACATGATCTATTAGAGGATGCAGGAAGATGAACGGTTTGGATCGTTGATATGATGTTCAGAGTTTTATGGTTAGTGAAAATATTGCTTGATGTTTATAAAGTTTCTACAAACTATATGACATTGACTCATATTTCAATTAACCGTAAATATCGAAACGTGATATCAAAGATCTGAACCGTTTATCTTCTTACATCCACCAGATGATCATGTTTTCAAAAATGAAAATTTTAAAAATAAAATTCAGTAAGAAGAATAAAGCGTAAATGACAATTGACGGTTAAATATAAATTTAAGGTTTATGGATTATAGTGTTGGATTTCGAAGCTAACTCTTTCATGAAAGTTGTAAAGCTTGTCACTATGAGTGATTGTGTATTTTTTTTTTTTTTTTTGACATTTTTTACACTTCTACAATAATTATTATTAATTTTATTAATTTTGCCCTCAAATAGAGAACATTATTCATGAGGGTTTGGAGGATTTTAAAAATCTAAACGATAATATAAGCGTAACCATTATCTACTCGTGGAGGAATAATGATGAATCACAAGTGTTTATATATTCTTTTACATTTTCCATACTTGTATGTATGTCTTCTTAGTTTTTGCCTATACAAATACTATACTAGTTTATTTTAATTTTGGACAACAACATGTTAAGTAAAATTTATCCTAGTAATGATAATAAGGAACTCTCATAATAAAAATAAATAATGACTAAATTTTTTTTAAACTTATATAGAATAATAATATAACACTATATATTTAATATAGAATATATTGTATATATTAATATGGCTATTGTATTTTATAATAAATCTTGTAGTAGTTAAACTTTAAAATTATCAAAACAATTTTTTTCTTAACGGGTCGAAACGGGTTACCCACGTGTATAACCGTTAAGAACTTGTTATTAATGGGTTCTTAACGGTTCACCCGATAATGACCCAATTAGTTATCATGTTGATCCGAAACCCGTTATTTTCATGTTGCGTCATCGTATCGTGTCAGAAACTGCCGGGTCTATATGAAGGGCATTTGTTTTGTGAGAAAGAATATATAGACTGGGAGGGAAGGAGAGGAGTTAAAACTTAGAAAACATAGTGGTGTGTGGTTGGTTGTGTAGGGTAAAATTAGGATATGTATACAAATGATTATGGATTGGATTTAGTAAGGATGCTGCAGACATTATTATTATTATTATTTATTTATTTATTTATTTATTTTTTAAGAGTACGTACGTATAAAAAAGGGTTTAACAGCAACAATTGATAGTACTTGTTGTCCTTACTTGATTTAACGACCACTATTTTCTATCTGATAATATAATTACCTAGCTAATAGCATAAAATCACGTCACTTTACAAATATTGAAATACATTTCCTTAAGCCAATTTTACCGAGCTGGAGGCCAACCGCGTCAGTAATGTTAGGGAGACAAAATTTGCAAACTAAATGATGTGTCACCAATAAGAAATGAACACATTTATCAACATTAAATAATCCAATCATCAACATCCATGTCATTTAGTTTAAAAAATTTTGTCTACAAATTTAGTCTCCATAACATTACTCCAGTTCAAATAGGGGCTGTCATAGGAGAGAGAGAGAGATAAAACGAGAGAGAGAGAGAGAGAGAGAGAGAGATAAAACGAGAGAGAGAGAGAGAGAGAGAGAGAGAGATAAAACGAGAGAGGGGGAGAGAGAAAGGAGAATGACAGAAGTGTTGGTCGTGCAGAGTGGATCAGTCAGCTCTTCTCCTCGCACGCTTGGGCCTTCGAGTGACCGGACCTTCTTCGGTAACCTCGAAGACCCTTTGGGCCTGTAGTTTTAGCATTATTGTCTGGTCTCTCTTTGGGACTAGTTCCAAGTCTTCTTATGACCTTTGATCATTTCGGCACAAACAGAGGTCTTCCAGTTTTATCAATGTGGAGGCTACAAGAGGGCCTGGCCACCTGCGTGCATTACTCACAACTTTTTAAATCTTATTTGTGTGATCGACGCTCAAAATTGCACCAAGTATCACTCTGATTTTAATTTAATCTACGTAAACCAATTTTTCGACTGAATTTGTCAATTATGTGATGTGTCACAATTAAAAAATAAGTAGGTTAATCAATACTTAAGCAATAATTCAATCATCAATAAGACAATAAGCACGTCATATGATTTAAATAGATGATCATCCTAGCATTATCCTTTCTTGAAACTTAAAATTTCAATGAAAAAATCTCTAGCTAGTGTACCACCTAGCAATGAGTGGTATGAAAAGTGAAAATGAAATTCATTGTTTACAAATTAATGAATTGGAAATAAAATATTTAAATAATTGCGAAAATCAAACTTGACGGTAACTCCTGATACTACATAGCATTGAAGCCGCCGCCTAGTTATTTCCTCAAATTTACCTAGGAACTATTTATCAAACTATTTTAACTTTGCATTTAGCTAGTGTCTCGGAACATGAGTTCTAAATCTTTCCAGCTGAAATGGCCAAGCCCGGTGTTTTGTTAGGGTTCTTGCAAATGCTATTCCGGGTGGCTTTGTGAAGGCCAATGACTCTGTCAAGACCAACTAATATTAAATTGTTCATAACTTGTTCAATTTCAAGAGATTTTCCCATGAACCAGAATATACGCCACCAAGTATCATAATTCAAGCGGAAAGTATAGCTTTCAATGTTTCTCATGAAGTACCGGGTTTGTATTTCGGCTACCCTGCAAAATTTCTCCAATTTCAAATGTCTAAAGAGGAAGTATGCTTGAAACAAGTAAATTGGATTGAATTCTCACAAGCAAATATGTTCATCATCCGATCCAGTTATGTCAGTTCCAGAAGTCACAGATCCACTCTAATCAGCTGAATACCAAGAAAAATAAAATTTGGTTTCGGTTCGATTCGATTGGATCCCAGAAAAACCATCAGTTTCGTAGTGCTAAAGAATTGAATGCATGCATTTAAAAACGAAAAAGAAGGTGCAACATATAAGCAAGGAACTGATGGGGATGCTAAAAAGATGAGAAGAAATCATTGAAACACTTGCTTGGTGATGAACATTTTCTTACATTTTCATCTTTCATAAAAACAAAAGCTGTTCCTGCCACATCTAACAAAACCCTAGGGTCAGGTCATGATAATAATATTATATTAAAGCGTCACCAAGTCTTTTTTTCACGAAAAACATCTTCGAGCCATTCCCAAACTAAACTTCCATCAATACGATATAAGCAAGTAGCAGCAACAGCAGATTACTATGGAAATAAAACCAAAACCAACCATCGACGCTTTATGAATTTTGATTCTTCACTCACAATATACTAATTGCCAAGCGGCGCCCCTCCTTCCTCCTGAACATTCACCAGCTCATATTCCACTAAAGAGAGATTGTTATCCTCCTTCACTTCAAAGTTTGCAGGTTCAGTGACCTCAATACGTCCCCATTTATCAACTGCTAGCCTCATCGATCCCTTGAACATGTCAATCCTTGCATTGCGGAGAATTACAGTTGCACCAAGCTTCATCAAGTCAACTGGGCAAACAACAAGGTAAAACAAGATACACTAAACGGGAATAATCATTTCAGCAAAACACATTTATTAAGAAACAGCGAAACTGCGCTCAGTTGTATGATAACCTTCATAGAATTTTACAGTAAACGAAACTCCAACTTATACATGTTCGCATCATATACAAAAGAAAAGTTGCGATACAGTGAAATTTATTTCCATTACATTTTTCTACACAATGTGCAAAATTAATTAGATTAATATATTAGTTCAAGTAAACATAAGGTAGATTGATCAAAGTATCAACATAACTTTACAATAAGGGTACCTTACATCAAGATGACAAGATGCCTGTCTCTAATTGATGAAGGATCTATGTGAAGTGCAAGAATTGCTCATCTCTTAAGCCTAATTTCCTAAACTATATTTCTAAGTTGAACAAACTCAATTACTAAAATCCAGAACATCAAATCTCCATCATCTCAAAAGAAGATTCCACAGAGGTCCCGTCCCAATAAATAAGGTCTCTATAGAAATCATTCCATTATACTTTTCACAGTACTTAAACGAGACAAAGTACTACTAAATCTCATCAAATTCAAAAACATTAATCACAAGACAATATTCTTGGTTTCATATGCTTTGCACGATATGTAGAATCAACAAAATAACATAAGAAGAGCACCTAATCTCCAAACTTCATTTCGCCAAACATTTAAAGAAACACGTCAATGCGCCTATTCTTAATATTCTCTTCCTTTATGATTTCAACACCCTGTTTGTTCTACCTTACCCATATCAAGTCCACCAAATTATTGAGCATAAATCTATTTTATTTATTTAGATTTCTTTACATAGTTTAAATTTTTTAAAGCACCACTGTCAACAGATATTCTAGAAACAAAAGCAAACTAAGGGCCTGCTTGGAAATGCTTCTCTTCTAAGCACTTTCATTGTGGGTCAATTAAAAATTTTGATCAAAAATCAAGTGTTTCCTAGAAAAGCACTTGAAGGTATTCCGCGAGGAAGCACCTGCTTGGTGCCACTCCAGAAATAAAAAAAATACAAACCATAATCAATTTCACCTTCTTTTGCCAAACAGTGCCAGCATAAAACTTAACAATGCAGACAAAACCTTATCCCACTAAGTGGGGTCGCTGTATGAATCCTAAAACTTAACAATGCATAAAGCATCTCACTTCATTCAAACCTGTTAAAACATCACCAAATACCGGCAAAAAGAATAAACAATGCACAACTCTTAACTTTTCTTCAATAATTTCGAAAGATGTTAAAAAATTCAATAACTAATAAGTAGATTTCTATAACTAGCATAGATAATTGTTGCAATTTTTTGCACCCAAGATTAACAATTAGGTTCATCTGAAATTTTTTACAACGAAATGAAGCCGCATACAATGTGCATAGCCTACTTAATGTCTAAAACCATTTTCTCTAATTCATTTGAGTTTCTCTTTTCTTCAGTAACTCTAACCATCAAAAGCCATTAATCCTAATGCACCCTTTCTTTCTGGCACCCTATCCATTTTTCCAGCAACCAATACAGAAACAAATAAATCAGTAAACAAAAACATACCCAAAAAAATATGTACACACAGCAACACACAAATGAATCAAACCAATCAGACAAATAAAGTCAATTTCTCACAACCCAGACAAACAAAACACATAAATCAACTTTCCCAAACAAACAGTAAGAAAAAGCCCCAATACCTTGATCGTTCCTGGCAGTGAAGAGAATGGTCCCAGTCTCGTCCCCAATCAAGCACTCAGAGATTCGAGTCTGGCGAAGGTGCTGCGACACCGATCGGCCCTTCTGCAGCACAGGGTTCGAGCTCAGGACCTTGGCGACGAGCGTGTGGCCGCTGGTCTCCGGCTTGAGCAACTCGACCTTGGTGAACACGGGCTTCCTGAGACCAGGCTTGGCATTGCTCTGCTGGGGTGTCTGAGACGGTGCCGTTTTGGTGGACGTCGACATGGCTTCCAAGTCCAAAAACCCTAAACCTAACCCTAAAATCGAAAGTCCAGGGGAAATGGATTTGTATGTGTTTTGATCTCTCTATGCGACTCTCGCTCTCTTCTCTGCTTGGCGTTTTGGTGTGCTTTTATTTCTGCTATTGACTTTCTTACTTGACCATAAAAGAAAATAAAAAAATAAACATAAAGACTTTATGACGTTTCGTTTTCTACCATTTAACTTGTGACTCGTTCTTAATGTTACGATCCAATGATAATTTTCTTTATTTTAAATGAAAAATATTAAATTTGATTCTCAATACAAACGAATTTAAATCATATTATTATTAGATCCTTAAGAGATTAAGTCTATTGTTTTTTTTTTTTTTTTAAATAGATACTTCTGCTTGTTTAAAAAAAAAAAAAAAACAAAACAAAAAACTCATGACTCGCTAGTTGTTGTGACTAGTGAGTCTCAGTTCGTGGGGTTTGTGACTCTTCCGCTACCGCTCACCTTTAGGCTTGTTTAGTATTTGGGCCTAATTTGACGCCCAATATTGCAACCAATTTAGAGTCCAAGGGGTATCCTCTTTTTTTTAACTTTTATTGGAGCCCAAGGAGTCCTTATCATCAAGAAAGTTGACCCACACCCCCGAGGCCCCAACTCCAAGTCTACATTTATGAATTTAAATTCTGTGTGTTACAAGAAGATGTTTTGGTTTGCAAGTTGGGGTTTGTTCAGATGGTTAGGGTAATTTTCTTCAACTTATTGTGTTTAGGGTATAAATATTTCTTCGTCTCCTTAGTGTAGTTTTGAGTAGAAAAAATCAGAAAGATGATTTGATTTTACTATCAACAAGGAGAGGTATTCGAACATAGAACTTTTTTTTTTTTTTTTTTGGGACAGAAGAACTTCTGTTAATGTAGAATTGGGAAGTGAAGAGAATGGGCTACTGGGCAACACCTAGGTTAACGTAACCTAATATCATGAAAGTTGATAGTAAAATTAAATGACAATATAAAGTATAACTAAACTTTTTTATAAATACATATAAGATTCCTTAATTATTCGATATAAGATTTACACTCTCAACACGATTATGTCGAAATTTATAACGTTTATCACTAAGATCAACTCCAACCCTTGAACCCAAACCCAAATATTTAGGTCTACCAAAAGACAGAATTTAGTTTTATGAACCGTGAATGTCACTGATACCGCATGACCTAAATTTCAGGACGTAAAGTCTATTAGTTGTTGTGGATTGGTTTTAACCCTATTTTTTTTTTTTTTTTTTTTTTTGTAAATTTGAGTTATGTTTATCTTAATTTAATTTTAGAATATTTTAACCTAAAAAAAAAAAAATTAAATCCAACAAAATTTTCTAAACCAAACAATTCACACCAAGTTCCAACCAACCACTCAACCAATTTATTTTTTACCGTTGGATCAAAATCCTTAAATTGCCAAAAATGAACTTAATTTGGACCTTTGATCCTCAACGGCCAAAAATCGAAAGACCATTGAGACCCCTAAAATGTAAACGGTTTGTATCTACGCCCCTTGCTAATTGGGGCCCAGCTGTTGACCAATATAATTCATTAGCACCGTTGCTTTTGAAAAAATGTGGAGCCCCCAAAAATTTAGGTTAGCCGAATTTGAATTTCAAAACCAATTTTTTTGAATTTATGTCTCCCTATTGAATTGCAAGTTTAAACCCAAATATTGGGTTTGAGTCTCCCTCCTAAAGTTGGTCTAATGAACAACTGTAAGGCACTGAAATTTCACACACAGTTTCATAAATCAACCAGTAGCATTTTTGAACGTTGTGAAATTAAACAAAACAGTAATCACGCGCATACATCGTTTTTGATAAGTGCACTAAAGAAATGTTAGGAAAACTCTGTCAAAAGTGAGACTCTCTGTTATATTATCGTTTTTGCACAATGTATTATAATATTGATACGAGAATTATGTTAAGAAAAATAAAATAACAAAAAATTCATAAAGAATCTTACTTTTAAAGAAATTTCCTTAGCATTTTTCACGTCAACTAATGAATAATATTATTTTGTGCACTTGCCGTTGTGCGTACGTTTTTTAATCGCACGATATTAGATTTGTTAAATGGGGCCGTTACGTCTGGCGTGAGGCGTGGAGGTTGCTGTCGTTTGTCGGGTAAAAAGTCATAAAGGACGGGCTGCAAATGCCATCACTATCATGTGTGTGGATTGGACTTCCCCAAATAAAGCCCAATTAAAGGAAAGTATAAACCCTAGCTGGCAGCCGACCAAACAACGAAGTGGCCACACAATTATATAAATTCGAAAGAAGGGTGCCCCTTCGATGCCCTGAAACCTCATCTCTTGCATCCAAGATCTTAGATCTGACGTTGCAAACTTGAAGAAACCTTTCTCTCTTTCTCAGTTTATACGAAGGTGTTTATGTTTCTTTGAAGACATCTGCGAGGGACGAGATGGTACATCCTTGGCCGGAGTATTTTTCCCCGGGTCATCAATCACTGCAAGTCACTGGTTTGGAGGTCGACGCAGAAGTTGCAGATTCATGGAAGATTTCCGAGGACATGGTATGTAAGTTTGGGATTTTAATATTGGGAGTTAGTGACATCGGTAAAGTTCTATTTTCTTGTCGAGAACGTAGAAAAGAGCTGGGAGTTGTTCTGCAATGAGTAACTATAGCTGTTTTTTACATATTTCTTGAGAAATTCGATATGTGAGCAAAATTAAAGGAATGGAAAGAAGCTACAAGATTATTGAACGGTATGATATTTAAAAATATTTTTTTAAATATTTACACCTTCAATGTCTTGGTAGATTTTGCAAGGACGATTGATTGGTAAAACAAAAAGTGATATTGAAATGATGATTCAAAGAGATATAATTAAGATCTTTTTGACAATAACTTTATGTGCTCACTATCTGTCGCAATAGAAAAAAAAAATTTTGTATTTGATTTGGAGGATTGGTCATGATGCTGCAAATATGGATGTATATTTGTTTCATTGTAAAACCTAGAAATGTAGTAATGAAGCGATTGATTTATTCTAGATATGTAATAAGGGTTAGATGTATATTTGTTTCTCTGTAAACCCTATTAACGTATTAATGAACGTGTTCTGGTGCGATTTATTTATTGTGATAAGTCTTCCATGTTTTGGCTCATGGCTGTAAGCAGAAGCAATTTTTTTTCTTTATTTTTGGCGCATCGGCATTCCACCATCAAATCAAAAGAAAGATGAATGTGCATATGAACGTTAATTAATTACTTTAGAATGAATGCCTGCCCGCGAAATTTTGTTTACGCAGTCCGACTCGTAGAAAGTGCGTAAACACTGAGGTTGCATCGAAGGGGGCAAGTTTCTGTTTAATTAGATTGATGTTCATCGGCAGATCTATATGTTGGAGGAGTTGAAACTTTTAACCCTTGAAGGAAATGTTTTTGCACTGTCAGAATCATACTGATACACCAGACATGCCTTGGCAATTGGCATTTGGAGCTGCTTCTAACCATTTTTGGCAGTAGGATTTCGAGCTGTTCTTCAATTGTTAAGGAACAAGAATATCCTTTTCGAAAAGGGTTTTCGCGTTTAGAATTATTCCATAGTCATGCAATCTGAAAGCAAAAAGTACGCTTTGACACATCTTTTCGAAGAGTTTAAGTGTGTTGAGTTAAACATCTCACGCTAACTACGGCACGAAATGAAGAATTAGAGATGGGCAAAATGCCGATGGGTTTGGGTAATCGTGATTATCTGTTCATTTAAAGTTCACGGTTATGGTTATAGGTAACCGTTTAGATGAACAAACGGTTAGGGCTATAACCGTTTATCTGTGTAATTTAAATGAACGGTTATAGGTATTACCCATGGTAACGGGTATTCATCGGTTATGGTTATTACCCGCGGTTATAACGGATATACATTTACCCATTTAATTTAATATATGTAAAATTACAAAAAAAAAAAAATAATAACCCTAAATTTTCAATCTCTTCGCCAAACTTAAAGTCTCAAACGCCTGTTCTCCACTCATCTCTCCCTCCTTGCTGCCATCTCTCTCATCTCCGAACGGATCCCGAAAGTTTCGGCTTGCGATTCGGCCACATCTTTAAAAATGTTCGCTAATCCTGAACCGACCGAATATTATAATATATATATATATATATATATATATATATATATAACATAGGCATATATAAAATTAGAAGGCATACATGATATTGAAGCAGTAAACTATATATATTTTATACACACACACATTGAAGCAGTAAACAAAATGTTAAAAGGTATTTCGGGTTTAATACAGCTCTTCCAAGCAACTCTGCCCTCTCTTGCTTCTGTCACCCTCTTCTGATTTCTCGCATCCTATCCAAATTATCTTTCAAAGACAGAGACTATAACGGTGTTTAATTGTCAGAAAACGAAAATTATGATATATTTTTCTTTTGTAATTTTCAAGATGTTAAAAAAAAAAATCTAGAGGGTGAAAAAGGGGTAAATGGGTAAAAAAATGGATAAATGGGTTAAAAAATAGGTAAATTGGTAAACGGTTATTGTTAAATGGGTACACGGTTATGAGTATGGTTAACCGTTTATAAACGGTTATGGGTATGAGTATAACCACTTATGCAATTACCCAACGGGTAAACGGTTATTCATGTATGAACATAAACGGTTATGGGTAAATAACTGCAATTATCCGTCCGCCATAACCGTTGCCCATCCTTAGCTACAATCGATGCAGTTCATAGTTTCAAGTTGATCGTGATGTAAAGGAGTTAAAATTACTGCAATGTGGTTTCCCATATTTTCCAATATATCTTCTGCTAAAAGATTTTCATTCAAAGAAAAGTTTCTTAAGTATTTTATTCAATCATTTTCTCTCCATCTTCACACACAAAGAAACCAAAGATGGAGCATGGTCAAAGCATTTGCAACACCAGGGGTAATGATCAAAGAGGCAGCTTCGATGCGAGAACACGCCTGCCTTCTGCATCCTGATCTGATTACTCGGTATAAGGAACAGCAGTCCTCTGCGTACCAACCGGGCCTGCATTCATATCCTCCCAAACAAAATCTGAGAGTGCCATTGTCAATTCTCCCACCTTTCCTGTTACACAAAAGTTACAACAAATCAGCAATCCATTGTAAGAATATAAATATCGCTGCATCGGAAAAGCAGGGTGGCAACTGATTTTACGACACAAAAAAAGTAGGGAGCCTCAGTATGAAAGCCCTACATTCATTTAAAGTTGATAAAAAGTTTAAGAGCACGTCGTTCGTTACCATCTCCAATAGGTTGTTCATCCCACGCGATAATTGGCAAAACAGGAAGTGTGCTTCCTACATACATCATTTCAGCTGAGTTTTTGGCTTCTTCCACAGTTAGATTTGCAGTCCTTATAGCTTTAAGGCGCCCCTGCTCAACCAACTTCGGTGCTAGTTCAAGCATCCTTAGCACGGTGCACCCACTAAGGATCTTATCGAAGAAGGGCACTACAAGCTCCTTGTCATGAGTTATAAAAGCGACATTCACATTTGGACCTTCTGCTATGTAACCTTCCTCATCAACCCATATGGAAGCATTTGCTCCCTTCTCTTCGGCTTCCAATTTTGCAAGGACATTTGGAAGGTAGTTCACATTCTTCATTGTTGCAAACTCAGGTGATTTCATGGGAATGGTGGATGTGATAACTTTAACCCCTTCTTTGCACTGAGAAAAGTCCTCGTCAATTACTACTGCATAGAAAGCGGGTGTTGGCAGGTCTGTAGGAGAGAGCAAGAAGTTTCCGGGACCTGCACTCAGCCAATATCTCAGAGTTCCTTTCTTGATCTGTGATACTGCAGCCAGTTGCACAAGAATGGTTCGAAGAGTTGATTGAGGGAAAGGAGAGGAGATCTTCGCTTTTGAAGATGATCTTAGGAAGCGGTTTAGGTGGACATCAAGTTCATAGATGAATCTGCAGGAATCAGAACTCAAATCAATAACTCAAACTCTATGCCTTATTGGATGTGACAAAAGAACAAAACTCCGAAGCCTATAGTATACTTGAATGAAACCTTACAACAAAAGTGTTGCAAAATATAAGCTATAAAGCTGGAGAACCAAAGAGGAAAAATCTAAAGATGCCTACCCATTTAAGATAACCGCTGTGTCAAACACACCATGGCCTCGATGAACCATGTGATCGTCAATTGGAATCACCATCAAAGCTGGATCAAGAATAATTCCACCATAAGTGCTCGAGAACATGGCTGCGTATGGTTTCTTTTCAACTTGGCTCCACTTGTCATGCAGCTTTTCAAGCAACTGGTTGATAAAACACCATCAAATTAGAAAGTTCGGAGTTAGACAGGCATAGTCTTCTATTTTCTCTCAAATCAAATAAAAAACTCATTGGCACTAAGCGTGAGGGAATGCTAGACGTTTGGTAATTTCCCCTCCGACCAGAATATTTATGGAGTAGAATGACAGGTTTAGATTCGGCCATAAGAAGGAAATTTAAGCAATGAGTATCAATCTCACAAAAGAAAACGGCGTAATTGTATCAATTTATACTTAAGTAACAAGCCATTGATCTTAGAATGCAACTATCTAAGAATCTCTCAAGCTCTCAACTCAGTTCTTTCGAACTCAACTCGTGCTCCCACACATAAACTAAAGATAATTTGAAACCAAGTTACAAAACAACTGTCCTGTATAATTGTATGCATAACACATTTAGACCAGTCTCTGTGTTTCTAACAGCGAACACTGAAGAATTCAAGGCCATAGGAAATTAACAAGGTTCACAATTTACATGGCTGAAATAAACCATGGCAGCCTGTGATATAAAAAAATGGGGGTTTCGAGTTCTCACCTCGGATGATGATTTGAACACATGAACTTTGAAATCATTGACATCTCCAGCCTCCAATGTATCTTCACAACAACAGCAGCAAGAAGTTCATCAACAGTCAAAGCACCAATTATGTTTACGGATCACCATGATCAGATAATTTACAAATGGAAAAACCCCAAAACACAAAATTAATACACAGAACAGAAGTTCTCACCTGATTTCTTTTCAGAAGAAGAGCTGTGGCTTGCCATGGATTAGCAGAAGCAGAATTAATTACCAGAGTTGATTACAATTAAGCAATAGAGTGAGGAAGAAGGGTGATGGAGGATTAGGGGATATGGAACTGGTTTTATACTGCCATTAATCAACAATTAAAGTTAATTTAGAATGGAAGGGAAGGGAATCCATTTTTGTTTCAACCCTTTGCAAGTTTGCAGTTTGTCTTGCGGTGTTGTGGATTGTATCATTCAGTCAACGTTACCACTGACTTTTGTTCTTTGTGCTGTAGCTTTACTTTTGGGAGAGATTCCATGTCCAGGTACCCGTGTGATGATTGCATCAAATTAAGCACTCCTAATAAGTAAATAATATTCTAGTAAAATGAGATTAAGACTTACGAATTTTTCATTCAAGTTAAAAATTTAAGCGGAGTTTCAAATGAATAATGAGTTTTAATTAATAAGACATCTTTTTAGCAGAATCTCGTTCTACTGTAATGAAAACGAGATGGTATGATTGACATATATACTAAAGGAAAAAAAGAGGAAACAATGAAATATAAAAGATCTTATACGGTGAATACATGGCCTCTTCATCCTTATATTTATGCCTGGTTTGGTATTGAGTTGATTCTGAAAAAAATTGGTATTAAAAAAAGCTGGGTGCTGTTTTTGTGTTTGGTAAACATTCAGTTTCAACTTTTTTTCACAATTTTGGATGAAAAAAAGCAAAAAACAAGAAGCTGCAAAATCCAGCTTTGAAAAATCGGTTTTTTTTTCATATTTGTTTTACATAAAAATTTACCAAACACTATAATACTGTTTTTTTTTTTTTTTCAAAAGCACTTTTACAAAAAAGTTTACCAAAAACTTTGCTGCTTTATTTCACAACTGCTTATTCTCACAGCACAGCAGAAACAACTTTTTTTCAAAGCACAGCAATACCAAACTAAAAAGAAAATTTGCTAAAATGTTGTTTCTTAATTAATGAACATGTATTACTCAATCGCTTATGAGTGGAAGAATGTAAAATCATATTGAGAACATAATAACATAAAATACAATATGTAATGGGTAATTACACGACTAACAACATCAAAACATTTTATGATAAAGCTTCACACATAAGTGTTGTATATAATATTCAACATTGCAATCATCATCGATACTAGACACCTCACCTAAAAATCAATAATGCCAAGCCACATAAGTTTTTGTTTTACCACCAATCCACATAAGTTAAAAGCCTTGTTTTACGTTTTAAATCTTATGTTAGAATCATTAATTTTTATGCTCGTTCAAGAGGGTGTTGGCGAGTTCAAATTTCCTACCTTCATTTTGTGTCCAATCTTTTTATATGATCTTTACAATTGATTGACAAATATTTATAAACTCAATCCTTTTTAATTTTTTTATTATAAATTCACCATACGCCAATTAATAATAGAAAACACGCACAAAATAAGTGCGAAAGATTTGATATCGGTGTTCACATGCAAACTACCTTCTTGGCAACACCATCACTTTGAATCCCTCCCACAAATAAAGACAAATGATTATGTGGAACCCATGAAGGTGCATTGTTTAATAATATGTCCGTACATTTGAGCTTGATTTAAGCGCATACCAGAACATAAGAAACAAGACAAGTTTGATGGCCGTCACATTCATTAGTCAAATCATAAATTTGCTAAAGATGAGAAATAAGACAAGTCTAACTCTAAACGCCATTTGTACTGCAGAAGATGAATTTAGGAACTCCGGGACCTGTAACAAATGTGAACGACTTTTAATCAAATGGCTAAACCATCTTGAAATTTAACAGTAACGTAGGTGAATGCGAAGGAAAAATCGAAAAAATAGAAAGGAAAGGTATAGCAAAGGTGAAGGTAGCGTAGTTAGCTAGCATTCCCCTTTACATCTTTAGTTGTTTCAATGGTAAGATAACTGATTGGTATAGTTGTTAAGGCCTTATTTGGTATGAAGGATTGAATTGGAATGGATGAACAACTATTTTCAAGGTATATTGAAAGAAGAAACGAAAATTGTGTGGCCAACTTGGAGGTACGAGATGGATTACCCACCGAGGCCTAAGAGTTTACTATTCAATGTTGGAAAAATTACGGTCTAGTTGCTATAATAAATCACATAGAAAATCAAAAAATAATTCATGCAATTATATATCACAATAATGAATACACATGAGTAACCAATGTTAAATGAACATGATATAATGAATCAGAAAAACCTGAATATATGGTTGAGGCAAGTGTTAAACGCTTTGTCATATCCTTAAGACAAGTTTACGCCCCACTACGGTGCTTATGGTTGATCGGCGTATGTCTTCCAAGATACAATAAACACGTCCTTGTAATAGTGTCACTCCAAATTGCAAAGCTCCATGAACTACGATTGTGTTGAAAACTCTTTCATATGGACTCAATGAGACTCTCTAATATTTAGTGCACTCTATGTATGATTATGTAAAGAATGAAAAGTTCTAATTGCTATATCAATGATTATAAGGGGCTTCTCTATTTATGGAATGTGAGATACCTATTTGGAAAACATGTGACTATTCATGAAGAGTCAAAAGTTGCAACACTTCATTTAAGTAGACATATCTTTCCACCAAAAGGCTCCACTTATAATTTTCGTTCAATGAACAAATTTAATATAATAATAATATTATTAAATTTTCCAACATTCAATACATGGGAGATACGTTCTTAGTATTACAAATGCCAGACCATCAGCAAACAATGATTTCTAGCTGATTTACATATAATTTGCTATTTCCTGTTGGCTATTTGTGTATAAATATATGTAATACATCTATAATTTTCTGGCATGCCTTTGGTAGAAAGACTTTGTCCTCCTCAAAGCTTCTTCAATGGAAGATGGATCAGCAGCAAATGTAACGCGTATCCAACTGGTCAGCCCTACTGCTGTTCCTGCAATACACAAATGTAATCTCCGTTAGTTAGTCAGCGAGATGCTTGTAAACCAGAAAAAAGTCATGGAAAATATGGTTCTAATTGTTCATTAATTTCTAACCTGGAAGAAAGATAACGCTTTCCTCTTTGACGAGCTTGAAACAAAACTCAATATCATCATTGATATCTTCCAGTAGTGAAAGGTCTAATTTCACCTGCATTACACAGAAAATTAATAAGCAAAGATGTATTAGAATGCTAAGTTCAAAGTATATAAACAAATGTGTTTCCGTTAATTTCTCACCATTACGGCCATGGATCCTTCTGGTTTGCTGGGACAGGTAAGACAAGGGATCTCATTTATCCTATCACAGCAAATGTCTGAGGACTGCTTCAGCAAATAGAGAGTTTTCTTGAAGAAAGCCTCTTCGGTTTGTTGAAGGATGCGAGGAACTGCTGCCTATAACTCACCAGATATGTCATTTGGAAACAGAGACGAAAAATAAGTTAACACCCCGACACAAGTTTAAACATGCAAATCTAATATTGTGTTTTTCAGGTTTTGATTCCAACTTCCAAATCCTGAGGAGCTGTGAGTAAGTTTTGACATTTAACAGATTTGTATTCGAAATTGTCTTTAATTATACCAATCTGATATGAAATCTAAGAAATAATAGCTTGTGGAAGATTGAGGCCGCATGTAGAATGATCTGAAGCCAAATAAGGCCACTAATCAAGAACACTAGCATTAACGCGTTTGAGTAATTCAAAACAAGCATATGAGTAACAAACCTGAATGAAAGTTGCAGGCCCTCCCAAGATGTCAAAATACTTCTTGATGCGCTCAATAACCTACACAGAATTAAAATAGTATATGGAGTTCCTAATCAATAATCGTCATGATTTTTATACTTGCATCATCCACTTTATATATGAAGTTTATATTTCTGAGAATCCTGTGTATGTGTTTGCGCATGTGTGTGAGAGAAAGAGAAAGAGGGAGGAGAACCTTGGGTATTCTAAACATGCCACATGGATCAGTCGTCACAAACCAACCAAGTCGCCATCCAGGAACTATCCATCTCTTTGACAGGGACCCGAGAGTAAGAACCGGAACAGTTGATCCAAAAACTCCCATTGGCACAAATGGTTTATCCCCAAAAGCAAGATGCCCATAAACTTCATCAGCAATTACAGGAATTCGAAGGTTTTTTGCAGTTTCTGCGATCTAAGTGCGATACAAAACAATAGGTTACAATGATATCCAGTGCCAATAACCAAAACAGATCTCTTAGTGTACAATCTTCTGTCCTGATGCCATAACAATACCATAGACACTAACCTTCTCCAGATGTTGGTAACTGTACACATTCCCACAAGGATTCCCGGGGTTTATAATTACCATTGCAACTGTGTTGTGATCTGCAAGAGCTTCAACAGCATCAAGGTCAACCTCCCATGCATTCTCTTGCAGGAGATCGAAATGTCGAATTTCAAGATGTCTAAAAGCAGAACAAAGTTCATAAATAGGGAAGCATGGCTTTGGAAGCAAGATATTGGCACCGGGGCGAGCAAGCATTGCCAACGCGACATCAATGGCTTGTGTGCAACCAGATGTGACAAAAACATCATCAGATGTTAACTTGTATGGAAGATCACGAGACAGATACTCAGCAATTGCTCTGTCATGAAGTGAAATAGCAAAATTAATAATATCTGTGATGAATATGCACCATGAATATCATTAAATTGAAATACCCCCTCAAGGGAATATGCCCGATGTTTGCTTGCCGTACAAGCCTGCAGTCTATTATCCAACACATGTATCAATTCCGTCACCATTTAAACACCCCATCATCAAGGAAGATAGGAGCTTGGCTTTTTGACACTAAACAAGATTTGCATTGTTTAATAATCAGAATATCCCATTATCTATCAAGCTAATTACTCGACGAAACCTTATGAATTCAATCATGTATTCACTGAATAATCCAAAAAGCTTTAAAATGCTATAACCTCATAACTCACAAGGCAAACGTATTGCTCCTCCTCGATTTGTACCACGCCATTAGTAACAAAACATCCTCCACAATCCGATCAGTATATGTAAAGTAAAAAGAGAAGTGAACAGAACTACGAAAGTAGTGCAACTAGAACATTAAAAAATGCAAATTGAAACCAAACGCCATAAACTCCAGGAACCCAGAAACCCAGAAACCCAGAAACCGAATTTGGCAGCATTTAGAATCCTGGACAAGAATTCGATCATAACAAGAAAGAACAAGACAACCAATTTGAATAATTAAACCAACAAAATCCCAGAAAGAAAAACCAAAATTAACAATTTACCTTCTGGTTTGAGGAAGACCAACAGTGGGTGCATAGCCATTGAACTTGTCGGACTGGAGGGCGTCGACTACAGCTTCCTGCGAAACATGCGTCGTGTGGAAGCAAGAGAAGGCAGTCGGGTCGCCCATGCCCAAAGAAATCAGCCGTCTGACGTCGTTTTCGTCGACATTCTGCAGCAGCAAGCTGAGGATGCCTTTGATGGTGATTGTCGAACAAGTAGTGTCCACTGGTGCAGCTTGGAGGTTCGAGGTGCGGTTTTCCATGGAGGATTTGTTGGGTTGTCTGGGGGAGGGGTCTTTTGTTTGAGCTTGGGGAGGTGGGCTTTTTGGTGTTTGAGGTCAGAGAAACGCAGGGAAATGGAGGAGGGGGTCCGACAAGTGGACTGACTCGGAGGGCCTGCATGTCCAAATAAACAACCACATGTGAGGTTTTCAATGCTTGTGCACGAATTAATACAACAAAACATGGCAACTGCTGGATGGAGTTTTAGTTCAACACACTACCAACATGTCACTTTCTTTTAACTTCTGGCCTAGATTGCACTAAGGGTTATATCTCAATGTTACTCTTGCGGTGAAAAAAACTTTGGATAACACTCGTGTGGTTAAGTACATTCATCTTTCGTCTAAATTTTGTCCTATTTTACTAAATTTTTCTAACGTACAAACCTTCAAAAAACTCGATCATACGAGTAGACAAATTGAAAATATATGGGTTAGGATTGAAGGATCCGAGGGACAATCATATTGAATTTTTTTTTTATGGTTCTCATTTCGTAACTTCTTTCAAGGATCTGAATTGTATATATTTTAACTCATCATTCATAGGTCATTCTTGCAAAAAATAAGATAAATTCAAAACTATTCAGACATTCATTTGTAGTGAAGAAAATGGAAGAATACAGTTTTGCAAAGAGATACTCACTTAATCCAACATTCAGATTATTTTAAATATGGGTATTTTTTTGCAGACATTATCTTTGAGAGAAGGCCTAAAAAAAATGGTTGGTTTGTTGAAATACATCACGGAGTCGCTCAACAAAAGTGTGTCAAAAAATGTGCATGTACACCGATCCTAACTATACATACGTATATATATGTATATATTGACCTGTAAAAGATAAAAAATACATACTAGAAAATTCTCACAAACAGTTAATTTTAGCAAGTAATGCGCATATTAGTCTGAATTGGAAGTACAATTGGGTGAGCAGATTTGAGTTTAGCTAAGTTGGTTAGAGCAGTGTGCTTCACACTTATGCACCACAACAAACTCGAATTCTTAGATGAATTAATGTAATTATTCTATCATTGTAGAAAAAAGTAAATTTGAATGGAAGGGTTGATTTGGACTAAGATACTCAAAATCAGTAACCAGCCTAGACCTAGTTTGGAGTTGCTTAGGAACCATGTTATTCCTATGAAAACGAAATAAATCTTTTTTTTCTATGCATCATGCGAAAATCATAATTTTTGGGTCCCTTAAGACAATTTACCGTCGAGATTGTGGCCATTTTCTTGGTTACCAAACAAACAATAAGTGTAGCCAAGTAAAACGATGACGTATTCCATCTGAATTGAAATTTTCCTAAACTCGTATAAGGTGACAAAAACTGTCACATACAAACATCTCGTATTGGTTTTGGAATTCTTTTCCTAAACCATGTTTACAAATTGCAAGTTGATTTGAATGATTGTCCTTCCACGAAATAGGCTGTGTATACACGTGTAATTCGATCGAAAACGCGACCTGTACCAAACTCACACCACATCCAATTATGTAGCTATTAAATGAGGTTGTTGGTAGTTATCTTCACGTGTCATTTTTCTTTCTCTCCTTATGAAAATTTTGTTGGAGGATGTATTTGAGACGAGATGGTAAACTCTAGTACGCAAAAAAAAAAAAAACATAAAAATTGATGATTGATTTATTACTTAAATATTGATAAACGTGTTTATTTTTATTGGTGACATATCATTAGTTTGTAAATTTTGTCTTTAAATTTAGTCTTCTAGCATTACCCTAAAAATAACATTCTCCCAAATGTTACGTTGGATTTTTGTTTTGTATGGTTTTTTTGTTTGTTTTTGGTTTTGGTTGGAGAAATTTTATCCAACAAAGACAAGAGAGCCCCGTAAGGAGGAGAAACGTATAATTAAGAGGAAATTGTTAGAGTTGCAATATTATACAGAGTAGTGCTACAATTATTTTGTATTTGTAATATTATTTGTATTATCTTTTCAATAGTAAGACTAATCAAAACATGTGAATTTCATCTCTATCAAAAAAATAATACAAATGATGATACAAATAAATAATAAAAATAACAATTTTATATTATATATGCCAATTTTGTCCGAACCTGGATTGTCTGCCCTTCCCATCCCCTCCTATATTCTGTGATTAAGTCACGTCAACATTTTATATTGATTTTTTTTATAAAAATAATGAGACAAAATATTTAACCATGACCATAAAAATAGAAGGGAATATGAAATGTATGGGATGGGAGGGCAGACAATCCTCACTTTGTCTTCCAGACTACCTTGTATTTTGGGTCAATTCCTCCATACCGCCTATGACTACTGTCTTCTTATCCTATCACAAACGGGTTTTTCTAGGAAATTGGGTTTTAATAGCTACACAAGTGGCTCGACAAAAGTGTCACACACAACCCGTTAGAATCGAAATGACTCGCAATGTTTTCTTTTATAAGTATCACTTAAAATTATAATTTAGTTTTATTTTTACTAGATGTCTCAGGTTTAAATTTCAAATGAAAAATTCAAAATTATTATTATCCACGAAATTCAAATCTGATCTTTCACTTACAAGTGAAGAAGAATAAATAATTTTATTAACATCTTCTTAAAAGCACAAAATAAATCTTCAACGACAAAAAATTGAAAAGATGTGTGAATAGAAGGGCGCCATTTGTTTTTGGAAAACGGGTGTGTGATGGATTCACACCTCCCCCTCCCTTGTTTTTGAAAAATGCATGGTTCATGGTTGGAAAATGGAAGTGCGCCTTCCAATGTTGTCTCTATATCTCAAACCCTAAACTAAACCCTATTCATTTTATAATTCAAAATACATCATTGAACTCTCTTAACAAAGGATAATACCAGAAAGTGAAAAAACACTTAAGTAGAAATAAAACAGAAGAAAAAAGGGGAAAAAATGTTACCAGCAGATCGTGAGCAGAAGAAATGATGGAGATATGCATGAAGTTCTCTTACGTGCATGTGAAACTTGCTTCCTGATGAGTGGTAGTGATATATATATATAAGTCTCCTCCCAAAAGTCGTGGAATGTTATCTCATATTTATAAGATAATATGTAATGCGGTTGCTTTCAATTTCTAATCTTTAAGATAAGCTCAAAGATTCATCGATTTGTTATCTTTTGTGGAGAAGAGTAGAAGACTAGCACGTCTATCCAACTGGGAAGAAGCAATCGGATGGGCTCTTGCTCATGGAAAGCTATCTTCATCTGTCGGTTTTGAACGGTCAACTCAAATTAAGAAGAGTAAAGATTCTTAGGTTTAATTTCCTTCGAAGATTATTTTTCCAACAATCAACTAAATCGGAAAATCGTATGACCATTAGATTAAATAGTAGTCGTTTTAGAATTTTTTTTTTAGAATTGTATTCGTCTAGTATTTTCGCTGCAAATGATTGTATTAACGATTTTGAATTTATCAAATTTTTTTGCAAATATAATCTATGAACAATGAATTAAAATAAAGTTCACAATAACAGTGTATCACATTATGTCATAAATAAGTAAAAATACTGAGCATGTTAAAGAAAAAGAATTTACGATCTCGCGTCTGTCGAATAATACCAGCAAGTGGTCGGTAGACCTGGCAATTAGCTTGCAAAAATTCAATATACGAGTGGAGGCTTAACATCCCGTGTTGATGACGATTAAACTTATCAGCGATCAGTTAGCAATTTGCGGCGTTGGGGGAGTGCCGTAGGAACAACAGTACAGGGTCCATCTCAAAGGGCCACCCAATTTTTTTTTTTATTCTATTCGGAACTAACTACAATACTTACATGTTTTTAATACAATTACTATTTGACGATCATACAAAATTTATATTACGTATTTAATATAATTATTATCTGACTGTTGATTGTATTAAATCTAAGTATTGTAGTCATACCTTATAATTATACTTTCTTTTTTACTTGATTAAAAACATTTGAACATCCTACATAATTTTTACATAAGCTGACTCGCAGCCCAGCATCAACCATATTGGGCCTGTAGCCCACATCAGCCCCAGTTTTGGGTCATGACTTATTTTCTTCACATAGGGTACCGAAGCTACCCCTCATTCACTATATTGTGTATGCGTTTGCTTGCAGATACCCATGAACTTGAATTTCATATTTTAAATTTGAACTTAAAGTTAAAAAAAAAAGTGCCATGAGAAATCCGAAGTTTCATAAAATAATACACCCATGAAACCCGCAGTTTTTCATCCTACAATTAAACTAAAATGTGTCTAATAGAACTCGAACGTTCTACCTTTTGACTATAGATGTTTTTCCATAGCACTAACCATAATCTTGTTCACTTTGTTACAACAACATGTCGTACATTAACAAAGTCGACTTTACCGTTTTGGAGGTCTTTAAAAAAAAAAAAAAAAACTACTTGAAAAGGTCCAAGATGTGAAGCTCCACCTTACCATAAAGAGTCTGAGAGCCACTATTGAAGTTGAAAGGAACACTCTGGTTGGTGAAGTAGACAAAGTTACTGCTATGATCTTCATTCGAAGGCATATGCACGATGCAAATGTAGACTGAGTAACTCACTGAAGAGGATTCCCGAGCTTTATGCCTTGTTATGGAAGAATGTTTCGATCACCGAAAGATGATCTTTTTGCCTGAAGCAAGAAACGAGTGGCAAAACTTGTGTTTCCAAGACTGTAAGTTAGTGAATGAATACAATATTGAAAGTATGTTGAATTCGATCCCTCCTAAAATTCTGCAGTGTGGAGAGGATCTTCAATTCAACACATAAATCAACATTCTACATGAAACGTCTCATACCTTTTGAGAAAACTAACTTGTTTACTAACCGTCAACACAAATTTCAACTAGGTAGACGGGTTTGGGTTGGCAGTCGACGGACGACGACCGATTGTATAGATGGGATTTTCCAGAAGCAATCAGCAAAGATGATCTACTTGATAGATGGGATTTTCTAGAAGCAACCAGCAAATGTGACCAATTGGATAGACGGGCCGGAGTTGTAAAGTCAGTTTGCCTTAAGAGACTCGATTGTTTGGTTAGATGGCGTTTCTCTCAAGTTCGGCTGATTATTTATCTTAAGTCTTAGCCGGTGAAGAATCTTTGATTCTTTTACCGAACAAGGTCCTACATTAGTTTTCTCGATGAAGTGATGTGTTACTTACAGGTTACTTTTAGAGTTTAGCACACAGACAACCAAACCATTTTTGAACTTCATAGCGATTTGCATAACCTTGTCTTTATGTTATAGAACCCAAGGCCAAGAGTGTTCCTTCCTCAACCTAAATCGCTCAGTTCAGAAGTCAGCAGCACATTTCACCATATTCAAAACATTCGCCTGTAAAAGCTCGGTAGCAAATTGGCACGCCCGCATTAGCATTCAAGCCACCTAAGGACGTAGTTACTTCAGCTTGCGTGCCACGTAAGCTATCTACATCTCCCTACCTTTTTCATAACAAACCAAAGCACCAATAACAAAAGTTTTTGCAATTTTTTTTTTCTTGGTTATATTCAAGTATCTTTGTTATCCTTGGTGCATTTGGGGATTATCTTAGGAGTGTGCAAAACTTTGACGATCACTAGGCATTAAATTGAGCGTCATTGTATCCACAAGGCTAATTCGCATCTTTCCTTAACACATAAGTTGTGGGGGCAAATTAAGCCTGAAATATAACGTAGATCTCTACGTACTACGTACCTTGAAGAATCCTTCACCCTATCTTTTCTCTACGTAGCCTAAACCCACTAGCCTCAGATATCCAATAAAAATTGTCGGAGTTAGCAAAAGGGACCACAAGTGAACCACAAGATATAATTCAAGGACTTGAGCAACTGTTATTAAAATTCAGAGATTAAAATTAAATGCGTGTTATAGTTCATTGTTCATTGCCTCAATTTAACCCTTTTCATCTAAACAAAATACATCAACTCAATCCACGCCAAAAGATTAATCACCGCAATTTGTGTGCAAATTGGGAGATGTGAATTAGAAGAAGCTTCTTTGGACTGTTGCGATCATTAATCTGTTGGCATATTGTCTTTAGAAGCTGCTGCTTTTATTCTTTCTATTAGTCCAAACACAATATGCCAAAAATAATAAGATCAAGTATCTTATTAACAAAAATATAAAACGAAATGCATATGCATGACTAATTAACGTACTTGAGCGGGAGTCTTTAATTAATCCTGATGATGATCTTTCCAACGTGAGAAATAAACAACAAACGATTACAACAAAAAAACATATAGCTAGTCTATAGATTCAGACGTCTCGTTAGGAATTGTCAATTTACTCTAACAATACTTTATAAATATAACTTCAAAATACAGTTGTAAGTTAATTAATATCAATGGCGGAGTCAGAAATTCAGACTAGGAGGGGCCTTCAAGCCATACAAAAGCAATCAGACAAAATAATTGCAATTTTATTGAATGGGAGAAAAATTAAAGGTTTTGTTTTTTGTATTGACGTGGAAAACTGTAATCAAACAAGAGTGGTAGAGCTTAATTTTTTAGTATTTAAATGATTATATCATAACAACAAAACTTGTTTATGACTTTTTAACCAAAACTAAAATTAGATATTGTTCTAGATTGTCTAAGTTTTGTTTTATACTAACTGGCCAAAAGGTGAAATGACTTTTATATGGTAAAATATAAAGCTTATTATTACCAAAAAAAAAAAAAAAAGAAAAAAAAAAAAAAGAACAGAGGTGGGCCTTTGTTTAATATGGTAAAACAAAAGGCAAAAATCTGAAATTGTCAATTTAGACGTCTCGTTAGGAATTGTCAATATAGCTAGTCTATAGATTCAGACGTCTCGTTAGGAATTGTCAATTTACTCTAACAATACTTTATAAATATAACTTCAAAACACAGTTGTAAGTTAATTAATATCAATGGTGGAGTCAGAAATTCAGACTAGGAGGGGCCTTCAAGCCATACCAAAGCAATCAGACAAAATAATTGCAATTTTATTGAATGGAAGAAAAATTAAAGGTTTTGTTTTTTGTATTGACGTGGAAAACTGTAATCAAACAAGAGTGGTAGAGCTTAAATTTTTAGTATTTAAATGATTATATCATAACAACAAAACTTGTTTATGACTTTTTAACCAAAACTAAAATTAGATATTGTTCTAGATTGTCTAAGTTTTGTTTTATACTAACTGGCCAAAAGGTGAAATGACTTTTATATGGTAAAATATAAAGCTTATTATTACAAAAAAAAAGAAAAAAAAAAAGAACAGAGGTGGGACTTTGTTTAATATGGTAAAACAAAAGGCAAAAATCTGAAAGGTTTAACACCAGAACGTCTCAACCTCAAGACCACTTGAGGCTGCGAAACCGCCCCCACGAACGAGCCACGTTCTCATTTTTGTACAGGATTGCAGATAATACATATAAAACGAAAACTCCAGGATAGGCCTAGGCCTTCACTGGTCTCTACATGGCTTCGCCTTAATATCATTTTTCTTCATAAGTTATCCAAACAAGAAACTTCATAAGTGACATTTAACTCACCTAACTTTGATCCAAATGTGCCGTATTAATTTAATAAAACTTAATAAACATTTTCATGTGTGGTGATCAAGTAGTAATTTAATTTATTGGAATCAAAGTCAAAATCCGAAGAATGAATTTTGACTTTGGAAACATAAGATTGAATTGTAGAAAGAACCATCTGGATCATTTTTTTATCGATATTCCTGGTTACCAATATTAAATAGGAAATTTCTATTAAACAAAATAAAAGAGTGAATTCTTTCGCTTTCTTCCGTGGAATTAGTTAACAAGGTCTTGCATTTTTCTATATCTCCCGAAAATAATCCCCCACTAAGAATCTTTTTTGTTGGATCGTATTATAACGAATTCTTTGGGAGTTTTTAGGAAATACTTTAAAATTTTATTAAATTATGAAATTTATAAGACAAGAAAAGATAATAACTACATATATAGTGTCACATCCCAACCCGGGGGGACTACTTCCCGGGCCCGCTCCACCACCGTAGCACGATATTGTCCGCTTTGGGCTTACCATTCCCTCACGGTTTTGTTTTTGGGAACTCACGAGCAACTTCCCAGTAGGTCACCCATCATGGGATTGCTCTAGCCCCCTTCTCACTTAACTTCGGAGTTCCTACGGAACCCGAAGCCAGTGAGCTCCCAAAAGGCCTCGTGCTAGGTAGGGATGGGAATATACATATAAGGATCACTCCCCTGGGCGATGTGGGATGTCACAATCCACCCCCCTTAGGGGCCCGACGTCCTCGTCGGCACACACGCGGCCAGGGTTAGGCTTTGATACCAATTTGTCACATCCCGGCCCGGGCGGGACCACTTCCCGGGCCCGCTCCACCACCGTAGCACGATATTGTCCGTTTTGGGCTTACCATTCCCCTCACGGTTTTGTTTTTGGGAACTCACGAGCAACTTCCCAGTGGGTCACCCATCATGGGATTGCTCTAGCCCCCTTCTCGCTTAACTTCGGAGTTCCTATGGAACCCAAAGCCAGTGAGCTCCCAAAAGGCCTCGTGCTAGGTAAGGATGAGAATATACATTTAATGATCACTCCCCTGGGCGATGTGGGATGTCACAATCCACCTCCCTTAGGGGCCCGACGTCCTCGTCGGCACACCACGGCCAGGGTTAGGCTATGATACCAAATTGTCACATCCCGGCCCGGGACGGACCACTTCCCGTGCCCGCTCCACCACCGTAGCATGATATTGTCCGCTTTGGGCTTACCATTCCCTCACGGTTTTGTTTTTGGGAACTCACGAGCAACTTCCCAGTGGGTCACCCATCATGGGATTGCTCTAGCCCCCTTCTCGCTTAACTTCGGAGTTCCTACGGAACCCGAAGCCAGTGAGCTCCCAAAAGGCCTTGTGCTAGGTATGGATGTGAATATACATATAAGGATCACTCCCCTGGGCGATGTGGGATGTCACATATAGTACTACGGTTTACTAATATTTCTATTAATTTGTAAGTGAGAGGTACTCTTAAGTTTGAATCTTGTGACCAATTTATTCTTCACCTCTTAATGTAAAGATATCGTGTATTGAAAAAAAAAAAAAAAAAAAAAAAAAAAAAAAAACCTCCCATCCAAATGCACCTTAATTGTACCAGGTCTTCGCAGGTTAGCATTCAAGTCATTTAATAATGGGTAATATGGGTCTAATTTTATATGCATGTTTTGAATGAAAACCACTAGTGTTACATCATCATAGGTGAGGTCTAGTAAGTAGACGTCAACAACTAAAGTTTCTATGATTTCAAAACAAAGTACATCAATTATCATTGTACGTTTTAACAGAATTCATCCAAAAATTACCGTGAACTAGATTTGGAAAAATTAGTTTATTATTGTACCATCGTTGGGGGAAAATGGTCTATCAATAGGTATGTTAATTTGCTGCGGTTTCCATTTTTATTTCTTCTTTGTATCTCTTTATATTTGTGCTTTGCAGAAGGGTTATGCTACCTGTGTTGGTGGAAATGTTTTCTACCTATGTGGGGGAAAATCGAGTTTATAATACCTCTTGGCCAAAAGCTCCCATCGCTATAACAATTCTGCTAATTTGTTGGGTTTTAAACCTTTTTTTTCTTCCATCTTCTTGTTCTTGTTCATGTTAATGTTTGTCTACCTCAATTGGTGGAAACTGTAGTCTAAAATTTACTTGAATTTTATTCTTCTTCTCATTGAGCAGGTATTATTATTGTTTCTATATCTATTATTCAAGTACTCCAAATAATGAACGTGTGCATCAAGAAAAGAACAGGAAAATGATGAGGATTGGAGAAAGAAGAAGATGATGAACGTGCATATAGTTAATAAGCTAAAATTTAGGAGAATTATTGTTTTACTTTTTCATGAATTAATTAAGAGATTATGATAACTTATCAGTTATAACTAATGATAAGATTAAGGGTACCTTTGGAATGAAAGAAAAGGATGCAAAAAAAAAAAAAAAAAAAAAAAAAAAGAAATGACAATGCTGATGTGGAGTTACCGTAATTTTTTTTTTTTTTAGAATAAACAATATTAAGTACACTAAGAGCAACCCCAGCATGCCCAATTCCGGTGGGGATAGGCCTTCCCCACTCCCCCCACCACCAAAGAAGCCTCCAGCCCTCACCAATCAATTGGGCTCCATAGGAGCCCGACATTCAATAGGCCAAAATCGCCTAGGCAACGCCTAGGTGTTGTCACGCTGACGTTAATCAATTAAAAATTTATAAAAAATATTAATTTTTTTTTCTATAAATACCTAACCATGTTCTTCAACCTTACACTTGTTTCAATATTTTCAAATACTTTCAACTAATCTTTTATTATTATCAGAAATTAAAAATGAAAAATTCTAAAAAGTTAATTACAAGTACAAAATGTAACATCCCACATCGCCTAGGAGAGTGGATCCTGTAAGCCTTATATGTATATTCCCATCTCTACCTAGCACGAGGCCTTTTGGGAACTCATTGGCTTCGGGTTCCATCAGAATTTTCAAGTTAGGCGAGTTTGCGCGAGAGCAATCCCAAGATGGGTGTGACATCCTACATCGCCCAGGGGAGTGATCCTTAAATGTATATTCCCATCCCTACCTAGCATGAGGCTTTTTGGGAGCTCACTGGTTTCGGGTTCCGTAGGAACTCCGAAGTTAAGCGAGAAGGGGGCTAGAGCAATCCCATGATGGGTGACCCACTGGGAAGTTGCTCGTGAGTTCCAAAAAAACAAAACCGTGAGGGAATGGTAAGCCCAAAGCGGACAATATCGTGCTACGGTGGTGGAGCAGGCCCGGGAAGTGATCCGCCCCGGGCCGGGATGTGACAAATTGGTATTCAGAGCCCAACCCTGGTTGCGTGTGTGCCGACGAGGACGTCGGGCCCCTAAGGGGGGTGGATTGTGACATCCTACATCGCCCAGGGGAGTGATCCTTAAATGTATATTCCCATCCCTACCTAGCACGAGGCCTTTTGGGAGCTCACTGGCTTCGGGTTCCGTAGGAACTCCGAAGTTAAGCGAGAAGGGGGGGGCTAGAGCAATCCCATGATGGGTGACCCACTGGGAAGTTGCTCGTGAGTTCCCAAAAACAAAACCGTGAGGGAATGGTAAGCCCAAAGCGGACAATATCGTGCTACGGTGGTGGAGCAGGCCCGGGAAGTGATCCGCCCCGGGCCGGGATGTGACAAATTGGTATCAGAGCCTAACCCTGGTTGCGTGTGTGCCGACGAGGACGTCGGGCCCCTAAGGGGGGTGGATTGTGACATCCTACATCGCCCAGGGGAGTGATCCTTAAATGTATATTCCCATCCCTACCTAGCACGAGGCCTTTTGGGAGCTCACTGGCTTCGGGTTCCGTAGGAACTCCGAAGTTAAGCGAGAAGGGGGCTAGAGCAATCCCATGATGGGTGACCCACTGGGAAGTTGCTCGTGAGTTCCCAAAAACAAAACCGTGAGGGAATGGTAAGCCCAAAGCGGACAATATCGTGCTACGGTGGTGGAGCAGGCCCGGGAAGTGATCCGCCCCGGGCCGGGATGTGACAATGGGTGACCCACTGAGAAGTTATCGTGTGAGTTCCTAGAAACAAAACCGTGAAGACATGGTCGGGCCCTAAAGCGGACAATATTGTGCTACAGTGGAGTCGAGCCCGGGATGTGGTGGGGGCCCGGGTCGGGATATGACAATTTGGTATCAGAGCCAATCCCTGGCCAAAAGTGTGCTAACGAAGATGTCGGGCCCCTAAGGGGGGGTGGATTGTAACATCCCACATCATCCAGGGGAGTGGATCCTGTAAGCCTTATATGTATATTCCCATCTCTACCTAGCACGAGGCCTTTTGGAAACTCATTGGCTTCGGGTTCCTTCGGAATTCCGAAGTTAAGCAAATTCGTGTGAGAGCAATCCTAGGATGGGTGACCCACTAGGAAGTTATCGTGTGAGTTCCCAGAAAAAAAAACCGTGAGGGTGTGGTCGGAGCCCAAAGCGGACAATATCGTGCTACGGTGGAGTCGAGCCCGGGATGTGGTGGGGGTTCGGGCCGGGATGTGACACAAAAAAATATAAAAAAATTAATTAAAAATACAACATTTCAACCAATATTTTTCTATAAATACATAACCATGTTCTTCCACATTACACAACATTTCAATATTTTCAAATATTGAAGTGTGCCGATGAAGACGTTGGGCCCCTAAGGGGGGTGGATTGTAACATCCCACATCGCCCAGAGGAGTGGATCCTGTAAGCCTTATATGTATATTCCCATCTCTACCTAGCACGAGGCCTTTTGGGAGCTCACTGGCTTCGGGTTCCATCGGAACTTCGAAGTTAAGCGAATTCGCGCGAGAGCAATCCCAGGATGGGTGACCCACTAGGAAGTTATCGTGTGAGTTCCCAGAAATAAAACTGTGAGGACGTGGTCGGGGCCCAAAGAGGATAATATCGTGCTACGGTGGAGTCGAGCTCGGGATGTCGTGGGGGCCTGAGCCAGGATGTGACACAAAAAAATATAAAAAAATAAATTAAAAATACAACATTTCAACCAATATTTTTCTATAAATACATAACCATGTTCTTCCACATTACACAACATTTCTATATTTTCAAATACTTTCAACCTATTTTTTTATTAGGATTCGAAATTAAAAATAAAATTATTTTTTATTATTTTATAAAATAAAAAAATATTAATATTTTAATATGAATTGCCTTGGCTATTCAGTTTATGGGCGAAAATGCACTTAGTCAGTTGCTGTTCACTACAGGCCGTTCCTGGCAATGCAACTGCCTTTCCATTTGGTGGGGATGGATCCATTTCGTGAAATGGTTATTTCCAATCCAGATCTCTAATTAGTGGTCTAAATTAAGGGTTATTTATAATTGACAATTTGTCATATGAAGAAATTGTTGAGGTTTTGGGGAAGAGATAGAGAGGGGCGTCAGCCTCACAACAAGGGGGAAGCTATGGGGACTAAGGACGGGGTTGCGAATCATCGGGAAGGGAGGTGGAAGGTGGTTATGGGTATTTTAGGGCCTGTTTGGTATCCTATTTGAAATTTTTTATCATTTCTCAAAACATTTCTCGAAAACAATTTTTTTTAAAGACTCAAAAACTTGATTGGTTTACGATTTAAAATTTTTAAATCTGACGACTTAAACTAGATAAAGAGGTTTAGAAAGAAGGGGTCGCAAGAGAGGGAGAAAGAGGAGAGAGGAGGAAAGAAAGTAAGAGATGATTGAAGGAAAGAGAAATAAGAGAGAGGATCGTACGAGATAGAGAGGAAGATGAGTGAGAGAAAAAACTGTGGGAATGAAAAAAAGCGGATTGGAGGAGAGACTAAATTGGTAAAAAAAAAGAGGACAGAGAGAGATAAATTTGGAGTGAGATGGGAGGAGGGAAAGAAAAGAAATGACTGAGTTTAAGTTTAAAAACTCTAAAAACTCACTTTTTATGTTTTTAGAGAATAGACTATATTTTTTAGTTAGTCTTGAATTCAGTTTTTGAAAATAATCCTACCAAACAAGTTTTTAAGGCCTAAAACTTGAAAATTGTTTTTGAGTTTAAAAAGTTAGATTCAAGTAGAGTACCAAACAGACCCTTACTTTCTTCTAGTTTTATTTTCTATTTAAATTTTATTTTTTATATTAAAATAAGTTTTTTTATTTATTTTTTATTTTTTATATTGACACTAGCATATTGGCACACACAAAGTGTGTGAGAAATTTTTTTACTTTTGTTTTTGAAATATAAGGAGAGAGGAAGAGAGTGATAGAGAATGTGGGAGTGAGATTTTTTATTTTTTAAATTAGAGATATGTTAGGATTACATGTAGGTGAGGCTTTGAAGAAAAAAAAAAGCAAAATTTGGTTGTGTGAAATTACATTTCTGCCTCATATTTCTTATTCATGTTTTGTTTTAATTAGAGGGTTAAACTGGTAATTTCATAGGGTTTTGGTTGACAATGAGTGTTTTATTAATTAGTAGAGATTACAATGGAACACATGTCAAATTTTGAGTGGAAGTACTATATGCTAACAAATTTGTCTTTAGCGAGAATTGAACGTATCACTTATAAGCATAGTTTTAAATGCCACTAGACGCTTGTCGTGAGACAAGCTGGGACCTAATGCCTAGGCTAGGCAGATTTAAATAAATTTATTATATATTATATGAATATAATTAATTATTTTTTCATGTACACAATATGATGGCCTAAGAAAAAAAAATTATCCAAATAATTCAGATGACACATATATATCCCTTTATGCAAAAGGATCCTCATTTTTTGAAAACAATGAAGATTAGGTGTGGGGTCCACTCCACATCGAACTTCAACAATCCGACTGTCTATTTTGTAAGTCTCGATTCATAGATCATCCTTGTAAAAATTCAGTTCAATCAGAAACCATTTGCCTATCTAATTTTCAAGATAAAATTTCATTGTTTCTTATATAACAAAGTATTCATTAATTTCTTTGAACTCAATTAGATGCCTTAAATATTTCCTATTTGGCTAATATTTTGCAAAGATGATCTATGAGGTACAACTTGAAAAAGAGATGGTTCGGATCATTAAAGTTCGATGTTGGTGTGGACCCCACAACTAATCCCCATTTTTTTTTTTAATGAGGATCCCTTCCTTTAACAAATAAAGTAAAATACCCTTTCCATTAAGTCTATTCGGTTCTCTTCCTTGGCCCTTCAGAACCACAAAGTGATATTGCAGCTCGCGCCGCCACAATTGAAATGTCAAATACCCCTCTCTTTATGCGCGCGTACTCTTTCTTCCCTCATCTGCTCATAGACGACAAAGCTACAGAAACTCGTCGAGATCGGAAGTTGTAGAGAGTTTGAGATTTGCAATTACCTAGAATGGCGCCTAGCTTTGCCTAGACCGCCTAGCGAGTGCCTAGGCGGTTGCCTAAATCCCCTCCGCCTTAAGTGAACGTTTTGGTCGAAATTGGGTCAGAGCTCCGTCGTTCAGCGCCTTGGCGCCGCCTAAGCCAATTTTTAGAACACTGCTGATAAATAAAAAGAAATATCAACATGCCGTAATACTAAGTGACATAGAGTTACCGTTATTGGACTTAATTAAAAAATAACAAAAAAGTGGACTAATCCTAATACTAGGGTATAAATTTAGGCTGATATCAAATTTTCTCTTTAATAATAAAAAACTTCAAATCAGGAACCTTAGGTTTAATGAAATCTAAAGCTTAAGAAAGATGGAAAAATGTTTCTTCCTCTTTTTTTTTTTTTTTTTGGTCCCAACCCTCTATATGTACACACACGCACATAACAGTCTATGTTTTAAGTCTTTTATCAAAGATCATGTTTACAAAAAATCATCTCTTTCATTCTATGAACCCAACTCTCCTAAAATGTAAATATGTTTTCAAGGACGACTGAAAACATCACCATTAACATGTATGTGTGTGTGTGTATTTTTTTTTTCCAAAGCTTCACATCCTTCCTTCCCTTGCCCAAATTATGAATAAAAAGTGGTAAGGGAAGGAAAGTGATTTGTATTTGAATTGGTAGTACTCGAACATAGTTTAAAGAGTCAACAAGGTCAAGTTGTCGAAGGAAAGTGATTTGTATTTGAATTGGTAATTTCCGAAACTTTTGTGTTTGTCAACAGCTTTGGGACTGAGGACATCCTTAATTATCATTAATATCACCAAAGCAATATCACTCCCTTCCTCATGTTTTAATAACAGCAGAGTGTACAAATTTTTTCTGTTATCTCCTTGTGTCAATAATTCCACATCCTACTCTGTTCAAGCACGTACTGCTCTTTCAAGTCTTTACTTCAGATGACAAACATTTGTTCAAGCTAGCTTAATACAAACCCTCTGAAACTCAATCTCTCTCCTGATTTCCAAAAATGGTTGCCATGATGATTGCATCCACACTCCGATCTCCAAAGCTTCACTTCCTACTTGTTCTCTTCTTTCTCTTAACCCCTCCTATCACTCCATTAAACTTCAGCTTCTCCAGCTTCAGTGTTGCTGACTTCGCCACTATACTTCCGGAGGGCGATGCGTATTTGGACCCCCAATTCCTCCGCCTCACCGAAAGCGCTGTGGACCAAGCACAGAGCGGCAGTGTCGGCCGAGCCACTTTCCGCCAACCCTTCCTCCTCCGGGAAAACGCGACCGGAAAACTGGCTGATTTCACCACCAATTTTGTCTTCGCCATCGACTCCAATCACAGCATTAACTATGGCGACGGCCTCGTGTTCTTCATAGCCCCAAATGGCTCCTTCCTCAACGCCACACTAGGCCGGGGTAGCAGTCTCGGCCTCCCTTTCGACTCCACACCTTCGAACGATACCAGTATTGTGAGGAATCAGTACCCTTTTGTGGCGGTGGAGTTTGATATCTTCTCAAACGGTAAGCAGCCAGCCTTCGACGACCCCATCTTCCGTCATGTAGGTATCGACGTCAACTCCCTCAACTCTTCTATTACCAGCTACTGGGATGGCGGTATAATGGTTGGCAAACCAAATAGTGCTACCATTACTTACAATTCCACTACAAAAAATCTTAGTCTAGCCGTCACTAGTTTTGATTACAATTATACCGAACGAGAGATGACACGTATTTACTATATTATTGATCTGAAAGATTATTTGCCTGATTGGGTCGTTGTGGGGTTCTCTGCTTCAACGGGTAGCTCTGTTTCTCTTCACAAGATCATCTCATGGAATTTCACTTCTTCTTCACTCGTTGATCACGAGGTTGATACTGCACCACCACCGGCAGTGGTTGCAGTTCCTGCATCAAACCCCATGGCTAGTTCTGCCTATCGAAGTAAGCGCATAGGACTAGTAATTGGGTTAGGAGTTGGAGGATGTGCTGTCGTGGTTGGTGGGTTGGGTTTGGTTTTGTTCATTTTGCGGAAGAAGAGGGAAACAGGAGAAAGTAGTGATGAAGATCCCGTGGTTCATGAATTGGTTGACAACGACTTTGAAAAGGGGGCTGGTCCCAGGAAGTTTTCGTATAGGGAATTGGCTCGGGCGACGAATAACTTTGGGGAGGAAGAAATGCTTGGAGAGGGAGGATTTGGTGGGGTTTACAAAGGCGTTATACCAGACTTGAAGTCACCGGTTGCTGTTAAGAGGATGTCGAGGGGTTCTAAACAAGGACCGAAGGAGTATGCCTCGGAAGTGAAGATCATTAGTCGACTTAGGCATCGAAATCTTGTTCAACTGATTGGTTGGTGCCATGAAAGAAAATTCTTACTTGTGTATGAGTTCATGCCCAAAGGCAGCTTAGACTCTCATTTGTTCAAAGAGCAAAGCGTGTTAACTTGGGAGGCAAGATACAAAATTGCTCAAGGCTTGGCCTCCGGATTGTTCTACCTACACCAACAATGGGAGCAATGTGTGCTACATAGGGATATCAAGTCCAGCAATATTATGTTGGATGCGAACTTCAACGCGAAACTTGGGGATTTTGGGTTAGCAAGGCTTGTGGACCACGGACAAGAGCCGCAAACGACAGCATTGGCTGGAACCTTGGGTTACATGGCCCCCGAATATGTTGTCACAGGAAAGGCTAGCAAGGAATCAGATGTCTACAGCTTTGGAATTGTTGCTTTGGAGATTTGTTGCGGGAGAAAATCTATCGACCCAAAGTTTGGAAGTAGTAAGGTCAATCTGGTTGAGTGGGTTTGGGAGCTTTATGGAGAGGAGAGAGTTATTGAAGCAGCTGACCCAAAATTATGTGGAGATTTTGATGAGCAACAAGTGGAGTGCCTGATGATTGTTGGCTTGTGGTGTGCTCATCCGGACTACAAGATGAGGCCTTCAATACAACAAGCCATTCAAGTGCTCAACTTTGAGGCTCCATTGCCGAATCTCCCATCAAAGGTGCCGGTGGCCACCTATTTTGCTCCTCCGAGATCGCTCTCAAAGTCAGATGGTGCTTCTGGTTCTCAAGGAGGCCAAACTGAATCTTCAGGCTAAGCCTACAACAACAATTCCTCAGACTTCACAGGATCTTCTTCTGCAACAAATTCCCATCCGATAAATCTCACTTGGTTAAGAAACAGACTATAATTTACCGACTGATAGGATCCTGGTTTTTTTTTGGATATTTTCTAATTTCCCTTTTTTCGTGTTTTTGAAATCGTAAAATCATGCATAAAAAACAGGCTGAATATGATGTATAAGTGGTAATTGTCATGAATGAATTTCTTTGACCAGGTCGTAATGTGAAAATTTCTATGACCACGTTGACATGAACGGATGGATGACAAAGATGAACGATGGCGCCTTGTGCCGGCTTTGAGGGGGAGCAACTTGTACAATTGTACAGGGCTCCCCCACCTCCAAAGGACCCTCAACTTTTGGCTGATATATGGTTAGATTAATTAACTTTGAGATCTGATTACTTCGTTTTTGGTTCAGGCTGAGAGAATGGAGTGCGAGATAGAGAGATTAAAAAGAACGAATGTGTGGATTTTTAATTTCAAAATTTTTATATCATTTGTTGCTGAAGGTCTACCTTTGGATTTAGTGTTTTACTATATTATTCATCATTTTGTTTTGTTTCATGGCTTTTTTATTTGTTCACTACTAATTTTGTCGATTGATCACATAATTTTGGTGAGATTATGTAATTTGGTACCAGAGCAAAAGGGTCCAGTTTATAATTTCCGTACAAGGTCCCTAAAATCTCAAAGATGACGCCCTGCTCCGCATGTATATGCCTAAGTTATAGAGAGTTTGATGAAATGTACTTGACTTTGAAATTTAAGTGTATTAAATATACACTTTTAAGAGTCAATAAAAGTCACCTGTATAAAATAAAGACTTTATGATTTCTAAAATTCTATGAAAATCTTGTAGTATTCAATTATCGTTGTGCCTTATTTTATTTGAAAGGAAGAGACGGGAGGCGCGGCAGCAATTGCAAAGAGAAGGAAATGTGTTTGTAGGGTTGTGTAGAGTATGTTTTATGCCTTGAATCTAAGTCCTGAGGGGGCACAAAACAAACATGAGTGGACTAAGTTGATATCCAATATAATAAAATAGTTATTCAACATACTAACCCCCAAAAGTTTTATAGAAATTCAATAGTATAATATATAATGGGTTTTCCGAAAACCCTAGCATGCCATAAAACTTTCTTAGAACATAAAACATATGTCGTATATAGTGTGTTAACTAGTGGTATCAGTATCGCCCGAAAGCATATAGAACTCTTCCTTCACAAGTATCAATCGCCCGAAGGCTCCTACAGCACCCAACCTGAAGGTCAATATGAGTATCAATCAACTGAAGGCTCCTACAACACCCAACCCGAAGGTCAATATAAGTATCAATCGCCTGAAGACTCCTACAACACCCAACTTGAAGGTCAAAATAGTGACCACTAGATAAGCACAAAAATCATTTAATATAATCTTTCCAAACATAAGTATATATATTTCAAAAACATCTTCATAGTATAAAGTCATCCATCATCTATACTATAAAGAAGTGTGTAAAAGCATGTTCATAAGAATTATAAATTCATCCATCATCTAGACTACAAAGAACATGAGTTCAATAAAATATGGTAATTCAAAATATTCTAAGTAAGCGTAATAGTTCATAAAATGTTTCAGGAAACGTAGTTATTAAATCATGCATTTCATGTATGCATTTCTACTATTAAAACATGCATTTTAGAAGAGGTCCACTTACAGATACTTCGCTATCGGAAAGCCACGCAAACTAACAGAGACGGAAATGCCACAATAAATGCACCTAAGCACATAAAGGGTCCAATTAATAAAACTCTACTTAAATGATTGAATTTGTGAAAACAGACGTAAAACACGGATCAAGGACGTCAAAATTAGCCTAGGAGGAGTCCCGAACAAAACTCAAAAAAGTCAACCAAAAAATCAACGGTCAATGGGTCGGGTTAACGGGTTTAGGCTTAGGGTTTGGACTTGGGTTAGGGTTGATTGGGTTTAGGCTCACACGGGCTTGGGCTTAAAAGCCCGGCCCAAAGGAAAAGGTTTTTGGGGTTCAACGGGCCAAAGGCCTTGGGTTGGCATGGCCCAAGGGCCTAGCTTCAAAAGGAAATTGGGCTGGGTCTAAAAGACTTGGGTCGGGTTGACCCGTTTTCAGGCCAATGAATAGGCCGGTTTCTGGACACCACTTCAAACGCCCATAACTTCTTCGTTACTCAACCAAAACAAGTGATCAAAAAATGAAAGTTATAGTACTCGACGATAGGAAGAGATTGGTACCTTCCACGATGGCTAAATCACAGTGGTTTGGCCGAAAACGACTCGAAAGGTGACTGTTCGCGGGAAAACTGTTAACCCGGCGGAATTTCTGGGTAAAATTTAAACGTCCATAACTTTATAAATACTCAACGAAATTGAGTGATTCAAAACCAAAAATGTAGTTAGGAATGTGGAGAAGAGATTCATATCAATTGAGGACCAAGTGGTAGTCGGATTTGGCCGAAAAATGGCCTGAAGGATGGCCAAACGACCACGGCCTGGAAATTTCCAGATTTGCACATTTGACTTTCCTTGAGCTTTTCTGAGTTCCTACACCACCAAAACCACTCAAAAACTTACTAACCATGAACCTAGACATGATCTATAATGATAGGGACCAAATTTGAGGCTTACCTTCGTCGGAAATGTGAGAAACTCATCGAGGAAGATGATGAATAGTGTCGGCCGAGAGGGAGAGAAAGGTTTGGGGATGATGGTGGTGCTATTTAAGTTGTGTTGTTTGTGTGTGATCTCAGAGAGGGGAGGGAGAGTTGTAAAGAGAGGGCACGGGAGTGAGGGAAAACATAGAGAGAGTGGGAAAGTGAGAAAGAGAGATAAGAGAATTGAGAAAGAGGAACGGGTTGTTATAGAAAAACCCTTCTCCTCCAGGGAATACAAGTCCTAATAGAATGTTTATAACACTCCATTGAATGTGTAAATACTCAAGTAGATTTGACATCATGTAGAACTGAGGAAGTCGACTCGTCAACACTGATAAAGGGAACATGCTAGTCTCAAACAAAGAAGGAATTTGCATATGGAACTAAGTCTCACAAAAGACCTAATGGCTATGGTAAACTCAAGCCGCGACAAAACCCATAGTCTAAGGAAAATTGCGTAAGAAAATGCAAAGTCAAATAAAACGTCTACGGGACGTCATCAGAGATATGATCAACCTAAGGTGGGTGTCTCGTCAAAATCTCGTTAAGTAGCAAAAACTCAAAGGGAAAAATGCTCCTAGTCGTAGGGAAAAAGAGTACATTAAGATCAAGTAAGTATACTTCAGGATACTCCCCTGAGTTTCACATAATTCCGAAGAGAATTAATAATGTTACAACTCGGAAAGTTTATGCATACATATTTCTTGAACAAGCTTCTGAAACGTCGCCTTCGGTAGTGATTTAATGAAGAGGTCTGGTAGGTTGTCTTGTGAATAGATTTGTGTGACTTCAATCCTTTGATGCTCTTGTTGTTGATATGTTGAGAAGAACTTTGGCGCAATGTGCTTGGTGTTGTCTCCCTTGATATAACCCTTCTTAAGCTATTCGAAATGCTACGTTATCTTCATAGATTGTCGTAGAGATGTCAACGACGAGAGCTTCGAATATGGCCCACAACTACCCTCATCCAGAAGCATTCCCGAGTACCTTTAGTAGTAGCCTTAAGGTAACTGAGGATGTCTTTCACACTAATCCAGTGTTTGCATGTTGGTGCATTACTATATCTTGCTAAAAGATTAACAACGAATGAGATGTCGGGTCTAGTGCATTGAGCTAAGTACAATAAAGCACCTATCATACTTAGATAAGGAATTTCGAATTTCAAAATCTCTTATTCATCCTTTTTCGGAAGGAAAGGATCTTGTTTTGCATCAAGCGATCGAACGATTGTAGGAGTACTTAAAGGTTTCATTTTATCCTCGTTAAAGTGGCGCAACACCTTCTGGATGTTGTTTGATTGATGTACTAAGATTCCATCTGAATGGTACTCTATCTTGAGACCGAGACAGTATCAAGTTTTCTGAAGATCTTTATCTCAAATTCTGACTTTAGGTGCGCGATAATTCTGTCGAGCTTTTTAGGAGTTCTGATAAGGTTCATGTCGTCGACATAAACTGCAACAATCGCAAAACCAGAATGTGACTTCTTAATGAATATACACGGGCATGGTTCATTGTTCACATATCCCTGACTAATCAAATACTCACTCAGACGGTTATACCACATTCTTCTGGATTGCTTCAAATCGTAGAGTGAACACCTTAACAGAATTGAGAGCGTGTTCCGAGGTCTGGAACTATTTGATCGAGTCAATGTAAGTCATTCAAGAACTTTCATATAAATTTCTGTATCAAGATCCCAATAGAGATACGTAGTTGCTACGTCCATAAGCTGCATACTCAGGTTTTTAGAAACTATCAAATCGATAAGGTAGTGAAAAGTAATCACATCCACAATGTGAATAAGTTTTGTCATAGTCAATCCCGAGACATTGTGAGAAGCCTTCCGCAACATGACGAGCTTTGTAACGCCAATTTAATTCTTCTCATTACTCTTCTGACCGAAAACCCACCTCTAGCTAATGGGCTTCACATGTGGAGGAGTATGACCTATAGGTCCAAACACCTTACATTTTGCAAGTGAATTGAGTTCGACTTGGATTGCTTGTTTTTAGTTTAACCAATCAGTTCTACGTCAACATTCATCAACGAAACAAGGTTTATGTCATTGCACGTCATGATCTCAGTAGCTATTGCATATGGTAATGCATCGTCGATTTTCATCTTATTTCTACACCAAACATCATCTAAGCTAGCATAATGGACTAAAATCTCGCGAATTCTCGGGAATTGAATTCGTTTTTTTTAGGACGCTTTCGTAATCTAGATTTTCCTTATGAGTTGGATAGAATGAGTAAGCGATGGTCGAATGCATGGTAGGCTCAGTGGCCTGTGTCATGGATTTCCTTTTCCGGGATTGTCACGCTTTTGTGTAGAAGTAGAGGATTGGCTAGCCGCTAATGTATGTGGATTGACCGAATTAGTGTCCCGGGCTTCTAGAAGGGAAGTCTGTTGTACATTTGTTACATCCATCTTTGTAGGCACATTTGTAGTTGAAATATGTGATCTTATCACTTTCGCTAGATTTGTGAAAGCATCTAGCATGCTTTGGGCTACGCTCTGAAGATCTAATATGCGTTACACTTCAGTTTTAGACTGAGCAACGTGGGGATCTAAATGAGACAAGTGGGAATCGTCTACGATAATTTGCATCGTTCTTTAAGAACATGGACGTTCTTATCTCCCTTTAACGATGAGAATACTGTCTTATAGAAGTGATAATCTGCAAAACGAGCGTTAAAAAGATCGCTCGTCAAAGGTTCTAAGTAACGAATAATAGAAGAAGAATCATATCATATCTGACATAGATTCCCATCCTTCTCTGATGACCCATTTTTGTATGTAAGGGCGGCGAATACGGCACATAGACCGCACAACCAAAAATGCACAGATGCAATATGTCAGGTTCGTATTCGGTAACCAATTGAAAAGTGTTGTATGGTTAGGTTGCGATGGGCCTTAGGTGGACCAACATGGCTACGTGCAATATTGCATGGCTCCAAGCGATGATCGGGAACTTGGTACATATGATCAACGATCGAGCAATTAGTTGTAACCGCTTAATGAATGCATCTGCCATGCCATTCTAGGTGTGAACATGGAGAACTGGATGTTTAACTTCAACCTCAATCGACATGCAATAGTCATCAAAAGTTTTAGATGTGAATTCTCCAGCATTATCCAATCAGATAGATTTGATCAGATAATTAGGGTGGTGAAGCTTGAGCTTGTTAACCTGAGCTACCAATGTGGAGAATGTAGTGTTTTATGGACAACAAGCACATGTGTAACCAACGTGTGGAAGCGTCAACCAATACCATAAAGTATCTAAATGGTCTGCAGGGAGGTTGAATCGGTCCATAAATGTCCTCCTGAATCCTTTGTAGAAAAGTAGGAAGATTCAAATGAATTTTTTCATAAGAAAGCTTAATGATAAGCTTCTTTATAGAGCAGAGTTGACATGTAATTCGATGAATCGAACCTAAACTTCGGGTTAGTGGATGCTCATGTGAAGATTTAAGGATATGGCGCATCGTTGTTTGTCCAGGGTGTCCTAAACGATCATGCCAAAGTGTAATTTCGTGCGCAGTTCTTGAGGTAGGGCCGTCCACATAATTTCTTGCACAATTCTTGAGGTAGGGTCAACCACATAGTGGCTCACTGTAAGGCTTATGGTTGTAGTATACAAACCACTTGGGATATACTTCATCTTCTTTAGAATACACTTATGGCCATATTCGTAGGAAGTGATGCACATAAATTCAACTTCATTTTCTACATATGTTTCAGTGTGGTAATAATTGTCTAATTATTGTCTCGAATATCTTTAACGCTCAACAACGTTCTTCCAGAGTGTGGAGAATAAAGTGTCTCTTGAATGGTCAAAATAGTGTCATTGGACAAAATTATACAAGCCTTGGCATCAGGAAACTATGGTGGAGAAGAAAATAGATAGGAAGGGGATAAACTGGAGACAGTTGGATTTAAATATTTTAAAAATAAGTTGCGATGATGCTTGGAACAACGAGACATAGAAAAGAGGGACATGTTAGTCATCAGGGACTTTGCTAGGATCTTGAAGATGGTGGGAGGCATTGGGCAATGCCTCTACCATTGCGTTGGTATAGTTGAAGCTACAACAATCAGACAAGCACTTCAGTACTCTACAATGAATGGATTTGATAAGGTTTGGATCAACCAATTAGTTTTATGGTAGAACCTCAACTTTTTTCAATTTGTGTTTAATGTAATGACAGATGATGTATGTGCTACAACCAGAATTTAATAAAATCTTTTGTCTTTTGAAAAAAAATAATTTAATAATAACCATAAGGTGGCCTAGTGGTTAGAGATGAATTTCAGGCCCGTATTTCACACGGAACGTTTTGGGTTCGGTTCTTGCTGCTAGTCTTTTTTTTTAAAAAAAAAAAGAAAAAGAAAAGAAAAAAGAATTAATTAGTTTCATGATTTGAATGCATATTAAATTATTAATAACAAAATTACATTGTATAAGTAAATTAATTTTAACACACATATAATATATATGATAACAATACAACGTACGTGCCTAGTCTACGTGATTATACATGCAATTTTTTTTGTCATGTCCATGTGCCTAGTCTATGTGATTATACATGCAATATTATTTGATTCAAAATAATTGATTGTACAAAGGATTTTTTATTTTTTTATTTTATTTTTATACAAAAGGTGCCCTTTTTTTTTAAAGATGGGTAAATTGATTTATATATATGTTACTAATATTTATTATACAAGAAAGGTAAAATTTTCTTATGTGTTTCATTGCTCATTATAATTAGGGTGACCAATAACATTTATTGAGATAATTTGGATTATATGGCATAAGTTGTACATATGTTGTAATAATTTGTTACATTTTTGTCTACACGGCAATCTATTTGAATTTTTTTTTCTTTAACAAACCATATTATCTAGACTAAGGGAGAGGAGGGTGCACTTAGCCTTACAATGTGCTAGCAATAATGTGGTTCAAATTCGTTTTTAGCGAGAATCGAACCGAAAACATCTCACTTACAAGTAAAGAGGAATACCATTAGACCGTAGTACTAAGTGACATTTGAATGTTTAAAATTAGGTGAGTTTTTGTTTGGAAATTAGGAGTTTCAAGGGCCTATCTTTAAAAGAAGGAGAATACACACCATACCCCTATAGAAATAGAAACAATAAAATATGGGGTGTGATATCCACACACCCCATTTTACTTCTCACACACATTTTCAATTTTCGATCGTCGGATCAGATGAATTAACAAAGATCAACGGACAAAAATTATCAAGGGGTGTGTGAGAAGTAAAATGGGATGTGTGGATAGCACACCCCTAAAATATACAAGGAAAAGGGAGGGGTGGACATAGAACCTAACCCCTCTAAAACAAAAACCTCAAAGGTAATAACCTAAAACGCATGTTGCAAAGCAAAAAGAAAAAAATAAAAAAAAGATCAAGCAAAAACAAATTCATCAAAGGGGAGACAATCCTGTAGGTCGGGATGGCCTAAAAATTCATGTGCAACAAAGGGAGAGTCTCCAAGGGTGGAGCCGCATGCCATACAAGGAAAGACGAGAGTAACCCAAAATTTGCTAAATTATTGCCGATCACATTCCCTTCTCAAAAAATATGAGAGTAACGGAAAACCATGTGCTACAAAAAATCAAGGTGTATCCAAAACTTCATTGATTTTAAAGGAGTTCAAAAAGTCAAGGATTTTGATGGACTTTGAGTGCTTTTATAGTAAATTTTTTTGTCGTATCAAATTCAACCACTCCCCCTAAAATTTTGATGGATTTTATTTTTTTCACTCTTGCTAATATACTCCAACCCATCATTATGCAATGATTATCCTTCCACCACCATGTCGCAATCACCACCTTATCATGATCATCTCTTCCACCCCACCACCGCCATTGTCACCATCACTGTTACCACCGCCATTGCCATAAGCATCATCACCACCCCCATCGCCATCTCTACCGCCGTCACCACGTAAACCACCTCAACTACTACCACCTTACCATGACCATCACCAAGGTCTCATCATCACCACCACTACCACCTTGTCATGTTGGTTAAATTTTGTTGATGTCATCACCATCACAGACACTACCTTCATCATGACAGCCACCTTTACTACCATAATCACCACCCAATTACCACCACCCGCACCCCTACTCTACCACCCCAACACCACCTATATCACCCAATTGCCGAAAATCACCACATGACTTCCACCACCTCATATGATCACTTTGAGATAATGAAAATTTAAAAATAGTAATATTTATTAATAAAATGGTCATTAAAAAATTCATGACAATCCACATAATTCTATTTAAATCCATGATTAAAGTCTCCCAAACTCCATCAAAATCTATATAGCATTCACATCAAAATCCTCATGGATTTCATGGAAGTCAAGTATAAGGTTGAATAAAAACTTGAAAAAAAGGGAACACGAACCAAACCATACTATGCCTGAAGAAAAAAAACCAAACCGAGAATACTCAACTATTCAGCAACCGAAACCAAAACATTCCTGAAAATTCGGTACAAGTATCATGAACTTATCTCAATATCTTCGATATACCGAACTTGAGAACCCGTTAACGAGTCAAGTCGTGTCGTGACCTCAGGTTTTGGTGTCATTAACGGGTCATGTCGTTTAATGTCATTAACGGGGTTGAGTCGCTTCGTGTCGGGTTTACGTGTTATGCAAGAAATTGTCATGTTTGATGTCTAGGCCTAAACAATGGGTTGTGTACGTGTTCTTTTTGTCTTATACCCATTATCTTATCGGGTTCTTAATTGGTAACCAGACAACGATCTAACTCGTTAATTGGTTATTAATAAATGACAACCTGACTCGTTAACGAGTTGACCCATAACTTATTATTTTTGTATTGTTTTATGTCGGGTTAATAAGTTGTGTAAGAATTGCTAGCCTATCCACCTATCAAACGATTTACACTATTGGATCTTCTTAACCGGAAATGGCTGGAGAGAGGAAAGGTTCCTTTTGTTAGGGTACTCCAGCGAACCAATCCAATGAAAATGGGGTGGGGCCTGTAGCTCAGAGGATTAGAGCATGTGACTATGAACCACGGTGTAGGGGGTTTGAATCTCTTTAGTTCTCAGAAAGCTTTTTACCTCTCAGTCGCTTTCATTCTAATTTGTACTACTGTATGCTCAAATTCAGGCAAATTTATACTTTAATTTCATAAAATAATTTGTATGTAATTTAGGAATGATTTTTATTTAATTTTTGTTATTTTTATGTTGCCCCCTCCCCCATATTTTGGATTCTGGTTTCGCCCAACCTCTGTGTTTGATGAATTAAAACTAAATTGTTATAGATTTATTCTATTTCATTGAAAGACTTTCCATTCATATAGTATGATTGTATTTGTGATTAAGATTGGGTGGCTAGATCTCATCCAATAAAGTAGAAATTAAGTGCCACTAAATAATTATTAACATTTTTTTGTTTGTTTATGGAGCCATGAGATCACACAAGGATATTCAGTAATCTTGGGCACCTTTTTGTCCCTAAAAATTAAGTGGCCAAGAAGAGAGAACTCGAAATTTCAGGTACCCAAATGTTTGAAACCACTACGCCCACAAGGTCATAAGCGTATATGGTTTTGAACTTTTGTCCGTGGTTAGGACTTCACGATTGGCTGCGCTTTCGTTTATATGAATCTAGAATGTAGATATGTTTCAAAAATTTATTTTTGACCAATTCAAAACGTTCTAAATCAACGACTAAAAGCTGGTGTAAAATATGTGTAAAATAATGTGGCTGCTGAACCAAACCCCAAGTCCCAAGTCGTCTTGTGAGTCCAAACTCCAACGCTTAAATTCTCTAGCTGGTGTAAAATATGTGTAAAATAATGTGGCTGCTGAACCAAACCCTAAGTCCGAAGTCGTCTTGTGAGTCCAAACTCCAACGCTTATATTCTCCAGCGAAGACAAAATCTTTCTTTCTATTAAAATGGACAGCAACATACCATTTTTTTTTATTTCTTTCTATCAAAGAATCGTATGAATGGTGTACACTTTATTTTTGATTTGATTAAAAGAGTTTTACCAATTCCAATAAAATTAACTTTTAAATTTTACCGAATTGGATCCTTTAGATTTATATATAAAAAATATACTTACGAAGTTGTTCCAATTTATTGATCGATACTAACCTTAGATTCTTGCCCTTGAGAAATTAATCAATACGTTCTACTCAAGCTCCTTCATCATGACAGTTCATCATTTTAGGGATCAGGAATACTTATAGAAGCATTTCAACATTTTCCTGTCCACCATTGTATGATTTACCAGCGTCAGGAAACAAACTAGAATGTGTCGTGTGGAATACAGGCCTGAAATTCGTTCCCAAAATGTTTTTTAATTTATTTAGTTTTTTGATCGGATTCAACAGGTAAATAGATGCTAATTCCTGCAGTCTACTGTTTTGAACCCTATTTTAGGAGAAAAACTAGGTTATCGATACCGAACAATCTATTTCTTACGGACAAAAATATCGTAGTAGGATACTTTTCGGATCCAGTGTGAGTATTTTGGGAATTCTCAAATTGTGTCTGTTCATCGTATATTGTACGATCAGTTTTTATTAAATACTATTCATAATTAATTTTAAATAAAAATATTTAAAATAATTTTTTACCGTAAAATATATAATAAATAGACACGATTTTAAGATTTTTAGGATTCTCTCAAATAGGACACGGAGAGAATCCTCACTCAAATATATCACCACGCTCCACTCCTCTGACGTGTCGTGCCACCCTTACCTCACTTTTATCTCACCCTTTCTTTCACACCATCCTCAATCCGGTTTCGTACCTAAGAACCTCTACCATTTTAGATGTCAATTTTCCAGCCTCTCTCTCACAAAACAAAAATGGATCACAAAAACTCTCCAATCATCACACCAATTCACTCACCAAACCATCTTCTATTCGCCATTGCCTTGCTTCTGTTATTCCATTATGCAACTCCATTAACCTACAATTTCTCCAGCTTTCCCAACAGCACTATCAACAGTTCGATATCTCTGGAGGGAGATGCTTATACTGACGGCCAATTCATCCAACTCGCCAAAATCCATGAAACAGCCGCACTTAGGAAGAACGGGAGCGTCGGTCGAGTAACTTACCGCGAACCCTTCCTCCTCCGTGAAAACGCCACTGGAAAACTTGCCGATTTCACCACACATTTCACGTTTGAAATGGACCCGCTAAGCAATACCTATGCCGACGGGCTCGCCTTCTTCGTGGCGCCAAACGGTTCCTTGCTCAACCGCACACTAGGAAGAGGCGGCAGCCTCGGCCTTCCCGTGGAGCACCTGAACTTAACTCTGTCCAGGAGTCAGTATCCCTTTGTTGCGGTGGAGTTTGATATCTACCGGAATGGGAAGCCAAGCATCGATGACCCGTACGGCGATCACGTGGGAATCGACATCAACTCTCTCAAGTCTTATATCACCAAGCCTTGGAATGGAAGTCTTTTGGATGGGAAGCAAAATGGTGCTTGGATTAGTTATAATTCCGGCTCAAAAAATCTTAGTGTTGCTTTCACTAGTTATGTAAATGGTGGCCAGTTGACGACTTATCTTGATTACGTAGTTGATCTGGAACAATACTTACCGGATTGGGTCATTGTTGGGTTCTCCGCTGCTTCCGGTGCTCGGACTACTCAATTCATGATCAAATCATGGAGTTTCAATTCTACACTAGTTCCTCCGCCAAGATCCAGCTCAGGAAGTAACAATATAGCACTGGCTGTTGGGTTGGGCCTCGGTGGATTTATTGCGTTTGTTTTAGGGTTAAGTTTTGTTTGGTGTCTCTTGCGGAAGAAAAAGGCACGAGGAAAAACTAATACCAATGAAGACCCTACAATTCATGAGTTGATTAATGGCGAATTTGGAAAAGGGACCGGCCCGAGGATGTTTTCATACAAAGAATTGGCTTTTGCGACAAGTAATTTTGCAGGGGTAGAAAAGCTTGGAGAGGGAGGATTTGGTGGGGTTTATCGAGGATATATAAAAGACTTGAAGTCATATGTTGCTGTTAAGAAGATATCAAGCAAATCTAAACAAGGGTTGAAGGAGTTTGCATCTGAAGTAAGGATCATTAGTCAACTTAGGCATCGAAATCTTGTGCAACTCATTGGTTGGTGCCACAAAAAGAAACTCCTACTCGTGTATGAGTTTATGCCCAATGGCAGCCTCGATTCTCATCTTTTCACTGAAAAATGCTTATTACTTTGGGGGTTAAGATACAAAATTGCTCAAGGCTTGGCCTCTGGGTTGCTCTATCTACACCAAGAGTGGGAGCAATGCGTGCTACACAGGGATATCAAATCTAGCAATGTTATGTTGGATTCAAATTTCAACGCTAAACTTGGCGATTTTGGGCTAGCTCGACTTGTTGATCATGGAAAACAATCAAAAACAACAATAGTGGCTGGAACAAGGGGCTACATGGCTTTGGAATATGTTATCACAGGAAAGGCTAGCAAGGAATCAGATGTCTACAGCTTCGGAATTGTTGCTTTGGAAATAGCATGCGGGAGAAAACCCATCGATCTCAGTTTAGAGAGTAGCCAAGTTGAAATGGTGGAATGGGTTTGGGAGCTTTACGGAGAAGGGAAAGTCATTGAAGCAGCTGACCCAAAACTGCACGGAGATTTTGATGAAAAAGAGATGGAGTGTTTGTTGATTGTCGGGTTGTGGTGTGCTCATCCGGACTATCACTTTAGGCCTTCCATACAACAAGCGATTCAAGTGCTTAACTTCGAAGTTCTGTTGCCCATTCTCCCATCAAACATGCCCGTAGCCACATATTTAGCTCCTCCAGTAGTACTGTCTAGTGATACTAGTACTACTACTAGCTATGAAAAAGAGCAAACTTCTCATCAGTCATCTGGCAGTGCGTTTTCTTATAGAACCGGTTCATGATAGCACATCGTATCTTCTGCAATTTCTTATCAATTTGGTTAGTGAAATATGGTTTCATATATCTGTTCACTATTCTTTTTAGATTTATCGTGTTTTTTGTATTGGTTTAGTACATATAAAATCCCCCACACATTGTATGTGTGAGAAGTTGAAAAAAGAGAAGGCATAAGGAACTTGTAGTTCAAGTGGATAAAACATGGGTAATGCTAAACTAAATTTGCAAACATCAATAGAAAATAAGCACGTGAATAATAATTCAATCATCATAACCATATCATTTAGTGTACAAATTTAATTTAGTCTCCTTAACGTTACCCTAAAAACATGTACTCTACTATAAGATTTTGTGTTTAATTTCTACTAATTCAAGATCGCTTCTATCAAGATAGAAACAAACAAAAAAAAGTCGGAAAAATGTGTTATGTGAATAAGGGTGAGGAGATTTTGTTTTATTTCATTTTTTGTTGTTCAAAGTGATAGATAGTTACTGTAAAAGAAATGTTTGGATTTCATATTTGAGTTAGGTGTTTTAAGTTCTCCTTTTGTAGAAAAAAAGATGCTCCGATCTAATCCTCATTAATTAGGGAAAGTGGCAGGATTATTAGAACATGAAATTGTTTTTAAAATGCAGCTAGTTGTTCAAATAATTGTTGTGCAAGTGGTAAGCTCCACTGTTTGTCACAAATTGTTATTTTTTATAACGATTCCACTTATCAAACAAATTGCTATTTTTTATAACGATTCCACTTACTAAAAGTGACACTACAACCTGTCAACCACCACGAGGAAGTTGAGGAATCTAATTATAGTATTCAATCAATATTTGTTTAACCATATATACAACTTGTGCTTAAGCATTGCAAGTAGTAAGCTTCTCCAGAATAAAATACTACTAATTAATCATATATTTGTCCGTAGCTTAACAATCAGAGGTGGCTTTGTAGGTAGCAAAATGTGCAATCTCACATGGCGCTATATTTGAATAACTACCGGTAAGTTTCTCAAGAAAAAAAAAACTACTAATTAATCACATATATTAATCCGTAGCCTACAAGTAAACTGTTTGGATCTTGACTGTGTCAATATAAATACCAAATAAAAGATTTAATTTTAGGCATAAACTCCTACAAATAATACATTTACATGACGATGATCTTTTTTTTACTTTTGAGTGTATGCCTGGTTTTGTATCTGAGATATGTTGGACTGGATGGTGTTCATAAACCTTCTGGGCATATATTCCAGTTACACTGCAATACATCTATCTCTAACAGAAAAAGAAAAATTGAATCTAAGTTCTAAATTATTAAGGTTTGTTTGGTACTCTATTTGAATTCAACTTTTTAAACTCACAAAATATTTTTCAAGTTTTAGGCATTGAAAACTTATTTGGTAAGATTATATTAAAAAAATTAAACTAAAAACTAACTTAAAGAAATAGCTTATTCTCTAAATTGGTAGGAGTATTTACTAAATACTATCGTTTGTTAAAAAAAAATAAATAAATAAAAAAATAAAAAAAAATTCATTTTTGGTGTTTTTAGAGAATAAGGGAGTGGGGTGGACTTAGCCTCATAATGGGTTAGCAATAAGCCCAATAATGAGGTTCAAATTCGCATTTGCATGAGAATTGAACTTAAGACCTCTCACTTGCAAGTGAAACGGAATATCACCAAGTCATAATATTAAGTAATGAGTTCTTAGAGTTTTTAAATTTAAAATCAATCCCCCTTTCTTTCTTGCTCTTCCCTCTCCTATCACTCCGAATCTCTCTTTTCTTCTTCTTTCTCTCTCCTTCTCTTTATCTCTATTCTTTCTCTCTTCTTCTCCTTTCTTCTTTCTATCTCCTTCTTCTCTTTATCTCCTCCTATCATCTTTCTTCTTCATCCTATCTTTCTTTCTTTTCTCATTTCTCCTCTTTCTCCCTCTCTTGCAGCCCTTCTTTTGGATCTCTTTGTCCAGTTTAAATTTTAAGATTTAAAAACAATTTAAAATCTCATACAAAACAAGTTTGTGTTGTAGGTATAATTTACCGAACAATTATGAAGGCCATAGAGAGAGGGGTACGGCAATAGTAGAGAGAAAGAGAGAGATGTGTAATTGTGAGGTGTGTTCTATTCTACCCCATTGTGCCTTTATTTATAGTAGTAGGGAAGGTTAATTCCTTACCCTTTTAGGATCACAACTCTAATAGGATATTAACTACTAAAGGAATATTCAAAGAACAATGCTTCAACCTCAGGTCAAGGCATAAATGAGTTTTTCCAAGATCCTTCATCTCAAATTCCATCTTCAGGTGCGAGACAGTTTTCTCAAGCTCTTCCAGAGTCTTAGTGAGATTCGTGTCAACGACATAAACTATAACTCTAGCAATTTGGAGTAAGACTTCATAGTTTAACACGTAAGGGCATTCATTCATATCCCTGACTGATCAAATAATCACTTAGACGGGTATACCACATCCATCAGATTATTTCAATTCATAAGTGAATGCCTCAAACAATTTAAGAGGGTGTTCCGTGGTTTGGAACTATTTGAACCAGTCCATGTAATTCTTTAGGAACTTACATGTAAACCTCCATATTACTATCCACATGGAGAAACACTAACCACATTTCCTAATGCTGCTATCAATCACATGACGTTTGAGAGAAACCTTACGTCGTAAGGTGTGCATCATATCGCACTATTCATTCATCTTATAACGCTTCCTTTCCTACTTGTAACACAATAAGGGTACCTTGGGCAATGTAGGAACGATAGGTCCAAAACACACTTTGGTAAGGAATTTAACCTGAATTGTAATTTCGGTTGTCTAATCAGTTCTATGTTGTCACTTAATCAACGGAACACAGTTCGATATCGTCGCTTTTCATTTATGTTGGTAGCTATTATATAAGTTAAAACATCATCAATGGTAATCTCATTTCAATTCCATTAACTCATCCAAACTAGTATACTGGACCATGAACTTCAAGTTTCGGGAGTAATCCGGATTAATCTCATGAGATAGAAATGATTTAAGACAGCGATTAGTATGGATTCATTGTTGTGTCATGTCTTCCTCTTCTAGGGAAGTGAATCCTATGAACCGAGTGATCTGTCGTGCTCCAGGCCAAGACAAATTGATTAGCTATCTGCCAGTGTACCGGACCATCTAACAGGGGCGTCCAAACCATCTAACAGGGGTGGCACACCCTTCAAGGATGTTGACTCGACATCTGTTAAGTACGTCTATCCTTGCAAGCATGTTTGTAGTTGGTATATGATCTCGTCACTTTAGCTAGATTAGAGGAATGCATCTGGAGCAACATTCTGAAAGCTAGAATTCATCGCACTTGCTTATTACACTTGTGCAATATAGGGATCGAGATAAGACATAATGGGCAACATCCACGTAAATTTGCGCCGTTCTACATGAATGTTAACATTCTTATCTCCTCCTAATAGCAGGAAGACTGTCTCATTGAATTGACAACCCACAAATGAGCAGTAAAGAGATCGCGTGCAAAGGCTCTAAGAGATAGTGTGAAGAAGAATCATGTTCGACAAAGATTCACATCCTTCTTTGAGGACCCATGTTGGTACATTGAGGCAGCGCAACTTGGCACATGGAATGCACACCTAAATGCATAAATACAAAAAACATTAGGTTCGTACCCAGTAACCAACTATAACATCGTATAGGTTGGGTGGCAATGGACCTCAAGGCGAACCAACATAGATGCGTACAAGATTGCATAGCCCTAGGTAGAAACTGAAAACTTGGTACGTTTACCAAGGTCCAGGTGATCAGTTAAATTGCGCTTTATGATAACTAGGCGAGGCTATTTGGGGTGAACATGGGAATTCGATGTTCAATTATAAACCCAAAAGGCATGCAATACTTTATCAAAAAAACCATCGATATAAACTCTCTAGCATTAATCAGCCATGGGGTTTAGCAGCAATGTGTGTAGACAAACTTGTGACCAGTTTGTTGACTCATTAACCAAACCCATAAGTATTTATATGGTCCTCATTTTGGTTGGATTAGTCCACATATATTCCCTTCAATCCACTGTAAAAAATGGTGATTTTGTATCTTTGCAAGGGATGATTTAGAAAATCAATTTCCCTATTGAGCAGGCTTGGCAAAGTGTACTTGTAGGCACAAGATCCTTTCATCGGGTAAGGAGATGCATTGTAGCATCATTGTTCGACCTAAGTGTCCCAAAAGGTCGTGCTAAGGCAAGTAAACTGCTCACTAACCAGGCTTTAGGCCAGCCACATGTGGTGTGTTCCTAGTTGGGAGAGAACCCATTGACCCTAAATCAAAGTTTCAGGCTTATTTTTGGAGGTGGTGCAAAGATATGTCGCTCTATTTTCTTCAATGGTTTCATTCTTGATCATTATCAACTCAAATATCCTTTAAAACTCAACGACGAGGAGAATATAAGGTCCCTTAAATGGTAATTCAGTACCATTCATACAACGAGGAGCGTGGCAATACTCTTAATCAGGTTGGATAGACCTCAAGTCATTGCTAGAGATATGATTTAGGTATAAAGTCAGTGTGCGTGGTATCACATTCATGCAGACAATTAACTTTCCCACATTTATACCTAATCACGTGTTTAATTGAATTCGGTCACATGTTTTAAGAAACATGATTCAATTAACTCGTATTTGAGGACAATATCAATAAGATGTAACGGAAAACAAACACCAAACTTGAATCCAAGAACATAGAAAAATATTCATAAAGTAAACCAAAGTTACTAAGGGGATTTGGCCAACAACGCCATTCATGTCAAAATTCTGCTCTTCCAAAGGTGTCCGATGAACCAAAACTAGTCTCACATATTGCCTATGAGAATGGTATTCCTTAACGACATTGGTAGGGGCACGAACAGGTGCATAACCAATGATATAATCCATCAAGACGGAAGTATTCTGCAAGATTAAGGTTCGGGAATACTATCCCTTATTCTTGAAGTTTGAGGTCTTAGGTGCCAAAGATCACACTTCGGGCGTGATGCCACACCTTAGCAGGCCCTGATTGTACCATATGTTGTTAAAACAAACTCGAAATTGGATTATGAGAGAGACATACCTCGAATTGGGTTTGGTAGGCTCCAACCGAAGTTGGAGGGGTCTGTTCGGTAGGTTTCTACGGAAGCAAAGTAGTACCATTCGGTGCACCTCTACCGAAGCAGAGCATGCCCTTTGGTGCATCTCTACTGAAGCAGGGCATCACCATTCGGTAGGCTTTGACCGAACTGGGTTGAGCCATTCGGTAGACTTCAGCCAAGCTGAGTCTATACTGTTCGGTAGACTTCAGCTAAACTGAGTCTATACCTTTCTCTCACGTTTATGGTAGTAATTAGATCCAAGAATTTGGTAAACTTTCGCTTTCTACATTGCTACCTCAAGAGTGAGTTAGAAACATGGAAGGACGAGAAAAGTATTCTCTAGTCAAAATTTGATCGGATTTATAAACTTCAGAATTGAATCATTCATGGACATAATCATGGTGTGCTTTAGGCAATGTCTTTCATGATGAGATTATCTATAGGAGCGGGCCAAAGAGCCATAGAATCCTCGTTTAGGAGGTATTTCCGTTTGTAATGCTTCAAGCATAAGTCTTCGAATGAAGATCATGGTGGAGGCTTATTCAGCTCTTCCATGCCATTGTTGTTGGAATATATATACATATAAACTTAAACTAACAGCAAACCCTAGAACACTATCCAATTAAATTATTGAGTTCTAACCTGCAGTAGACATGGTTGTGATTCAAAAATGATTATTCTACTCACTAGGAGACCTGTATTTTCTTATGGTGATAGTCCCAAAATACGAAGAGAGAGTTCTCTGTGAGCAGGGAATCCAATTATAAAGCAAGGTTTACACAACTTGCATCTATCGTGGGAGTTGGGTACAGACCTCTTTGATTTCAGTTCCAATCGTGGATGAGTGAGATCAAGTACGTGCTTCAGTTTGAAACACAATGGATGTAACTCCTTAATTATAGGGAATGGTTTTACACGTATACAAAACTCAACATGATTTATAATTTAAACAAGTAGCACAGGGTGTAGTGTCTCCTCATTGATGCAGGGGAGAAATGGAACACTTACTGACTCACCTTTATCACTACTAGTTGAGTTCAATAAGGATTCTTACAATTGTTGGCTATAATGGCTTCTCAGCTTCTTGATAGTCAAGTGGAGATTCACATCTTGTACCCCACATAAAGTGGTTTCTATTAGAAACGTCCAAATAAGGGAAATCGAACTTGTGATGGTTCGACAATCCACTGAATTGGAGGGAACAAGATTATGCTTGGTGTTATGGGAATGAATCATCCAAAAGCATCAAAGTTAGAACATTCGAGTTCTAAGACATGGTTTTCATGAAAAACGTCGGGTTTTCATGGGTGTATTTGTTTTATGAAAACTTCGGGTTTCAAAGGCATTCAATTTGAAACTACATGTTCAATTTAATTTATGAACGTTTAGTTCATAAAAGAGAGGTTCCTGCAAGAACACATAATGCAATATACTGATTTAAGTGTAGTGGATTTGAGTTGCTTCGGGAACTCAAGTGTGAGCGCTTTAGGACTACGAAAGGATGTCAACGGTTCAAAGAAAAGAAATAATTTATTGAATAGTTAATTGCCAAAAAGTGGACTTCAGGCCAATAATTTTGGATTAATTGTCAGATTAATGGTCTGTTGGTCACTTTAATTAATTCAATAAATCGGACCATACAGGGTTGATTGTAGAAGCAAAAAATAATAATAACATTTGGGTTAAAATTATTTAAAATGCCAAAACAAAAAAAAGCATTGGATTTGAAAACCATAGCCTAAAAGGGTTTGGGCTTGGGTTGGATGCAAAAGCTGCCTAAAAGTGTCAACAGGCCACATGCCGAGGGAAAAAGAAGCCCAGCTGAAGCTGGCTTGCGGGTCAGCTCATGTGAGGCCTAATGAAGTTAGGGCCATGGGACAAGCCCAACCTGCAGGGTTGGCTGTGGTAGCAACAGGCTAGGGCTTTCTCAAGCCCAGCAAGCAAAAGCTTGCGGGTTATGGGCTCAGGAAGTGGATCGGGGCTTCAGGCTTGTGGGGTTGGTTAACCCAGGGCGGAGCTTGGTTGGTTTTCAACACGGCAACAAGCCCAAATGGTTGTGCGCATGGTCCAAGCGTCTGTACGACACTGTTTCCTCCACACGGCTAGGCTTCAGGCCATCGTGGTGATGCCATGGTGGTGCTACGGTAGTGCGGCGGTGGTGCCGCAAAAATTCCATTTTTCCCTTCTTCTTTTTTTTTTTCGAATCTCTAGGGTTAAAAACCCTTAATTGCTTCTAAATTAATTTTGATACTTTGACTCACAAATTCCACATAGCATAATCGTGTATTGCATGAACAAGTATATATATTGACAAAGTATATGAACATATAGACAATATATATAATTGGAAGGAAAATATAAATATAGGAGGTTCATGCATCATGGGGAATGTTTTCATGCTTCAAGGTCGTTTCAAATATCTTCTTTTATTCTAAGTGTACTTGATTGGCAGAAAACAACAAAAGTCTTTGAATTTGTAGAAAATCCATCTCGAAAAGCCGGAATTGCATTTCTAATGCGTTGTATCACATTCAACAAAGAAAAATTAAAATTGAATCAATAGCATGTAGATCAATTTAATAAAATAATAAATTAATCATAATAAAAAAAATGATTAAAACGTAATACTCTCCTGATTGAAGATCAAACTCTCTTTAGCGCAGCGTCAAAAGCGTACTGATAGTCTGATAACGTATTGTAGACATAATTTATTGAACAATTATGGAGGACAACATAATTTACTGAACAATTATGGAGGCCATAGAGAGAGGGGTGCGGCAATAGTAAAGAGAAAGAGAGATGTGTAATTGTGAGGTGTGTTCTATTCCACCCCATTGTGCCTTTATTTATAGTAATAGGGAAGGTTAATTCCTTACCCTTTTAGGATTACAACTCTAATATGATATTAACTACTAAAGGGAATATTCAAAGATATCCCTAGATATACTAGCATTTACACAATCACATTCTTAATCTAATAGGACTGCAACAGTTTGTTGTTGTTGGTTTTTTTTTTCAAGAGATGTTTTTAAGAAATGTTTTGAGAAATGATGACATTTTTAATAGGATACCAAACAAGCTCTAAATTTTTTTTTTTTTTCATTTTTCACTTCTAAGTGTATAAAATTAATAAATATATCTAACAAACTCAAAATTAGCCCTAATTACCTCTAAAAATAGTTCTATATATGTACCTTTCTTTTTTCCTTTTATCTCTCTTTTTTTCTCTCAAGAAGGTTAGGTGCGTGTTCCCCTTTTTTCATTTTCTGATTTTCTCCGAGGGGAAGGTGATCCCTTAACTGTTGAGAAGTATTTATAGTGTGTGGGTTATACTTCATCATGAGAGATTGCTTTAAGGTGTGTATAAATACGTTATCTTTCAGACTATTGTCCCCGCATCTAGTGTGTAAAGAGTAATATGTGAAAGAGCCTTGTGAATATAATAGAACCTAGCAACTTGCTATTGTTGGTCTGCGTCTTGCGCTTACGAAGATCTACCCAACATCGAAAGAAGATTTACAAGAAACTCAAGGATTCTAGAAACTAATTAACACTACAGTTTATTAGTTTCCAGATCTGGTATTATAAAATTACAAGACATTAATGCAGGCCTTGCGTGAATAATATACGACGAGGAGAGTGATCTGCAGTAATCAACCTCTATTTATACAAGTTGACATCCCTCTTCAATTTTTCAATGAAGAGTTGCTAGTCTACACAAATACAAACAGTGGATGCTGCAACGTAAACCAAACCATGGCTGCCATTCAATTTTATAAAACTGTTTCAGTTTTTGGATTCAAATTGTATGGCAACCGTATTGGAGACATAAATTATCCCACCGATTGACTTTTACTTTTCAATCACCATTTACTTCTCTCCTTTCTTCCCCAACACCAATTCAAGCATATTAATTTATATTATGAAATATCCTGCTACTTAGTACTACGGTCTATGATATTTTTCTTATTTGTAAGTGATAGGTTTTAGATGATTCTCATCAATGATAAATTTGAACTACATTATTGTTAGCCTATTGTGAGGCTAAGTCCACCCCTCTCATTTTGTATGGATAATATCGTTTGTTAAAAAAAAAAAAAGAGAAGAAATTAGGTTCTCATCCTTCATTTTGCTACTCTATTGATTAAAATCTCATTCATTTTCAATTTTTGATCAAGGTCCTTGAGTATTAATAACATGATTAATTATTTCAATAATAAAATATTTTTTTATTTCTAAATATATTCATTTAATGTTAAAAATGTTACAATTAGTATATTTATATTTATGACTTTATCATATATTTTTAGTTTTAGTTTGTACCCATTTTTAATTTGTAATTCTTTTTTAATTTGTATCAATTTTCTTTTCAGTTTTATTTGTACCCATATATTAATTTCTTTTTGTGCTCATATTTTTTAAAGTTTATTTGTATTTGTGCCCATATTTTTTTTATTTGTACTTTTTATTTTCCAAAATGTACCCATGCTAATTATATGTACCCATTCATGTAAAACTTTTTAATCTTAAAATGTACTCATACTTAAATATACCAATTTGTTATATGTAAAATGTACCTTTTTTTTTTTTAATATAAAATCTATTCAATTTTTTTCTAATCCATTTTTAAACTTATATGGGTACATTAATTCTTTTTTCTTTGATTTTAAAATGTATCCATGTCAAGTTTAATCGAAAAAATTTACTAATGTTATTAAGCCTAATATATATATAATTTTTTTTCCTTTTTTGTGATTTTGAAGAATGTACCCATGTTTTGATACAATAATTTTTTTGGTTAATTTTGATGAACGTACCCATGTTTATACACACACATAAAATAGTATATTTATATTTTAATATTTTTAATCCCACAAATTATGGTTTTTTATTTAAAATCTCATTTATATAAACAACTAAAATTTTAATTTTTAATTTAAAAAATATAGTAATGTACATAGAAATAAATTATTACATTAATTTTAGGGACCTCGATCAAAAATTAAAAACCAATAAGGTTTGAATCAAAGAATATTCATAACTAAGGACCGCATCTAAAGTCTCCCAAAAAAATATTATGAAATATTCTGACACTAACTAGGTGCATCTTGGCCACTAATGTCCAGTAGTATTCTTCTTCACTTGGAAGTAAGAGGTCTTAGGTTCAAATCTCGTGAATGGCGAATTTGATATCAAATTAGGCTGCCGATTATGTGACTTAGCCGAACTCTCCCTCTCCTTAGTATAAAAATATCGATGTACTCAAAAAAAAAAAAAAAAACCTAGGTGCATCTTATTTTCCAATTCAACAAAATCACCCCTCATACAGTCGAGTTTTCTTAGTAAAAAAATTGAGTCGATCAATCTCACCCTTTCACATGAAATTCTCTTGCGAAAAGTGTAATAAATTGATGACCCATCGTAAGCGTTACAACTTACATGTTTAGTTCATAAATCAAGTTGGCTCCGCCCGGCTTCGGGTTAAAATTTTAACAGTCATTGCCGTGGTCTGGTATGACTCCGTCTCTTGTTTCCTTCTTACAATTAGACCAACAACAAAAACAACATTCAAACTTCCCCGGTTGTGTAGCTTTTGTTCTGTTTTGTGGGATGACACTTCTGCCATTTGAGGCTGCATCTGTTAGTAATTCCTTGATGTCGTTGTTTGTTCTGTTTCTTTGTCTTGGCTTTCTTTGTTCTTGCTGGCCGTTGTGCCCTGGTTAATCCTAGTTTCAGTTCAAAAAAAAAAAAAAAAACCTTCCAAAGGGAAGACATTTTCCTTTTTCCATGCCCCTCCTCTTCTTCCTCCTTATTGCGGCATTTTCTGACCATAACTTCCTTTTCATTGACTTTCAGGCAAATTATTTCAATTTCAATACAAATTTAACTTCCCTTTTGGGCGATATTTGCTATGTTTTAGGAATGAGGATCCTGTCCGAATCATTTTTGTGAGGATCTCGTAGATCTTCTAATCACATCCGTTCATCGTATATCGTGCGGCTAGAAATCATTGTAAATCTTTTTGTTTAAAATTAAATATAAACAGTATCTGACGAAAATTGACCGTACGATATACAATGAACAGATGTGATTAGAGAATTCTCGAGATCCTCACAAAGAGGATTCGGAGGGGATTCTCATTCATGTTTTAGAAGACAAACATGGAAATAGATCTTCTCCATATCCCTTTCACTAAGTCCGCCAAGGCCACAAATTCAGGCATTTGAAATTTGATTTAACAGTTAAAATTATTATAACTTTTAAAATGAATCTCTGTTTATAACTGTTGAATCAAATTTTAAAAGTCCAGATTTATGATCTAAATGGACTTGATGGAAGAAATGGGAGAGGATTCCTTCCGACAAACATAGCAAAATGGTTGTCCTTGATAAGCCAAGTCATCAGTCCACGCCAGATAAGTTTGTAATTTTCGATGACCCCTCCCCCATGTCGATTGTATAAATGAAAAGGAAAAAGAAAGATGGTACGGTCTAGGGAATTTCATGGAAAATGTTCTTGACAAAAGCTTATTGACCAGACCGTAAAAGCGACTGCAATAAATGCTTTCAGTTTACAATTTTGTATTGACGTAAAAACTAAATTGTGTACAAGAAAGTTATCATCACGCGGAGCCATCTCCAAAGGAGATTGTCTGAAAGTTCTGGTCTCCCCTGTTTCGGAACACTTTCGTTACATTTTTTTCCTATCATAAATGGCTCCGCAGTCTGCTCTTTTCTAGAGCAACATTGTCTCTCCCACCAAACCAAAAATGGCTGCCATCATCGCACTCGACTCGATGAATCTTGTCCATCACTTCCTTGTTATTGTCTTGCTGCTGATAATCCCTTGGGCAACTCCTTTATCTTTCGATTTCCCCACTTTCCAACAAAGTGATCTTACCAACGGTACTGGATTATTAATTACCGAGGGAGATGCTGTTATCGCCAACCAATCCATTCACCTCACCAAAGAGTACGTGGGTGGGGAAACAACTCATGGAAGTGTTGGCCGAGCGACTTACGGCGAACCCTTCCTCCTTCGGGACAAAGATACCAGAAAACTTGCCGATTTCAACACAAGTTTCACATTTAGATTTGATGGCAAAAACAGTACTGTCCCCCCACATGACCAGGGGCTTGCTTTCTTCTTAGCGCCAAACGGATCCTTGCTATGTAGAAAAAAGTATGTAGGCTAAAAATTATATTTGTTATTGATACATGAATGTGGAAAAATGGAAGAGAATGCAAATGGAAGAGAATGCTTATGGAAGAGAATGCAAATGGAAGAGAATGCTTAATTTTTTCTCATTGTGTTTCTCTACAAGATTACAAGGATATATATACATGATACAAGTGTGTAGGTAGGACAAGGTAGCTGTCCTAGTGTGTAGGTAGGACGACTGTAGAGGACAAGGTAGCCGTCCTAATGTGTAGGTAGGACAAGGTAGCCGTCCTAGTGTGTAGGTAGGACAAGGTAGGACGGCTTGACGGCTGTAGGACGGCTGTAGGACGGCTTGACGGCTGTAGGACGGCTAGTGTGTAGGTAGGACAAGGTAGGACGGCTGTAGGACGGCTTGACGGCTGTAGAACGGCTTATTCTTCCAATAATAATATTATATACAATTACACAAGGACTCCAACCATATTCCTTATTTGTCTAACATGCTCAACCGAGCACTTGGAGGAGGTCGCAATATGGGCCTCCCAGTCAACAGCTCGGTGGAAAATGTTACAGAGCCAAGCAATGAGTACCCGTTTGTGGCTGTGGAGTTTGTTACCTTCCGGAGTTCAAGGTCAACGGTGGAGGATCCAGACTGCGGTCGCGTGGGGATAAAAATCGACTCTTTGAATAATATTACCAAGCCGTGGAATAGTGGTATTGTGGAAGGAGAACATAATCATGCTTGGATTGGTTATAATTCGAGTTCGAAAAATCTTAGTGTTTCCCTCACCACTTATGCCAATGATACCCGAGAGCAAGTGATTATTTCTCTCAGTTCCTTGGTTGATCTGAATAAAAACTTGCCGGATTGGGTAATTGTCGGGTTTTCTTCTTCAACGGGTACTGCTCCCGCTCTGGTTGACATCATGTCATGGAATTTTACTTCTACTTCACTGGTAGGTGATGGATCCCTTGCTCTTTTCAGCCAAGAAAATAAAGGTCAATCTCTAGTTCCTGAGCCAAGCCCTAGAACTAATAATGTCAAGTCAAGAAGACGGAAGAAACGAATGGGAGTCGTGATCAGTAGTGCTATTGGTGGGTTTATCTTGGCTTGTATTTTAGGTTTGGGTTTGTATAACTCGTGCAAGAAAAGAGCAACAGGAGGAAGGGCTGATATAGACCTTACCATTCCTAATGAATTGGGTGAAAAGATCTCCCTGAAGAAATTTGGTTATAAAGAGTTGGCTAGGGCGACGAGGAACTTTTCTGATGGAGAATTGCTTGGAGTTGGAAGATACGGTGCCTTTTACAAAGGCTACATAGAAGAGTGGAACATACATGTTGCCGTGAAGAAGATGTCAAGATCTGAACTGGTGCTCAAGGAGTATGCATCACAAATAACGATTATCAGTCGACTTATATGCATCACAAATAACGATTATCAGTCGACTTAGACATCGGAATCTGGTGCAACTTCTTGGTTGGCGCCAGCAAAAAGGAGAACTCCTACTTGTCTACGAGTTCATGCCTAACGGAAGCTTATACAATTATTTATTCAAAGCACAGATCTCATTAGTTTGGGAGGTAAGATACAAAATTGCTCAAGACCTGGCTTCTGCATTGCTTTATTTACAGGAACATTGCGAAGTATGTGTGCTCCATCGGGGGATCACATCCAACAACATTATGTTGGATTCGGATTTCAATGCTAAACTTGGGGATTTTAGATTAGCTCGGTATCCATGTGAAAAGCACTGGGACACTATGTTATTAGCTCCAGAGTATGCTGCCACACAGACAGTTACCAAGGAATTTGACGTCTACAGCTTCGGAGTTGTTGCTTTGGAGATTTCCTGTGGGAGAAAGGCCATCGAACCAAGGTTGGCAAGTGGTCGAGTCAATATAATTGAGTGGGTTTGGGAGCTTTATGGAAAAGGGAAGATAATCGAAGCAGCTGACCCGAAGATGTGTGGAAGTTTTGATGGAAAACAAATGGAGTGCTTGTTGATTGTCGGGCTGTGGTGTGCTCATCCAGATTACAGTTACAGACCTTCAATGCGACTAGTGATCCAAGTGCTTAACTGCGAAGTCGAAGTTCCGTTGCTCATTCTCCCATTAAGGACGCCAATGTCTACCTCTCCTCCTGACATACTACTCTCAGCGTCATCTAGTTCTACCACCAGTTTTCAAGAAAACAGTGGGTCCTCAGGCCATGGAGATATGGATAACACCAATTCCTTGGCTCCGGAACGTGTCGTTGAGAGCTTAGACCCTTCGGAACCTGTCACTGTGGTCTTACACCCAGAGTCGAATATTGCTACACCCCTATCAAGGACGCCAATGACTACCTCTCCTGACATACCACTCTCAGCGTCGTCTATTTCTACCACCCGTATTGAGAATAAAAATAAGGGTCCTCAAGCCATGGTTTCCTTGGTCCCTGAAGGTGTGGTTGTGATCTTAGACCCCGCAGTACTCTCATCAAGGACGCCAACGACTACCTCTCCTGACATATCACTCTCAGCGTTGTCTAGTTCTACCACTAGTTTTCAAGAAAAAAGTGGGTCCTCAGGCCATGGCGATATGGATAACACCAGTTCGTTGGTCCCGGAAGGTGTTGTTGAGAGCTTAGACCCTTCGGATTCAGGGTAGAGATGAAATTTAAAGGGTTGGGCTATTACTTTCCTAATGTAAGTTGTCAAGAAACTCACCATTGAAATAAAGAGAACCATTTTGTAATTCAGGAAAATTTTAGAGTTTTGGACCTTATAAAAGTACATTGAATGATGGTTAAGATAAAATTCAATTTACTAAATTGAAAAATCAGCAATAAGAAATAAACACATTTAAATAATATTTGAAAAAAAAATAAAAAAAAAATTTAAGTAATAATTCAATCATAAAAAATCACGTTACAAAATTTGATGTAAAAATTTGATATCTCTAATATTACTCTAAAAAGACCGGAGAATTCAGGAAAAATGCACCGAAAAGAAACTACAGCAGTTTCCAAGAAGTAAAGAAGAGTACCAGATTAAGCGTTGCAAGCCCCATTTAGCAGTGAGAAAGTTGATGGCCCCAAGTGCTGGTTTCGGAACACTTTCACTACAGTCAGTACCAGGTCTCCAAGTCCTCCCGCCAATCAACCTTTGTGTATATATTTTTAACTGGAAATTTCAACTCTGCAATCATTTGCTTCCCTGTTTTAGAGACCGCTCGTTTGTCACATGATGAATTGGTGATACCGGTGTTTTTCTTTCCCACTAAAAGCAAAAATGGCTGCCATCTGAATTGAAAATAAACTTTGGGCCTTTGCACCGGCCCAATTCCTTCATAAAATCACCAACGGTCCAATGCCTATTCAGTCGTTGCCTATTTGAACAGTTACTGGGCCCAGTATTTGAAAATTATTATGACGTGACAAAATTAGGTGGCAAGTCTATGGCTAGGGGAATTTTGCAGGGTTTTGGCAAAGAAAAAGCGCTTTTCAAAGGCAAAAACTTGTAATTCAAGAGGATCAATGGGTGAACTCACCCCTTGCCGAGCAAGTCGCACCAACCACTTGATGATAAGAGGGATGCATCAAAGACGGAAAGCTTAATTCACAGGAAAGGAAGCTCAATAAAAGCAGCTGACCCGAAGTTGTGTGGAAGTTTTGATGATGAACAAATGAAGTGCTTGTTGATTGTCAAGAGTACAAATCCAGACCTTCAATACAAGTGTTTCAAGTGCTTAACTACAAATCCGAACTTCCGTTGCTCATTCTCCCATCAAGGACGCCAATGACTACCTCTGCTCCTGAAATATCACTATCAGTGTCGTCTAGTTCTACCACCAGACCTGAAGAAAAAACTGGGTCCTCAGGCCATGGTGACATGGAGAACACCAATTCTTTGGTCCCGGAAGGCGTCGGTGAGAGCTTAGATCCTTTGGATTCGGTAGAGATGAACTTTAAAGGATTGGCCCATAACTTTCTCTGTTTACAGGAGTACAAATATACAAGACAATTTACCCATAAACTTTCTCTAATGTACTTTTTCAAGAAACTCATCATTGAAATGAAGAGAACCATTTCGTAGTTCAGGAAAATTATTAAGTTTCGGACCTTACAAAATGGTTACTACCTCTTGTCTTTTTGAGTGATTCCCAAGGGTCTCGAAAAGACAAGGGGTAGTAACCTAGGAATAGCTCAACCAGGAGGACAAAATCACTCACGTCTCTAAGGGGATAGAACCTAAGAATCACTCTACTAGGGGCAACGGAATCACTAACGACTCTAATCATGAATTCACTCACACGATCAAGCCTCACACTTGATTTTAGAAGGAGAAACAACTTACTTCGATTGCACTAAGCAAATGATATTTTAATTTTATTCAAGTCTTCCAAAAATACATATGGAGTCCTTTAAATAGAAAGATTACAAACATTGGTAGGATAAATACTTATTACTAACGATTATAGTTACTAGAACCTAATAAAACATAGCTTTGAAATATGAAAAGCCAAAAACAATCAAATTTAATATAAAAACTATATTTAACGTCGTGCATTGCACCATTGACTGATGGTTGGTTAATATATAATTCAACTGAGTATTTATTTCTGCACTTGAGGTCGTGCGTTCGATATCCCTTTCTGGAAATAAAGTAAAGTGCCAGATTGTAAGTGTGCAAGCCAACCAGCAGTGACAAGGTTGATGGCCCCAAGCGCTGGTTTGGGAACAATTTCACTAGATTCAGTCAACCAGGTCTCCAAGTCCTCCTCCCAATCAAACTTTGTTTACACATTTTCAACTGTAAATTTCACCCTGCAATCATCTGCTTCTTTATTTTAGAGGTCCCCCATTTGTCACACGGTGACTTGGTGACAAGAAAGTCTCTGTCGTCTCTGTCAGCACCAGTGTTTTTTTTTTTCCCACCAAAAGCAAAAATGGCTGCCAATAACTCGGCTATCATGGTAGTCCTCTCACCAAAGCTTGATCATCACTTCTTTGTTATTCTCCTGCTTCTGTTAATCCCTTTTGCAGCTCCTTTATTATGAAATTTCCCACTTTCGACAAGGTGATCACACCAACAGTACGGATGTGTTGAAAAAATTAGTTACCGAGGGAGATGCTGTTATCCGCAACCAACTCATTCACCTCACCAAAGGCAGAGAGGGAGGGGAAACACTTGTGGCTAATGGAAGTTTTGGCCGTGTCAGGTATGGCAAACCCTTCCTCCTCCAGGACAATGATACAGGAAGACTTGCTGATTTCAGCACAAGTTTCACGCTGATTTCAGCACAAGTTTCATGTTCATGATCAACACAAAAAACAGTACCACCCCCTCCTATGCCGAGGGGCTGGCCTTCTTCTTAGCGCCAAACGGGTCCTTACTCAACCGAGCACCTGGAGTAGGTAACAGTATGTGCCTCCCTGTCAACAGCTCTGTGAAAAATGTTACAGAGCCGAGCAATGAAAACAATCTTGTTTGGGTTCCATAAATATTCCTAGTATCCAAATAGCATGTAAATTTATGAACTATCAAAGGATTACAGAGACAACCAAGAATGAGAAACAAAGCACAGAGCAAACAGACGATATAAACTGAGAAAACCAAACAATCGATTGAAAAATGATAAATTTGCGTTGCTTGAAAGGAAAACTATGGTGAAACAACACATCAAAGTTTAGGCGACATACCAACTTTGATTCAAGTGCAATCGCTCCGGACCCCTAGATCAAAGGTAGCAGGAAGAGGAGATCACAATGTTCCAATGAAAGTCTGATCCAAACTGCAAAAAATTAATGAGATTCAGAGTAAGAATTCAAAGCACAAACATATGGACACAGGAAAAGTAACTCAATCTGTGACAGTGCAATGGACTCGAGCTGGAACATTATAACGAACTTAATCTACGACAGATTTAGATTTCACAAAAGAGAAGCAGCTAAGAATGGGAAGATATCACTTATCACCATGACCTTTTTTCGCATTCAACTTTTCCATTTCAGATGATAGATTATTTAAAAAAAGTTAATCAAGACATTCCAACAAACTCAAAAACGTACTAAAACCAAAAATTTGTACCGCTCATCCCCACCCATAAAATGCATTGAGGTCGTGATATGAACTTAATCTGTGGCAAAATGGTGATGGTAAGATATTCGAGATAACTATATTAAAACATTTTACGGCGAAAGGTTATAGCATTGTAAATGAAGAGATAAAGTGAGATGCAACAAAGGTAAACGTCACACATCAAATGCCAAAGACACTTCAGGCATAGGACAACATGTTGAAACACTTTACGCACAACACGTAAAATTTTAAATCCCCTTTAAAAAAATATATAAAACAATCCTAAACAACTTTCAAGCAAATTGTACACAGAGCAAGGAGCTTAAAGAGATTTGAGAAGGATATAAAACTTCAGGCAAAGTATGACTCACACAAACCAAATGCAAACCATATATTCCAAATACCATATCCCATTTTAAAATACCAGGAAAAATAAGAATGATTTCATTCTAATCTCGAAACAAAAGGGCAAATGTTAAGCATTAACTAATGAGAAATAGATATGTATAAACTCAAAAATTCAAAGTTTCAAATGTGGCATGCTTTGGAAAAAAAAAGTACAACCGAGATGTGCCAAAAGTGGCCTATTAGATACCCCAAAAAAAAATAACAAAGATCAATAAAAATAAAAAAAAGTTAAAAGACTGTAAAATAAGCAGGTTGAAGGTCTCGATGTATTTGCCTATTTTTTCACACAATTCTTAGAAATCAAATGGATTTCCTCAGATTGACTGGGTACAATATTAAAATCCAACACAGAATTAAGGATTTTCAAACGACACAATTAGAAGCTGTAGGCAAACTTGAATTCAGTTTACTTAACAGCTTTTACATTTCTTTACTTATGAATAATTTTTTTTAGAATGAAGTTAGAAGATGTTCTAGCACCAAAGACTATTAGAAGTTGGAAAGATATGCCGATGCAGTCGTTTGAGAACATAGTTTCAAAAACTTTGGGCAGGAAATTTGCATGCAAGGAAAATCAACAATGGGTGAGTATGACTCTCAAAGCTGGTTTATGTTTAAAAGCCCTCTGTAAGACTATGAACCATCAAATTTAGTTGGCTTTTCACTAACAAAAAGCCATGATGTAGACACCGATAACCAAAAGCAAAGTAATTAGAAAGAACACACAAAATAACCAACAAAGTGATGACATAAAAATTTCAAGCATGTGGTATCATTTGTGAATGAACAAAAAAATAGATGTATCATGTAGTCTGAAGGAATAGACAATTGAGAATTCCACTCACAGGGTGACCATGACAACAACAAACAATAGAAAGATGAACTAAAACAGGCAAAACACATAGAATGCATTTTTGCAGACAGGTTGTAACGTTGAAAAAACATTGCAACAATAGTAAGAAGACCAGAAAAATTATCTATTCTAAAGTAAATTAGTTCCATCATGCATAAATCAAGGCAATTACGGAAGGGTAGTGTCTATGGTAATCCAACCTATTAAAGATATAGTCATGGGCAAATTAGTATTGACATTAAAGAGCACTCAAAAAGTTTATGCAAACAATCAAATGCAAATAATTTTTTTGGGGTGATTAATTGTGGCAAAGAGATCCTATACATATGGCAGAAAATGACACTAAAATAGGAATCCCAACCCAAATATCATCACAGAAGCAAAACTTCCCCCGTTTGAACTGTGAAGCAAAGATCACAAAAGAACATGGAATGGACCTGAGCTTGTCTTTCCATGGGCATCACCACGACCCTCTAATGAACTCGAATAAGTCACGTCATGCAACATGTATTTACTCCATAAACCATACAACAAAATTCCACACAGAATTAGTTCCCAAGGGGGCATACACAAATCTACCAATATATTTTTTTTATCAAACTCAATGTTTATGCTGGTGTGAGTGGGAAACTGCTGATATAGGGTGAACCTGGTGTAGGTTCAAAACAAACAACCACCGTGTTTGAAAAATGGGTGTAAGCTATTAACTTCTGACCTATTATCTTTTTCCATTACTATGTGCAGTTAAACATCTGCAAGAACGTTTTTCGTTGGTGGAAGCTGTTTTAGAAGAGAATGGAAGTTCTTCCAAAGTCGGATTCTAGTTTTTAATCCTGTAATGATTTCCATCACTGGGCAAAACTGATTTTTCTAATACGTGATGGACTTGTTATTTCTCTCCTGAGTTAAGAACAACAATTGCAGGATCAATAAGGACTATGTGAACTGCAAGGATTAAGAGTGCAGGAAAAACATTAATCCAGATAAACAAAAGAAAATAAGTATCAAAGAGCACCAAAAAGGCAAAAACTTTAAAGTCTGTCAAATAAATTTCAATTCAAGGGTTTAAACGCATCGATCTAAGTAGAAACATACAAAGTACGGAAAATAGAAAAATAAGCAGAGAGGGAGTTTAGAACATTGCAATTGAGGCTCCTCTCATTAATTTTTTTTTTTTTCTTCTTAAGTAAGAAAACATACACAGCCTGCCCCGTAAGAAACAATCCATGAAGCTATTCAACATCATATGAAACAACCTATGGTATAACGACATGTTAAGACTGAGCTATAGCATGCTACATACCCTTGTCATTACCAACTCTGATTCTCTTTGGGAGGGAAAAATAACAGAAAAAAACATATTATCAGTAATCTTTTATGGGCAAGAAGACAGAAAATAATTGCTACTGATTACTCCATACATCACCACTGATAACTCAATACAGAGAGAGAAGAACCTGCAATTAGGTTTTTATCAAAAGAAAATCGCAGAAAGTAACGAAGAGACACAAAAAATAGAAACTGAATACGTAATTTATAAACAAAGAAATCGGGCAGTGAATGTACACAGACATACATGTACACAGACACACAGATATACACATAAACAAACACACAGGCACAAATACCAAAAAGTTAAAACAGAGCTCAATTAAAAAATGACTTTTTTTTTTCTTCAGAAAATCACAGATAGTAAATCAGTCTATTCTATTTACTGATTTTGTTCCAATTCAAATCACAGAAAGGAACTGAAAAGTTTAAAACAGGAATGTCAAATACCTTGACCTAAATACAATGCTTTAGCAAGCTGATCACCAGTAATCTACACACAACACCAATCCGAGAAATACGAACTTCGGGTAGAAGTGAAAAATCACCTGGTCAATAAATTTAATAAGTTTAGGGATTAGTATTTTGAAAGAGGATTGAAATATTAAAAAACTAATAAAAGGGGTAAAATTCTATACATCGAATGACAGTCAACCCTAAACCGTGGTTTTGAAGATCAATATATTCGTTGTTTTCATCATGAAAAACGCATTGAAAGCCAAAGTTGCTGATCATGTTTAGGATGACAAACACTTTACAGCAACTTTAAAAGCATGCTTGTTCAAAGACATAAGCTATAATCAAACCATACAGAAAAATTATATCTATTTCTAACAACAGGAACCATAATTTCCTACCAAAAATAACATATCTCAACAGATTTGTTAGCAAACGATTCACGGCACATTGTATGTGAATGAACAAAAACCAGATGCATAATGTATGTTAGAGGGATATAAAAACTGAGCATTTGATTCACAGGGTCAGCACAACAACAAATAATAGGGTAATGAACAAAAAGGGGCAAAATGCATACAATTTGATTTATGCAGAGAAGCTATAACACTGAAAGACCAACACAACAGGAAGAAAAAGAAAAATGAAAAGGAAGTGGTATTATGAGACAGTGAAGAAAGCAGCACAAAATATCTGTTTTTCTGTCCCAATTTAGTAATTTAAAAAGAAATCTTGCACTCCCAACTAAAAGTTGAAGAACCGAACCAGAACCAAACAGAAAACAAAGCAGGAAAAAAAGCATGTTTCTGAGTAGGTTCAGACGAGAAACAGTGAAATAAGGGAAAATTCTGTCCAAATGGGACACTTAGCTTTGAAAGGAATTCAAGCTGCTAGCTGGGAGAAATGCTCATGAATGCTTGCAGAGATAGCTTCCAGCTGGAACCAAATATCTGAAACCAACCCTAGGTTTAGGCGTCCCTTCCTGCCTCACTGTTTCTCTAAGTAGAGCTCACTGAGAGAAAAAAAAAAAAAAAAAAAAAAAACCCAAATTCCGGGCAGCCCTACCTATTGCTTTGCTCATCCTACCCCTCCCCCTCTCCTCCAATTTTTCGTTCCAGAAGTCCTCGTCTCTCTTCTCTCTGGCATCGCACGACCCCTCTCTCTTCTCTCTGCCATCGGACGACTCCTCCTCTCTCTGTCTTCTCCCTCGCATCCCATGACACCTCCCCTCTCTTCTCACTGGCATCGTTGCAGGCTAGGCCTGCCCGTGTCGGCCATCCATCCGAAAAACCCAACCACAAACAAAACCCACCAACCCAGTGACAGCCCAAACCCGCAAAGCCCATACAAAATCCTTAGAGCAATAGCATGTCCGTAAATAAAGTGAAATTCGGATCCAAAAACTATTCATTTGTACAGTGCAATTGAAAAGCCTTCTTTAGACTAAAGTAATGATGTGTGTGTGTGTGTATATTTATATATTATCATTCTGTTATTGGTACAAAGTTAAAATGCATGAAGGAAAATCAGTAGGACTCTATATAAAATTGTCCCAATAACAAGCTAAGCCGTGACCAATATTCCTAGCAACACCCTTCAGTGCCCATTGGCAAAATTTCTAGCAGTGTTAGGTTTGAAAAAATAAATCACCCGACTAATAATTCTGTCGTATCGATGTTAGCCTTAACCGTGCCCGTAACTCGACTTGTGTACACAAAATTGCCACCACTAGACTGTCTACAATGGGAGGCCTAAGACATTATCTAGATCGTTATATGTTGATGTGTACAACATTGACCCCATAGATTTTCGAAATTGTTTGGTAATTTAAAATGAGACAAAAACACTGTTTACTTCACCAGTAAAAAACTGGCCCAAGGCTTCTACTAATCTATGGGCATTTTACCCTCAATAGCCAACGTTAGATAAAATTGAAACGAACAGGCGAATAATCAATTGGCTGAATAATTACTAATTGAACCGTTTTTTACATGGATAATTCTTGAAGAAAACCTATAAATTAAACGAGAACTGAACGTACGCGATTCTTGACTTGCACACCAAAAATAAGAAGTTCAGTAAGAGCACTTCCACCGGGGGTGGGATAAGCCGACACACAACAAAAAAAATGGCCCAGCACCTAGGGAAGTCTCTCCAGCCCATAGGATTGCCTGGCACCCAGCCTAAGCTGGTCTCCAGGCCAGCCCAAAATTGATAGACCTTGGGACCGACTCGTATGACACCATGCTGACGTTAGGGATGGAATCGGCGACTTGGATCTACGGTTGTGATGCAGTCGTGAAGTGTGAGTCCACCATGGGGGAGAGAGAGAGTGTGTGCGTTCGAACCCGGAGAGGGATTCAAATCGCTGAGAGAGATCTAGCAACACCAAACCCTTGGACCCGCAAAAGCGAACAAAGGGAGAGAGATCTAAGGAGAGTTCAAGCTCTCGGCTTCAATGGTAGGACCTCACACCATGCACTGATGCCGCATGCAAGGCCATGGTTGGGTTCCTTGAGCTTTAGGGATTACAAAAATAATATTTTGTGTTTGATTTGTTGAAGGTTTTGAAGAGGAAGGAGAAGGAGAGCTCACGGAAGTGAGCTCGAAAAGAGAGAGAGAGAGAGAGAGAGAGAGAGAGAGAGAGAGTAGAGAGAACCGGTCAAATGATTGGGTAAGGAAATAGGTTTTTAAAACCTATTAAAATCATTATTTTAAAGGTCCAATTGGAGATTCATTTTATTTAATCATATTTTAATAAAATGGATTATGCTATTTTTTGTTAGGGGTGGAGATGCATTTGGCCTATTACTGTTTATTGGGGTCTATCACTGTTCACTAAGTGAATAAATGGGCTGGGTGCTGACGCAAGGTTTTTAGGGATGGAATTGCTCTAAGGACATCCTTACTTTTAAAAACATCTCTAAATGAGTATATAACACTTATTAAATTACACTTGTTCGCTGACCAAAGTGATGGAATTTATAAGAAGTTATTCAACAAGATGCAATGTACTATGAAGAACTAATGCTATAAGAGTCGCCTAAAGACTCAGTTTGGTCTTCTTCAGGACCAGCAGTAGAACTAGACAACAATGAGAGTAATACTGGAGAAGCTATTTATGTGGCCACCTCTGCATAATCCCGAACTTTTCCTCGGCAGTCAGTCAATGAAGAAAGTTGAGTAAAACCAATAGGTAATTATGCTGAGTAGCCCAACTTATTTTACAAGTCCTTGCAATTGGTTCCTCCTCCCATTAATATGGAATTCATTCTAAAGAATTGAGTTATCAATTGTCATTCTATTTCGAACCCTAATTGAACTCATCTATTCCATAACTTTGGCTCGTCAACCACGCGAAAAGAAACAATATACACACATTTAAACCTTCAATTCAACTCTCTCCAACTCTTGATTTCCTTTTAGGTGTTCCTGGCTGACTACCCAACGCTCATTTAAGTCCTATTATTTTTCGATGGGTTAAGGAATGACATGTTTGGGAAGCACTTCTGTTTACAAGAGTTTTCACTGGCTAGAAACGGTTTATTAATTGCATAACCAATGGTTGTATTAAAATCCTAGTGTTTCTTTGGATAACACTTGCAAAATGGTTGCTAAAGAAGCATCGAGCTATGTTGCGCCATGACCGGTCCGTATGCTATATATATGAATAGTGAAACTTGGAGAAACTAGAGGAACTATAGATGTCATTTGGCCTTTATTATCATTCTAGCTAGCAGATAAATGGCGACATTGCCATATGATTATTGACCTACTCTTTTATATATCAAGTCGTTCAAGTTTGGCGCTTAATCCACCAGGAGTCCAAGACAAAACTTATTAGTCCTCGGTCCCCACACCACAGGACTCGCCCACCTATGATCTTTACTGGTCCCGCCCTCTTGAATAAGTAGGAACAGATGCACAAGGATGGCTGGCATCTGCATCTACCCAAAGTAAATTATGAAACAAGTCCAACTATAATGTCAATTTGGTCGTTCTGATGAAGTCCGTCTAGAAACGAGTATCTCGATTTGAACAGGTAAGCAAAGTGCTGCTGATAAAAGTACTTTCAAAAATTGAACTGATCAACTTTCGCTTCTGTATTTTAGATGATCACAATTTGATCTGTAAAGCTTGCCAAAAAAAAAAAAAAAATTGTTAGAAATGATTGTCTCACCAAGGCATCTCAAATTTCTCCTTCTTCTGTTGTCTCAATTATTTTCTTGTGCATCTCCATTATCCTTCAACTTCTCCACCTTTCCAAATGGCATCAACACCTTATCTCTCGAGGGAGATGCTTACATTGATGGAAAATTCCTTCGACTCACCAAAAGCACTGTTGACGACGTACATGAACAAAGTGTCGGTCGAGCCACCTACAGCCAACCCTTCCTCCTCCGCGACAAGGCCACAGGAAAGCTTGCCGATTTCACAACAAACTTCACGTTTGTCATCGATTCCCGAGGCAAGACACCCTATGCGGACGGACTAGCCTTCTTTTTGGCACCAAACGGGTCCTTACTCAACAGCACAATAGGCAGAGGCGGCAGTCTAGGACTCCCCGTCGACAACCTTCCCCACAACGTGTCAAAAAGTCAGTATCCTTTTTGGGCGGTGGAGTTTGATATCTACCGGAATGAAGTGACGTCCGTGGAAGATCCAGCCGGAGATCACGTCGGTGTAGACATCAACTCTGTGAAGTCTAAGATGACCGAATCGTGGAATGGTAGTATTACAAACGGACAAGTCAATAGTGTTGGCATTAGTTATGATTCTGCATCAAACCATGTTGGTATTGTTTTCACAAGTTATGTCAATGATGTTCAAGTGATGAAGCATATCGATTGCAGGGTTGATTTGAATGAGATTCTCCAGGGTTGGGTCATTGTTGGGTTCTCCGCTGCAACAGGTTCTCTGACTGCTGTGGACAAGATCAAATCATGGAGTTTTAATTCGATTCAACTGGATGAAGAGAATGCAACGAAGAACACTTCGGTGGTTCCTGAGCCGAGCCCCATTGTTGACCCCAAGTTAGGAAATGGGACCGATATAGGACTAATTTTTGGGTTGGGTGCCGGTGGGATTGTTTTCTTAGTTGGTGGGTTGGGTTTGGTTTGGTTTTTGATCTGGAAGAAGAGGGGAAGTAGTTCAGAAGATGGAATGGTTAATGACTGGATCGATAAGGAATTCCAAAAGGGGACAGGCCCGAAGAAGTTTTCGTACAGAACATTGGCAGCATCCACGAGTAATTTTGACGAAAGAGAGAAGCTTGGAGAGGGAGGATTTGGTGGGGTTTATAGAGGCTTCATAAAAGACTTAAACACGTACGTTGCTGTTAAGAGGATATCAAGCAAGTCTAGACAGGGGATGAAGGAGTATGCAGCAGAAGTAAGGATCATCAGTCGGCTAAGGCATCGGAATCTGGTGCAACTCATTGGTTGGTGCCATGAAAAAAGAGAGCTCTTACTTGTCTCTGAGTTCATGTCCAACGGCAGCTTAGATTCCCATTTGTTCAAAGGGAAAAGCTTGTTAGCTTGGGAGGCAAGAAACAAAATTGTTCTAGGTTTGGCATCCGGGTTGTTGTATCTACACGAAGAATGGGAACAATGTGTGCTGCACAGGGATATCAAATCCAGCAATATCATGTTGGACTCAAATTTCAACGCAAAACTAGGGGATTTTGGGTTAGCTCGGCTTGTGGACCATGGAAAGCAATCACAAACAACAGTTTTGGCCGGAACTATGGGTTACATGGCTCCTGAATGTCTTACCACAGGAAAGGCTGTTAGGTTTTGAACTTCCGTATCATGATAAGGATACCTAAAAACGTGGATTGAATCAATTAGAAGTCATGACCATGTCAACAGACTAATCTCCTGAAATTGAGGGAACGTGGGAGACAAGTTTCCTGCAATTAAGGGACTGTGGGAGTATTATATCTTATCCCATTTTGATGTAAAATATAATAGGTATTAACTGATCCCATGATAGCTGGGATCATGTTAGGAATATAGCCTATAAATATGAAAGTCCCTGCTCACCAGAAATTGGTTCACTCGATCACTAGACTATCGCTAGTATTGGACATAAGGGCTGTGTGAGTAGAAGACTTTCTGTTAACTTCTTTTCAGTGTGTTTGCATCAATTCTCATGGCTTCTGCAGGTATGTATGTATATATATATATATATATATATACACTGATTCATTCATTCAAATCATCTTATTGTTTATTGTAATCTTAGCTTGGGACTAAATGCTTCTTCTAACAATTGGTATCAGAGCTTGTTAGTCTCACTGAGATTCAAGTTTTTGTATATATGTATCTGTACTTCATATGGCTTCTGCAGTGACTGCAAAATAAAGGAGGATCGTGAGTGGTTATGTTTTCTTTGTATAATTAATCGTATGAACTACATCAAAATGGGTTCATATTGAAATGTTAAACTAAGAAATCAGAAGTATGGGAATTCGTAGTTCATTTAATCATAACATGCATATAAGATCTTCTAAAGAAGGCAATGTATGAATGGTTCGATTAATGGAATAGGGCATAGTTTGGTGAATGGTTAACTGTGTTTCGGATTCTTGTCTAAAGACTTGAGTTTTGAAATATTTTTAACAAATAACTAAATGGATATGCATGGATTAAGTTCTTGCAGTAAATGTTCCTCACCCAAAGGTGTTGTATCTTACTGTGTTTTCCCTACTTCATTGTTTTCATAATGTCTAACCTCATGGCTTCTGCAGTGAATCCCACTTCAATGAATTTTTCCTCTATTGAGCCTTTAAGTGGAGGAAATTACAAAAAATGGAGACAGGATGTAGAGATTATTCTTGGACTAATGGACTACGATCTGGCACTGAGGGAAGATGAACCACAAGCACTGGATAACAATAGCACCGTTGAACAAAGGGTGAAATTTGAAAAATGGGAGAAAGCGAATCGCATGGCACTATTGGTGATCAAACGATCCATTAGTGAAGCTGTTAGAGGAGGCATTCCTGCAACTGACAAAGCGAAGGATTTCCTGGAGGCAATTGAGGCAAAATTTAAGGTTTCAGAGAAGGGAGAGATGGGAAACCTCATGACTACCTTGACAACTCTGAAATATCATGGGAAAGGCACTGTCAGAGAACACATTCTGAAGCTAGTGGAGGCTGCTGCGAAGCTCACAGACCTGGAGGTTCCCATTGATGATGCTTTTGTTGTTCATATGGCCCTTAATTCCCTCCCAGATGCATATGAACAACTGAAGACGTCATACAACACACAAAAGGAGAAGTGGAGTCTAAATGATCTCATTTCCATATGTGTTCAAGAAGAAAGCAGGATCAAAAGGGTGTCAAATGAAACAGTGAATTTCATAAAGGCAGAGACTACGAGGAAAACTATCTCGACATCTGGTAAGCCATATAAACCTTTTTCCTATTCTCATGCTGCTGGAAATGATACTCCATCATCCTCCAAGGGATCTCAAGGTTTTAAAGGCAACATAGAAAATATTAAATGTTATTTCTGCAAAGAATTTGGTCACTTGAAGAGGGACTGTGAAAAACGAAAGAAATGGGCACCTAAGAAAGGTAATAAAATTGAAAATGTTTTTGTCTGTGTTAATGTTAATCTTGTTGAAATCCCTCCAAATTCTTGGTGGTTTGACACTGGTTGTTCGGTGCATATTACCAATTCTTTGCAGGGATTCACAAGAAGGGAAATTTCAAGAAATGAAGTCTATGATGTCCACGTTGGGGATGGGAATAAAGTAGCTGTGGAGGCAATAGGCACCCTAAAGCTCAAGTTGTCAAGTGGTTTCGTTTTACAGTTGCAAGATGTTCTTTATGTTCCTAGGTTAACTAGAAGTTTAATTTCTGCTTCAAAGCTTGTAAAAGACGGTTATGTTTTTGTTGGGGATGATGAAAGTGTACAGATTTATAAGAAAAGTAATATGAATCTTTTGCTTGGTTTTTGTTTCTTAAACAATGATCTTTGGAGGATGAATTGTCAAGTAATGTTAAATTCAAAATGTTTGACAGTGGAATCAAATTTATCTTTGAAAAGGTCTCTGACTAATGAAGGGTCTTCAATGCTTTGGCATAGAAGGCTTGGACATATTAACAAGCAAAGATTAGAAATTCTAGTTAAAGAACAAATGCTTCCAACGTTGGATTTTAATGATATGCAAAATTGTATTGACTGTTGGAAAGGGAAATTAACAAACACAAGGAAAATTGGTTCCACAAGAAGTCTTAACCTCTTAGAAGTCGTGCATTCAGATGTTTGTGGACCTTTCTCCACGCAAACAATCTGCAAAAATGCCTATTTTGTGTCTTTCATTGATGATTTTTCTCGATATGCATATGTATATCTTATATTCGAGAAAAATCAAGTGTTTGATTGTTTTAAAAATTTCAAAAATGAAGTGGAAAGACAACTAGAAAAGAAAAATTAAAATCTTGAGATCGGACCGTGGAGGGGAGTATTATGGCAGGTACACAGAGAAAGGTCAACAAAAGGGTCCAATGGCCATGTTCTTAGAAGAAAACGGGATTCAAGCTCAGTATACTACTCCTGGAACACCACAGCAAAATGGTGTAGCCGAGAGAAAGAATAGGACCTTGATTGAAATGGTGAGATGCATGATGAGTAGGACAGATCTTCCTATGTTTCTATGGGGTGAGGCTCTTAAAATGGCAAATTATATATCGAATAGAGTCCCAAGTAAATCCGTGCTCAAGACTCCATTTGAACTGTGGACTTCAAGAAAACCTAGTTTGAATCACCTTCATGTATGGGGATGTAAGGCAGAAGCAAAAATGTACAATCCAGAGGCAAAGAAACTTGACTCTAAGACTGTAAGCTGCAGTTTTATTGGTTTTCCCGAGAGATCAAAGGGGTACAAGTTTTATGCTCCAACCTTACATACGAGAATATTTGAAACAAATAGTGCAAGGTTTATTGAAGCGGAAGAATCAAATGGAGATAAGGCTCGTGATTTTATTTTTGAAGAAGAAGAAGAGGCTGTGACAACAATTTCCCCAATGTCATCAACCAAAATTGATTTTGCAACTCTTGACACGCAAAACCAATTCCATGAAGATTTTTATCAAAGTGATTTTGGTGGGGCTACTGGTTTCCAGCATGCATCAAGCAGCAGCAATACACAAGTCTGCAACATGCAAAATAATGAAGGTGAAAATCATGGTACAACTACCATGCAATCAGTAATGGTTCCTGCAACAAGAAGGCAACCTCAACGTACAAGAAAGTCTCCAATTTCAGGAGATTTTCTTGTTTATGTAGGAGAAGCTAAGAAACTAGAGAAGACTGTCGATGACTCACTTGATTTTCAGCAAGCAAATGGAGATAGAACTGAACATGAGGAAGGCAAAGAGATTGATCCAGTTACCTTCAAGCAAGCGATGACAAGTGAAAAGGCTGAGCATTGGAAGATAGCCATGCAAGAAGAAATGGACTCCATGTATTCGAATGGAGTGTGGGTCTTGACAGAAGCAAATGAGTCCATAAAACCCATTGGATGCAAATGGGTATACAAAACAAAGAGTGACTTAAAAGGAAAGGTTCAGAGGCATAAAGCAAGACTAGTTGCAAAGGGGTATACTCAAAGGGAAGGATTGGATTACTCTGAGACATTCTCACCTGTTTCTTCAAAGGATTCTCTCAGAATCATCCTTGCTATAGTTGCTCACTACAATCTAGAACTCCACCAAATGGACGTGAAAACTGCGTTCTTAAATGGAGTGTTAGATGAGGAGATTTACATGGTCCAGCCACCTGGTTTTGTTGAAATGGGGCAAGAACAAATGGTGTGCAAACTGAGAAAGTCGATTTATGGGCTAAAACAAGCTTCCAGGCAGTGGTTCTTAAAGTTTGATGAGAAAATAACCAGTTTTGGTTTTGTTGAAAACAAAATTGATGATTGTTTGTATCTCAAGGTATGTGGCTCGAGGTTTATCTTTCTAATTCTGTATGTTGACGACATTTTATTAGCAAGTAATGAACTTAATCTCTTGCTGGAAACAAAGAAACTACTGTCACGAACGTTTGAGATGAAAGATATGGGTGAGGCTTCCTTCGTTTTGGGTATAGAAATTATTCGTGATAGAAGAAGATGCCTTTTGGGTCTTTCACAGAAGACCTATATTGAGAAAATGCTCAAAAGGTACAACATGCAAGATTGTTCAAAGGGTGAAGCACCAGTGAGCAAAGGAGATAAATTAAACAAGTCTCAATGCCCCAGTAATGAGATTGAAATGCGAGGGATGGCTAACAGGCCATATGCGTCTATCGTTGGCAGTCTATTGTATGCTCAAGTGTGCACTAGACCGGATTTAGCCTTTGCCATAAGTATGCTTGGAAGATTTCAAGCAAATCCAGGAGAAAAGCATTGGACAGCAGCTAAAAAGGTTCTGAGATACCTGAAAAGGACAAAAGATTACATGTTGGTGTATGGGAAATCTGAGAAATTAGAATTGGTTGGCTACTGTGATTCTGATTTCGCAGGTTGTGAGGATGACAGGAGGTCCACGAGTGGGTTTATTTTCCTGTTGGCTGGTGGTGCAATATCTTGGAGAAGTGCAAAACAAAAAACCTTGGCCACTTCAACAATGCAAGCTGAGTATATTTCATGTTTTGAAGCCTCACAACAAGCTAGTTTCTTGAGGAATCTCATCACTGGAATGCAGGTTGTTGAATGCATAAGAAGACCAATTGTCATTTTCTGTGACAATAAAGCAGCCGTGTTCTTCTCCAAAAACAATAAAAAATCTTATGCAGCTAGGTTGATGGACGTGAAATATCAGTCAGTGAAAGAAAAGGTGAAGGCTGGGATAGTTTCCATTGAGCACATTAATACATCGGAAATGCTGGCAGATTCTCTCACAAAACCTCTTGGAGTTGGAGTGTTTAAAGATCAAGTTACGTACATGGGTGTTGTGGAATCTTTTGATGCTTATGTGATGCGTGAATGAAGGTAAACTTCTCTCATCATTTTCTGTTTTTTTCATGAAAGCTTAATAAGCATGAGTTATTGTATTCATATGTTGGTTTATTTTATGACAATGAATTCAATATGATTGTTTCAACTACTGTGTATATGTACAAATATATATGTGCAGTTTTATGAAATGATGAATTACTGATCAAACCAATGTTTAATGAGCTGGTCATTATAAAAGGCTTATCGTTGGAGCTAAATAAAAGCTTGACAATGATGTTTGGCTTGATCAGTGGGAGTGTGAATGAATGACATGATGAATATGTCTGCTTGCTCTGTGAATATCATGCATGAGCAGTTTTGGGGGATGTGATCTCAGAGTGTTAGTACAAATTATAACGTACGAATTTTCTGGGGTTCAACTCTTTGAAACTCTTCATGGCAGATATGAATTGTTGTATGGTTGAAATGATTCAAGTGATCACTGAAGGGATTGGTTTGATGCGTTGGACAAGGGACATGATCAGCGGAAGTTCAAAAGTGGGAGAATGTTAGGTTTTGAACTTCCGTATCATGATAAGGATACCTAAAAACGTGGATTGAATCAATTAGAAGTCATGACCATGTCAACAGACTAATCTCCTGAAATTGAGGGAACGTGGGAGACAAGTTTCCTGCAATTAAGGGACTGTGGGAGTATTATATCTTATCCCATTTTGATGTAAAATATAATAGGTATTAACTGATCCCATGATAGCTGGGATCATGTTAGGAATATAGCCTATAAATATGAAAGTCCCTGCTCACCAGAAATTGGTTCACTCGATCACTAGACTATCGCTAGTATTGGACATAAGGGCTGTGTGAGTAGAAGACTTTCTGTTAACTTCTTTTCAGTGTGTTTGCATCAATTCTCATGGCTTCTGCAGGTATGTATGTATATATATATATATATATACACTGATTCATTCATTCAAATCATCTTATTGTTTATTGTAATCTTAGCTTGGGACTAAATGCTTCTTCTAACAAAGGCTAGCAAGGAAACAGATGTCTACAGCTTTGGAGTTGTAGCTTTGGAGATAGCTTGTGGGCGAAAACCCATTGATCCCATGTCGGGAAGGAGTAAAATGAATATAGTGGGGTGGGTTTGGGAGCTTTATGGAGAAGGGAAAGTCATTGAAGCGGCTGACCCTAAATTGTGTGGAGAGTTTGATGAGAAACAAATGGAGTGTTTGTTGATTGTTGGTTTGTGGTGTGCTCATCCGGATTACACGATCAGGCCTTCGATACGACAAACAATTCAAGTGCTTAATTTCGAAGTCCCATTGCCTACTCTCCCGTCAAAGATGCCGGTGGTTGGCTACTTTTCACCTCCGCTAACATTGTCAATTTCGTCTACTGATACTACAGATTTGGAAAGAGGGGAAACATATTCTTCAGGTTATCGTTACAACACGAATTCCTCACTGTTCACTAAATCATCTGCATCAAATTCTTCTCTATCAGCACACTTTGGTACACAATAAATTTTAATTTAATGATTCTGTTTTACGTATATAGAATTTGTTTAGTAATTTTTTTATTTTTTTATTTTTTATTTTTTATGTTTGATTATATTGTATATGCACTGGAACTGGAAAAACAAGAAGTTCAGAGTGGACAAGCTCGACTCTGTTCTCCAAGCTGACTGTTCTACCCGTTTCTGTACTCAAAGTATTTAAAGAGGTCTTTATCAAATTCTAGAAAGAAAGAAAATTAGAACAAAAAGATTAGCAGAAAAACCCAACTTTCAATTCTGACTTCTGAATGCTAATTGCTGACCATTTCCATTTTTCAAGCACTCCAATGAATTCAATTCATTTTCCATATTGTACAAATTTTCTTTCCAAAATACATTTTCCCGGTTTATTAATTCGTTAACTTTGGCCCCGTCAACCAGTAGCAGATATCCAGAAATATGCTTCCTTACGGTGATGTAGAAACTCTCAAATATATTTTTTTTTGTACAAGCAATGCTGAGGGAAGGTAGGTTCAAACTCAAAACCTCGCATGCAAAGTGAAATGCACTTAAACCCTAAGCCAAATATATTGTTGTAACTAAAAGAAGTTTTGGAGTTTTAGTTAAGTATTAAAGGAAATGACTCTAGTCTTTTTCATTAGCATCATATTTTTGTTTAAGATGAAAGAAGCTCCCAAATAAGGATTAAGCTTTCAAAATTAATGTTTGGGCTGCTAATTAAAAGGGGCAATTTTAATGCCTTCGTACCAGTAGTTGTCCTCGTCTCGACCTCCTCTTCAAGGCATTTAATCGAACAAGTTGCAAACTTTCTCCAAGTTGAAAGAAAAGATCAATTCAATTGAGCAATTAAATGCGAGAGGACGATGGAGTAGGCGCGACAGCCTGCACAGGCCCTCCGCCACTGCCGTTGACCACACAAACAAAACGAAGCAATAAATATATAGATAAGAAATTAAATCTGAAATGTACAACATATTAATATGGTCACCTTGTCAACTTCAAGATATCGTGGTCTTCTCTCCTCAGTAATGCTTATCTAAGAACGTAAATAAGAGGTCCTGTGAGGATCATTTTAATTAAAATTGTCATATTAATTCAAGGTAGATAGAGTTATAAGCTTAAATCTTTGATTTATAAAATTGTTTCACCCAATCAATTCTCTATGAAAGGGTAAACAACACGTTTACTCTTATGTCGTCCTCGTCTATACCTCCTCCTGTCTCTCTTTTTCGGGGAAAAAAAACTCAAATCGTTTGATGCTGAAAGGGTTTCAAGTACCCTCCATATACAATTCATTCGCTTGACGTATTTAGAAAATATAATTACAAAAATTTAAGGAAATTAATTTATGAAATTAAATGTAATATAATTAAATATTTAAAATAAATTGTGAAAACACTTATTTCGTCGTACTAATTAGCGTCGCTTTCATGTCTACTTGCGGATGCTAACAGTGCTTGATGCCATTTGTTTAAACTTGGCTGAAGATGTTTCTTCCATCTTGAAGAACAACTCTCGTGGTTTGTGGTATTCGGTGGAGCGGTGCCTTCGTAGAACTCTAAGTATTTTTTGGATACACGAATTCAAACACTTTCACTTGTTTGAGAACTCCCCCTCAAACTATCTTTTGACACTCATCTATAAGTCCTGCAAAGAGCTTCATCTTCTTTTCGGGTCCAAGCCTACCTTTCATTGCAAATGAGGCCAACTGAAAATTATTGAAAAAATTGAAGGAAATATTATTGGAAGAGTTAAGAAAATGTGAGAATTGAAATGGTGAAAATTTTGTGAGGAATGGTGTAGGAATGACTTATGTATTTATCGGAAAAAATGAGAATTTTTTAGAAATTTTTAAAAATATTTTGGCCCAAAAAAAAAAAAAAATTCAAAAACTAACAATAACTGACGTCAACTAGCCATTGGGGTTTGAATGGGAGCTCGGCCCGAGGTTGGCTAGCTAACTGCTTTGGGCTAGCTGGTTGGCCTTTTGGCCCTTTTTCTCCAGTGGGGCCCACGAACCCTTTGACCTGGCCCTCGGTTGGAGATGATTTTCGGGCTATTTTTGGCCCTTTGAACATTTCAGTTAGAGATGGCCTATGTGCAAAAGAGGAAGAATCTTTACAAGATGAGCGGCATGCCAAACAAGTGAAGACAAGAGAAGCCCTAAATTGGCTAATTTGTCAGCTACTGTATTCACTTCTCAAAATGTATGAAAGCAACAAAATACCCGCAATCGAAAAATACAATTTTTCCAACGTGTCTGGAAAAACCAAATTCGTAATACTAATTACCTTGTTTAAAGAAAAATAAATCTAAAAACAATCCAAAGAATACATCCACAAGGGAAAGGTGTGTGAAAATATTGAAATATAATTTTAATTCTTCGACAATAACGCCAAATCTGAGGCAGTTTGCCTTTCCTTGTTCATAGGCCAAAAAAAAAAATGACAGAGAGAGATAGAGATGGAGGTAGCAAGGGGATGCATAAAAGATGGTTAGGAGGAAGACATGGACGAGTTTGTCTCCCCGGAGAAGACGACGTGGATTTGTGTTTGTGCTTTTTTTTTTTCATTCAGTTTGCTAATCAGAGATTTGTTTAGTTGGAGTGAATTTGGATGACGTATGATAGGAAGTATTATAGCTCCACTAAACCGAAATTAATCATTGCACCCATTTTTTGGATTGGCACCCATCAAAACACCTTAAATAGGTTTCCAAGCACTTGTTCACCACTTCGGTTTGTCCATCACTTTAGGGTGATGAACTAAGCTCATGCACAGTTTTGAAACTTGTAGCTTGAAGAACTCTTTCCAAAAGGTACTAACAAAGATGGGGACCCTATCACTCATAATGGTGGATGATTGACTTTCCGTACATAGAGGCAATCAAAAAATAAAGTCCATACTTATCTATGTTCATACTTGTTCAGGAATAGGAAGTAGTTTTAGCAATCCAGGAAAGGCTATAGTCTCATATTTGTTTGACTAACACACATTGCATTCAACCACAAAGTTCTTTATATTAGCCTGCATGCTAAACCAATAGAATCATCTCTCTAAAAAGTCTTCAACACTATGTGGTGACTTGTTACTCGAGTTAAGTGGTGATATTCCATTACCAGTGGAGTTGGTATCATCTTCTTGAGTTTTCTGTAATCTTCATGCCTAACGTGTGTAGACATGTAAATTTCGTTACATGCAAATGATGCATCACAAAGCTCCACGTGGCATATGACTCATCACAAATGGGCAAGTCATCAATCACATGTGGCACAAATCAAGCAAAGGAAGAATAAAACTTCCCCAAAATTCGGCAAATGAGGGGGGAATCTCTCCTTAAAATCGGCAAGGGGTCAAAATTGTTCCCAAAACCGGAAAGAAAGCTAAAGCATCTTCATAAAACAAGCAAGAATTGAAGATTGCTCACAAAATAGGCAACAAGCCCTATAGATTTCGGCCAAGCAAGAGAAAGTGGCTGAAATTATGACACAAAACATGCCTAAATTTTCCCATGGATGAATTAAGACACAAATCAAAGCCAAATCCATCCAAAGGCAAGCTTTGAGAATTCTATAAATGCAAGGTCCTAAGACAACAATGGGGTTGACAATTTCTACATTAAAGGGCCGAAATTCTCACAAAAGGAGAACATCTGTCAAATCTTTGAAGACTAATACGCTGCCAAAGCCCTCCTCGAAGAACGCACAACCAAAGCCCAAACTTTCTTTCGACCAAAGCCGAAGCACACCCTTACAGAATCAACAAGCACTTGTGCCGATTCCTTCAAGATGTTGTTGCAAGCTCAAAACTTGTAACGGTGTTCGATTCAAGATCAAGTTTTTAAGACTCTTGAATCAATGAAATCCTACATCAACGCTACCTTTGCCGCAACCCAAAACCTAAAGTAAAGATCATCCACGCATTGTTTTAAGCTCAAAACTTGAAGCAATTGTTCAATCGTTCTTTCGAGATCAAGTCATCGCAAACCTTGGATCAATAACCTATGTATCTACATCAAATTTGAAGATTGAATCAGAGGAAAGTTGTAAACAAAGATTGTAACCCTACAAATTCATTAATACAAATCTACTTTGTACACGTGTTCTCGTTTCATTTGATACAGAATTTTCGTATTTACAAATTTGGCATACCCGGTAGGACCTCTCTGCCTCTCATCTCTGACTTCAAATTTGCAAAAAGCGCAAATGGCATCAAGAAAGGATCAAGTTGTTCCCGCAATCAACGCGAAGAATAAGAACATCCTTGCTGCAAATGGTGGCACTTTGGGTGTCACAACCCGAAGTAAGGCAAGAGCTCTCTTTACCGTGCATTTCACCTCTACATCAAACCTGCCAAATGAGCATGAGCACCCGAGGCACGAGCCTACGATCACCTTGGCCTCGCTAAGGGGGCCAAAGGAAGAACCGAGTCTTTGACCTCCGATGCCGACTCAAGCAGCAGCTCATATCCTGTAGCCATGCAATTCATGACTACTAGTGCAACATTAATCGAGGAACAGTTAGCTCAAATGAATGAAGCAATTGCAAGGTTGACAAGGATCGTGGAGGAAAATGACTTGCAAATTGCCACATTCATCAACCGTTTGGAAGCACTTCATGACAAGAAAGCTGACCACAACCTGAAAGTTGATTAACCAAAGAAGGAAACCGAAGAGGAAGAGGAGCTGCTACTGGAGAAAGCCAAGGAAAAGCTCAAGGTAGACTGAGCTACAACACTCATGAGATTTATCTCTATCTAATAGCTGCAAAATATGATCACCAGCATGATCAAGGCACAGTACGAATGAAGCTCACATAACTCCATGCTATACTCAAAGCTATGCTCTAAGAAGATTAACGCCTTGAGGATGCTAATGGGTTATCAGCCACCAAAATTCATGCAGTTCGATGGAAAGGGCAATCCGAAACAATATATTGCCCATTTTATCGAAACCTGCAACAATGTTGGGACAGAGGGAGACTACCTCATCAAGCAATTCATGCGCTCGCTAAAAGGTAACATCTATGATTGGTACACCGATCTTGAGCCCACGTCTATCAATAGTTAGGACTAGCTTGAAAGTGAATTCCTCAACAGTTTTTACAACACTTGCCGTACCTTAAGCATGCTAAGTTGATAAGTACAAAACAGTGGAAGGATGAACCTGTAGTTGACTACATCAATAGATGGCATTCATTAAGTCTAGATTGCAAAGATCAGCTTTCTGAAACCTCCGCCATTAAGATGTTTGTTCAAGGTATGCTTAAATGAATGAAGCAATTGCAAGGCTAACAAGGATCGTGGAGGAAAAGGACTTGCAAATTGCCACACCCATCAACCGTTTGGAGGCACATCATAACGAGAAAGCTGACCACAACCTGAAAGTTGATCAACCAAAGAAGGAAACCGAAGAGGAAGAGGAACTGCTATCGGAGAAAGCCAAGGAAAAGCTCAAGGTAGACTAAGCTACAACACTCATGAGATTTATCTCTATCCAATATCTGCAAAAGATGATCACCAGCATGATTAAGGCACAGTACGAAGGAAGCTCACATAACTCCGTGTTGTACTCAAAGCTATGCTCTAAGAAGATTAACGCCTTGAGGATGCTAAGGGGTTATCAGCCGCCAAAATTCATGCAGTTCGATGGAAAAGGCAATCCCAAACAATATATTGCCCATTTTATCAAAACCTGCAACAATGTTGGGACAGAGGGAGACTACCTCGTCAAGCAATTCATGTGCTCGCTAAAAGGTAACGTCTATGATTGGTACACCAACCTTGAGCCCACGTCTATCAATAGTTAGGACTAGCTTGAAAGTGAATTCCTCAACAGTTTTTACAACACTTGCCGTACCTTAAGCATGCTGAGTTGGCAAGTACAAAACAGTGGAAGGATGAACCTGTCGTTGACTACATCAATAAATGGCATTCATTAAGTCTAGATTGCAAAGATTAGCTTTCTGAAACCTCCGCCATTAAGATGTTTGTTCAAGGTATGCATTGGGGGATACATTACATCATTCAAGGCATAAAACCAAGAACATTTGAGGAGTTGGCAACTCGATCCCATGATATAGAGTTGAGTATCTCCAATAATGGGAAAAATGAGCCAATCACTGACTTCAAGGATAAGGTGTTTGCCCCAAAGGTAGACAAGGCTGGGAAAAAGCCTGCCAAGGAAGCTTTTACCTTCCATACAACCCTCATCAAGACTTTATCCACGCTCGTCAAGATCTCATCCAAAAACAAAACAAAGGAGATGAAGATGGGTAAGCCTTCTTGCACCCAAGACAGGTACAAAAACACCTTGAGGGAAATGGAGCAGAAGACATACCCTTTTTCGGACTCTAATGTGGCTGCAATGCTAGACGGCTTGCTGGAAAAGAAGGTAATCGAGTTACCTAAGTGCAAGTGCCCTGAAGAGATGAATCGCGTTAACGATCCTAGGTACCACAAATACCATTATATTGTGAGTCATTTTATTGGTAAATGTCTTGTCCTCAAAGAGCTCATCATGAACCTGGCACCGAAATGGCAAATTAAACTTAACCTCGAAGAAACGGTCGTAACACACACTACTACGATTGTGTTTAGGTTCTTCGATCCCGTGCCTCTTCAAGTGACGCATGACCACTCCCGTCTAGGCTCAAGCTACACAGCACCTTCTGCACAACCATCGTTGAGGGTAAACGCCCAAATGCACCTACCGACGATGAAGAAAGATGGACACTGGTGACCTAAAAAAAGACAAGGAAGCCAAAACCACAAGCTGTATAGTAAAGGTGGAGTAAGGGAGAAAGCACCGTCGCCACAACAATAGGAAGCCCAAAATGAACATAAGAGCTACCAAGCCAACATATGCAGGGGAACCTATAGAGCAGAAGCCACGCATTCCCGTCTCTTTGCACGAGTACTTCCCCAAGGACTTCTTCCAATAGTGCACTACTGCTGCCTAACACATGGTTGAAATAGAGATGGAAGAAGCCTCAAAAGGCAAAGTTATCATCATCGAGGAAGAGAAAACTCTCACGCTCAATGAAAGCCTACCAACACACTTTAGCATCGAGGAAACACTAAGATTGCCCCAAGAGATGCGAAAAGCACTAGTAGCATCTTGGCGAATTCCGATGATCACAAAGTGCAAGAAAGCAAGGACGAAGGCTTGAAGCTTCAGCCACATGAATATGCCACATGTTATGCCACCTATGACACAATCAACTTCACCGACGAAGACTTGATGTTGGGCTCAAAGCTTCTCAATCGTCATCTCTTCGTCTCTGGGTACATAAGGTAGCGCAAAATCAATAGCATGCTTGTGGATAATAAATTGGCCATAAACATCATGCCAAAGTCAATAATGACTACAATCGACATCAAGGTGTATGAACTATCTCGAAGCCGTCTCCTAATCCATGGTTTTAACTAAGGATGACAAAGAGCGATGGGCATGATCCGAGTGGAGATGACCATTGGCAAACTCAAATCAAGCACGTGATTCCATGTGATTGATGCAAGAACTTCCTACAGCTTACTCTTAGAAAGACCTTAGATCCACAAAAATGGAGTAGTGTCATCCACCCTTCACCAATGCTTAAAGTTCTACCAAGAAGGAGTAAAGGTGATACAAGGCGACACCAAGCCATTCATTGAAGCCAAATCATATTTCACGAACGCCAAGTTCTACATATATGAAGACATGTTGCCCAAAACTCTTCCAAAAGAGATCAAATCCATAAGAAAAGTAGCACCTAAAAAGCAGGAGTGGTAAGCCATACCCAAGAAGCAAGAAAGGGAAGCCGTGCCATCTTCAAGAAAAAACGATGATGAGCCTGTTAAGCTCGCAACAACCAAAGAGAGTGTGACGCCTTTAAAAGGACCGAACACACTCGTCTTCCGATACATCCCAATGTCGAAAAGAAAAGATGGGCGATCCCCATTCAAAACTGGAACAAGCAAATTCGACACACAACTGCACAAGGACGATATAAAGTTACTCAAGATAAATGCAGTTTTACCTCTGACACAGCTAGGCAACGCTAAAGTTTCAAAACCACCACAAGGTTTCGTAAAACCCCTGCCAAAGGGGGCGGAACCAAGCTCTATTCCAACCAAGAGGATCGAAGAAGATTTCGACCCAAACGCCTACAAACTCATGTCAAAGGCTGGGTACGATTTTGCCTCATCTTCAAATCTTGGAAAAAAAAATGCAAACATCGTCAACGACAAAGAACATGACCTCACCGAGACTCAAAAAAAGTTGAAGGAACATGGTTACGAAGTTGACAACAACAAAGCTGGACTTGGTTTCACACCAAATACACCCGTGAAGATTTCAAGCAAAGCAAAAAATGCTAGCGCTCAACACATCAGCATGAGCGTTGAACAAAGTTAAGAGGAGCCTAAACCCACCCCTCGGACGTCAATATTCAATAAGTTGAATCGTTCAAAACCTAGAATTTCGGCAATTGATTGCATTGGTGGTCAAGATCGAACTTCTGTCTTCAAACGGCTTAACACGCCAACACCCTAAAGCTCTGTGTTTGAAAGGTTGTTAAAACCTAAGAAACAAAGCAACACGGCTCGCTCTCCTCCACGATAGTCGGCCTTGGAAAGACTTGAAGAAACCAAGAAGCCTTCTAGGAAGAGGAAGACAATGCCAAAGGAAGAAAAGCTCGACCGTCTAATAGGAAAAGACGACGTTCAAAGCTCGATTCCTTCAAGGATGAAGCGCCAAGTAACCTTGGAAGTTGACACAAAAGGACAACTGAAGGTAAAAAGGCACACCATCATCTACACTGGCCAATCTTCACGCCAACAAGTCTAAGAGGACTGCACTGAAGAGAAGGTCCAAGACGTCCCACATCACAATCAAAGAAGACAAAGAAGACGAAATCCCCAAGGAAGACGTCACTGCTACACCACCACAACTCAGTGATAGGGGGCAAGAAACCGTTGTCAATGTACTTCAAGCCTGGATGAAGCTAAGATTGTCAAAATGATCGAAGCTGATTTCGTTTAAGAGGTCATAAACTTGAGATGGAACTCAAATGTTGTCTTTAAAAAATTAAGGCAACTTTGCACTTGCATAGAGTTTCGTGGCTCGAAGCAATACAACCCCTGAAGAGAAGGCAACACTCATCACCTACACGAGCTAAAACTGCACTAGGCACAAACGTTTCTTGCCTGCATGAGCTGAAACTGCAAAAGGCACCGAATCCACGCCAACTTCATACATCAACTGCCTGAGCCATTACACCTTACAGTTGCTTCATGGCCATTTGATGCATGGGGAATGGACGTTGTAGGACCAATCACACCAAGGTCATCTGCAGGAAAAGCCTACACCTTAGCTGCGACTGACTACTTCTCTAAGTGTGCTGAAGTCGTACCCCTAAGGGAACTCAAGAAGGAAACTGTCGTCTGTTTCATCAAGTATCATATCATCCACAACTATGGTGTGTCTTGCTATGTCATCACTGACAACGAAAAACAGTTCTCCAACTTACTCATGGACAAGCTAATGTTCCATGTATCATGCTCCAACCAACGGTCTTGTAGAAGCATTCAACAAAATGCTATGCAACCTCCTAAAGAAGGTAATCGGCCGAACAAAGAGAGACTGGCACAAAAGAATAACTGTGGGCATATAGGACGACACATAGAACTCATACCCAAGCTACGCCTTTTCTCTCGTAAGATTCATTTATATCATAGATGATGAGAATTAAAGAAATTAAATCTTACTTTGCATGAAAAGTTCATGTTGATGATAGGTACTATTGCTGATATCAATTGTCCCTCATTTGCTTTAATACTGCAGGTGTCTATATATATATATATATATATATATATATATATATATATATATATATATATATTATGTAACAAGTTTTCTATCAGTTTGTTAATATGCATAACCAAAGCAGGTTTTTTAACACTCATACAAGTTTGTATTTCTGTGAAAAAAAATTTAGGAAAAACAACATGTTGTTGAACAGATCTACATAGCGAGTCGAAAGAAAAATTAAACTCAGGAGCTACATAATGGAAACTGGTCTGATAAAAAATAGGAAGTGAACAGATATCAGGATGATCTCACAAGGTGAGATCATCAGTATGAATTTTTCATTGCCATACTTGTTGCTGCTTTTAAACCAATTGGTATAGATTCTGTTTTTATTTTCCTTTTGCTTTATCAATTTACCTTACTTCTTTGAACCAAATGCGAGTTCTAATATTGCATTGTTAACAAAATAAATTACATGAAATTGAAGCTTTCTCTGATCTCTTTTTGTTTAAATAGTATTACAAGTTTTGTGTTTATTTTTTTTTTCCCCAACAAGTGGCCTTAAAAGGAATCAAGTACGCAGAAGAATGGTAGGATCTTCATATCAAAGGTAGACGTCGACTCCTTCTCTGATGTTAAACTTCTACTGTGATTTTTTTATTTTACATTTTGGCAAAATCATTGCGTATCATAAACCTTATCACAATACCAAAGAACAGGGAGAGAGATGAAAAATAAAGAGGTGTATATTTGAACGTATGTTTACTTTAGAGATTTTGGATAATGATCATGAATTGTGGTGTTAGTGCATATGTAAGTTTTTTTTTCCACGCTTCTGCATACTGTTTATAGCTAAATGAATTATATTTGCGGTCTTCCAAAATCTTTAACTGTTACTCTGTATGAAGTTGTATTAATTTTTTATTCATTGGTTTATGTTTTGGCTTTTTTATTCAAGGTGAGCAATTTCAATTTCTTGGATTATTTAGTAATTATCATGAATGATGTGGAGTTGGTTTGAACTATTTATGTGAATTTACATTTAGACTTTCTGGAATTTGGGTTTTAATTTCAGTAATTCCAAATTTTTTCATGGTCTGTACCCCTCTCCCTTCTTTATCGCTTATGAAGCTTTTTAATTTTAGTGATTACCCAGGTTATTTAGTTTTGACTGTTTTGGTTTTTTATTCACTGATTTTTTTTTATTAAGGTCGTGTATTTAATTGAGTTGTAATACATAAATTCTTGCTGAATTGAAGGGTTTATCTGTGCGACGATTACACAACTACAATTCGATTAGTCGAGCATCGGTCTTTTCATCCTTGAGTTATTCTCAGAGCATCTGCTCTATCAATGCTTTCCTGCCTTCTATTGTCCAGGCTGAAGCAATCGTGTTGCTGACCTACTCCCACATTCCACCACCACGCAGGTAGACTTTTCCAAACGCATGAATTCCTATTGTCTCAAGCTATGTTGTATTTTCACAATACTCACTTTGAAAAGGTATACTCTATGGCTTCGTTCTATTTCGTATGAAAAATTAGCGAATGGTTTGTTGTTTTTAGGTTTTTTCTTTTAAATGGATTTTTTTTTTTTTTTGGTATAAACAATTTATTGTTTTAACATGACAAGCGTAATTCATACCTTTGCAACCTATCTTGCATTGGCATCAAGATTGATATTCATTTATGTATTTGCAACTTCAAATTATTCTAGAGCCATAGTTATGGAAGGAAAAAGGATTTTCTGCCTATAACACCCAAGAAAGGTAGTAGTCTTCTCTTTCTTGGTTAATTTATTAAGAAATGATTTCCTAAGCATTCTTCTTTTTAACTTATTCGTTTACAGTGTGGGAAGATTGTTGATTATCTCATTGACCCTGGCCTTCGTTGCCGGCACAAGTGGTGGAGATCCCTTATCACTTTATTGCACACGTTTCACACTGAGTTGTTAATGGGATTGTTCCGTAACTAGACAATTGTTTCCCAAAAATCTGTATTTATGTCGTTGCCATGCATTGAGCTATCTCATGAATCTTCTGATGTTTTCGGTAATTCTTTTGTGTTGCCATGTGATCGTTCAAACAGATGCACCTGCTTCTTTTCCAAATTTATGGAACATAGAGAAAAGGTCCAAGTTTTCCTTTTTCTTTGTTAACAAGATAATTGTTGCTTAATGTTTTCCTTGGCTATCCTACTTTTAGTGTAGGTCGTGGAAAATTCTCAAATTACTACTTTGGAGTATTAGAATAGGCATCTTGATTCTCTTTTTACTTTCATAAATATCTATTCGATTGGAAAATAGGCCAATGTATTCCTTACCCACTCATTGTTCATAGACTAGCCCAAGTGTTTAGAGTCGTACTTTCTATGACTTTTTGTAAAGTGAACAGATCAAGCTCCATTCTCAACCTGGTTAGTCTTCAATCTACCAATTACTTTAATGTTATGTTTTCTAATTTGTATTTGTTCAGCCTTTCAAAATTAATGTCTGATTTCTACCATTTTTATTATTGTTCTATTGTTTTAAGCTACAGATGAAGTGTTATACATGTTAGGTAGAATTAAGAAGTGAATTAGGTACTCTTGAGAATGCAGGGGATAATTCTATGGGTGTTAACTTGGTTTTTAGATTGATTGTTTAGCTATAACATAAAATCTCAATATTTACATTTACAATATTAGAATGCACTGATCTAAATAAGTGACTATTAAATCACTGAAAAAAAATCCTTTCTAACTGGTATAAAACCATATTCTTTTTCACCAAAAAAGACTAGGTAACCATACTTTATTCTTATTTTTTATAGTATAAATTGTATAAATTAATTGCATGCATTTTACTATGTCATATTTTTCCTTGCCTAGGTTGCTTTCTTGACAATCAAGAATAATGAAGGGAAACTATAGGTGCTTCAGTGAATGACTGATTTTTTATTTATTTATTTTTTTTTTATGTAGACACAAAAGTTCTACAATTGTTTGTGTTTGGATTGTGTCGATTAAATCTTTTGTTTGTTAAAATATTCTAACATTTTTAATGTTAATAATATTATATTAATCGTCTATGACATAATTTTTCTTATAGTTTCTAATCCCGCAGAAACGCGCGGGTACCCATTTCTAGTATATAACTATTTTCCAACATAGACCCAATCGTCAATCTATAGTACGTGATTATTTTTTAGAAAAATTAGTATTCGGTCCTAGTTACTAATCTCTGTTAATTAATGAAACTCTCTTTATCAACCAAAAGATGGTGAAAAGACTACTTAGTCTTCTATCACAAAAAAAAAAAAAATGATGGGCAATAATGGAATTTCAAAGGTCTAAATTTTATTGTTTTTTATTGAAGCCTCACTTACAAGTGATGTTAAAATACCTCCAATATTAAAAAAACAAAAAAATAAAAATAAAAATCTCCGACTCCCCCCACGTTCTCTCTCTCTCCCTCTCTCCTTCTCATTTTCTAAAAAAATGTGTTCATACACACAAAGTGTGTATGTGACAACCCGTTCCGGAAATTTTAAAACGTACGTGTGAAAAGACGATTTTGCCCCTAGTGCGATTTCTTTACGTTGTGTGGTTGTTTTTGGTTGGTTGTTGGCTGATGGTGGACCACACATTCCCCCACACACATACACCCTCACCCTTTCCTCATCCCGTGCCATTTCCCTTCCCATTTTCCATCCAAACGTACGGACACACACACAAACACATCAAATCTTCACAGATCGAAGAAACAAAGTACATATCCATGCTCGTGAGGTCCATTGGAGTCTAACCATACCCATTTCAGGTAAGGATACCTTCGTTTTCACGTCGAACTCGGGATACCCGATTTTTGATACTGTTCGTGCACACATAAATTCTTATGTTTTTGGGAATTTTAAGCTTGTAGGGAGCTTGGTGAGGTCCTTAGGAGGCTCGGGGTGGTTCGTTTGAAGGTTTTGGACGTCTGGATCACGAGTTTCGAGGTTGGCCGGAGTTGGGGGTATTTTCCAGGCGAGATTTCAAGGATTTTAGCACTTGAAAGTGGTATGATCTTGTTCCTCTCGTTGTAAGCTTCAATTTGGTACTAATTTTGTGAAATTTGGTTGAAAAACGAAGAAGATAAGACGATTTAAAGATTTCCCGATTTTCCGACAGCGGCGACGGCGCCGGAGTCTCGCCGGAAAAGACGACGGAATATTCCGTCAGTTTGGACGTAATATTCCTAACGCCGTTGACGGAATCTGTTAAAGTTAACGGAGTATTCCTGACGACGTTAACTGACGCCGTCAGCGTGCCAGGCATGTGCCTGCGCGTGGCCGGCGCGTGTGGCCGTGCCTTGGCCTGCGCGTGGGGGCGCGTGCGACGGTGAAAAATTATTTTAAAAATATGGGGATGTTCTTGAGGTTGAGTAGATCACGTTGGTGTATTCATACACCCCATTTGAGCATTGTATGAGAAGTTATTTCTTAAGTTTGGTTATGTGCTTTAAAATTAACGTTTTTATAGTTGTTTCGCATATAGGTGAATCCTATCCCGAGGACGAGCGTGGTCACTCGAGGCAGGGGGGTTACGACCCTTCCACTTACCAGTGAGTGGGCTTTTGGTTTTCCGTATATACCTATATACTTATATTTTCCCAGAAATTCATTTAGAACGTTTATTCGTTATATGCCATGCCTATTTCATTCATCTTATGACGCTTCCTTTCCTACTTGTAACACAATAGGGGTACCTTGGGCAATGTAGGAACGATAGGTCCAAAACACACTTTGGTAAGGAATTTAACCTGGATTGTAATTTCGGTTGTCTAATCAGTTCTATGTTGTCACTTAATCAATGGAACACAGTTCGATATAGTCGCTTTTCATTTATGTTGGTAGCTATTATATAAGTTAAAACATCATCGATGGTAATCTCATTTCAATTCCATTAACTCATCCAAACTAGTATACTGGACCAAGAACTTCAAGTTTCGGAAATAATCCGGATTAATCTCATGAGATAAAAATGATTTGAGACAGTGATTAGTATGGATTCATTGTTGTGTCATGTCTTCCTCTTCTAGGGAAGTGAATCCTATGAACCGAGTGATCTGTCGTGCTCCAGGCCAAGACAAATTGATTAGCTATCTGTCGGTGTACCGGACCATCTAACAGAGGCGTCCAAACCATCTAACAGGGGTGGCACACCCTTCAAGGATGTTGACTCGACATCCGTTAAGTACGTCTATCCTTGCAAGCATGTTTGTAGCTGGTATATGATCTCGTAACTTTAGCTAGATTAGAGGAATGCATCTGGAGCAACATTCTGAAAGCTAGAATTCATCGCACTTGCTTATTACACTTGTGCAATATAGGGATCGAGATAAGACATAATGGGTAACATCCACGTAAATTTGCGTCGTTCTACATGAATGTTGACATTCTTATCTCCTCCTAATAGCAGGAAGACTGTCTCATTGAATTGACAACCCGCAAATGAGCAGTAAAGAGATCGCGTGCAAAGGCTCTAAGAGATAGTGTGAAGGAGAATCATGTTCGACAAAGATTCATATCCTTCTTTGAGGACCTATGTTGGTACATTGAGATAGCGCAACTTGGCACATAGAATGCACACCTAAATGCATAAGTACGAAAAACATCAGGTTCGTACCCAGTAACCAACTATAACATCGTATAGGTTGGGTGGCAATGGGCCTCAAGGCGAACCAACATAGATGCGTACAAGATTGCATAGCCCTAGGTAGAAACTGAAAACTTGGTACGTTTACCAAGGTCCGGGTGATCAGTTAAATTGCGCTTTATGATAACTAGGTGAGGCTATTTGGGGTGAACATGGGAATTCGATGTTCAATTATAAACCCAAAAGACATGCAATACTTTATCGAAAAAACCATCGATATAAACTCTCTAGCATTATTTAGTTTCCTGGACTTTATGGGATGTGTAGGGTGGCAAACCCTTAATCAGCCATGAGGTTTAGCAGCAATGTGTGTAGACAAACATGTGACCAGTTTGTCGACTCATTAACCAAACCCATAAGTATTTATATGGTCCTCATTTTGGTTGGATTAGTCCACATATATTCCCTTCAATCCACTGTAAAAAAAGGGTGATTTTGTATATTTGCAAGGGATGATTTAGAAAATCAATTTCCCTATTGAGCAGGCTTGGCAAAGTGTGCTTGTAGGCACAAGATCCTTTTATCGGGTAAGGAGATGCATTGTAACATCATTGTTCGACCTAAGTGTCCCAAAAGGTCGTGCTAAGGCAAGTAAACTGCTCACTAACCAGGCTTTAGGCCAGCCATATGTGGTGTGTTCCTAGTTGGGAGAGAACCCATTGACCCTAAATCAAAGTTTCAGGCTTATTTTTGGAGGTGGTGCAAAGATATATCGCTCTATTTTCTTCAATGGTTTCATTCTTAATCATTATCAACTCAAATATCCTTTAAAACTCAACGACGGGGAGAATATAAGGTCCCTTAAATGGTAATTCAGTACCATTTATACAACGAGGAGCGTGGCAATACTCTTAATCAGGTTGGATAGACCTCAAGTCATTGCTAGAGATATGATTTAGGTATAAAGTCAGTGTGCGTGGTATCAAATTCATGCAGACAACTAACTTTCCCACATTCGTACCTAATCACGTGTTTAATTGAATTTGGTCACATGTTTTAAGAAACATGATTCAATTAACTCGTATTTGAGGACAATATCAATAAGATGTAACGGAAAACAAACACCAAACTTGAATCCAAGAACATGGAAAAATATTCATAAAGTAAACCAAAGTTACTAAGGGGATTTGGCCAACAACGCCATTCATGTCAAAATTCTGCTCTTCCAAAGGTGTTCGATGAACCAAAACTAGTCTCACATATTGACTATGAGAATGGTATTCCTCAACGACATTGGTAGGGGCACGAACAGGTGCATAACCAATGATCTAATCCATCAAGACGGAAGTATTCTGCAGGATTAAGGTTTGGGAATACTATCCCTTATTCTTGAAGTTTGAGGTCTTAGGTGCTAAAGATCACACTTCGGGCGTGATGCCACACCTTAGCAGGCCTTGATTGTACCATATGTTGTAAAAACAAACTCGAAATTTGATTATGAGAGATACAGACCTCGAATTGGGTTCGGTAGGCTCTAACCGAAGTTGGAGGGGTCTGTTTGGTAGGTTTTTACGGAAGCAAAGTAGTACCATTCGGTGCACCTCTACCGAAGTAGAGCATGCCCTTTGGTGCATCTCTACTGAAGCAGGGCATCACCATTCGGTAGGCTTTGACCGAACTGGGTTGAGCCATTCGGTTGACTTCAGCCAAGCTGAGTATACTGTTCGGTAGACTTCAGCTAAACTGAGTCTATACCTTTCTCTCACGTTTGTGGTAGTAATTAGATCCAAGATTTTGGTAAACTTTCGCTTTCTACATTGCTACCTCAAGAGTGAGTTAGAAACATGGAAGGACGAGAAAAGTATTCTCTAGTCAAAATTTGATCAGATTTATAAACTTCATAATTGAATCATTCATGGACATAATCATGGTGTGCTTTAGGCAATGTCTTTCATGATGAGATTATCTATAGGAACGGGCCAAAGAGCCATGGAATCCTCGTTCAGGAGGTATTTCCGTTTGTAATGCTTCAAGCATAAGTCTTCGAATGAAGATCATGGTGGAGGCTTATTCAGCTCTTCCGTGCCATTGTTGTTGGAATATATATACATATACACTTAAACTAACAGCAAACCCTAGAACACTATCCAATTAAATTATTGAGTTCTAACCTGCAGTAGACATGGTTGTGATTCAAAAATGATTATTCTACTCACTAGGAGACCTGTATTTTCTTATGGTGATAGTCCCAAAATACGAAGAAAGAGTTCTCTGTGAGCAGGGAATCCAATTATAAAGCAAGGTTTACACAACTTGCATCTATCGTGGGAGTTGGTTACAGACCCCTTTGATTTTAGTTCCAATCGTGCATGAGTGAGATCAAGTACGTGCTTCAGTTTGAAACACAATGGATGTAACTCCTTAATTATAGGGAATGGTTTTACACGTATACAAAACTCAACATGATTTATAATTTAAACAAGTAGCACAGGGTGTAGTGTCTCCTCATTGATGCAGGGGAGAAATGGAACACCTACTGACTCACCTTTATCACTACTAGTTGAGTTTAATAAGGATTCTTACAATTGTTGGCTATAATGGTTTCTCAGCTTCTTGATAGTCAAGTGGAGATTCACATCTTGTACCCCACATAAAGTGGTTTCTATTAGAAACGTCCAAATAAGGGAAATCAAACTTGTGATGGTTCGACAATCCACTGAATTGGAGGGAACAAGATTATGCTTGGTGCTATGGGAATGAATCATCCAAAAGCATCAAAGTTGGAACATTCGAGTTCTAAGACATGGTTTTCATGAAAAACGTCGGGTTTTCATGGGTGTATTTGTTTTATGAAAACTTCGGGTTTCAAAGGCATTAAATTTGAAACTACATGTTCAATTTAATTTATGAACGTTTAGTTCATAAAAGAGAGGTTCCTGCAAGAACACAATGCAATATACTGATTTAAGTGTAGTGGATTTGAGTTGCTTCGGGAACTCAAGTGTGAGCGCTTTAGGACTACGAAAGGATGTCAACGATTCAAAGAAAAGAAATAATTTATTGAATAGTTAATTGCCAAAAAGTGGACTTCAGGCCAATAATTTTGGATTAATTGTCAGATTAATGGTCTGTTGGTCACTTTAATTAATTCAATAAATTAGACCATACAGGGTTGATTGTAGAAGCAAAAAATAATAATAACATTTGGGTTAAAATTATTTAAAATGCCAAAACAAAAAAAAGCATTGGATTTGAAAACCATAGCCTAAAAGGGTTTGGGCTTGGGTTGGATGCAAAAGCTGCCTAAAAGTGTCAACAGGCCACAGGCCGAGGGAAAAAGAAGCCCAGCTGAAGCTGGCTTGCGGGTCAGCTCATGTGAGGCCTAATGAAGTTAGGGCCATGGGACAAGCCCAACCTGCAAGGCTGGCTGTGGTAGCAACAGGCTAGGGCTTTCTCAAGCCCAGCAAGTAAAAGCTTGCGGGTTATAGGCTCAGGATGTGGATCGGGGCTTCAGGCTTGTGTGGTTGGTTAACCAAGGGCGGAGCTTGGTTGGTTTTCAACACGGCAACAAGCCCAAATGGTTGTGCGCATGGTCCAAGTGTTTGTACGACACTGTTTCCTCCACACGGCTAGGCTTCAGGCCATCGTGGTGATGCCATGGTGGTGCTACGGTAGTGCGGCGGTGGTGCCGCAAAAATTCCATTTTTCCCTTCTTCTTTTTTTTTCGAATCTCTAGGGTTAAAAACCCTTAATTGCTTCTAAATTAATTTTGATACTTTGACTCACAAATTCCACATAGCATAATTGTGTATTGCATGAACAAGTATATACATTGACAAAGTATAAGAACATATAGACAATATATATAATTGGAAGGAAAATATAAATATAGGAGGTTCATGCATCATGGGGAATGTTTTCATGCTTCAAGGTCGTTTCAAATATCTTCTTTTATTCTAAGTGTACTTGATTGGCAGAAAACAACAAAAGCCTTTGAATTTGCAGAAAATCCATCTCGAAAAGCCGGAATTGCATTTCTAATGCGTTGTATCACGTTCAACAAAGAAAAATTAAAATTGAATCAATAGCATGTAGATCAATTTAATAAAATAATAAATTAATCATAATAAAAAAAAATGATTAAAACGTAATACTCTCCTGATTGAAGATCAAACTCTCTTTAGCGTAGCGTCAAGAGCATACTGATAGTCTGATAACGTATTGTAGACATAATTTATTGAACAATTATGGAGGACAACATAATTTACTGAACAATTATGGAGGCCATAGAGAGAGGGGTGCGGCAATAGTAAAGAGAAAGAGAGATGTGTAATTGTGAGGTGTGTTCTATTCCACCCCATTGTGCCTTTATTTATAGTAATAGGGAAGGTTAATTCCTTACCCTTTTAGGATTACAATTCTAATAGGATATTAACTACTAAAGAGAATATTCAAAGATATCCCTAAATATACTAGCATTTACACAATCACATTCTTAATCTAATAGGACTGCAACAGTTTGTTGTTGTTTTTTTTTTTTTTCAAGAGATGTTTTTAAGAAATGTTTTGAGAAATGATGACATTTTTAATAGGATACCAAACAAGCTCTAAATTTTTCTTCTTTTTTTTTTTTCATTTTTCACTTCTAAGTGTATATTTATCTCTCTTTTTTTTCTCTCAAGAAGGTTAGGTGCGTGTTCCCCTTTTTTCATTTTCTGATTTTCTCCGAGGGGAAGGTGATCCCTTAACTGTTGAGAAGTATTTATAGTGTGTGGGTTATACTTCATCATGAGAGATTGCTTTAAGATGTGTATAAATACGTTATCTTTCAGACTATTGTCCCCGCATCTAGTGTGTAAAGAGTAATATGTGAAAGAGCCTTGTGAATATAATAGAACCTAGCAACTTGCTATTGTTGGTCTGCGTCTTGCGCTTACGAAGATCTACCCAACATCGAAAGAAGATTTACAAGAAACTCAAGGATTCTAGAAACTAATTAACACTACAGTTTATTAGTTTCCAGATCTGGTATTATAAAATTACAAGACATTAATGCAGGCCTTGCGTGAATAATATACGAAGAGGAGAATGATCTGCAGTAATCAACCTCTATTTATACAAGTTGACATCCCTCTTCAATTTTTCAATGAAGAGTTGCTAGTCTACACAAATACAAACAGTGGATGCTGCAACGTAAACCAAACCATGGCTGCCATTCAATTTTATAAAACTGTTTCAGTTTTTGGATTCAAATTGTATGGCAACCGTATTGGAGACATAAATTATCCCACCGATTCACTTTTACTTTTCAATCACCATTTACTTCTCTCCTTTCTTCCCCAACACCAATTCAAGCATATTAATTTATATTATGAAATATCCTGCTACTTAGTACTACGGTCTATGATATTTTTCTTATTTGTAAGTGATAGGTTTTAGATGATTCTCACCAATGATGAATTTGAACTACATTATTGTTAGCCCATTGTGAGGCTAAGTCCACCCCTCTCATTTTGTGTGGATAATGTCGTTTGTTCAAAAAAAAAAAAAAAAGAGAAGAAATTAGGTTCTCATCCTTCATTTTGCTACTCTATTGATTAAAATCTCATTCATTTTCAATTTTTGATCAAGGTCCTTGAGTATTAATAACATCATTAATTGTTTCAATAATAAAATATTTTTTTATTTCTAAATATATTCATTTAATGTTAAAAATGTTACAATTAGTATATTTATATTTATGACTTTATCATATATTTTTAGTTTTAGTTTGTACCCATTTTAAATTTGTAATTCTTTTTTAATTTGTATCAATTTTCTTTTTAGTTTTAATTTGTACCCATATATTAATTTCTTTTTGTGCCCATATTTTTTAAAGTTTATTTGTATTTGTGCCCATATTTTTTTTATTTGTACTTTTTATTTTCCAAAATGTACCCATGCTAATTATATGTACCCATTCATGTAAAACTTTTTAATCTTAAAATGTACTCATACTTAAATATACCAATTTGTTATATGTAAAATGTACCTTTTTTTTATATATAAAATCTATTCAATTTTTTTCTAATCCATTTTTAAACTTATGTGGGTACATTAATTCTTTTTTCTTTGATTTTAAAATGTATCCATGTCAAGTTTAATCGAAAAAATTTATTAATGTTATTAAGCCTAATATTTTATTTTATTTATTTATTTATTTATTTATTTTTTTGTGATTTTGAAGAATGTACCCATGTTTTGATACAATAATTTTTTTGGTTAATTTTGATGAACGTACCCATATTTATACACACACACAAAATAGTATATTTGTATTTTAATATTTTTAATCCCACAAATTATGGTTTTTAATTTAAAATCTCATTTATATAAACAACTAAAATTTTTAATTTTTAATTTAAAAAATATAGTAACGTACATAGAAATAAATTATCACATTAATTTCAGGGACCTCGATCAAAAATTAAAAACCAACAAGGTTTGAATCAAAGAATATTCATAATTAAGGACCGCATCTAAAGTCTCCCAAAAAAATATTATGAAATATTCTGACACTAACTAGGTGCATCTTGGCCACTAATGTCCAGTAGTATTCTTCTTCACTTGGAAGTAAGAGGTCTTAGGTTCAAATCTCGTGAATGATGAATTTGATATCAAATTAGGTTGTCGATTATGTGGCTTAGCCGAACTCTCCCTCTCCTTAGTATAAAAATATCGATGTACTCAAAAAAAAAAAAAAAAAAAAAAAAACCTAGGTGCATCTTATTTTCCAATTCAACAAAATCACCCCTCATACAGTCGAGTTTTCTTAGTAAAAAAATTGAGTCGATCAATCTGACCCTTTCACATGAAATTCTCTTGCGAAAAGTGTAATAAATTGATGACCCATCATAAGCGTTACAACTTCTATGTTTAGTTCATAAATCAAGTTGGCTCCGGCCGGCTTCGGGTTAAAATTTTAACAGTCATTGCCGTGGTCTGGTATGACTCCGTCTCTTGTTTCCTTCTTACAATTAGACCAACAACAAAAACAACATTCAAACTTCCCCGGTTGTGTAGCTTTTGTTCTGTTTTGTGGGATGACGCTTCTGCCATTTGAGGCTGCATCTGTTAGTAATTCCTTGATGTCGCTGTTTGTTCTGTTTCTTTGTCTTGGCTTTCTTTGTTCTTGCTGGCCGTTGTGCCCTGGTTCAAAAAAAAAAAAAAAAAATTCCTTCCAAGGGGAAGACATTTTCCTTTTTCCATGCCCCTCCTCTTCTTCCTCCTTATTGCGGCATTTTCTGACCATAACTTCCTTTTCATTGACTTTCAGGCAAATTATTTCAATTTCAATACAAATTTAACTTCCCTTTTGGGCGATATTTGCTATGTTTTAGGAATGAGGATCCTGTCCGAATCATTTTTGTGAGGATCTCGTAGATCTTCTAATCACATCTGTTCATCGTATATCGTGCGGCTAGAAATCATTGTAAATCTTTTTATTTAAAATTAAATATAAACAGTATCTGACGAAAATTGACCGTACGATATACAATAAATGGATGTGATTAGAGAATTCTCGAGATCCTCACAAAGAGGATCCGGAGGGGATTCTCATTCATGTTTTAGAAGACAAACCTGGAAATAGATCTTCTCCATATCCCTTCCACCAAGTCCGCCAAGGCCACAAATTCAGGCATTTGAAATTTGATTTAACAGCTAAAATTATTATAACTTTTAAAATGAATCTTTGTTTGTAACTGTTGAATCAAATTTTAAAAGTCCAGATTTATGATCTAAATGGACTTGAGGGAAGAAATGGGAGAGGATTCCTTCGGACAAACATAGCAAAATGGTTGTCCTTGATAAGCCAAGTCATCAGTCCACGCCAGATAAGTTTGTAATTTTCGATGACCCCTCCCCCATATCGATTGTATAAATGAAAAAGAAAAAGAAAGATGGTACGGTCTAGGGAATTTCATGGAAAATGTTCTTGACAAAAGCTTATTGACCAGACCGTAAAAGCTTTCAGTTTACAATTTTGTATTGTCGTAAAAACTAAATTGTGTACAAGAAAATTATCATCACGCGGAGCCATCTCCAAAGGAGATTGTCTGAAAGTTCTGGTCTCCCCTGTTTCGGAACACTTTCGTTACATTTTTTTCCTATCATAAATGGCTCCGCAGTCTGCTCTTTTCTAGAGCAACATTGTCTCTCCCACCAAACCAAAAATGGCTGCCATCATCGCACTCGACTCGATGAATCTTGTCCATCACTTCCTTGTTATTGTCTTGCTGCTGATAATCCCTTGGGCAGCTCCTTTATCTTTCGATTTCCCCACTTTCCAACAAAGTGATCTTACCAACGGTACTGGATTATTAATTACCGAGGGAGATGCTGTTATCGCCAACCAATCCATTCACCTCACCAAAGACTACGTGGGTGGGGAAACAACTCATGGAAGTGTTGGCCGAGCGACTTACGGCGAACCCTTCCTCCTTCGGGACAAAGATACCAGAAAACTTGCCGATTTCAACACAAGTTTCACATTTAGATTTGATGGCAAAAACAGTACTGTCCCCCCACACGACCAGGGGCTTGCTTTCTTCTTAGCGCCAAACGGATCCTTACTCAACCGAGCACTTGGAGTAGGTGGCAATATGGGCCTCCCAGTCAACAACTCGGTGGAAAATGTTACAGAGCCGTTTGTGGCTGTGGAGTTTGTTACCTTCCGGAATTCAAGGTCAACGGTGGAGGATCCAGACTGCGGTCACGTGGGGATAAAAATCAACTCTTCGAATATTATTACCAAGCCGTGGAATAGTGGCATTATGGAAGGAGAACATAATCGTGCTTGGATTGGTTATAATTCGAGTTCGAAAAATCTTAGTGTTTCCCTCACCACTTATGCCAATGATGCCCGAGAGCAAGTGATTATTTCTCTCAGTTCCTTGGTTGATCTGAATAAATACTTGCCGGATTGGGTAATTGTCGGGTTTTCTTCTTCAACGGGTACTGCTCCCGCTCTGGTTGACATCATGTCATGGGATTTTACTTCTACTTCACTGGTAGGTGATGGATCCCTTGCTCTTTTCAGCCAAGAAAAGAAAGGTCAATCTCTAGTTCCTGAGCCAAGCCCTAGAACTAATAATGTCAAGTCAAGAAGACGGAAGAAACGAATGGGAGTCGTGATCAGTAGTGCTATTGGTGGGTTTATCTTGGCTTGTATTTTAGGTTTGGGTCTGTATAACTCGTGCAAGAAAAGAGCAACAGGAGGAAGGGCTGATATAGACCTTACCATTCCTAATGAACTGGGTGAAAAGATCTCCCTGAAGAAATTTAGTTATAAAGAGTTGGCTGGGGCGACGAGGAACTTTTCTGATGGAGAATTGCTTGGCGTTGGAAGATATGGTGCCTTTTACAAAGGCTGCATAAAAGAGTGGAACATACATGTTGCTGTGAAGAAGATGTCAAGATCTGAACTGGTGCTCAAAGAGTATGCATCACAAATAACGATTATCAGTCGACTTGCACATCGGAATCTGGTGCAACTTCTTGGTTGGTGCCAGGAAAAAGGAGAACTCCTACTTGTCTACGAGTTCATGCCTAACGGAAGCTTAAACAATTATTTATTCAAAGCACAGATCTCATTAGTTTGGGAGGTAAGATACAAAATTGCTCAAGACCTGGCTTCTGCATTGCTTTATTTACACGAACATTGCGAAGTATGTGTGCTCCATCGGGGGATCACATCCAGCAACATTATGTTGGATTCGGATTTCAATGCTAAACTTGGGGATTTTAGATTAGCTCGGTATCCATGTGAAAAGCACTGGGACACTATGTTATTAGCTCCAGAGTATGCTGCCACACAGACAGTTACCAAGAAATTTGACGTCTACAGCTTCGGAGTTGTTGCTTTGGAGATTTCCTGTGGGAGAAAGGCCATCGAACCAAGGTTGGCAAGTGGTCGAGTCAATATAATTGAGTGGGTTTCGGAGCTTTATGGAGAAGGGAAGATCATCGAAGCAGCTGACCCGAAGTTGTGTGGAAGTTTTGATGGAAAACAAACGGAGTGCTTGTTGATTGTCGGGCTGTGGTGTGCTCATCCAGATTACAGTTACAGACCTTCAATGCGACAAGTGATCCAAGTGCTTAACTGCGAGGTCGAAGTTCCGTTGCTCATTCCTCCATTAAGGACGCCAATGTCTACCTCTCCTCCTGACATACCACTCTCAGCGTCGTCTAGTTCTACCACCAGTTTTCAAGAAAACAGTGGGTCCTCAGGCCATGGAGATATGGATAACACCAATTCCTTGGCTCCGGAACGTGTCGTTGAGAGCTTAGACCCTTCGGAACCTGTCACTATGGTCTTACACCCAGAGTCGAATATAGCAACACCCCTATCAAGGACGCCAATGACTACCTCTCCTGACATACCACTCTCAGCGTCGTCTATTTGTACCACCCGTATTGAGAATAAAAATAAGGGTCCTCAAGCCATGGTTTCCTTGGTCCCTGAAGGTGTGGTTGTGATCTTAGACCCCGCAGTACTCTCATCAAGGACGCCAACGACTACCTCTCCTGACACATCACTCTCAGCGTTGTCTAGTTCTACCACCAGTTTTCAAGAAAAAAGTGGGCCCTCAGGCCATGGCGATATGGATAACACCAGTTCGTTGGTCCCGGAAGGTGTTGTTGAGAGCTTAGACCCTTCGGATTCAGGGTAGAGATGAAATTAAAAGGGTTGTCCTATTACTTTCTCTAATGTAAGTTGTCAAGAAACTCACCATTGAAATGAAGAGAACCATTTTGTAATTCAGGAAAATTTTAGAGTTTTGGACCATATAAAAGTACATTGAATGATGGTTAATATAAAATTCAATTTACTAAGAGTATTTAAATCCACATGTGAGGGAGACCAACTTTTTAAATCAAATTGAAAAATCACCAATAAAAAATAAACACGTTAATCAAAACTTAAGTAATATTTGAATAAAAAAATAAAAAAACACTTAAGTAATAATTCAATCATAAAAAATCACGTTACAAAATTTGATATAAAAATTTGGTATTTCTAAGACCGGAGAATTCAGGAAAAATGCACCGAAAAGAAACTACAGCAGTTTCCAAGAAGTAAAGAAGAGTACCAGATTAAGCGTTGCAAGCCCCATTTAGCAGTGAGAAAGTTGATGGCCCCAAGTGCTGGTTTCGGAACACTTTCACTACAGTCAGTACCAGGTCTCCAAGTCCTCCCGCCAATCAACCTTTGTGTATATATTTTTAACTGGAAATTTCAACTCTGCAATCATTTGCTTCCCTGTTTTAGAGACCGCTCGTTTGTCACGCTGTGAATTGGTGACAAAGGAGTATCCAATGCTTTTCTTTCCCATCAAAAGCAAAAATGGCTGCCATTTGAATTGATAATAAACCTTGGGCCTTTGCACCGGCCCAACTCCTTCAGAAAATCACCAACGGTCCAATGCGTATTCAATTGTGGCCTATTTGAACAGTGACTCGGCCCAGTATTTAAAAATTATTATGACGGGACAAAATTAGGTGGCAAGTCTATGAATAGGATCAGGCTAGGGGAATTTTGCAGAGTTTTGGCCCAAAAAAGCGCTTTTAAAAGGCAAAAACTTGTAATTCAAGAGGATCAAGGTGAACTCACCCCTTGCCGAGCAAGTCACACCAACCACTTGACGATAAGAGGGATGCATCTAAGACGGAAAGCTTAATTCACAGGAAAGGAAGCTCAATAAAAGCAGCTGACCCGAAGTTGTGTGGAAGTTTTGATGATGGACAAATGGAGTGCTTGTTGATTGTCAAGATTACAAATCCAGACCTTCAATACAAGTGTTTCAAGTGCTTAACTACAAATCCGAACTTCCGCTGCTCATTCTCCCATCAAGGACGCCAATGACTACCTCTGCTCCTGAAATATCACTCTCAGTGTCGTCTAGTTCTACCACCAGACCTGAAGAAAAAACTTGGTCCTCAGGCCATGGTGACATGGAGAACACCGATTCCTTGGTCCCAGAAGCTGTTGGATTGTCGAAATTTCCCACTTTCGACTAGGTGATCACACCAACAGTACGGATGTGTTGAAAAAATTAGTTACCGAGGGAGATGCTGTTATCCGCAACCAACTCATTCACCTCACCAAAGGCAGAGAGGGAGGGGAAACACTTGTGGCTAATGGAAGTTTTGGTCGTGTCAGGTATGGCAAACCCTTCCTCCTCCAGGACAATGATACAGGAAGACTTGCTGCTTTCAGCACAAGTTTCACGTTCATGATCAACACAAAAAACAGTACCACCCCCCACTATGCCGAGGGGCTGGTCTTCTTCTTAGCGCCAAACGGGTCCTTACTCAACCGAGCACCTGGAGTAGGTAACAGTGTGTGCCTCCCTGTCAACAGCTCTGTGAACAATGTTACAGAGCCGAGCAATGAAAACAATCTTGTTTGAGTTCCATGAATATTCCTAGTATCCAAATAGCATGTAAATTTATGAACTATCAAAGGATTACAGAGACAACCAAGAACGAGAAACAAAGCACAGAGCAAACAAACGATATAAACTGAGAAAACCAAACAATCGATTGAAAAATGATAAATTTGCGTTGCTTGAAAGGAAAAGTATGGTGAAACAACACATCGAAGTTTAGGCGACATACCAAACTTTGATTCAAATGCAATCGCTCCGGGCCCCTAGATCAAAGGTAGCAGGAAGAGGAGATCACAATGTTCCAATGAAAGTCTGATCCAAACTGCAAAAAATTAATGAGATTCAGAGTAAGAATTCAAAGCACAAACATATGGACACAGAAAAAGTAACTCAATCTGTGACAGTGCAATGGACTCAAGCTGGAACATTATAACGAACTTAATCTACGACAGATTTAGATTTCACAAAAGAGAAGCAGCTAAGAATGGGAAGATATCACTTATCACCATGACCTTTTTTCGCATTCAATTTTTCCATTTCAGATGATAGATTATTTAAAAAAAATTAATCAAGACGTTCCAACAAACACAAAAATGTACCAAAACCAAAAATTTGTACCGCTCATCCCCACCCATAAAATGCATTGAGGTCGTGATACGAACTTAATCTGTGGCAGAATGGTGATGGTAAGATATTCGAGATAACTATATTAAAACATTTTACGGGCGAAAAGTTATAGCATTGTAAATGAAGAGATAAAGTGAGATGCAACAAAGGTAAACATCACACGTCAAATGCCAAAGACACTTTAGGCATAGGACAACGTGTTGAAACACCTTACGCACAGCACGTAAAATTTTAAATCCCCTTTAAAAAAAAATATAAAACTATCCTAAACAACTTTCAAGCAAAATGTACACAGAGCAAGGAGCTTAAAGAGATTTGAGAAGGATATAAAACTTCAGGCAAAGCATGACTCACACAAACCAAATGCAAACCATATTCCAAATCCCATTTTAAAATACAGGGAAAAATAAGAATGATTTCATTCTAATCTCGAAACAAAAGGGCAAATGTTAAGCATTAACTAATGAGAAATAGATTTGTATAAACTCAAAAATTCAAAGTTTCAAATGTGGCATGCTTTGGAAAAAAAAGTACAACCGAGATGTGCCAAAAGTGGCCTATTAGATACCCCAAAAAAAAAATAACAAAGATCAATAAAAAAAAAAGTTAAAGACTTTAAAATAAGCAGGTTGAAGGTCTAGATGTATTTGCCTATTTTTTCACACAATTCTTAGAAATCAAATGGATTCCCTCAGATTGAGTGGGTACAATATTAAAATCCAACACAGAATTAAGGATTTTCAAACGACACAATTAGAAGCTGTAGGCAAACTTGAATTCAGTTTACTTAACAGCTTTTACATTTCTTTGCTTTTGAATAATTTTTTTTAGAATGAAGTTAGAAGATGTTCTAGCACCAAAGACTATAAGAAGTCGTTTGAGAACATAGGTTCAAAAACTTTGGGCAGGAAATTTGCATGCAAGGAAAATCAACAATGGGTGAGTATGACTCTCAAAGCTGGTTTATGTTTAAAAGCCCTCTGTAAGACTACGAACCATCAAATTTAGTTGGCTTTTCACTAACAAAAAGCCATGATGTAGACACCGATAACCAAAAGCAAAGTAATTAGAAAGAACACACAAAATAACCAACAAAGTGATGACATAAAAATTTCAAGCATGTGGTATCATTTGTGAATGAACAAAAAAATAGATGTATCATGTAGTCTGCAGAAATACATAATTGAGAATTCCACTCACAGGGTGACCATGACAACAACAAACAATAGAAAGATGAACTAAAACAGGCAAAACACATAGAATGCATTTTTGCAGAGAGATTGTAACGTTGAAAAAACATTGCAACAATAGTAAGAAGACCAGAAAAATTATCTATTCTAAAGTAAATTAGTTCGATCATGCATAAATCAAGGCAATTACGGAAGGGTAGCATCTATGGTAATCCAACCTATTAAAGATATAGTCATGGGCAAATTAGTATTGACATTAAAGAGCACTCAATTATTCATAAGATAAGTTTATGCAAACAATCAAATGCAAATAATCTTTTTGGGGTGATTAATTGTGGCAAAGAGATCCTATACATATGGCAGAAAATGACACTAAAATAGGAATCCCAACCCAAATATCATCACAGAAGCAAACCCTCCCCCCTTTGAACTGTGAAACAAAGATCACAAAAGAACATTGAAAGGACCTGAGCTTGTCTTTCCATGGGCATCGCCACGACCCTCTAATGAACTCGAATAAGTCATGTCATGCAACATGTATTTACTCCATAACCCATACAACAAAATTCCACACAGAATTAGTTCCCAAGGGGGGATACACAAATCTACCAATATATTTTTTTTAATCAAACTCAATGTTTATGCTGGTGTGAGTGGGAAACTGCTGATATAGGGTGAACCTGGTGTAGGTTCAAAACAAACAACCACCGTGTTTGAAAAATGGGTGTAAACTATTAACTTCTGACCTATTATCTTTTTCCATTACTACGTGCAATTAAACATCTGCAAGAACATTTTTCGTTGGTGGAAGCTGTTTTAGAAGAGAATGGAAGTTCTTCCAAAGTCGGATTCTAGTTTTTAATCCTGTAATGATTTCCATCACTGGGCAAAGCTGATTTTTCTAATACGTGATGGACTTGTTATTTCTCTCCTGAGTTAAGAACAACAATTGCAGGATCAATAAGGACTATGTGAACTGCAAGGATTAAGAGTGCAGGAAAAACATTAATCCAGATAAACAAAAGAAAATAAGTATCAAAGAGCACCAAAAAGGCAAAAACTTTAAAGTCTGTCAAATAAATTTCAATTCAAGGGTTTAAACCCATCGATCTAAGTAGAAACATACAAAGTACAGAAAATAGAAAAATAAGCAGAGAGGGAGTTTAGAACATTGCAATTGAGGCTCCTCTCATTAATTTTTTTTTTTTTTTTTTTAAATAAGAACACATACACAGCCTGCCCCGTAAGAAACAATCCATGAAGCCATTCAACATCATATGAAACAACCTATGGTATAACGACATGTTAAGACTAAGCTATAGCATGCTAAATACCCTTGTCATTACCAACTCTGATTCTCTTTGGGAGGGAAAAATAACAGAGAAAAACATATTATCAGTAATCTTTTATGGGTAAGAAGACAGAAAATAATTACTACTGATAACTCAATACATCACCACTGATAACTCAATACATCACCACTGATAACTCAATACAGAGAGAGAAGAACCTGCAATTAGGTTTTCTCAAAAGAAAATCGCAGAAAGTAACGAAGAGACACAAAAAATAGAAACTGAATACGTAAATTATAAACAAAGAAATCGGGTAGTGAATGTACACAGACATACATGTACACAGACGCACAGATATACACATAAACACACACACAGGCACAAATACAAAAAAGTTAAAACAGAGCTCAATTAAAAAATGACTTTTTTTTTTTCTTCAGAAAATCACAGATAGTAAATCAGTCTATTCTATTTACTGATTTTGTTCCAATTCAAATCACAGAAAGGAACTGAAAAGTTTAAAACAGGAATGTCAAATACCTTGACCTAAATACAATGCTTTAGCAAGCTGATCACCAGTAATCTACACACAACACCAATCCGAGAAATACAAACTTCGGGTAGAAGTGAAAAATCACCTGGTCAATAAATTTAATAAGTTTAGGGATTAGTATTTTGAAAGAGGATTGAAATATTAAAAAACTAATAAAAGGGGTAAAATTCTATACATCGAATGACAGTCAACCCTAAACCGTGGTTTTGAAGATCAATATATTCGTTGTTTTCATCATGAAAAACGCATTGAAAGCCAAAGTTGCTGATCATGTTTAGGATGACAAACACTTTACAGCAACTTTAAAAGCATGCTTGTTCAAAGACATAAGCTATAATCAAACCATACAGAAAAATTATATCTATTTCTAACAACAGGAACCATAATTTCCTACCAAAAATAACATATCTCAACAGATTTGTTAGCAAACGATTCACGGCACATTGTATGTGAATGAACAAAAACCAGATGCATAATGTATGTTAGAGGGATATAAAAACTGAGCATTTGATTCACAGGGTCAGCACAACAACAAATAATAGGGTAATGAACAAAAAGGGGCAAAATGCATACAATTTGATTTATGCAGAGAAGCTATAACACTGAAAGACCAACACAGCAGGAAGAAAAAGAGAAATGAAAAGGAAGTGGTATTATGAGACAATGAAGAAAGCAGCACAAAATATCTGTTTTTCTGTCCCAATTTAGTAATTTAAAAAGAAATCTTGCACTCCCAACTAAACGTTGAAGAACCGAACCAAAACCAAACAGAAAACAAAGCAGGAAAAAAAGCATGTTTCTAAGTAGGTTCAAACCAGAAACAGTGAAATAAGGGAAAATTCTGTCCAAATGGGACACTTAGCTTTGAAAGGAATTCAAGCTGCTAGCTGGGAGAAATCCTCATCAATGCTTGCAGAGATAGCTTCCAGCTGGAACCAAATATCTGAAACCAACCCTAGGTTTAGGCGTCCCTTCCTGCCTCACTGTTTCTCTATGCAGAGCTCACTGAGAGAAAAAAAAAAAAATCCAAATTCCGGGCAGCCTTACCTATTGCTTTGCTCATCCTACCCCTCCCTCTCTCCTTCAATTTTTCGTTCCAGAAGTCCTCGTCTCTCTTCTCTCTGGCATCGCACGACCCCTCTCTCTTCTCTCTGCCATCGGACGACTCCTCCTCTCTCTCTCTCCTCCCTTGCATCACATGACACCTCCCCTCTCTTCTCACTGGCATCGTTGCAGGCTAGGCCTGCTCGTGTCGTCCATCCATCCGAAAAACCCAACCACAAACAAAACCCACCAACCCAGTAATAGCCCAAACCCGCAGAGCCCATACAAAATCCTTGGAGCAATGGCATGTCCGTAAATAAAGTGAAATTCGGATCCAAAAACTATTCATTTGTACAGTGCAGTTGAAAAGCCTTCTTTAGACTAAAATAAAGTATGGGTTTTTTGAAATAGGTCCAAAGTAACTAAAAATTGGACCTATTTCAAAAGTCAAAAGTCACTAAAAATTGGACCTATTTCAAAAGGTAGTCTATAAAATTGGATCTATTTCAAATTTTCTCAATAAAGTAATGATGTGTGTGTGTGTATTTATATATTATCATTCTGTTATTGGTAAAAAGTTAAAATGCATGAAGGAAAATCAGTGGGACTCTATAAAATTGTCCCAATAACAAGCTAAGCCGTGACCAATATTCCTAGCAACACCCTTCAATTATCGCTGGAAGGTTTCTATGGCCAATCCATGGCGTACTCTCAGCGGTTCAGCGGCCATTGTCATCAATAGCCACACCTCAATCAGGCTAAATCAGTGCCCATTGGCAAAACTTCTAGCAGTGTTGGGTTTGAAAAAATAAATCACCCGACTAATAATTCTGTCGTATCGATGTTAGCCTTAACCGTGCCCGTAACTCGACTTGTGTACACAAAATTGCCACCACTAGACTGTCTACAATGGGAGGCCTAAGACACTATCTAGATCGTTATATGTTGATGTGTACAACATTGACCCCATAGATTTTCGAAATTGTTTGGTAATTTAAAATGAGACAAAAACACTGTTTACTTCACCAGTAAAAAACTGGCCCAAGGCTTCTACTAATCTATGGGCATTTTACCCTCAATAGCCAACGTTAGATAAAATTGAAACGAACAAGCGAATAATCAATTGGCTGAATAATTACTAATTGAACCGTTTTTTACATGGATAATTCTTGAAGAAAACCTATAAATTAAACGAGAACTGAACGTACGCGATTCTTGACTTGCACACCAAAAATAAGAAGTTCAGTAAGAGCACTTCCACCGGGGGTGGGATAGGCCGGCACACAGCAAAAAAAATGGCCCAGCACCTAGGGAAGTCTCTCCAGCCCATAGGATTGCCTGGCACCCAGCCTAAGCTGGTCTCCAGGCCAGCCCAAAATTGATAGACCTTGGGACCGACCCGTATGACACCATGCTGACGTTAGGGATGGAATCGACGGCTTGGATCTACGGATGTGATGCAGTCGTGAAGTGTGAGTCCACCATGGGGGAGAGAGAGAGAGAGTGCGTTCGAACCCAGAGAAGGATTCAAATCGCTGAGAGAGATCTAGCAACACCAAACCCTTGGACCCGCAAAAGCGAACAAAGGGAGAGAGATCTAAGGAGAGCTCAAGCTCTCGGCTTCAATGGTAGGACCTCACACCATGTACTGATGCCGCATCTAAGGCCATGGTTGGGTTCCTTGAGCTCTAGGGATTACAAAAATAATATTTTGTGTTTGATTTGTTGAAGGTTTTGAAGAGGAAGGAGAAGGAGAGCTCACGGAAGTGAGCTTGAAAAGAGAGAGAGAGAGTAGAGAGAACCGGTCAAATGATTGGGTAAGGAAATAGGTTTTTAAAATCTATTAAAATCATTATTTTAAAGGTCCAATTGGAGATTCATTTTATTTAATCATATTTTAATAAAATGGATTATGCTATTTTTTGTTAGGAGTGGAGATGCATTTGGTCTATTACTGTTTATTGGGGTCTATCACTGTTCACTGAGTGGATAGATGGGCTAGGTGATGACGCAAAATCTTTAGGGATGAAATTGCTCTAAGGACATCCTTACTTTAAAAAAACATCTCTAAATGGGTATAAAACACTTATTAAATTACACTTGTTCGCTGACCAAAGTGATGGAACTTATAAGAAGTTATTCAACAAGATGCAATGTACTATGAAGAACTAATGCTATAAGAGTCGCCTAAAGACTCAGTTTGGTCTTCTTCAGGACCAGCAGTAGAACTAGACAACAATGAGAGTAATACTGGAGAAGCTATTTATGTGGCCACCTCTGCATAATCCCGAACTTTTCCTCGGCAGTCAGTCAATGAAGAAAGTTGAGTAAAACCAATAGGTAATTATGCTGAGTAGCCCAACTTATTTTACAAGTCCTTGCAATTGGTTCCTCCTCCCATTAATAAAGAATTCATTCTAAAGAATCGAGTTATCAATTGTCATTCTATTTCGAACCCTAATTGAACTCATCTATTCCATAACTTTGGCTCGTCAACCACGCGAAAAGAAACAATATACACACATTTAAACCTTCAATTCAACTCTCTCCAACTCTTGATTTCCTTTTAGGTGTTCCTGGCTGACTACCCAACGCTCATTTAAGTCCTATTATTTTTCGATGGGTAAAGGAATGACATGTTTGGGAAGCACTTCTGTTTACAAGAGTTTTCACTGGCTAGAAATGGTTTATTAATTGCATAACCAATGGTTGTATTAAAATCCTAGTGTTTCTTTGGATAACACTTGCAAAATGGTTGCTAAAGAAGCATCGAGCTATGTTGCGCCATGACCGGTCCGTATGCTATATATATGAATAGTGAAACTCGGAGAAACTAGAGGAACTATAGATGTCATTTGGCCTTTATTATCATTCTAGCTAGCAGATAAATGCCGACATTGCCATATGATTATTGACCTACTCTTTTATATATCAAGTCGTTCAAGTTTGGCGCTTAATCCACCAGGAGTCCAAGACAAAACTTATTAGTCCTCGGTCCCCACACCACAGGACTCGCCCACCTATGGTCTTTACTGGTCCCGCCCTCTTGAATAAGTAGGAACAGATGCACAAGGATGGCTGGCATCTGCATCTACCCAAAGTAAATTATGAAACAAGTCCAACTAAAATGTCAATTTGGTCGTTCTGATGAAGTCTGTCTAGAAACGAGTATCTCGATTTGAACAGGTAAGCAAAGTGCTGCTGATAAAAGTACTTTAAAAAATTGAACTGATCTACTTTCGCTTCTGTATTTTAGATGATCACAATTTGATCTGTAAAGCTTGCCAAAAAAAAAAAAAAAAAATTGTTAGAAATGATTGTCTCACCAAGGCATCTCAAATTTCTCCTTCTTCTGTTGTCTCAATTATTTTCTTGTGCATCTCCATTATCCTTCAACTTCTCCAACTTTCCAAATGGCATCAACACCTTATCTCTCGAGGGAGATGCTTACATTGATGGAAAATTCCTTCGACTCACCAAAAGCACTGTTGACGACGTACATGACCAAAGTGTCGGTCGAGCCACCTACAGCCAACCCTTCCTCCTCCGCGACAAGGCCACAGGAAAGCTTGCCGATTTCACAACAAACTTCACGTTTGTCATCGATTCCCGAGGCAAGACACCCTACGCGGACGGACTAGCCTTCTTTTTGGCACCAAACGGGTCCTTACTCAACAGCACAATAGGCAGAGGCGGCAGTCTAGGACTCCCCGTCGACAACCTTCCCCACAACGTGTCAAAAAGTCAGTATCCTTTTTGGGCGGTGGAGTTTGATATCTACCGGAATGAAGTCACGTCCGTGGAAGATCCTGCCGGAGATCACGTCGGTGTAGACATCAACTCTGTGAAGTCTAAGATGACCGAATCGTGGAATGGAAGTATTACAAACGGACAAGTCAATAGTGTTGGCATTAGTTATGATTCTGCATCAAACCATGTTGGTATTGTTTTCACAAGTTATGTGAATGATGTTCAAGTGATGAAGCATATAGATTGCAGGGTTGATTTGAATGAGATTCTCCAGGGTTGGGTCATTGTTGGGTTCTCCGCTGCAACAGGTTCTCTGACTGCTGTGGACAAGATCAAATCATGGAGTTTTAATTCAATTCAACTGCATGAAGAGAATGCAACGAAGAACACTTCGGTGGTTCCTGAGCCGAGCCCCATTGTTGACCCCAAGTTAGGAAATGGGACCGATATAGGACTAATTTTTGGGTTGGGTGCCGGTGGGATTGTTTTATTAGTTGGTGGGTTGGGTTTGGTTTGGTTTTTGATCTGGAAGAAGAGGGGAAGTAGTTCAGAAGATGGAATGGTTAATGACTGGATCGATAAGGAATTCCAAAAGGGGACAGGCCCGAAGAAGTTTTCGTACAGAACATTGGCAGCATCCACGAGTAATTTTGACGAAAGAGAGAAGCTTGGAGAGGGAGGATTTGGTGGGGTTTATAGAGGCTTCATAAAAGACTTAAACACGTACGTTGCTGTTAAGAGGATATCAAGCAAATCTAGACAGGGGATGAAGGAGTATGCAGCAGAAGTAAGGATCATCAGTCGGCTAAGGCATCGGAATCTGGTGCAACTCATTGGTTGGTGCCATGAAAAAAGAGAGCTCTTACTTGTCTCTGAGTTCATGTCCAACGGCAGCTTAGATTCCCATTTGTTCAAAGGGAAAAGCTTGTTAGCTTGGGAGGCAAGAAACAAAATTGTTCAAGGTTTGGCATCCGGGTTGTTGTATCTACACGAAGAATGGGAACAATGTGTGCTGCACAGGGATATCAAATCCAGCAATATCATGTTGGACTCAAATTTCAACGCAAAACTTGGGGATTTCGGGTTAGCTCGGCTTGTGGACCATGGAAAGCAATCACAAACAACAGTTTTGGCCGGAACTATGGGTTACATGGCTCCTGAATGTCTTACCACAGGAAAGGCTAGCAAGGAAACAGATGTCTACAGCTTTGGAGTTGTAGCTTTGGAGATAGCTTGTGGGCGAAAACCCATTGATCCCATGTCGGGAAGGAGTAAAATGAATATGGTGCGGTGGGTTTGGGAGCTTTATGGAGAAGGGAAAGTCATTGAAGCGGCTGACCCTAAATTGTGTGGAGAGTTTGATGAGAAACAAATGGAGTGCTTGTTGATTGTTGGTTTGTGGTGTGCTCATCCGGATTACACGATCAGGCCTTCGATACGACAAACAATTCAAGTGCTTAATTTCGAAGTCCCATTGCCTACTCTCCCGTCAAAGATGCCGGTGGCTGGCTACTTTTCACCACCGCTAACATTGTCAATTTCGTCTACTGATACTACAGATTTGGAAAGAGGTGAAACATATTCTTCAGGTTATCGTTACAACACGAATTCCTCACTGTTCACTAAATCATCTGCATCAAATTCTTCTCTATCAGCACACTTTGGTACACAAAATAAATTTTAATTTAATGATTCTGTTTTACGTATATAGAATTTGTTTAGTAATTTTTATTTTTTATTTTTTATTTTTATGTTTGATTATATTGTATATGCACTGGAACTGGAAAAACAAGAAGTTCAGAGTGGACAAGCTCGACTCTGTTCTCCAAGCTGACTGTTCTACCCGTTTCTGTACTCAAAGTATTTAAAGAGGTCTTTATCAAATTCTAGAAAGAAAGAAAATTAGAACAAACAGATTAGCAGAAAAACCCAACTTTCAATTCTGACTTCTGAATGCTAATTGCTGACCATTTCCATTTTTCAAGCACTCCAATGAATTCAATTCATTTTCCATATTGTACAAATTTTCTTTCCAAAATACATTTGCCCGGTTTATTAATTCGTTAACTTTGGCCCCGTCAACCAGTAGCAGATATCCAGAAATATGCTTCCTTACGGTGATGTAGAAACTCTCAAATATATATTTTTTTGTACAAGCAATGCTGAGGGAAGGTAGGTTCAAACTCAAAACCTCGCATGCAAAGTGAAATGCACTTAAACCCTAAGCCAAATATATTGTTGTAACTAAAAGAAGTTCTGGAGTTTTAGTTAAGTATTAAAGGAAATGACTCTAGTCTTTTTCATTAGCATCATATTTTTGTTTAAGATGAAAGAAGCTCCCAAATAAGGATTAAGCTTTCAAAATTAATGTTTGGGCTGCTAATTAAAAGGGGCAATTTTAATGCCTTCGTACCAGTAGTTGTCCTCGTCTCGGCCTCCTCTTCAAGGCATTTAATCGAACAAGTTGCAAACTTTCTCCAAGTTGAAAGAAAAGATCAATTCAATTGAGCAATTAAATGCGAGAGGACGATGGAGTAGGCGCGACAGCCTGCACTGGCCCTCCGCCACTGCCGTTGACCACACAAACAAAACGAAGCAATAAATATATAGATAAGAAATTAAATCTGAAATGTACAACATATTAATATAGTCACCTTGTCAACTTCAAGATATCGTGGTCTTCTCTCCTCAGTAATGCTTATCTAAGAACGTAAATAAGAGGTCCTGTGAGGATCATTTTAATTAAAATTGTCATATTAATTCAAGGTAGATAGAGTTATAAGCTTAAATCTTTGATTTATAAAATTGTTTCACCCAATCAATTCTCTATGAAAGGGTAAACAACACGTTTACTCTTATGTCGTCCTCGTCTATACCTCCTCCTGTGTCTCTTTTTCGGGGAAAAAAAACTCAAATCGTTTGATGCTGAAAGGGTTTCAAGTACCCTCCATATACAATTTATTCGCTTGGCGTATCTAGAAAATATAATTACAAAAATTAAAGAAAATTAATTTATGAAATTAAATGTAATATAATTAAATATTTAAAATAAATTGTGAAAACACTTATTTCGTCGTACTAATTAGCGTCGCTTTCATGTCTACTTGCGGATGCTAACAATGCTTGATGCCATTTGTTCAAACTTGGCTGAAGATGTTTCTTCCATCTTGAAGAACAACTCTCGTGGTTTGTGGTATTCGGTGGAGCGGTGCCTTCGTAGAACTCTAAGTATTTTTTAGATACACGAATTCAAACACTTTCACTTGTTTGAGAACTCCCCCTCAAACTATCTTTTGACACCCATCTATAAGTCCTGCAAAGAGCTTCATCTTCTTTTCGGGTACAAGCCTACCTTTCATTGCAAATGAGGCCAACTGAAAATTATTGAAAAAATTGAAGGAAATATTATTGGAAGAGTTAAGAAAATGTGAGAATTGAAATGGTGAAAATTTTGTGAGGAATGGTGTAGGAATGACTTATGTATTTATCGGAAAAAATGAGAATTTTTTAGAAATTTTTAAAAATATTTTGGCCCAAAAAAAAAAAAATTTCAAAAACTAACAATAACTGACGTCAACTAGCCATTGGGGTTTGAATGGGAGCTCGGCCCGAGGTTGGCTAGCTAACTACTTTGGGCCGGCCGGTTGGCCTTTTGGCCCTTTTTTCTCCAGTGGGGCCCACGAACCCTTCGGCTTGGCCCTAGGTTGGAGATGATTTTCGGGTTATTTTTGGTCCTTTGAACCTTTCAGTTGGAGATGGCCTACGTGCAAAAGAGGAAGAATCTTTACAAGATGAGCGGCATGCCAAACAAGTGAAGACAAGAGAAGCCCTAAATTGGCTAATTTGTCAGCTACTGTATTCACTTCTCAAAATGTATAAAAGCAACAAAATACCCGCAATCGAAAAATACAATTTTTCCAACGTGTCTATAAAAACCAAATTCGTAATACTAATTACCTTGTTTAAAGAAAAATAAATCTAAAAACAATCCAAAGAATAGATCCACAAGAGAAAGTCGTGTGAAAATATTGAAATATAATTTTAATTCTTCGACAATAACGCCAAATCTGAGGCAGTTTGCCTCTCCTTGTTCATAGGCCAAAAAAAAAAAAAATGACTGCTCTTTTCTAGAGCAACATTGTCTCTCCCACCAAACCAAAAATGGCTACCATCATCGCACTCGACTCGATGAATCTTGTCCATCACTTCCTTGTTATTGTCTTGCTGCTGATAATCCCTTGGGCAGCTCCTTTATCTTTCGATTTCCCCACTTTCCAACAAAGTGATCTTACCAACGGTACTGGATTATTAATTACCGAGGGAGATGCTGTTATCGCCAACCAATCCATTCACCTCACCAAAGAGTACGTGGGTGGGGAAACAACTCATGGAAGTGTTGGCCGAGCGACTTACGGCGAACCCTTCCTCCTTCGGGACAAAGATACCAGAAAACTTGCCGATTTCAACACAAGTTTCACATTTAGATTTGATGGCAAAAACAGTACTGTCCCCCCACACGACCAGGGGCTTGCTTTCTTCTTAGCGCTAAACGGATCCTTACTCAACCGAGCACTTAGAGTAGGTGGCAATATGGGCCTCCCAGGCAACAACTCGGTGGAAAATGTTACAGAGCCGAGCAATGAGTACCCGTTTGTGGCTGTGGAGTTTGTTACCTTCCGGAATTCAAGGTCAACGGTGGAGGATCCAGACTGCGGTCACGTGGGGATAAAAATCAACTCTTCGAATAATATTACCAAGCCGTGGAATAGTGGTATTATGGAAGGAGAACATAATCGTGCTTGGATTGGTTATAATTCGAGTTCGAAAAATCTTAGTGTTTCCCTCACCACTTATGTCAATGATGCCCGAGAGCAAGTGATTATTTCTCTCAGTTCCTTGGTTGATCTGAATAAATACTTGCCGGATTGGGTAATTGTCGGGTTTTCTTCTTCAACGGGTACTGCTCCCGCTCTGGTTGACATCATGTCATGGGATTTTACTTCTACTTCACTGGTAGGTGATGGATCCCTTGCTCTTTTCAGCCAAGAAAAGAAAGGTCAATCTCTAGTTCCTGAGCCAAGCCCTAGAACTAATAATGTCAAGTCAAGAAGACGGAAGAAACGAATGGGAGTCGTGATCAGTAGTGCTATTGGTGGGTTTATCTTGGCTTGTATTTTAGGTTTGGGTTTGTATAACTCGTGCAAGAAAAGAGCAACAGGAGGAAGGGCTGATACAGACCTTACCATTCCTAATGAATTGGGTGAAAAGATCTCCCTGAAGAAATTTAGTCATAAAGAGTTGGCTAGGGCGACGAGGAACTTTTTTGATGGAGAATTGCTTGGAGTTGGAAGATATGGTGCCTTTTACAAAGGCTGCATAAAAGAGTGGAACATACATGTTGCTGTGAAGAAGATGTCAAGATCTGAACTGGTGCTCAAAGAGTATGCATCACAAATAACGATTATCAGTCGACTTGCACATCGGAATCTGGTGCAACTTCTTGGTTGGTGCCAGCAAAAAGGAGAACTGCTACTTGTCTACGAGTTCATGCCTAACGGAAGCTTAAACAATTATTTATTCAAAGCACAGATCTCATTAGTTTGGGAGGTAAGATACAAAATTGCTCAAGACCTGGCTTCTGCATTGCTTTATTTACACGAACATTGCGAAGTATGTGTGCTCCATCGGGGGATCACATCCAGCAACATTATGTTGGATTTGGATTTCAATGCTAAACTTGGGGATTTTAGATTAGCTCGGTATCCATGTGAAAAGCACTGGGACACAATGTTATTAGCTCCAGAGTATGCTGCCACACAGACAGTTACCAAGGAATTTGACGTCTACAGCTTCGGAGTTATTGCTTTGGAGATTTCCTGTGGGAGAAAGGTCATCGAACCAAGGTTGGCAAGTGGTTGAGTCAATATAATTGAGTGGGTTTCGGAGCTTTATGGAGAAGGGAAGATCATCGAAGCAGCTGACCCGAAGTTATGTGGAAGCTTTGATGGAAAACAAATAGAGTGCTTGTTGATTGTCGGGCTGTGGTGTGCTCAGCCAGATTACAGTTACAGACCTTCAATGCGACTAGTGATCCAAGTGCTTAACTGCGAGGTCGAAGTTCCATTGCTTATTCCTCCATTAAGGACGCCAATGTCTACCTCTCCTCCTGACATATCACTCTCAGCGTCATCTAGTTCTACCACCAGTTTTCAAGAAAACAGTGGGTCCTCAGGCCATGGAGATATGGATAACACCAATTCCTTGGTTCCGGAACGTGTCGTTGAGAGCTTAGACCCTTCGGAACCTGTCACTGTGGCCTTACACCCAGAGTCGAATATTGCTACACCCCTGTCAAGGACGCCAATGACTACCTCTCCGGACATACCACTCTCAGCGTCGTCTATTTCTACCACCCGTATTGAGAATAAAAATAAGGGTCCTCAAGCCATGGTTTCCTTGGTCCGTGAAGGTGTCGTTGTGATCTTAGACCCAGCAGTACTCTCATCAAGGACGCCAACGACTACCTCTCCTGACATATCACTCTCAGCGTTGTCTAGTTCTACCACCAGTTTTCAAGAAAAAAGTGGGTCATCAGGCCATGGCGATATGGATAACACCAGTTCGTTGGTCCCGGAAGGTGTTGTTGAGAGCTTAGACCCTTCGGATTCAGGGTAGAGATGAAATTTAAAGGGTTGGGCTATTACTTTCCTAATGTAAGTTGTCAAGAAACTCACCTTTGAAATAAAGAGAACCATTTTGTAATTCAGGAAAATTTTAGAGTTTTGGACCTTATAAAAGTACATTGAATGATGGTTAAGATAAAATTCAATTTACTAAATTGAAAAATCAGCAATAAGAAATAAACACATTTAAATAATATTTGGAAAAAAAATAAAAAAACATTTAAGTAATAATTCAATCATAAAAAATTACGTTACAAAATTTGATGTAAAAATTTGATATCTCTAGTATTACTCTAAAAAGATTGGAGATTTCAGGAAAAATGCACCGAAAAGAAACTACATCAGTTTCCAAGAAGTAAAGAAGAGTACCAGATTAAGCGTTGCAAGCCCCATTTAGCAGTGAGAAAGTTGATGGCCCCAAGTGCTGGTTTCGGAACACTTTCACTACAGTCAGTACCAAGTCTCCAAGTCCTCCCGCCAATCAACCTTTGTGTATATATTTTTAACTGGAAATTTCAACTCTGCAATCATTTACCGCTCGTTTGTCACATGATGAATTGGTGATAAGGGAGTATCCAGTGTTTTTCTTTCCCACCAAAAGCAAAAATGGCTGCCATCTGAATTGAAAATAAACTTTGGGCCTTTGCACCGGCCCAATTCCTTCATAAAATCACCAACGGTCCAATGCCTATTCAGTCGTTGCCTATTTGAACAGTGACTGGGCCCAGTATTTGAAAATTATTATGACATGACAAAATTTGGTGGCAAGTCTATGGCTAGGGGAATTTTGCAGGGTTTTGGCAAAGAAAAAGCGCTTTTCAAAGGCAAAAACATGTAATTCAAGAGGATCAATGGGTGAACTCACCCCTTGCCGAGCAAGTCGCACCAACCACTTGATGATAAGAGGGATGTATCAAAGGCGGAAAGCTTAATTCACAGGAAAGGAAGCTCAATAAAAGCAGCTGACCCGAAGTTGTGTGGAAGTTTTGATGATGAACAAATGAAGTGCTTGTTGAATGTCAAGAGTACAAATCCAGACCTTCAATACAAGTGTTTCAAGTGCTTAACTACAAATCCGAACTTCCGTTGCTCATTCTCCCATCAAGGACGCCAATGACTACCTCTGCTCCTGAAATATCACTATCAGTGTCGTCTAGTTCTACCACCAGACCTGAAGAAAAAACTGGGTCCTCAGGCCATGGTGACATGGAGAACACCAATTCCTTGGTCCCAGAAGCTGTCGGCTTGTCGAAATTTCCCACTTTCGACAAGGTGATCACACCAACAGTACGGATGTTTTGAAAAAATTAGTTACCGAGGGAGATGCTGTTATCCGCAACCAACTCATTCACCTCACCAAAGGCAGAGAGGGAGGGGAAACACTTGCGGTTAATGGAAGTTTTTGCCGTGTCAGGGATGGCAAACCCTTCCTCCTCCAGGACAATAATACAGGAAGACTTGCTGATTTCAGCACAAGTTTCACGCTGATTTCAGCACAAGTTTCACGTTCATGATCAACACAAAAAACAGTACCACCCCTTCCTATGCCTAGGGGCTGGCCTTTTTCTTAGCGCCAAACGGGTCCTTACTCAACCGAGCACCTGGAGTAGGTAAGAGTGTGTGCCTCCCTGTCAACAGCTCTGTGAAAAATGTTACAGAGCCGAGCAATGAAAACAACCTTGTTTGAGTTCCATGAATATTCCTAGTATCCAAATAGCACGTAAATTTATGAACTATCAAAGGATTACAGAGACAACCAAGAATGAGAAACAAAGCACAGAGCAAACAAACAATATAAACTGAGAAAACCAAACAATCGATTGAAAAATGATAAATTTGCGTTGCTTGAAAGGAAAAGTACGGTGAAACAACACATTGAAGTTTAGGCGACATACCAAACTTTGATTCAAATGCAATCGCTCCGAACCCCTAGATCAAAGGTAGCAGGAAGAGGAGATCACAATGTTCCAATGAAAGTCTGATCCAAACTGCAAAAAATTAATGAGATTCAGAGTAAGAATTCAAAGCACAAACATATGGACACAAGGAAAGTAACTCAATCTGTGACAGTGCATTAGAAGTTGTTCAGTATTGCATTTCTACCCCTAGATTAACGATTAGTTTGAAATGAGTTACTCAGACCTTTGTGGACGAGTTGCATCTTATTTGTCCCACCAGTAGCATGGTTGCAGTATATCCTTATCTCCATTCTAGTCACTTGTAACCACGGTTACAATTTCGGATTAACTATGGTATCATTGGAGTTGATGTATGGAGATTTTACGCACATCGCATATTTAATGGACGCATACTTTTGTTAGAATTATGGGTAACTACGGTTACATTCCTGTTTAGGAGTATGGTATCCTTCGAAATATAATACAAATATTGTATGTGCAGCTTGTGATTTACACCAGATTATTGCGAACAAATATTTGATTGAGATTGTGATGTAGAAAATTTATGTCATTGACGATGTTGCATCAGAAGGTAGTGAATGAGTACGATCGAGGTTGGTATGTGTATTTCCCATTGAGGGGCAAGATGGTAATATTGCACCCACGGGAATTGTTACTTGCTTATCAAGACAACAGTGAATTGTCGGTTTTGCGGGGTGCAGACCGTAATATTAATAACTTATTCGTTGGGTTGTTAAGTAAGTAAACAAGTAGATTATTCTACGTTAATATTTGTATTTAATTATTTAATTCGTTAATGGTTGTTTGGCCTTGACCCAAAAATATTATATGCTTAATTTCGAAGTGCGTTACGCTTTGAACACGTTTATGAGAGGATAGTAGGAATTTGGAGGCATGAAAGAAGAGTCACTACACTCCGATCATGACGGAATGTCATCCTCTTTTATGTAGTCGCTATCACTTTGTGTCTTCCTCGTGTATGTATTTACATACATATATCTCTTTAATTTTGAGTATTCTACTTTGGACTGTTGATTTTAAATTTTGAGGACGAAATTTTCTTAAGGTGGGTAGATTGTGACAACCCGTTCCAAATTTTACGTTTTTATTTTATTTTAAAAGCGTGAATTTACGAAATTGCCCTAGAGGCAAGGATTTTGACTTCCGTTGACCATCGACTTGAGAGATGTGAGACTTATTCTTTAAGCATATCCTCGTAGTACTTTTTGGTACGAACGTATAGGCGAAAGCCGTTTGCGAGTCTGGATTATAACGGTATAGTTACGGACGTTCGAAATTAGTTATTCAAGGTTTAGTGTTTATTTAAATTAAATCCCCACTTTGTGGGGAGGCCCAAAATCAGAAATGGAGGGAGGAAAGAAAGAAAAAAAAAAAAAAAAAAAAAAAAAAAAAAAAAAAAAAAGGAGGTGGTTTCCGTCCACCCGCACCCACCACAGGTCCATCTTCCAAGGCCGATTCCGGCCAACTCCGGTGGAGTTTTTCGATGCCACCATGACCATCTTGAAGCTCTCATTCCCCTCTACAAAAGCCACCCAAGAACCACCTTGATTAACCATGGGTTGTGGCGGTTTGAGGCCACGAAAGTTGACGAAAATCAATGGTGCTCCGGCCACCCTTTTCGATTTTTCGGCAAATCAGCAAAGCGATGGCCGATGCCACCACTTGGGCTTTGTAGCCCATCATCCCAGGAGCAAAACCCAACCAACCTTGACCCCGTTGAACCACCGTAGACGACGAATCGACGTCGGGAAGTTTTAGGCACCCGCCGGCTTTGTGGGCAAAATTGACCATCTTCCGTCCACTTTTGGACTTCGTGGCAGGTATGAACGTTGCTCCACTCACTGAGATCTTCATTTCTGTGAAGTTTGAGAATTTTTGGAAATAGTTGGATTTTCCGGCTAGTCGGGGCGGCCGACCGCCACCCGCGGCGGCGCGTGGCCAGTGGGCCGCCAATGCTATTTTTAGGCTATGTCAAATTTCTTGAATTCAGTTTTGTCATTTGAATGACGTAGGTTGATAGTTGGAACCTAAATTCGTTACGATACGTTACTTGATAAAAATGTGAATCGATGATCCGACAGTTGGATCGTCACCAAAATTGGATACATTATAGTACGTAATATTTAAAGATCATAGGACTTTATGGATCGGGAATCCGACTTACGGATCTTCCTGAATTGGATTTGTAAGTTAGTAAAATAAATGTTCACGGCCACTTGTTTTAGGCAATTGGCGGAGATCTGACCGTTGGATCGTAATGAAATTTTAGTATGTTATTCTAGAAACATATTGTGGATCGTTGGGAGTTGCGGATTGGAAATCTGATATGCGGATCTTCCGGGTCAAGTTATACAGTGTTGTAAACCCTACCGTCGATCTTTGATCGACGGTTGACTTGTGGTCAATGGGTCTCAAACTATTTTAGAATGTCGTTGAGGTTGTGTTTTATGTGAATTACATATTCTACGAATAAGAGTTCTGAGATGTGATTTGATAATTGGTCACAGGGACCAATCATTCAGAACGCCTCGATGCATGCGCTAGAGAATCATAGCGTCGACTCCAGGTGAGTGCATCTTTTCCTTTTTATCGTACATATTATTGAGAGTTCTATCGACACTTTTAAATTGATTAGGCATATTACTTTCATATATAATTATTGTGAATGCTTGAAGTACTATATGAACTACGAATGGCTTGATCCTTGTTTAGGGTACGTAGGCAGTCTAACGAGACGTTAGATGCAACCATAAAATATTTGAGACAAAAGCCTTGCTTGGGAAATTGAGTAATGCGAAGGAAATTGGTAAAGGCAAGTTTTAGTTTTATGAATTAGTTAGCTAAATTAGTGTTAATTGGGTCGTCATGGATAATTATCCCTGAAAATAAGTAGTTCGGGAGTAGGAGGTTATTGATTGTACACTTCACACCGTATTGTTTATAATTGAGAATGTTACGACATGGTTGAGTATTAGATTGCATCATGGTATATCAATATGTATATTACTTGCATATAATTATTGGGAATGCTTTCAAGTGCAAAGGTGAACTCAGGACACCTAGGTAAGTTCAGGTGAGTTTATGGTACTAGTTGAATCGATTGCGTTATAGCATGACTACAGTTATGTGTTAGGCAACTTCGATACTGTCGTACTGGTTGCCATGAGTTGCACATGTTATATTGAGATATGGATAAGTCGTACAGATCACTATAGGTGACTCCGACTTATATGCTAGCCAGGATTGATGAGATATGGATAAGTTGTACAGGTCACCATAGGTGACTCCGACTTATATGCTAGCCAGGATTGATGAGATATGGATAAGTCGTACAGGTCACCATAGGTGACTCCGACTTATATGCTAGCTATGATTGATGAGATATGGATGAGATATGGATAAGTCGTACAGGTCACTATAGGTGACTCCGACTTATATGCTAGCCAGGATTGATGAGATATGGATAAGTCGTACAGGTCACTATAGGTGACTCCGACTTATATGCTAGCCATAATTGATGAGATATGGATAAGTTGTACATGTCATTTTAGATAACTCTGACTGATATATCACTTTGTATTGATTTAGTTTATTTGGCCTACTTATTAATGTATGGTGGAGTTGATGGCAACCCGTGGTTTTGGTCATTTCTGAGTATGGTTTGGATATATGTATATATGTTGTACTGTCTTATGGAAAACGATACGGGTTTTACATTTAGGGGCATTACTGTTAGAGAGGTAATAACTTTGGGAAGCTTGGTTTTATTGCTTACTCACACCTTCTATTTGGTGCCCTCCAGGTTTTAGCTGCTGAGTTTGTATCGACAAGAATCTGTGGCGAATCTTAGTATTGATGGATATTTTTGAGGGTATGATTCTTACCCACACTACTGTACATTACTTATGCTCTGACATCGCGTGTGAAATGGGTTCGCTCCCACTCGTAGCGCACTCTGGTACTTAGACACTTTTAGATTCAAATTTATTCACTTTTTATACACTATCACATTTTATGGCTTCGTCACCTTCCAGGTGTCGGCCAGCACAGCTCGATTCAGGGTCCAAGTGGACTTTCTGGGTCGGGGTGTGTCAATGAAGCTATTCAACATCATATGAAACAACTTATGGTATAACGACATGTTAAGACTAAGCTATAGCATGCTAAATACCCTTGTCATTACCAACTCTGATTCTCTTTGGGAGGGAAAAATAACAGAGAAAAACATATTATCAGTAATCTTTTATGGGCAAAAAGACAGAAAATAATTGCTACTGATAACTCAATACATCACCACTGATAACTCAATACAGAGAGAGAAGAACCTGCAATTAGGTTTTCTCAAAAGAAAATCGCAGAAAGTAACGAAGAGACACAAAAAATAGAAACTGAATACGTAAATTATAAACAAAGAAATCAAGTAGTGAATGTACACAGACATACATGTACACAAACGCACAGATATACACATAAACACACACACAGGCACAAATACAAAAAAAGTTAAAATAGAGCTCAATTAAAAAATGACTTTTTTTTTTCTTCAGAAAATCACAGATAGTAAATCAGTCTATTCTATTTACTGATTTTGTTCCAATTCAAATCACAGAAAGGAACTGAAAAGTTTAAAACAGGAATGTCAAATACCTTGACCTAAATACAATGCTTTAGCCAGCTGATCACCAGTAATCTACACACAACACCAATCCGAGAAATACGAACTTCGGGTAGAAGTGAAAAATCACCTGGTCAATAAATTTAATAAGTTTAGGGATTAGTATTTTGAAAGAGGATTGAAATATTAAAAAACTAATAAAAAGGGTAAAATTCTATACATCGAATGACAGTCAACCCTAAACCGTGGTTTTGAAGATCAATACATTCGTTGTTTTCATCATGAAAAACGTATTGAAAGCCAAAGTTGCTGATCATGTTTAGGATGACAAACACTTTACAGCAACTTTAAAAGCATGCTTGTTCAAAGACATAAGCTATAATCAAACCATACAGAAAAATTATATCTATTTCTAACAACAGGAACCATAATTTCCTACCAAAAATAACATATCTCAACAGATTTGTTAGCAAACGATTCACGGCACCAGATGCATAATGTATGTTAGAGGGATATAAAAACTAAGCATTTGATTCACAGGGTCAGCACAACAACAAGTAATAGGGTAATGAACAACAAAGGGCAAAATGCATACAATTTGATTTATGTAGAGAAACTATAACACTGAAAGACCAACACAACAGGCAGAAAAAGAGAAATGAAAAGGAAGTGGTATTATGAGACAATGAAGAAAGCAGCACAAAATATCTGTTTTTCTGTCCCAATTTAATAATTTAAAAAGAAATCTTGCACTCCCAACTAAAAGTTGAACAACCGAACCAGAACCAAACAGAAAACAAAGCAGGAAAAAAAGCATGTTTCTAAGTAAGTTCAAACCAGAAACAGTGAAATAAGGGAAAATTCCGTCCAAATGGGACACTTAGCTTTGAAAGGAATTCAAGCTGCTAGCTGGGAGAAATCCTCATCAATGCTTGCCGAGATAGCTTCCAGCTGGAACCAAATATCTGAAACCAACCCTAGGTTTAGGCGTCCACTGGGAAAAAACAAAACCCAAATTCCAGGCAGCCCTACCTATTGCTTTGCTCATCCTACCCCTCCCTCTCTCCTCCAATTTTTCGTTCCAGAAGTCCTCGTCTCTCTTCTCTCTGGCATCGCACGACCCCTCTCTCTTCTCTCTGCCATCGGACGACTCCTCTCTCTGTCTTCTCCCTCGCATCACATGACACCTCCCTTCTCTTCTCATCGGCATCGTTGCAGGCTAGGCCTGCCCGTGTCAGCCATCCATCCGAAAAACCCAACCACAAACAAATCCCACCAACCCAGTGACAGCCCAAACCCGCAAAGCCCATACAAAATCCTTAGAGCAATGGCATGCCCGTAAATAAAGTGAAATCCGGATCCACAGTGCAATTGAAAAGCCTTCTTTAGTAAAAAGTTGCATGGAGGAAAATCAGTGGGACTCTATATAAAATTGTCCCAATAACATGCTAAGCCGTGACCAATATTCCCAGCAACACCCTTCAATTATCGCTGGAGGGTTTCTATGGCCAATCCATGGCGTACTCTCAGCGGTTCTGTGGCCATTGTCATCAATAGCCACACCTCAATCAGGCTAAATCAGTGCCCATTGGCAAAATTTCTAGCAGTGTTAGGTTTGAAAAAATAAATCACCCGACTAATAATTCTATCGTATCGATGTTAGCCTTAACCGTGCCCGTAACTCGACTTGTGTACACAAAATTGCCACCACTAGACCGTCGACAATGGGAGGCCTAAGACACTATCTAGATCGTTATATGTTGATGTGTACAACATTGACCCCATAGATTTTCGAAATTGTTTGGTAATTTAAAATGAGACAAAAACACTGTTTACTTCACTAGTAAAAAACTGGCCTAAGGCTACTACTAATCTATGGGCATTTT